>NC_040238.1:30591399-31202990 GCF_001444195.1 Xiphophorus couchianus
CTTAAAACCAAGGTACAATATCTGGATGCATAACCCTGACATAGATGGGCAACATCCAAAGAATACCAGATAATGTGTCACTCATGTCACGAAACAGAGGATGCAATTCTCACAAGCTTACTGAAATTGGACAATAATAGATTTGTTTTAAAAAACGTTTTCTAGTGCAACTGGTTTCAGCTGTAATATTTCTGTACTACAGTGCCCTTCACAGTCACCGGACCTCAATCCAACACATAGTTCTCGTATAACATCACATTTCCGGGAACTTTGTACCTCATAGCCATCTTGGTAGGCAGGTGCTATGGAGTCGCTATGACAACAATAAGCAAGCCGCAAGCTTAGAACTGGTTCTTGCTTCGTTCCTATCTAACTTATAAACAACATAAGTACATTACAGCCATTACTCGATCATATTTTCTGAGTCCTCTACCCACCTTTGTGAAATACTAAGAGAAATATCTGTGATACTTATTGCTGAATTAGCTAGGACATGTAGCCTATGTATATGTTACTAAAAGTACTGACTCTGCCACTCACCAGAACTTTATTGTTTGTACATCCTTTACGAACCCGTTTAAACATTGATTGTACATGTCCATAGATTTCAGGCCATGAAGCTCCTGTATGATGTACGCACGCTTCGTGTTCACTAAGGAGTTTTCTGTGTCATAGAAGGAGATCAGATGCAGCCTGGTCACTTCATTTTAGATGTTTTGAGTCCCTGCCACAAATCAACAGCAGCAATTTTGTTAATGTATCCTTGTCTTGCACATTAGTAAAGAGTGTCCAGATGTTTTCTTTTTGTTGGTCTCAAAGCCATGGTTCAGCAATGCCTACCAAGATGGCGCAGATCACTACCAGTTCAGACTTGTGGGAACTATATGTAGAGTACCTTTGTGAAGTGGTGGGACAGGAAACAAGTCTACAGCAACTACAGGGGACCAAAATATCTGAGGATGATATTCTTTAAAGATCTTCTTGAATCCATGACACAAAGGCATAATTCACTTTTGAGGACAACAGAATGCCCAACCTGGTACAACCAAAATGTATCAAATAAAGTGGCAGGTGACTGTATGTTTTATAAACATTACTCATTTTCTCCCTTTCTCTTCCTTCAGACACTCACAACTCTAGCCCCCAACTCACGTTTAGGGACTGGAAAGGCGTTAGCCCTCCTGTTGACGCTGCCTTGGTAGGAAAGGTTTCTCTTAGTCCCAAGCCAACAATATCGTCTCCACCAGCAAGACGGAGGGGCAAAGGGCGGAGAAGGAGACCCAGCAACAGACATGACCCACAGCGCAGAAGGCAAAGTCGCTACGTGTTTGATGATCTGTGGTTCGATGACGATTTGTTTGACTTTGGCCTAGATTACAGCGACACGGCTGAAGTAGCTACAGTCCAGGAATACAAAAGCACCCCAGTTCAAAATGTCTACTTTTTCAAGAAAGGTATGATTACAGGGAGTAAGTTTTAAAAACTCACTGCTTTAACGAGCTTCTTCATTTTTGCAGCTTCTGCTGTAACTTTTTTATTCTTTGCTTGTCCATTTTGTTTCTCTTGATGTTGACAGACAAGTATTACAGAGTGTCTCTGCGGACTAAACGGGTGGACGCCGTTAGCCCCCCTTATCCAAGATCCATTGCAAAATATTGGTTGGGCTGTGAAGAGGAAGACCTGACTGATTCATCCAGGGCAGAGAAGAGATAGATCATCTAAGACACAGACACATCTATGCAATAAACACCCTGCGCCCAGTGATAATAGCATACTTATTTGTTGCTACTGCTTTTTTTCTTATGCATGTGCTAAACCTGCACATGATTTAATTCACGTTAAAGGGATAGTTCAGGTTTATTTAAGTAAACAATGAAAACCAGTTAAGATTAACTCTACATAACTCTCTTTTTTGTTACTATTTAGTACACATGCAGATTAGATGGACCTAAAATCCTGAAGATAACACCTAGACCAAAACAGACAAAACCTTTGGTCTCAAAATAATCACAGAGTTTGATGCAAAATCAGTTTTAAGAACTTTTAAACTGTGTTCTTGTTTGCATTTAGTGATTATTTAGACAGAAGATGGTGAGTATTTTCATGGAAAAAGAAAGCAGGATGTCCATTGTACAACTTAAATGAAAGGTTAGTATAACAGCAAATAAAATCAACTATGAGATAACCTGCTCATTAGATGGATTTCTTTAATGCTTCCTATTAAAATTTGCCTAGAAATCCATTTTTATTCTTTGGCTTCCCACCTCAGTAAGACTCTGTTTGATCATGTTTGTTGAAATTGGTTTTATGTATGCCTTTGGTGTGCAGTTATGTGCAACATTTTTTTTCCAGCTGCAGTTGTTAGAAGACAAAAATTGTGATCTATCCCTTTAAATTTTAGTATGCTTGGCAGTTTCCATTCCTGTCTTTAGCAATATAAGTTGCATGCTTGAGGCATATAGTTTGCCTTTTTAACGTTTTAATCCTCAAATACATTTATAAAATTAGTGTTACGTGCATATGTAATCTTTGACACGCAGCTATATATTGCCTCTGCAAAGAATTGCTTTATTCTTTATCCTGCTTGGAAAAAACATCTTACGTCTCTTTGGTTTGCATCTCAGATATTTGGAACAGTTACGCCCTCTGGTGGACCTCTAGCGAATTCTTCACATGAAATAAATATACACTGGTACATTTTCTGTTTATAGTGACTTTGATTTAATTTGTTTTACGCTAGTTGTGAATAATTTGTATTTTCATGACTAACAGTTCACCATATCAGAATGCATTTTGTAGAACAAATTATTATTTATTATTATTTATACTTTTATAAGGGAGTCAATTTTTAGTTTCATATGTTACAAATTCAAATAGGTTTATTTAACACCATTTCAAATAGAAGTGTCAAATGTACTGTTCTCTGTTCTCGTATTTCAACAAAATTTCCACCCACAATATGGCAGCGAAGTAGACGTACGTACGTCATGACGCTTGAGGGACGTTTTCTGAACTCTGCCGACTGACTAAATGTTATTTTCCATTATCCTCTCAGTCTTTGGAATGGTAAGCTGGTTTGGAAAGTAGACGAATGACAATCTACAGAGAAAAGTAAAATAGGTAAATAAATAAAAGGCACCGCTGGGATTCGAACCCAGGATCTCCTGTTTACTAGACAGGCGCTTTAACCAACTAAGCCACGGCGCCGGGTGACAAATTTGTACAAATATGGCTTCATAACCACACGGAATGTCGAGGTCCGGTATGGGTTTTTTTATTTGTTTGGTGCTTTATGATTTAAATAAAATATTTTAAATCGTTATTCTGTGTGTCAGTATAGGCGTAAAAGCATCGCAAATCAAATCTCACAAGCCAATATATATAGTCCAACATGGAAGCGGAAATTTCCAGATCAGACAGGCTGAAGTCGCCCACCAATTATTTGAGGTACAAATCAGCCAGATTATCCAGGGAATCGTCGTCGCAGCTGATTCTCTGGTGGTCGAGCTGACTGTGAGAGTCCTCCGTGGATTTAACGCGCAGTGGCGCAATGGCAGCCCTCTGGCTGGACTCCCTGAGCACATCCCAGTAACGTTTCCAGTTCTCTGTAATCCCATTCATCAAATCCAGTGTGAGGGGTCAAGTTCTGGTAATAGCCAGTGGGGTCATTGTCATGAGAGACCCAGAATGCAATTAGATCAGGGGATGGAAGTGCCAGGATTGTTGAGAGGCTGGTGGACTGGGGGAGACTTGGACTGGGAGTTAATGGGATTGATGGATGCAGGGTGTAGTACTGATAAACCCTGTTTGGATGTTATCAGCAGGTGGGTTGGAGGCTTCTCTTGTTTGTTTCTTGCTCTTGAAGTAGCAGGCATGTCTGCTTTGAAACCATACCTGTTAAATATTACATTAAAAAATATGCATAAATACGCTGCATTTCCAGAGGAAAAACCAAAAACACTTCCACTACTTAAAACATACCTGAATCTTTGATGTTGGGGTACCGAGTGGTGGAGAAGGTTAAAATAAGTAATCAGTTTTTGTTAATACTAACTAAAGAGTTGCACTAAAACAAGAAACAGAAATCACTTCTTTTTTCTGGTCGGTCTGTGGTGAATCCTGACTGGACTCCCGTTGCGCATGAAAAACAAACGTATGTGCGGATGTTGGAAGTGTATTGAAGAAGCTGCAGGAGAGCGAGGTTTTACTATTAGATGTGATTAAAAAAAAAAACTATATTTCCTCTTCTTCCTGTTCGTTTTGATCGATTAAGGACGCCAGAACACCGGACGACTTTCCAAGTTAGCGCCAAACCACTACAATCTGAATTTACTCTTCAAAACAACAAAAAACGTAAGGAAGATAACTTTAATAAATACACAAGCTAATGGCATATTGTATTGTGTAGTAAAATGCATCTCTTTATTACAATTTTATGGTTAAATATGTAAATCCCTACCTAATTTGCTGTCATGATAAATGCTAAAAGTGTGTCATTACAGTTTATTACATAGATGCAAAGGCTGCTTCTTATCTGGATTGCTTTTTCTGTCTTTTTGCCAACTTTTTTTAATCTTGCTTTTATTTAAATCATGTTTTAATTTTTTTAACTATCCTGTTGACATCAAATGCAAAGTTATTGTCTTATTTCACTAATATGTCATTCTCTATAATTAATTTTAACATTTTTACAGCCCTGACAGAAAGCTGTCATGGAGGTGCGCAGACATGCAGATTCCCAGTTTCTTTATTTTGATATAAATACATTTTGACAAAGACATAATCACTCTGTTTTATTTCTACCTTTATCTGGGTCACTTGTTCAATCCCAACATGCTCATAAACTTTAAGATCCCAGAATACACACATTTTCCTTCCCTCTGCATGTGAACTCAATGCTTCACAGACTCAGGTGTGCATGCTCACACATTCTGCTCCACATTCTCAGCTTCAACACCGAGGCGTAAATGACGCTCTGCACCCGGTTTGCTGCTTCCTTTAGAATAAACAAACACATCTCTCCAGGTTTTTGTTTGATGTTGAAACTCTGTCCATACTTCCTGTCAGCTTGGGCGATTTTTCTTCAAAGGTTCTCTCCATAAATCTGTTTTACAAATATGAGAAGGAAGAGAAACTGCTGGACACAAAGTTAACTGCACCACAGTCCCGTCATTTGGGGTTAATTCAGCATCACTTTGAAACTGAAAGAGGGAGTTTATTGATGCTGTGTATTAGTGTAAATTAGAATATCATCAAAAATTTTATTATTTCAGTAACACTGTTCAGAGTTTTTAATTCATTTATTATTTAGACTCAGTACATATTGCATAGTACATATTTTAAGAGTGTATTCATAATATTTGTGTGAGTAAATGAAGGTTTGTCTTCCTGCAGGACAATAAGTTTAAACATGAAGTTACAATAAGTGTTTAAATCAATGTATGCATATTCATGCACTAAAATGGCCCAGTCAAAGTCCTGATGTAAATCTAATGGAGATACTGTGGCAAGGTTTAGACATTTCTGTTCTCGGAAGCTATAGATCCAGTGCTATAGATATGCACAGCCACTTAGTCATTTTTATACACTTTAAAAACTTTTTAAACCACATTTTACGTTATATTTCACTGTAACTTTTCGGACCCCCCACCAAAGAAATGTCCCTGTTTAGGGTCCCCCAATAATGAGATGGGATTTCCCCCCCCCCCCTTGTATAGATCCAATCTGATTGAGCTAATTTGCACGATAATAGTTCAAAGGTCAAACATTTGCGTTTGTAATTGCATGATAAAATACCACACTGTAAAAAAACATCTCTAATTTGAGATAAAATATCGGCGGCTGTGGTAAATTTATTTCCTAAATTTGCTTTAAACAAAATATGCAGCCAGTTAGTTAATAATATATATAATGATTTATTACATAACACCAAATAAAAACTGTAATGTAAGCTGTTATGTAATTATGGTGTAATTGTAGCTGCAAAAGTTTGTAATCAATAGCAATAACTTTCCAATTGTGTTGCTATAGTTTTATAAAAGTGTGCAAGTAAAGAAAAACAGTGATGACGGCGGCAGGTACTAACTGCCCATCAATGTGAAGTTCTGACCTGCTGGTGGCGCTAGAGATCATGTTTTGGACCACCGTGTCTTCTCTAAAATGAAATGCGTCATAGTTAGGAAATCTCTCGGTGCGACATAAAGCGGTAGATGCTGAAGTTCACTGTGTAGCTGTGGGGAAATATGCAAACTGAGTCCGGCTGCAGCGACTCGGTCCAGCCCACGGTGGGTGGGACCTAACGGGGAGAGGAGGGCAGCTTCTGTCGGCCTGCTGTCATTGTTCAGCCCCGCGGATAATCGCACCATCCAGGCGGTGAAGGACTTTAAATTTCTCTCTGAAATTATAAAGGTAGGAGTTTTAGAGATTTTTCTCTATATCTATACTAATACTCAGACAGATCAATGGAGCTGTAACTGGGCGGAAGATCCTGTTTATGTAAATGAAGTAGGTCAGTATTTGTCGAAAAGATACTAATAATGATAAGATGATTAGAGCTGCTGGACTAACAGATCAGGAAAAGTTGCACTTGCAAGTTACGTTAAACGACGGAGATCCGCTATGCGGCAAGCCGTGAACCGGATGTTGAACGTGTCTCTACCTTTAACTGGAACCATCCCAGTATAACTGCTGCTGTTATTGACGGTTCGCTGCTCTCATATTACTGCACTTTCTTTGTGTCTGTAAACAAAGAGCGATGCAACCTACATAACAGCAGGCCGTTAGAAGAAAACACGTTTTACATGCACTCGTCATTCTGGTATTTAGTTTACAGGAATTGAAATGTTTTCAGAAAATGTTAAAGAACCGAGATCAATTCTGATGGGTTGCACAGTACAAATGTTTAGAGCTGCATGTTTAACGTTAAAATGAGTGCATTCGGTCTTTTAATGTACACAAGTTATATTAATATTGATCACAGTCTTCTGCACTCACTAGTAAGAAATAATGACACTTTTTAGCAGCAACAAGTACATACAGTATATACTGTATATGTACAGTATATATATTGTTGTTGCGCAACACCCCCCCCCTCCTTTCTGTCTCTACTCTCTCACTCTCGTACTTCCTCTTCTGAGAGGGGAGATGTGCTACCAGCTCTCCGTCTAACGGGTACGTTGAGTTTCCTAAATCTGCTGGGATTTACCCTGTCCAGAACTGAAGTAAACTCTGTTTAAGCTGGTTTCGAGAAACGATTCGCCTGGTTATCTGACGGCCTACATCCAGGTGTCCCACCCTTCTTCCCCCTGTGAATTAGCCAGACTGAGCAGCCTACAGCCAACTAGTTTCACAGAGCACACCTGTTAACGGTCGCTCGTTCTCTATTTTGCAACTTGCATTTGTTATTGAACCAGGTAGGTTTTAGTAACTCGGGCGAGTCCCAAGGATGTTGTTTTAAATATGGGCTACCAGCAACCTAAAAACATTTTCCACCTCTTCCTCTCCAGAATCAAACATCACAGCTATTTTACAACCATCAAAGAACTTTAAGGTGACTCATTAACTGAATGTCCACAACATCTTTAGATTTTCTTTATGCTAAATATTTTATTAGTAAGGCATTTTTGCAAGGGTCAGTACAGCTTAATTCAGTAGCAGAAATAATCAAATAAGTAAAATCAATCATCTAGTCTATCTTTCCCTACTGCTGATACTGAGAACTAAAAAAGGGAACCTTTGAGAGAGACGGACGGAGTTTGGTGTTTCGAACCCCAGACCTGGCTTGATGATGAAGAAGGTGTCGCAGCAGGAGGAAGAAGTTGATCAGCGAAGGCAGGGATCTCTGTAGGTCCGATGAACTTCTTCTCCGCATGGATGGTGAGGTCACACAGGACTTGGTGCTGGCAGGAAAAAAGGCACCAGTTCTTCTTCCTTGTCTTTGTCTTCATCTTTGTCTTTGGGGTCAGAACCCAGCTGATGAGAGAAGTGCGATTCGAAGCCACAGATTGTGGGCCAGACGGGTTGGTCTCCATGAGCAGGACAGTCTTCGGCTCCGTGGCCCCGGCTCTTCTTCAGCTGCAGAGTTCTTTGTCCATCTCGATCTTGGCTCGAAGCTGCCCGGAGGATCCAACGAACGGTTCCTCTTTTGCACCCACCTTTTATAGGGTTTATCCACCCCCCTGGTGCGCCTGCTGTCTGCTTAGACAGATGATCTCATATCCATCACTGTCTTACAGACATGTCCTGATGTCTGTGCTAATGTCTCAGGGTTGCTCAACCTCCTATGTCCCTTGCCTGCACAACCTTTCACCTACTCTCTACCTCCAACATATCAGTGATGTTTAATTGCAGTTTTACAACCTTTTACACCATTTCAAGTTCAATGTCAAAATCACATTTATATCACATTTATTTTCTTCAGCTTCTCTGATCTAGCATTCATTTATGATTTTATAACCATAACTTATTAATTATTCTTATTATAATCTTAATGTGAGTTATTACAGATGTTTTTCTGAAAAGAAACCAAGAATAATACATGATTCTAATTATTTACTACTAAAGTTACAGTTACTTGTTTTTCTTGTAAGTGTTCTCACAAATATAAGTGTAAGTATTATTACAAGTAAATCAATATTAATATAAGTATTTTACTTTGAATCTTATCCAATTACTAATAATGTTTAGATTTAATTTTTTAAAACTTTCATGCTTTAAAATAGTCTCAGCTATTTTTATAAATCTGCAGGCTGGAAACTTCCTCTTTTTCCAGGAAACCTGCTTTTCCTGTTTAATGACTCTCTCTGACTGACTATGATTTCTTATGATTAGATAGAAAAAAGTAGAATTAAAGCAAAGTTTGCATGAGACAAAAACAACACACACAACTAGATTTATTTTATTGACACTTAAGTCTAATGTTGGGCCTTGATGTCACTTGAGTGATTCATTTTAAAGATAACTTTATTTATTATTACTGTTAAACTAACTTTATTGACACTTAAGTCTACTGCTGGGCCTTGATGTCACTTGAGTGATTCATTTTAAAGATAACTTTATTTATTATTACTGTTAAACTAACTTTATTGACACTTAAGTCTACTGCTGGGCCTTGATGTCACTTGAGTGATTCATTTTAAAGATAACTTTATTTATTATTACTGTTAAACTAAAATCTCCAGCATGGGGAAGTGGGATGAGCTCGGATTTTCTTGACAATATATTAACTGCATATTTTGGTCTGTCCTATTATGTAATTTTTTAATATTAAATGTTTAATGTTTTGATGAGTTTCTTGGCACTTAAGTGTTGTTTTTAACAAATACTTTTTTTGCTTTTACTTGAGTAAAAATATGTTGAAGTAGTTCTACTCTTGGTTGATTACTATTTTTGGGTACTCTGCCCACCTTTGGCCCACAGTCTTTTCATGATTTTTGAGTCGTTTTCTAGTTACATTGTCATGACCTTTGACATTTAACTTTCTAACTCAGGCCTGCTGAGTCTGACATGTAGGTATCGTTCTGTTTTTATTTCACAAAGCATCACAAGGTCTGACCATGGGGTAAATTCACCTGGACTAGGGCTGGGCGATATGGACTTAAAGTTTTATCACGATACTTGGCAGTACTGTTGTGATAACGATGAATGTGACGATAAGAACAATTTATTACATCTTTTTAGGTAATTGTGTGTCACAGCAATTATAGTCCCACAAACACAACTAACGCTGTTGAAAAATGTTCCCATTTGTGACATGTTTCTTTAGGAGACCAGTCACATGAAGAGGTGTGATTACAGTTCTAATAATAATATTTACTTCTGTAGTTTCACTCCAGAGATTGTTATTTTTTTATGAATTAAGTTGAAATTAAACTTAACTCTGAACTGTGTCGCCTGTTTTGGTTGTAGGATGTCTCGAGAGCAGCAGGCGGTGGCTCGGGCCAGGAAAGCCTTCGAAACGGGTCGGTCCCGACCTCTGGAGTACCGGATCATCCAGCTGAAGAACCTGCAGCGCTTATTCATAGAAAGGCAGAAGGAGATCTCAGACGCTGTCAAGAAAGATCTCAATAAAGTGAGTAATACGTGTAGTGAGTGATACGTGTAAGATATAATGTGCTAAAAACACGTAACTTTTTATTTTCACAAAATTGGAGAATATAAAATATAGAATCCAGCTCTTATGCTTAATAAATTGTCTAAATTTAACTCAAAAAGATGAGAAAAATGAGGTGAAATAGATTTTTTTATGCCACATTATTTAACATTCCTTAGGTAATACATAAAAATAAAAAATCATATTCTCTTCTATTTGCTTACATACAGAATCGTACATACACAATCAGGTTGTTTTTCAAAACAACACGAACTTAAATAATAATAGTAACACATTTTATTTTTATAGTGCATTTCAAGACACTCCACTTAGGTTCCTTCTCATTTTGTGCAGCCAGTGGGACTGTTTCTACATCAGCTAACTCTAGGTTTAATATTTTCTCCATCGTCAGAGTGAAGTGGGGACGCAGCTGTATGAGACTCTGGGTCTGGAGGGGGAGATCAGCCTGGCCATCAGGAAGCTGAGGGAATGGGCGGCCCCCCGTCCTGTAGAGAAGAACCTGCTGACCCTCTCTGACACGGTTTACATCCAACCGGAGCCGCTGGGGGTGGTGCTGATTATCGGGGCTTGGAACTACCCCTGGGCGGTCACGGTCCAGCCGCTCATTGGAGCGATTGCAGCAGGTACTGCAGCTTGATTTGTCAGGTCAAAATTTAATTGGGATGTTTATATTCACATCTGAAGAATTGAACTTCTGCTAAACACCTTATTAGGAACAAAAGTTTGAGATCCTTAATCTATAATCCGCTTACATGACTCCAGAAAATATCTACCAGTAGACAGACAGAGGCGGGCAGAGTACCCAAAATTGTACTGAAGTAGCGATTCTTCAACATATTTTACTCAAGTAAAAAGTAGCCATCCAAGAAATTACTCAAGTAAGAGTAAAAAAGTATTTAATGATCAAATTATCAATATTTAATATTTAAAAGTTACATAATCAAATGGACCAAAATATGAAATTAAGTAAAAATGTTTGTATTTTAAGGACCAAAATGACAATAATTCACATAAGTAGCAAAAACTAACAAAATCAGGCAAAATATTTTTTTCCAAAGTCAATTTTTGTTTATGTAAAACTTTTGAAACTTTAACAAAATCTGAAGGTGTGTGAATGTGGTAATCTGTATTTTAAAATATGTTTGTGGGTAGAAAATCTAGAGACCTAAAATAATTAGAAATAGAGTGTATCATAAAGTTTTTAGAAGTTATTATACAGTTATACCCAATAACATCTTTTAGCTGTTTACCTACACAATTAATTAAAATATGTTACTACTGAAAGAAATAGTTTGTTTACAGGTGAACTGGTGAAAAAGAGTCATTCTGACGCAAGATTTTACACCTTTTAGTAGCTAAAGTTTGTTCAAAGCTACATAAAGTGATTTAATCTTTCTAGAGAAAATGTTCTTATTTTTTAAAACATAAGGATGTGAGTAAAGCTGTGCAGGTTCTTTATGGTTCTGCAGTTGGTTTTCAGTCCGTCTTGTGATCCGCTCTACTTCCCCTTTGTGTCCAGAACTTTGCTAAATGCTTCCTATTCTCATGTAGATAAGTGGGTCAAAGCTCATGCTGTGAACTCCAGACCACAATCATGACTGCAGAGTTTTAGAGATTAAAAACCCTGTAAAATCTGCTCTCAGTAATTCAGGTTTTTGTGTTTGGAAGTGTGAGCTTGCAAGGCTAAACTTTATTTAACTGATTAACTTGATGTCTCTTTAAGGCCACTCTCATGCTGAACCTCTAAACAAATGTTTCGGCTCAACTCTGATTGATTTGTGATTCAAACGTTGGATTTTGGAGGAGTCGCTCGGCTGTTTAAAGTGACAATGCAAAAATCTAAGCACTCCTGTGTTGCATATTCTCAGTCATACCTTTATAAATACTTTATCAGTACTCTGGAGCAGCTGCTCGTCTGCAGCTCTGCTGGATAAATGCTACTTAGAGTTACATATTTAGAGTAAGAAGAATGAGCCTGCAGCATCAAGTGGGGTGTTTGCACATGTTGGACTTTGTTCTGCAGTATCAGAGCTTAACACAAATGCCTGCTGGGTCAGAAGTCTTTCATAAAGTTACACAATAAAATAACTTTTTAGGTCAACAGTCATCAGTCCATCTTCAGCTGTCTTGAAATGACTAAAATTGTGGAATATTGTTGTGCAATCAATGATACCCATAATCAGAATTTTGATAAGTTGGTAACATATGTTTTGTTTTTTAATCTGGTTGCTAAAAATTTACTGATGAAGTTGAATATGTTTAAATCATAACACATACAGTGCAAATATTTAATCAAATAAACACAAAGCCTATTTTCGTTTTAACCTAGTTTACTTGCATAAGATCTAATCTTTACACACACCAGCAATAAGCTAAAAGGTTACTGATGTTGTATTCTGTTATGTAAGATGCTGTCTGAGCTTTTAATGCCTTGAGGAAATTCAAATGGATCATCTGAGCTGTTGTAGTGCAAATGATGAAAGTCCTGAATAATTCAACACTTGTTTAATGTCTATATTGTGCCTTGTAAAAGGATTCATACCCTTTAAACTTCATAACATTGTGTGACGTTAAAAACTGTATTTTTTCCCATGATAAATCAGCAGTGGTACGTTAATTAATGTTAATTTAATATGTAGATGTTTGGCCAATACGGACTAAACGGCTTCGTTCACTTCCTCTGCTGGCATTTTTAAAACTAAAGGCAGACTGAAATTGTAAAACAGCGCAGAAAATCAACGTCATCGTTCACAACTTCTCCTTTTCTCCTGAGAAATCCAAATAAATGTGAGAAATCCCAGACTTACTGTGAAACAAAACCTGAATCAGGTGGAACTGAGGCTAACAGCTCAGTAAAACTACTCCTTTAAAAAAATAATAAATGTAACTAGTTACCCCTGGTAAGGACAATGGCGCATGGTTTTCTAAATTAGTCACTTATCTTTTCTCTAATGCTCCTAAATAAAATCAAGTGAGAAAATGTGTACATAAAGTCCACCTGCAATGCAATTTATTATAATTAAAAAAAACTATAAAATTCAGCTGACTTGAGAACAAGATTTAATTAAAAAAATATTTAATAAATGTCAAAACCATAAATAATAAATAAATCCTCTAAAAAGAAAAAGCTGATGAAGTAAATGAAGTGTTGCATTTGGTGGGTGTGTAAAGTTCAAAGTTCAGTGTTTGAATCTTGTAATGTTTGTAACGTTTGTAATGTTTGCTGTTTGTAACAATTTACATTGTCTGAACGGTGAAACTTTGTATTTCCAACTGACGACACAAATCAACAGGACTTATTGTTTGCTCAATTAATTTAGAAATTCATGAGACTACACATAATTTTATTCTTTCTTTACTCAAATCACCTGTCCAGGTAACGCAGCTGTGGTGAAGCCGTCAGAGGTCTGCGTTCACACTGCAAAGGTCATGGAGGATCTGTTGCCACTTTATATCGACAAGGTAACTGAAAGGAAAATCTGTTCATATGGAGAAACAACTCAGCATTTTTAATGGAGTGTTTGTGGAAAAAGAGCAACACATAACAGCAGCGGTGAAGATAAAATGAATTCCTAAACACTCAGGAAAGAAGGAAAACAGAGAAATTAAGTTTTGGTTTAATGATGTTCTGAATAAAAAAATCATTTGAAAGAATTAAACATTGCAATAAGATCCACACAAAAACAAAATTTAGTCACAAGAAATTTTAGTTATCTTTGACCTCATGTTGTTTAATTACAGCCTTTAACCAAATCTGTGTGAGTTAGAAAAGTAACAATCTACTTTATCATAGACATCTCCTATTTTTAATTATAAGAAAACATTCAGCTTCAGTGATAAAAAAAAGACGCTGTGGAGTTCAGCCTTGGAAATGTTTTATCACAACAATATTAATAAGAAAGACTGATATTAGCTGGATTTCATTTCAAACTCTACTGTCAGTCATGAATTTACAATAATCTTATATTAAATTTAATTCTTTTAAACACTTCCTCTTACACATGGCTGAATGAAAACTGCTCTACAAATAAAGTTTGAGTCGGTAATTCAACTCGGTTTGAACAATTACCAATTATCTTTATAAATAATATAAATATAGAGTTAAAAGCCTTAGTAACAAATAGTTTGTCTTCAAGTAACAGTCTGAAACTGGAAAAAATGAGTAGAGTATAACAACTATTTAGATTCCCAGATTTGAATTTCTGTCTATATTTATTCATTCATTTGTGCTTTAATCCATCTTTCCATCCATCTATTCATTTATTCATCTGTTCATTAGTTCATAGTTACAGACTGTGTGTGTACAGTCATTTTTCTGCAGGTTTAAATGTCCTTATTAAATATAAACTGACTTTATAGCTCGGACTGATGTGCTAATTTAAGCTGCTACTTTAGAAATCCAAAATTAAAAACAGACATGCAAGGAAATTACACATAGCATAGTATTATATTTCTTGTTTGTGTGTATTTGAACAGTCAAGATAAAATAAAAGCAAATTCTCCCAATAAGTTTGGACTCTTTATTTTTATGAAGTTTAAGCTGTTTGTTTTGTTTTAGGAGCTTTACCCTGTAGTGACGGGAGGAGTCCCAGAGACCCAGGAGCTTCTGCGCCAGCGATTCGATCACATCTTCTACACCGGTAACAGTACGGTGGGCAAAGTGATCATGGAGGCCGCCGCCAAAAACCTGACCCCCTTGACCCTGGAGCTGGGCGGCAAGAGCCCCTGCTACATCGACAAGAACTGCGACATTAGCATAGCCTGCAGGTCCCACATACTTTTAATATTTACAGTTTTTAACTCCTACTTAAAGAATATTTTCCTCTCTTACATCCTTCTGTTAAATGTTCTGTTCAGACGGATCACATGGGGAAAGTACACAAACTGCGGTCAGACCTGCATCGCCCCAGACTACATCCTCTGTGACCCCAGCATTCAAGACCGGGTCATCGAGGAGGTCAAGAAGTCCATTAAGGTACCGGAAGCTCACAATGGAAACAGCGCTGGACGATACGGCTGGAAAACTTAAAACAAACGCTTCATATCAGTCGATATCAATAATTAATGACGTGTTTTCTGTTTTAAATATCTGAAATATTGCAAACTGATGATGTGACATTTGCTCTTTACTAAACTGTTTTTACTCCACCACATTGTTTTTTAAAATTATTATTTTTAAACAATCATGAGGCTCAGTGGTAAAATGTTAAACTGCTTCTGCGCCAGTTACTCAACAGGCTGTTGCTAGGCAACCATAAATTACTTAACAGTTTGTTGCTAGGTAGCCAGGAGTAACTTTATAGCTTGTTGCTAGGTAACCAAAAAGTGAGGAAGGTAGTTGAAGTCTCTCACTCTGCTTAGCTAGCTGTGAGAGGCTGAACAACTAAACCTTCACTTTGCCTACATCCCCCAGAATGCTGTGCAGTTCTGGATCAGTGAATTTTCTACCAAATGTTTTATCTGTTTATGCTGATCACATGTCTATCGCAATATATATTGTTACTGATTTATTTTCCACTGCTAATTGGATCCTGAGTTGATGGAACTTGTAACATAATTTCATATTTAAAATGATTTTTTCCTTTTATTTGCAGGATTTCTACACAGAAAAACCAAAGACGTGCCCAGATTACGGGCGCATCATCAACCAGCGGCACTTTAAGAGGATCATGGCGTTGGTGGGGGACAGCGCAGTGGCTGCAGGAGGAGACGGAGACGAGTCAGACTGCTTCATCGGTACCAAAGGTCACACTTAGAGGTTTTTTCATTCAATCATAAACTAAAACATTGTTTTTTATGATGCGTTCAGCTCCCACAGTTCTGCGTGACGTAAAGCCTGATGCCAAGGTGATGCAGGAGGAGATATTTGGACCTCTTCTTCCCATCCTTCCTGTCAGCGGACTGGACGAGGCCATAAAGTTCATCAACAAGAGAGAAAAACCTTTGGTTCTGTATGTCTTCTCTGCAGATGAGAAGGTATCTCAGAGCTACGCTTTTATTAACCCACACACAAACTATTCACATAAAGCATAAAAATAAAACAAAACAACAATATAACTCCAGTTTTGCTGATTCAGTTTAGAAATCGAGAACAGAGTTCGACATTAAAAACAACAAATACACTCTGTAAAACACATGTTGACCCATTTATCTCCACACATTAAATCAACTGCATCCTGCTTTGTCATTTTAATGCTAAACAGCATAAAAAGTAAGATTATAAATCATCAGACATGTAATTTGATGATTTGTTAGTAATTTGTTTTAAACTTGTGCATGTTTTAATTTGTAACCAGGTTCTTGTTTCGTTTTTCTCTCTGCAGGTGATCAACAGAATGAGAGACGAGACGTCCAGCGGAGGATTCCTGGCAAATGATTGTCTGGTTCATTTCTCTGTCAGTTCGCTGCCTTTTGGAGGAGTGGGTAAGTCAGACACACAGTTTCACTAAAAAATAAAAAATTTAAAAAGTAACTCTTTTCAAAAACAATTGCTTTAAGGAATATTTTACTTCAATGTACTTTTCACTTTTACTTAAGTGATGTTATTATGAAGTATTTCTCTTTGTACTTGAGTGAATTTCTGGATTTTCTAACCAAACGTTCACCAGATACAGACCCACACCTGCAGTTTTTGGTTAAAGGTTCCTACGTTGTTTTTTTATTGAAAGAAACAGATTTGGACAGATTTTTTTCCTGATTTAGTTTTTTTCTTTTTACTTATATAAATTACCCTAACCAAAATTTCATTTAACTTTTTAATATTAAATGATAATTTGATCTCTTTATTTGAGTAGACTTTTTACCAAATACATTTTACTCTTACCTGAGTAATTTCTTGTATGGATACTTTTTACTTATACTTGAGTGGAAATATGTTAAAGTAGTGTTATTATTACTTGAGTAAAATTTTTGCACATCTCTGTGGAGCAAATGTCTAATGTGCAAATGTTAGAGCGCCCTCTAGCGTCAGACTTCGGATAAAATAAAAATGTGGAACTGAAACAAATACCTGATATTAACCGAATAGATTAATCAATCATGCAAGTTTATTTGTATAGCACATTTTAGCAACACTGTACATTTTATATAATTAAAAACATACAAAACAACAAAAACATATCAGATAGTCAAGTTATAAAGCCTACTCAACTTTGAAAACGAAACAAAAATAGCTGCTTTGAAAAAATAACTGAAAAAATAGCTGCTCTAGATATAAAACCAAAATACTTTAGAACAAAGTAACAGAAAAATTAACACATTGACACTTTCAGGAACTTTATTCTGATTGCTAAAGTTTATCTTCAGCCTAACTTCTTTTATTTTTCGGTCAGGAAACAGCGGCATGGGCTGCTACCACGGCAAGTTCAGCTTCGACCAGCTGAGCCACCTGCGCGGCTGTCTCATCAAAAAGCTGAAGATGGAGGGAGTGAACAACATGCGCTACCCGCCACACACACCCAAGAAACTGGGCTGTGCACGCTTCTTCATCCTGAAGACCTTTGACCTCGGCTGGGTGGGCAGGATGCTGCTGCTGGCCTTGATGGCCGTGGTGGCGGCTTTTGTGCTTCAGGTAAGAGAAACACAGGCAAAGAGTAAAAAAATGCTACTTTTTTTGTTCGTTTGTTTGTTTCCTAAAATGTATGTTTGTGTCATTTCATGTCTTCAGTTAAAATTCTCATTAAATATTTTGAGGTAGACAGGACCTTTTTTCCCCACAATGTATTTTATTGGGATTTATGTGATAGAGCAACAAAAACAGTGCATGATTGTAAAGTAGCAGCAATAGTTGTAAAACCACAAATCTGGAAAGTGTCATTCATAAGCCCAAATTACACTGAGAAGTCTCCTAATTCATAAAATTAGAGTCAACTTGTGTGTGATTCAATCCAGCTTTTTTTGTGAAGGTTAATAGAAGAACTAATAACCATTTAATAACTGTTTAGTTGTTGACAAAAGTAGAAATAAAAAAAACATGCAATCCGGTTTACAAACCACAACAATGAGACGAATAATTACCTTTTTATAAACACCATGCTTGGTAATGGCAACATCAGGCTGCAGGAATTATCAGAGATGATTGGATGGAGCTTAATGCAGTGCAAAAACAAAAGCTTGGTGGAAACAAACATATAATAACACATATTTTAATATTTTTTCCATTTGTTTCAGAAATATCTCCGCTGAGGACATCCTTCCCTAATCTACTCGCCTCCAGTTTACTGCTGTCTTCCTTTTTCTGCCTGAGAAGGAAAAGAGATCGGAGTAAATATAGATGAAATCATAATAAGTCAAATCATCATATTCAGTAAGTTGTAGGCCATTTTTTGGCTGTTGCCTTAAATCCATTTAGCATTTCACTAACAATAATAGAAGTGTTGTCTGTATCAGTGTTGAAGAAAACTGTTTATCTGCGTTTGTATTCAGCATCACTACGTTTTTATTTAACCTGACGGAGGTTTGAAAACTTGGAAGGATTTTAAAACTTTTAAAATGAAGAAACTGACGCTTAACTAAACCTAAGGAGGATGTTTGCTTTAAAGAAGAAATGTTGTTGCTTAAAAAGCTGGAAATATAAAGTTTGTCCATTTTACTAGTGATTTTATGTTTGTTGTGCAGCTGTGATCAGGTTCTGGTTCTGTTTGTTCTGATTGCATCAGAATCATATGAAGGATCTTTTTACTCAGTTTGTGCTAAAAACTGTACTTAGATACAGTAAGTATGAACAAAAGTTAAACATTTCTTTTATTGTTCCATTAACATTTCACAAACTTGTAATTAATAATTACAAAAATAAATAAGTCTGTTCTAATTAATATTAAAATATATTTCTACTTGTTCGTTTGCGTGTGTATTTTCTATTACATCCTAATATATCTTATATAATCTATCAAATTTTTTATTTCATATTCCATGAAACAATGAAATTCAATTATATTTATTAAAAAGGGAGAATACAAAGTGACCAAGCAGGTAAATAATGTAAAATCCATTTGCAATCCCTGGAAGATTAATTTCAAAACATTTAAAAGAAAGAATACAATGATTATCAAATAGTTAAGTCATGTAGTGCATTAATTACATATACATTATATTTTTTAAATTATTTTGCTCATATTGCATATTTATTTAGATCTGAATATGCTATTTTTAATAACTTTACACCATCATTTTTTATTGTTTTGTTCCTGTTCCCTTCTGCTTTATTTTTAATTATATTTTTACTTGAACCTTTTTGAACAGTTTTCAGTTTCGAGCTCAAGAGTCAAACTTCGAGCTGTGGATATAAGAAATATGCAACACAAATCAGGAGCAAATAAACTATCAGTGCAGTTTTCATGACATGATTACAAATCAATAAATACAGCTTGTCAATTTTTGCCTCTGGGACTCAAAGCCATTTATTTCCTGCTGTCTCTCTCTCTTTTTTTTCAACCAACACACACACACACACCATTTGTAGCCCTCCCACTGACAAATGCTGCTCCAAGTCAGCCGGTGGAATAAAGTCTCACTTCTCGCCTGCTCTGCTCCCAACGATGCGTTCTTCTCTCTACCTCCTGGCTTTCCTCTACCTGCGCTCCAGGGCATCAGGTAAGACGCTCAACTCAAACAATGATTTTTACCATCATTCACTCTGTGTGTGTGTGTGTGTGTGTGCGCGCGCGTTTGTTTCTAATACCTTGTGGGGACCATTTTCATGACACATACTACGTTGTGGGGACCCACTGCTCCTTGTGGGGACTGAAGCCTGGTCCCCACAACGGGGAAACGCTGTTTTTGGGTCAGGGGTCAGATTTAGGACTAAGGTGTGAATTGAGTTTTGGTTAGATATGTAATGGGTAGGGTTAGGATAAGGGTAAGGTTTAGGCTGTAGAAATGAATGGAAGTCAATGGAAAGTCCCTGCAAAGATAGCCACGCATGGGTGTGTGTGTGTGTGTGTGTGTGTGTGTGTGTGTGTGTGTGTGTGTGTGTGTGTGTGTGTGTAAATGATAGTAATGATGGCATTTTTTTGCAACTCCAAAAAGTTATATGTAAAGCTTGAAATGTGTTTTAAGACAAGCTAAGTTTGTGAACTTGTGAAGAAAAGCTGGGGAAAAAAATCAGCTTTGACAGAAAATATTCTTTTACAAATCTGAATCAAGTAAAAATCACAAAAAAGAAAGGAATCATCAGCAATTATTGTTGGATAAAATACCAAACAATAGGAATAATGAAAGTGTGGTTAATCAAGGTGAATTGTGGAATAAAATGTCAAGGCAAAGATAAATAAAAACAATAAACTTTTATTAAAATATTTTTCATTTAACCTTTATTTAATCAGGAAACTGAAATTTATTAAGAATAAAACTTTCAACAGAAATGTTAATTGTGCTGTTACATGGAGCACTTATTAATAAAATACTCAGTGTGTTCAATATTAATAAAAATGTTTTCAAAATCTGATAGTATTCTGAATTTAAAAACATTTTTTTCATGTTTGTGTCAACCAACACAATATGTGTTTGATTATTGAAATATTCAAACATTTCAATAATGTTTGAAATATTATTTCCAAACATTTGTAAATACTAACAACAATAAAATACAGTGTTTAAAGTGCATGTTAAAATCCAATAAATTACAGAAAGTCTGTGTATTTAGAAATTAAAACTATTTTTGTGAAAACCAATAAAATACATGTGCGTTGATTAATAGCGACATAAAATCTCATTGTTGAAAGCTTTTTTATTTTCCTGCAGGAAGAAAATACAATAAAATACTGTATTATTTTTTATAAAATGATTGTTTCCTGAAGTTCAGCTAATATTTTTTAGGAACCTCCTGGTGTGAATTTCTCTCACATCATGGGTGAGACAAAAAAAATCATTTCAGACAAAGAAAATTAAAATGCAGAATTTAAAACATTCATTTAATTAAAGGAAACCAAATTTAAGCAGACATTTGATTCCCGTCTTTGGCTTTTCTTCGCTGCTGACTCTGACACAGGTGTGTGAGCCAGGTGGGGTAAAACCCGCCTCCACCTGTGCATTGTTCTCACCTGGTGAGAACTGTTGTCCCCTTTCAAATGACGCCATTATGGGTTAATCTGTGTCCCTGTATTAGCTAAATGGTTCTCCATCCCAGCTTTCATTCCCACCACAGAGCCAGACGCTGGAGGGTTTTTTTCTCATCAGCAACATAATACACAGCAGCAGGACAACAGTAAATGACTTTATCAGCACCTGACGGAGCGACGAAGTGACTTTACTCTGATTGCAATCAGCGGTTTCACGACTGCTCCTTTGTGACACAAATAAAGTCTTACACTCATTGTCAAAAGAACACTTTTAAATCAGCAGTGGTGCTTTTTGAGAAAACAGATTTATGTTTGAATATAATAGAAACTTATTGGTCATTAAGAAACTTAAGTTTCAGTCTTTCAGGAAGATGTGCAAAAAAAAAAAAAGAAAAACCTGATTTCGCATACATGTCACATTTAGGGGCTGGAGTTCTCAAAAATAACAAAATGATTTCAATATTTCTCAGAAATTACAAGACGTATTTCAATGGTTTTGGTATCAAAATAAAGGTAACATTCCAGAGAATACTTTAAGCTACAAGTGTCAAACTCAACTTGGAAATATTTGCAATATTTCCAAGATAGTACCACAAACACTTTTTATTTTATTGAAAAATATCACAAAAAGAATCACGAAATCCTGGAAGAACTGAAAAGATGGTCAATATTATTATTTACTTTTAAGAATTAATTGATATTTTTACAGTTTGTGATCAGGTTTTATTAATACTTTCTGGTACAACCGGCCCTTTGAAAGCATTCATGATATTGATTTGTTCCAAAACAAAACGTTTGACACAGCTGTTGTAGATGTCTAAAAATATATCAATACTTTTATTACTGAGTGAGAGCAAATTAATATGGCAATAAAAATTAATGAAAAATACTAATAGAATGCATTTTGTGATCTGTATTTTCTTTGAAAGCATGGAGTTGACATCCAGAACATTTAGCAACCCACAGTTCATCCCAGGGGTTAAAGAATAATTATAATTTTTAGTGTATTTTTTTCCCTATTGATTTAACAGAAGCATCCAAACAAACAAAGCATTTTAAAAAATAAAGACTACACAGGAACATATCACAAACTAAGTGGACAATCCAGCTGCTGGATTTGTTACATTTTGTTGTTGTTTTGTACCTGAATTCTCAAAGTTTAGTTTCTGGGATTAATCATATTAACCGATTAATAGAACCTGTTAGAGAGTATGAAAGCTAACCTAATCATTTGATTAACTTCATGATGCCTCTTTTTAACAAGAAGTTGCAACAAAAGCCCTGTTTCAGATTTTTTTATATGTGATTTCAGCTGAGTGGTGTTACCAGAGCCAGACCTGTGATGACCCATGCAAAGGTAAGTAAAATATTCAAACAATGTAACTCTGTTTAATTCAGTTTTCTTTACATTGCAAAAAGGTGCAACAAATATTATATAAAGGAACTTCAAACGGGTCCAATTCAAATCTATGGATGAATTTAAAAAAATCAATTAAATAAATTTTCTTTATCCTAGACATGACTCAATGCCTGTTTGGGTTAGAGTGTTATTTGGTAAAAGGTTTAAATTTAGTCTTTTTAAATCTCACAAATAATCTGTGCATTTTAATATTTTAGATGTTTATAGACGGATATTTATCTATTATATCAGTAAATTTCTTCCTACACAGAACCTCTAGTAGATCTGTGTGTAAAACCATTTTTCTTAAACACTTCAATATGCAGAGATGGGTAAACTAAGTACACCCCTGCAGCGTCTCTTCTCCAACTCTAAATAGAAATTTCTTCTACTTCAGTTGCAATGAATGGCTCCACTGGAACCATAATTTAGTTTATTTTCTGGGTTCTCAATTTGAGTTTTTTATTTACATCTCCGATAACAGATCAGGCATGTCCAAACTTTTTGTCACATGGACCAAAATCTTTATAGCAGAAGCACTTATGGGTTTAAAAATTTTTAAATCTTTAAAAATTCAAATCTTGTAGCTTTATTATAATTCTTCAGCAATAAACTAAGCATTGAGTTGTTTGATTTTATTATAGATTAGAGATGTGTAAGTCATTCCACGTCCTAAAGTTAGTAGCAATTTTGCATTTTTATTTTAAAAAAGATATCGATTGGAAAAAATATCATATATTTAGTGTATTCTGGAAAATTAGACCAGAAATTGTGTCAGTTTATCTTTAAAATAATATATCTTTAAAAAAGCTTATTAATTAATTTATGAAACACTGATTTGGAAACATTCTAATCTAAAAGTAAAAATCACTGAATACTTGGGATCTTAATTACTATGAAATCAAAAAGAAAGTAAAAAAAAACATGGTTATTTTTAATTTATCAGAAATAATTATTTTGGATAAATTATTATTTTAAGTCTATCTGCTTCTACCACCATCTAATTCTGTGTCATTCTTTAACTGAGGTTAGGGCCGTGTAAATTCAGTCCAGGGGCCACAAATGGCCCTCTGGCCACACTTTGGACATCCCTGCATTAGACATTCCTCCACACAGGAATGAAATCAATCAATAAAGTTTATCAATATAGCACATTTCAGCAACAAAGCAGTTCAAAGGTCTTTACATGACAAAAACACTAAAATACAAAGCCGTAGAAGATACAGTCAATAATCAATAATTAAAACATTACATTTTATGACGTCAGATTGTTGATTAATGTTTCATTTTTAATGTTTCTAAACATGTGGGGGTTTAGTCTAGACTCAAAGGAACTCAGTGTTTTGGCTGTTTTGCAGTTTTCTGGATGTTTGTTCCAGATCTGTAGTGCGTAGAAGCTGAATGCTGCTTCCTTTCTTATTTACTAATAAATAATCTGCTAGCAGGAGCATCAGATTATTTACTAATAAATAATCTGCTAGCAGGAGCATCAGATTATTTACTAATAAATAATCTGCTAGCAGGAGCAGCAGAGACAGTGCACTGTAAAACATTTGAGCCGCATTTTGTTGTGTCTATTACCTTTACGTCGAGTAAATTTAGCCAGTTTTAGAATTTGAACCTAAATGTTTGAGCTTGTGAAAGATAAACTTAAAAAACTATTTTTAGACAACCTGTCTCTTATTGTTAAATCAACTTCATGAACTTTAATTTTTGAGTAAAAACCAAAACAATTTTCTTCTATTGGCAGCAGGTGGACTTTCATTTTCAAGTTAAACCACCTTCAAATGTTTTACAGTGTGATGTGATAACGCTCTTTTTCAGAACCAAGCCGCTGGGCAGCTCTGTTTCCCAGATGTGGAGGTTTAAGCCAGTCGCCAATTAACATCGTGACCAATAAAGTTCATTTCAGCAGCGCTCTTCCTCCCTTCAGCTTTATCGGACACACCGACTTAATCAACATCACAGTAGAGAACAAGGGCCACTTTGGTAATGAAAAGCACCAAAGCCTGTTCTGTTTTCCTCCCTTTCAGAGCCTCAATGCTGGTTAGATTCACTCTCTGACTTTGTTTTCCTCCATTAGCTCACTTTGCTTTACCACAGTCAGTGCGGCTGACCGGAGGAGCTCTGCCGGGTCACTACAGAGCGGCCCAGTTTCACTTCCACTGGGGAGGGAGTGGGACGAAGGGATCAGAGCACACCATTGATGGAGAAAGATTTCCAATGGAGGTAAGGGAGTAAAGGCCAGGTAAATAATAGTATTTCTAATGATACTGCATCTGTTACTCGATAAGTGGCGCTACTAACACCTTTTCTATTGCATTCAGTATATTTTTGAACACCTAAAAGCATATTTTGGAATAAATTATGACGCAAACAACCTGTAAATCCGTTTCAGACAGAATATTAGTGGTTCGTTGCAGGTGTGTATAGTGACTGTAGGAGGCGCTGTAACATCTTAACACAGGAGTGTCAAACTCATTTTTGTTTTGGGCCAAATCAAGATCATGAATCCTCTTAAAGGGCCGGTTGGGCCAGAATATATTGAAAAAATACCAATGAATTCTTAAAATTAAATATTATTATTTGCGATATTTGTGCTTATTTATGATGGTAAATGTGAATTTTAATTACTCAATTAAAGCTGAGGCTGCTGTTTAGTACAAGTAAGAAAGTTTTTGACAGTTTTTGAGAAAAATCTGCAATTATTTCCATGATAATACTCGAAAAACTGGAGGGACAGATTGATATAATTTGGCAGTAAGCAAATAAAAACTGCATTGATTTGATTGATAATGTAATATTTAAGCTCACTTAGAGTTGATTCCAGAATCTAGAGGGCCACATAAAAAGCTATGGAGGGCCATATTTGGCCCACAGACCTTGAGTTTGACACGCGTCTCAACACTATGCTACGTCAAAAATGCAGTGGAGAAACAAACGTAAAAGAATAAATAAAAAAGGTCAAAAAATAAAAAGAAAGAAAAAGCCAAACAAAAAATAAAAAATAACATTTGACCACTGACATTATGACTATTATGGAAATAAAATGTGATATCTCAGATATTGTGACCACTCTGTAACTTATGGTAAAATACTAAACTCTACTACTTAAGTATTTAATGTTTTTCTATAAGTTACAGTTTGGTCACAATATCTGATCAGGAATATCATATTATGTGGCCGTCTATATTTCCATAATAGTCATAATATTAGTGGTGAGATTTTTCTATTCTTTGTTCATCTTTCTATGTATTTTTCCTTTTGCGTTTGTTGCAGTCACCACACTCCCCCAGAAAATTTTACGTTTTTAGTGACTTGTGGTGTTAAAATGCAACAGGATCACAATGTACAGTGGTTACAGAATATGGTGCAACACCGGTATTGAGCAGTAACGCAAATATTCAGTTCAAATTTAAAATGATTACAGTGAAAACTGGTTTATTAGGATTATTTTTGGCAGGTTTGTGTTCTAAGTACGACTCCTTATAATACCTTTCCTTTCTGTCTGCACAGTTGCACATAGTCCATATTAAAGAACCTTACAGCTCTCTGGAGGAAGCAGAACACGATATGGCGGGTATCGCTCTGCTCGCCCTCTTCTTTGAGGTAACGCATCACTCTACTGCCAGAGTGTCCAAAGTGTGGGCCTGGGGGCCATTTGTGGTCTTTGGAGTAATTTTGTGTGGCCTCTGACTTCAATTCAAGAATGGTTATCCAACACTTTTTGTAGTTTTTTTAGGATGAGATTTTTCGTGGCAAGTTTATATCTTCTTAAACTGAGAATGTTAAGTACGACACAAAGAATTTTTCTTGAGCCTTTTTTAAATTATTATTATTGGGTTTTTTTATTTCATAATAAGTCATGAAACAAAAAAAATAAACATAATAAGTCCAGAAAGTTAAACATTAAAGCCAATGTAAAATATTACATGTTTTACTTAATGTTTTTGCGTTTTTAATTGGGGGTTACAAATTTTGACCCCTGAATACTTTCAACTTGGGATTTTGACCCTCAGTGCAAAAAAGTTTGGACACTTCTGCCTTTCACAAGTATGCACTGCTTTTTGTTAGTCTGTCACATACAATCCCAACCCAATACATTTAGATTGGGATTGTAATCTGACAAAATATGAAGAGTAAATACTAATGTAAAATACTGTAAACGTCTTTCAAAGATCAAATTATCTTATATTATTATTATAGATTATTGTATTTTTGTTGACTTCCTCACAGGAAACAGCAGATGATCATCCTCATCTAGATACAATAATTGCTGCTCTGGGTCAAGTACAAAACAATGGTAAATATATTAATTTTTACTTTAAAAACACAAAAACATATCATGAATGTTATAATTCTTCTTGGACTTGAAACTTGAATCCATGTACAGTGCAACAGGTAATTAAGGCACAGAGTGAATTTGAGGCGTCTGGTTCATCTGAAGAGATAAACACAATCTTAAATGTCTGCCTGATATATAAAAGAAAAAGGGACACAGTGCTTGGCTATTCTACACCACAGAGAGGGAAGTAGTTCAGTTATGCTTGCTTGACTTTGACAACCTTAACATGTGATGAGTAATGGTGTATTTCGGTTCAGTTACAAAATAAAACAGGCGACATAAACACCAACTCTGATAGATCATCAGTAGATCAGGTGTTTAAATTAGCTCATCTACCACCGCTGTCGTAGATTAGCTATTGCTGCTAGCAATTGCATAGAATACTATAGTATTCTATGCAATACTATAGTATTGTAGGCTGCTAGCCTGCTATTGCTACTAGCAGTAGCATAGAATAAAGCTATTGCTGCTAGCCTGCTATTGCTACTACCAATAGCATAGAATAAAGCTATTGCTGCTAGTCTGCTATTGCTGCTAGCAATAGCATAGAATAAAGCTATTGCTGCTATTAGCAGCTATTAAACTAATAGCTGCTATTAAGTTAATAGCTGCTATTAGGTTTAGATTAATAAGCAATTTTGCGATGAGCTTATTAATCATTGCAAAATAAAAGTCTTAGGTTAGACTCAAATCTAAAAACACAAACGGACTGAATGTTCTGTTCTTTGTGTGGGAAATGTTTGAGTATTTTTTAAATGTTGAACGTCACATATGGTGGCGTTATTGTCAGTTGCTATGGCAACAAGTGTGCGCAAACAGTAGCCGACACAGAAAGTGAGGGTAAAAAGTGGGATTGAGTTGTTCTTTAACAATTTTCTGAGTTATTTTTCTCTTTGCTGTGGCGCAGTGCACTAAATTAATAATACCTACGTCTCGGGGTTTAATCAGTTAGTTAACGGTATTGTTCTACGGCTATAGGTGGCATATAAAACAATAGCCTTTTGCCCTCCAGCGTTGCGCGCATGCGCAAAATTTCCAGCTATAAACTGTAACATGCAGAGTGTCCATAGGAAACACATAAACTAAATTACTAAAGACATTGGAAAAATATGAGGTGTAATTGGAGAGAAACAGCACCAAAGGAATACACTTTAACTCACATCTGACAGAAACAAGCTTGAACAAGAAGTAAACACGATCATTGGTTATACTGTTCTGTTTCCCCCAGAAAGCACAAAAACATGCAGTTCTAAGATTTCACTAAGTACTAACTTATTTTTTTTCTGGCTACCTCCTTATTTCTGACTGTGTTAAGGCAGCAACACAGTGATTCCAAACTTTAGACTGAGTAATATCATCCCGGCAGCCGCCGAGCTTCACAGTTACTACCGCTATGTGGGCTCCATGACAACTCCAGGATGTGAGCAGGCGGTTGCATGGACAGTGTTTCATAGGATGCTGTCAATCAGCAGTCGACAGGTGAGGAGTCATTCAACATTTTATTCTGATTTTTATCTTAAAAAAAACATACATTTTAAATCTGCCAGTTAATGATCACCTATTTGCATTCAGAGTTGGGTAGTAACTAGCTACATTTACTCAATTACACTCACTTGAGTAACTTTTTTGAGAAAATTTACTTATGAGTATTTTACTACGCAGAACATTTTACTTCTGTGAAAAAGGTAAGACTTGTTTTTCTTAAGTTGTTTCTTTTTGTCAGAGTCTCATCTTTTCTTTCCTCTGCTCCCCAGCTGGATGCTATAGTAAAACAGTGCAGATTTTGGACAGGACAGCCCATGACAAACATCTTCAGACCCACGCAGCCTCTGGATGGCAGAGTCGTTTACAGCTCCAAGTCAGGCGCAGCTCAGAAGAGGGCGAACCAAATGTGGTTTGTCGTCCTCTCAGCTCTGTTCATGCCAATGATCCTGATACATATTATTTAGAACATATAATCACATAATAGAAAAATCAATTTGTTTCAAATTACACAGCCTCCAATAGATTTTATGTCATGATTCCTATGACAAGTTTTCCTGTTACTCTTGAAGAAAACAATTCATGATTGTGCCACCATCTTCCAGCAAAGATATGGTGTATGTTCGGTGTTTTTATTTTTAAATAAAAGAATCGCCATTTTATTTCTATTTTTAGATTTTAAAATAAAGACGAACATTAAACTTGTACCAAAAGAAAGAGTATGTTTATATTGTCTTCAATAAAATAAAACATATTTATGCAAAATCACATAAACAAATAGAGTTCAATGCTGCATGTCTTTCAGAAAAAAACAGTATCAGAAATTTTCAGGTGTATAATTTCAAGCCTGCCATATGTGCAATAGGAGTCAACTTTTTAACAATAATTCAGAATTATTTTGGTTGGATCATGGATCTTAAATTATAATCAATATCCCATAATAATTATATTAGACGATTGAACCAAATGGGAATCAAAACAAAAGTAAAAGGAAAAAGGTTCTCACCCAGAGTTTTCATAAAATGACACAAAATCTAAGTCTAAAAAATGCTGGAGATAGGGACAAGATCATACAGCCTTGCAAAAGGTGGACATGCAGGTAGATCAAAAATAAATTTAATTAAGTTTTGTTTCTTTACTTTTTATCTCCATAATACCACGGTGTTTCAGTCAGGGCCTTCATAGACGTTACCAACCTGAACAATACACACATTGTGCAGGACAATGCAAAAACTATGCACCACACTAACCCACAGGCATCCAATAATATGCAAATAAATAAAAATACGCCAAGTAAACCATCAATGCATATATCAAGCAATATATCAACATATATTTTAACAAAATAGACAGGCGACAGCGCACATAATTGAACAGCCAATAATTCAGCAAAACTTTTCTTTGTTCCCCAGTTAAGGCCAAGCTCAACCTCAATCCAAACTGCTCAAATCGCACATGTGAACAAATAAAAGAAAATATATTCAGTAAAGTCTGAATGAGAATGTGATAGAAAAGTTACACTCACCCATTATTTGTAAATAAAATCCACAGGTTGTTGTGCTAAGTGCTAGCTGTTAGCCACTCATAGTTACAGTCCTTAAAATGCCTTACAAAGTTCTTACTGGTTTGTTTTAGTGAATCCAGGTTTGGTGTGGGTTTTCCATTTTTAGTTATTTATTTTTTTATCCGTTTAAGAGCGTCTCGAAAAAGGAGATTTTAACAAGTTAGCACCTAGGACCTAGGTTAACCGGAGTTGAAGCGAAAGCGGCCGCCATTTTGTAAATTATGACTCAACATTCTGAGTCCCACCGTCTGTTCTGTCTGTAGGAGCCATTTATCTTTTCCTGTGTTCATCGCTACCAGGGACCGTATTTCGTTTTGAGTTCAAAAATACAGGATTTTATCCGCTACACTGTCAGTCATGCCAACTGTGGCCTGTTGCATGGCATTTTTGACCAAAGGGTAACTGGATTTGTACAGCAGAGGAGGAGCTGCTTGCCAGATGCGTTTAAGGCACTTTTTAGAGTAGAAAATTAAAAGTGAAACCCCAATAATACCAATAAGGAACTCGATTGTAAAATAAAAATTAAACTATAGATCAAATTAAATATGATTAAAGCATTTTATACTTTTTCTTTTCAATTTTCTAGGGCTAGCAGAGAAGGCAATGCTGGCCCTGACAGCCCTCCACTGCATAATACATAAAATATCTTAACTATTAGTTTAATTACGTTGGTATAAAATGGGGGAAGGAATGGAAGAAGTGGCAATGGAACAGGCACAAAATAACAAAAGCTGGAGGGAATTGATGCAGAGTCATCAGTGGATGGTCTGAATAAAGCTGGAAATGAAATAAACAACACTTGTGGTTTATTTGAGTGACGTCTGTAACATTATCCTTTATTTCATAACCTATTGATCACTACTCAGGTAAGAATACATGATCAACAAAAGTATCCTGAGATGAAAGTCACTTAAAGCAAATAGATTTTAAGCTTAAGGCAGTGTGATTTAAGGTGTGAGTAATTCACTTTGACCCAAGTCTGACAGAAGGAGGTCACAGAGAAAAGGTCACTGTGACTGAGTCTTCAGCCAGTTCCTCAGGTGCTCCACCTGGGCAGAGACGCTACTCTTCGATGTTCCCCCAGGAGCGCTGTACTGCTCCACGCTGCTCCTGTAGTCCCACACCGAAGACACATCACTTCCAAACAACGGGCTAAAGTTCACACACATGCATCCACATGGCATACACAGACAGAGAAAAGGAAGACTGAATTCAAAACCATTCAAAATAATAAAAAAATATATTAACTTCTATTATATAGTTAAACCCACAATGATTAATTCCTCTAGCTATTAATTTGATGTTTCCTCTGATTAAAAACATTTATGCATAAGTGTCAACTACCTGACAGCAGCGAGGTCTGCCTCAGTCAGTTGATTCAGGGAGACATTTTTAGATTCAGCTGTAAATACAGCTTTTCCAGAGAGACCATGGGCTTCTCTGAATGGCACCTGGAATGAGAAGAGTGTCAAAACATAAATATTAACAATTTATAAAACTAATTCACTGCAAAAACACAAAATCTTAGCAAGTAATTTTGGACTAGTTTGTAGTGAACATATCTTAAGTCACATAATTTAGTCTAGAAATTAGTCTAAAATTAGTTTTAAAAATTTTTTTGCAGTGTTTTACTGTTACTACACAATATTGTTGGAACATCTCACCCCTTTTCTCACGAGGTAGTAGGCCAGATCTGTGGCCAACATGTCGGGACTGAGCGCAGCTTCCATTACACTCTGGTTGATCTGAAACACAAGAGAAGCTAATTAATAACATTTCACTATTTAAAGAAAAATAATGAATCTAACTTTCACAACTATCATTTAAAATATTCTTTGTAATGTTCAGATCAAATCCAAAAGGATTAACAATGTTAACAATATAAGGATCTTTAACAAGATCCATATTTATCCTGAAATTACCTTTTGACAAGATATTTAACTGGATTTTCATTTTTTTAATGGTGTTTATTTCAAGCATCATAACTTTTTGTTTAAAACTCTAATGCTAAAAAAGAAGAACCTGGAGATTATGCTTATTTTTCAGAATTAGCATCTATTCCCCATATGAGCTGACAGATCCTCCACAATATGTATATCTTGCAGGAACTTTAAACCAAAATAGATGTAAATAACATACTGTACAGTGGGGGGAAAAAAATTACTGATAGATTCTGTTAATTTTCAGGGTCTCAACTCTACTCTCTGGATTATTTAGGTTTTTCTTTTTATGTTTTCACCTTTAGAGTCGACATGACTCCAGTTGTCACCTGCAGCACAGCATGGACAGTATCATAGCAGTCAAACAGGGCTTCTTTGTCCTCCTGAAAACATAACAGGAGGTTACATTTGAATCTTCAAGTGAAGTTATAATATTTGAAAAGATGTAATTTTAAACCTGCAGATCCTTGTTATATGTGCTGGGCAGACCCTTCAGAGTCATCATGAATCCTGCACACTAATACAAAACAAAAACAGGATGCAGAAGAACATTATGAAATCAGACAGGACGCCTGGTGTTTGCATGTGCCGAAGCAAATTATTTCTGAAAGTGAAAAAACGTTTATACCTCTAATTATTTATTGCAACAGTTCAAAGTGAGTGTAGTAGCTTTGGTGAAATGAATGAACCAAGTAAGCATTAAAATTATGCTTCTTATTTAGAGTTCGTGCTGTTCTCTCTACAAATGATCATGATCGTGAATCTTCATCCCTCAGTATAAACCAGTCCTACAATAAAACAAATATAAAGTAGATTTTTAACTAATCTTTTGTCTTACTCTGCCAAAGACACGACCTGCTTTACTCCTGATCAGCTCCAGACTGTCGGCATTCTTCTTCTGGGGCATCAAACTGCTGCCTGTGCTACAAATCACACAAAGACAAAGAAGAAGAAGAAGAAGAGTGCTACAGAAGAAGGGCAACATTTTAAAACAGCTTTTAAAGAAAATAAGCATTTCTGAGGACAATAAATACAATTTATAAGCAACTATAGCTCTTAACACTGACTCTAGGAGTAACAGGCAGATGTAAGATAAATATTTTAAAAATATAATTTAATTTCACAGATGTATCCTATATGCAAAACAAACTTTTTAATATGATTTGTAGACAAGGATAGATTATATTTAAGAAAATTTTAGCATCTTCATGTTGATACTTTGTACAAAGTAAACATCAAAAAGTTATCTGATTGTTGTGACCTCAATCATGTCACAACAGTTTATTTGAGCAATTTTTAAAACAACTTTAAACTGAAGTCAAATTTTTTTTACATTGCTTTACATAAAAGTTAATTCTTCACAGGGAGTGTCACATCGAGTAACCATCCCGTTTCTGAATAAAAATTCTTAAAACTTACAATTTATTGTACTTCAGGAAATCATTTTAAAAAGTATTTTTAATTTTATTAACCTAACTATTATTATTGAGCTGCATATTTTACATAGTGCATGCTGAATATAGCACTGGATCCAAAATGTTGAGGCCAATTTTTATAAAAGCAGTAGACAGGTTGTAAAAACCTTTCAAGTCAATCAACTAAGGCGTCCGTGGATTAAAATAAACTTTGCTCCTTAGGTACATGTAAAAAAAATGCAATTGTTTATTTCTTCTGCTTTATCTGTACATTAATAAGAAAAACCAACTCATACATACTTAAATTACATAGTATTTTAAAAGGTTTTATTTTCTCCAATATAACTATGAATGAGGTAAGAAAAAATCCACATGACTTTCATTTTCTGCTGGGTCATGAGGCAGGTTTTTTTTTTTTTTTTTTAAATCAAAAATGTTGTTTAGTCCTAATTTTTAGAATAAGTCCAAATCAGAATCTGCAGGTCAAACCTCATCACCATTATTTGTATAAATGAAACTTTGCCTAAATTTAATTCACATTTGTGAAGACTTTTGACAAACTGAAGCAAAAGACAAAACAAAACAAAGTTCACCTGTAGGCATCGGAGAGCGTGACGAAGGAGTACTCCTTAGTGCTATACAGCATAAGATCCTCGGCCATCTTACTAAGGTGGGTCAAACACAGTGACACCCAGAACAAGAACTCCGCTAAAAAAAACAAGTACTTTAAAACACAAATATGAGAAGGCTTCACTTAAAATAATTGCTTATGTTCAAAGGCTGAAATATATAGTTGACATACCAACAAAGTCTCTCTGTCCTGTGGCATCCATACTGTTTAGGCTGACGCCATCAAATCCCAACTCTACACCCAGAGAAGGAGAAATGTTCAGCATATTTCTTTATTAGTATTGGTAACACAACAACTCTCAAACTAATCTGACCTGTCCGCAGTAGTTCTCTGTCGATGTCAAAAGGTGTGCCAGCGATGGCGCCGCTGAAAACAGAAAGAATAATTCTTGTTACTTGATCACATCTGTGAATGAAAATCACAGAACAGAGGGAAGTGTTTGCACTGCACCTGCCAAGAGGTAAAATATTTGCTCTTTTCTTGATCTCCAGAAGCCGCTCCACGTCTCTGCTTAAAGCTACAGCAAAGCTGAGGGAAAGAAATGAGAAAAAAAAACAAAAAATGGTGAATGTTCATTAACATTAAAAAAATGAAATATAAATTCAGTGGATTTCATCATTAAAGGGACACCTCAGAATCCAGTGGCTCCATCTGATTGGCTGAGCCCTCTGCATGTGGGTGTAACCAGGAAAAAGGACGTCAATTTCTCTGTAATTTACAAACGGTTTAATGAATAGGATAAAAAGAATGAACTTTATTTACATTCAAAATGGTCTTACATTGCTGCCCGCTCCACCATGGTGGAGATGAGCTGCAGGGAGTTATCTGTTAGCTTAGTGACGGCGTCTCGTAGCCACAGCCTCATGTCTGTCACCACCTGTTTAAATAAAACACAACACACTGTCTCATGACTTACCTCCAGCTGACCTTTACTACAGATTCAATGATGGAAAAAACAAACCTGATCATTTCTGCTCCTACCGGTGTGCAACTTCCCTGCAGGAGCACCAATCAGCTCCTGGACAAACCGGGATCAAAGCAACACTGATATATATATATATATATTTTTACATAATTTTTAAATTAATTATTATATCTTTAGTGTAAACAGTAGTTTGGACAAGTTTTAGGCAGCTAATCTATAATACCATCCTGAAAGAGACAAGCTCTATATCACCTTAAGCCTGCGTTCGTTGGCTGTGTGAATGTCTTCATCTTCAGGTTTAATCAAAAATGCACCTTTAGACCATTCTTCAGAAATCTGTGGAGCAAAATGAGGATTACATGACTAAATGTTTATTTTCTCATAGAAATTAGAATGAACCAAACTGATTCAAACAAAATATTAGCTAAACTGGATTTAGTATAACTGGTTATTGGACCCATTTGTCTTGTAAGTTACATTTGTTAAAGTGTAACTTGTGTTTTCCAGCCACATAGAATCATTTTAGAGCACAATCAAGCAACTATGTTACTTGACTGTAACATAGTTGCAATATTATAAAAGGTACAATATACACATTTATTTTTAGAATGAAGGTATATATTATGTTTTATAATATACACCTTAAAAAAGGTGTATATGTCAAATGTGACCTAAAGCCAATTTGACTTCGTAAATTAAAATTGGGCTTCTGTCTTTTTAAGAAGCTCTTGCTCTTTCCAAAACTGCATGTAATCACAACATCAATCCTCTATTGACCATTTAACGTTACTATCAGCATTTCACTGAGAAGTAGCTCGTATATTAAGCTCAGCAGATGCACAGTTCCACCAGGTGTTCTCTAATTGCTGCTGGCTAGTCTGAAGGAACTGAGTTTGGGAGGGCTGCTGTGTGAGGCAGAAGCTCTGAAGCTTGGAAACTGCAGCTCTGAGGAGGAGCTTCAACCTCGAAGGTGGAGCCATGTCCACCCAGGCGTTTTGCACAGCTGAATGGTTGCTATGGAGACTAAAGGATTTCTCAGACATCCATGAAAGATTCAAAGCAGCATTCCAGGTATGTCTTTGATGAGGGAATAACATTAGAAAATGAAGTAAAACTAAAAATATATAATGCCCCTTTAAACTATAATGACATTAAATAATTATAAAATGTATCCATAATTAGCTATATTTTTCAAATTCTGCTAAGCAGGCCGGATAGTTGTTTTTTCCAGTGTTACTTGCACTAATAAAGCAAACACTAAGTATGAGACGGAGCAATGCAGAAACCGCCCTGAATGAAAGAGCCAGCTAACACCTGTCACATGATGACGCTATTGTATGCAACTCGCTCAGCAGGAAGCAGGAATCCTGCACCACCGCACATTCTCAGCTGTCATCTATTAACCAGAGCCTCCAGACAGCTATGCACAGAACCAATCTTCTACAAGTTTTAACATAGTAATAGTACTGTCCAAAGGTTACTAAAGTAAAGGTAAAAAGTACAGCGTTGTAAAAAATACTCCTGAAATACTTCTTTTTTTTTTAAAGTTACTCAAGTAAATGTAATTGAGTAAATGTAAATAGTTACTACCCAACTCTGGTGTCTAATAATTTTTGGTTAAAACAAGCTTGTTCTCCATTTAGTGAACAGAGTATCCAGAAATATTACTTAAGAGAAGCAATACTTACTCAAGTAAATATAACTAGTTACTACCTAACTCTGTCTATTATAAAATCCAGTAACGCACGTCCAGCAGACAGTTTATCCATACCTGGTCCATCCCCTGCAGAATTTGCTCCATCTCCTCCGTGCTGACCAGCTTCGCCTTTTCCAAAGCCTTGACATACGCCTTGCTCCCTCGGATATCAGCATCCCACATCCTCTGGTCATAGGTGATGGACGCATTGAATTTCTCCATGATTGGGTCGGTATCTCCCACGAAACGGCCTCCCCAGAGCTTGCTTCCCTGCAGAACAAGCAAAAGAGCAACAAATGAGGTGGAAAAATATAGCTTTGGTCAGTTAACAGCTAGCTAAGAGGTTCGCTTTCGGTGAAAACAACAGCGTGTTTTGATAAAGTCCAGCTGACTGTGAGAACAACATCGGAACAAGTGTTGGTTGTGTCTTCAGCTGAATCGTACCTCAGTGTTGGCCATATTTTACTCCTCCTCGGAGATTTGTAGAGTCGTAACTGGGAATAGTTGCTCGCTGTGGGAAGGGTAGAAGCCAAGGGTCCGTACAAATAGGTGTCGCTTTAAGGAGCGTCAGCAGAGACGTCAATGCGTCTTCTGTTGCTAGGTAACAGCCCGGAAAAACAGGAAGAGAGCAATGTTTCTTTGAATAAGGTGCAGGTTTTAATGGCTTTAGCAATGGGGAAATTTCTAACAGTTTTGATATATTGTTAAACAATATATTTTTCTATTTAATTTCTTGGAAAATATCTGTAAATTAGCGTGTCAACATTTAAACAAAAAATTAATTTAAAAAAGATTAACAATCGCAAACACGTGTTTATTTATTTATTTATTTATTTGATTTTTTGTTTGAAAAATACAGAATGAAAATTTTATCCCAATATAAATTGTGGAGAAAAAAAGAGTAAATGTTTCCAAATATATAGGATTTGTTGTTAGAAATAAATACAGTTAAAGAGTTTCTGAAAAAAATAATTACTTCTCATGTTACAGAGAAGGAACAGGTTATTTCAGACAGCTAAAATATTTTTGTTTATCCGCCATAACTCTGGAAAATAAAAAGCAAATGTTTCCAAATCTACACAATTTGTTGCCAATAATGATAGGAATAAACTCAGTTACAGACTTTCTGGTTCCATATATATGGAAACATATATTAAAATGTCCATGTTCAAAACATGGAAATGATACAATTTAAGCAAATTAACATTAAAATTGCAGCTTACAATTTTATTGCTGAAAATAACTGACAGATTTCAGATCAGGTCAATGTACTAAGAAAAACAAAGAAACAAAACACAAAATATGAAAAAGTATGCCAGGAGTGTAGGCTTCAACAGTAAATACATTGCTATGAAAGCAAAAAAAGTACAAAACAGATATTACAGACATAACAAATGACAAATATTCAGAGGTATACAACATTCATATATGTTTACAACTTTTTTGACCGTACTCTTGGAAATAGAAGATAAACGTAGTTCGAGTTCCTTAACCAAAACTGTAAAAAAGTGTGAAGTATGCTCACTGCACCAGCTGGGGGCAGTAGTTCCCTCATTCCTGTTTGGAAGGGAAGAAGAAGAAGAAGAAGAAGAAGAAGAAGAAGAAGAAGAAACAAGCGCGCGAAAACAGCCGTCATTTGTTTCTTGTTTTGAATCAATAATTTAAGGTAAGCTTGGCTCGTTTTTCATCGATCACATATTATATAAAGCAGTGGTTTCAAAATCTATTAATCGACAGGCAGAGTCCTGCAACTTTTAGATGTGTCCCTTGTACTATCAACACTTCGATTAAATAAAACTGCGTCACTAGCATGCTGTCAAGCTCTATAGAGCTCTGCTAATGAGCTAATATTGGAGCCAGGTCTGCTGAAGCAGAAAGGTTGCAGCAGTTTGAGTTTGTTGCAAAGTTTATTTTAAAGCGAAAAACCTAAATATTAGATTATTAAAACGAGGTAACGAGATGTTATTTTCCTAAGCTTTTAAATTAGCTAACTTTTGTTATTCAGTTTCGAGGTGTGTTTTCCACACTTTCTAATAATGAAAGTATGTATAGTCTTCAGTGCCCTATATTGATCTTTTATTAGAATAAGAAATATACTTTCTTTTGTCACTTAACAGGGGAAATACACACTACAGCCTCACCAGGTTCCAGCATCATACTCGTTCTTGACAAGGTTAAATGTTTAATCCATGATTTCTTCATATTGTGACCAGATCCTTGTACTGAACAGTAGCTCATTTTAAAGATAGCAACAGCTTTGAGTAAACGTTTTTAGAGTCCTGACTTAATTTATCCTATTTAGTTTAAAATTACTAGGACAGAGAACAACTGGAGAAGTTGCACACAAATAATCTGACATCTTTTTGGTCAGATTATCCTTAACTTTAAGACAATGGAAACTAAATCTGTTTAGTTATAATCTTTAATGTACTTGTGATGTAATTTTGAACACTGCAATCAATGACAATTAAACCTGAAGGACTAACTTTATTATTGTTTTCTGTTTTCCAGAGAGAAAAAAACATGGCCAACCAGAATGATGAAACTCCTCTGCAGCGTACTGTATGCAATGCTTTAAAGATTTGATGCAATTTATTTTCCATTATAACATTTAAAAGATAAGTTAACAATAACATAGTGCAATTTTGTGCAGATGGTTTGAATGTGGAAAACAGTTTGATATTAGACTGTACTGTAGTTCATATACATTTTTTCTTCTGATAGGACCAAGAGCTGCATCCGACTCATTCGTTTTTGTGGAGATGGAATGAGAAAGATTTCAACAACATGACCTGCAATAAAGCTGGGACTGTAGAGGAATCGCTGAAGAACAGCCCCAAATTTGCGAAAACGGCAGAGAAGAACAAAGAGAAAGAACTTGTTATTATAAGGGATGGAAAAGCCATCAGTCCACACTTGCCTTGCACATTAATTAAAAAAGGAGACCGTTTGACTGTGAAATATGTAAAAGCTGTAGAGCGGCCAAAGAAACCGATTGGTGCCTATGTTTCTCTCTGCAGGAACAAACCTCCTTCTAACCTTGTAATGTTCCATGTGTTGACAAAGGGAGGTAAAAATATAGTTAGAATCATGAAAAACTCAGCTCTGCGAGCATTCCAAGAAATTTCTGTTTATGCTTACAAAGGAGAACGAGTGAAGGCGGCTCTGAAACGAGATGGACGTCTTCACAGCTCCATATTTAAGAAGAACTTTGTGCTTTCTAATAAAAGCACTTCAGTAAAAACGGAGCTTTCTAACCCTGTTGATGAGCTCAATGATGAAACATTCCAGATTATTTTGCTAGACAAGTCAGATCCACCACCGAGTTTGCCTGGTAGCCTTGATGAAGCATATCTGATGTCAAATGAAGGCCAGGGTCAGTTTGAGGCAGAGAATAACATCACAGTAAAACAGAAACTGGAGCCCAATCAGGAAATGACACCAAGAAATTTAGTGCTGGAAATACCCAATTCAAAAAGGACACAGAACCAGTTATGTTTCCAGTTTGAGAAATTTGTGAAAGGCATAAAAACTCTGGTTCCTACGCTGTCTCATTTCCAGAATCTGTTCCGTGTGGACTTTGGTCAGAGTACTCAGATGTGCAGTGAGGTGAGAACCATGAAAAGGCTGATGTGTCTCAGTGATTCAGCAGGTCAGGTGAGAATAAATGGCCAGCCAAACGGAAGTGGGTTCCTCCTGTTTGGTAACTACGCCTTCACTAATGGCCATGTTGTTAAAGATATTTATGATAAACAGAGGTCCCAGTTCAACGAGAAAGTCTCTGTACACTTCTCTTATGAAAGTGTGGATCAGACTGAAGGAGCACTGGATGTGTTGGAGCTTGTTTGCTTTGAGTTGAAGCCTGATGTGCCCGGTGGTGACTGGGCTTTGTTAAAGCTCAGTGCGCACCAGAGACTCCCTCCTGGTCTGTTAGAGCATATTGGCTTTCCTCCCAAAGATGGTGGAATTTGCATCATTGGGCATCCAGAGGGAGGAGTGAAGAAAATAGATCCATGTCTGATTGTCCCCTCACAAAATCGCCTTCAGGTTGTTGAAAGACACTACAGGGAGAATCAGGGCCCAGTTCAGTTCGTTACTCGCTCTTTCTTTGAGGGTGTAGCAACATCTGTTGACCGAAAATCTTTTCTTACTTACGAATCCTGCTTTTATTATGCCTCCTCTGGTTCTCCTGTTTTTGATAAGCACTGCAATGTTGTGGCGATGCATTCAGGGGGGTACATCTACCGTTCTGCCAACGGTGAAACCAAAAGTGTGATAGAGTTCGCTCATCCTTTGCTAGCCATTATGGAGCGCCTCATTATCCAGATGGTAGTGAGAGAGAAGTTTGATGTGTTAAAGGAATACTTGGCTTTCAGTTACGCTCAGCACGAAATCGTTATGGGAGGCGTAAAGAATCTGGTTGAAAAAGAAAATCTCATAGAGTTTAAAAATGCAGTCAACAATTTGCTTACTGTTGGTAATTTGAATGACGTGGCTATAAACAAATTTTTGAAGTTCTTCAGTCAAAAACACGAGCATGTCCCGATGGAGATTTCCTAAATATGCCATTGGTAAAGTGCTGACAAAAATTTCTTACGGTTTTATTCAGGGATCCTTTTTTCTATTTTTTTTATTTTATTATTAAACAACTTAAAATCATGTACACATGCTTTTTGTAGATAACACATCTGGATTTAGTTTTTTTGAAGGTAAATGTGAAAATGGACCAAATATTATATTCACTCATTTCATTTAAAATGAACAAGAATACAATGTGAGAATAAAATAAAACTGTATGTTTCACTGTATGTTCTTCTATTTTATACCGCTTTTAATACTGCGTCTCATTTGGGGACTTATTGGTTAATAAAATTGTATTTCTTTGACTGCTGACATTTGATATACTTGCATTCATCGTTCCCTACAATTTACAATGAGCAATAATGTATCTCTGTTTTGATCTTTGTCTTCTTTTTTTTCTTAGACTTTATTTTTGGAAAGAGTCTGATTATATATCTACATGTCTCATTATTTAGTATAAAACAATTTATTTTATATATTATTTTTTCTTTTTTAAATGTTGACATAAAGCTTTATGGGACATTTCATGTAGATAACTGTGTGTTGTGAAATTATGTCTTTGTATGTTTAGCAGAAATTGCACATTTTATATTTAGATAATTTTTCTGTGTAAAGACACTTAAGGTGCTATGGTTTGTAAAATTATTCATATGCCTTGAAAATTTTCACATCTTGTCATCTTACAATCAAACGTCATAGTATTTTTTTGCATTTTTATGTGACTGAGTAATACTAAGAAGCTGGAGAAAAAATGTTTTCAAATAAAAAAAATATATACTGCTCAAAAAAATAAAGGGAACACTTTAAGTGTTAAACACCTGTTTAAGTGTTCCCTTTATTTTTTTGAGCAGTGTATATAAAGCCTTAAAAGTGTGCCCTAGATTTGTATTCAGACCCCCTTAGTCAATGCTTTTTGGAACTTAAATATCAATTTTATCTCAAGACTAAAATTTTAGTTTTTATCAATATTTTAATAATCGTTTTAACTAGGATGGAATTGTAAGTATTTCATTTTAAATCTATCTTTATGGCAGCATTGAATATAGTGTACTGAACCGTACTGAATATTTTCAGTAGACAGCTGAAATTAATTTGAGTTGGAGGCTTTTTCTTTTTTAACCAAAGGTCATTTATTACATTAAATCTAATAAATTTAATATATTAAGTTAATACATTTAATACATGTATAAAGGTATTATTTTGATACAGGGTGTTTCTATGGGTCCATTTAGGAGTAAGAATTACAGACAGAAGGGGGCAGCACAAACCAAACACGTAGTTTTAAGTCAGTGGAACGTTTGAGCAATTCTTCGGTTTCCTACGGACTCTTTAATAACGGACCAAAGCAGCAGGCGAAATGGAAGTGTAAGTTTGTCTTTTATTTTAATTTATTTGGTCTACGTAGCAATTTGAGTTGCAATTATATGTTACTGATCTTACAAACTAACAGTGTAGGAAAGTACGTTTTGGTTTCCGGTTAAATCCAACCTCAAGAAAACATTTAACACGATTTTAATGCTAACTCCGCTGGTTTTAAATTACTGGTTTGTTTAGTCATTTTGGGTTCGTGTTGACAGATATTTGGCTTTTTGCTAGCGGATCTAGAGTTGAATTTTAACACTAAACTAAATTTACTCTTATTAAAGCTAATTTTAAGATAAAACAAATGGCCACTTATAATAAAACGTATTCTCACTGATGAAATCGCATATTTCACTAATTACATGTGTTTTAAGTAAAGGTCATTTTATTTAAAAAGCACCAAATTATGTAAAATAATGTCACCCCAATGCAAGCTAATTGATATCCGTTATACAGAGTCCAGTTGGGTTTTATATCAATTTGGATCAATGAATCCAATTGATTCTAGTACGGTCCAATCACATACACAAATTCAGATCACATGATTCACATTTTAATATATTCGATTCAGATTTAGTTAGTTTAATGTTGAATGGTAAAATGTTATTTATCTAAGGAAGTTCAGTTAAATATGTCTTAAGTAATTTATTTAAAAGGCTTAAGGCGATAATAGAGAAAAAGCCAGAAGTGCTTTCTGTGGAAAACAGGTCACAGAGAAAATGGCTGTAACAGCTGTGTTAGCTGCTTTGATTAGAGAAAAAAATCAGCTAAAAACAATATCTGATCCATTAGTACCATTTATATATGTAAAACAAAGAGGGTAGTAGATTTAGTGATAACAGTAACTTCTTCTGTGGCTTTGTCCAGGAAGTAAAAAAATAATCCTAGTTCTGGAAATTACATGAAAAGTTACATGAAAGCAACATCTAAAACAGAACCTGACTCTTCTCTATGTTTCTGTTCTTTATAAAATTTCAAATGACTTATGTCATTAAAAATCAAGACAAAGCAATTCTAAGTAGCTAAAGTAATTTAAATAAATAAACAAAACTTGTGCATTTAGTCAGAAAAACTTGAGGCATAAAATAAATGAACCGTTGCGTTTTTGTGTCTTCTCAGGAAAAATGCAAATGCTGCCATGCTCAGCAACTACGAGGTGAGGCATCAAGTCTCTCCTAACACAACTTTGTTGTTGCTAAAGTATCATATTAGTTTCTAAGTGGATTTTCTGTTTTCCTTTATGTTTTCTAGGTGTTCAAACTCCTCACAGACCTCAAGGAGCAAAGGAGAGATGCTGGGAAGAGCAAACACAGTGTTGGGCAGCAGAACCTCAATACTATCATGTATGAGGTAGGCACACGCCTCTTTTTTCTTTTCTGTCATGTTTATTCATAAAAAGCATGGCAGTAGCGTCCTCTGTCTTTTCCATCAGACTCTGAAGTACCTGTCGAAGATGCCGTGCAGCAGACAAAGTCCTGAGATCGTCAAGGAGTTCCTCGGCACCATGACGCATCACAAGCTCACAAAGTCAGTAAGCTTTGACTGAAGCCCTGAAATTTCTGCACCCAGATTCTGTAGAGTTGATTAGATGCTTGCTGGCTCTTTAAATTTGAATCTGATGTGTTTCCTTTCACCAGGGCAGAAAAACTACAGCTGCTAAACCACCGACCGCAGACTGCAGTGGAAATTCAGCTTGTAAGTCTTTTTCACCATCATCATTAATATCTGTGTAATAGCTTTACTTAATTTAATATTACTGACGCATTTACATGGTGGCTGCCAAATCTGCTGCTGGTGTTTGACACCAAAACTCTTTGACACTCTGCTCTTCACAAAACATAATAATTTCAGAACTAGAAATAATTGGAAGTACTTTTCAAATCACAATGGCTGTTGCCAGGTAATGCCAGGACATAGCAAGATGATTCATTAGCCAGTTTATGGACTTGCATAAATTATGAAAACTGGAGACTGGAAATACTTCCTAACAGCTTGATTGTTGTCTTCAGTTTGAAATCAAAAACATTTGAAGTCTTGTTTCAGGCTGCTGACCAGGTGGAAAATTATGGAACAGGAAAATATGAATATGGGGGGAATATTTGTATTTACAGAGTTTCCTTATGGTGTCTAAATATTGTGTACTTATATTCTTTCTTTTAGTGCCTTTTCTCCCTAGTATGCTTCCTTTTGTCCTTCTGCTTCCTCATACTTTTCCTGTTTTTCCCCCCAGTCTTTCTTCCAGCTCCCTCCTTCCATGACTGTATTTTTTGTTACGTCCTTCCTTGTGTTCTTCTTTCTTTTTCTCCTTTCATCCCCATGTTCTTGAGCTCATTCTTTCTGTCCTTCCCCTATTCTGGATGTCCTTCCTTTTTCTCATGTTTCTGGACTGCATTGCTTTCTTGTTATCTACTCCTTATTCTTCCTGTTTCCTTCTATCCATGCTTCATTTTCCTCATTTTTTACCGTTATTTTTTAAAACATTTTTACACAATTTTGGGTCTACAAATTGGTTTTCCGTAGAAAGTTAAAATCCCTCAAAATTGTAAGGTGTCATAAAAGGTATGACTAAATGTGGCCTTCACTGTCTTGTGTTGAGATGGTGGAGGAAAGTGAAGAGCGGCTGTCGGAGGAGCAGATCGAGGAGCTCATCCAGAACGTGGCAGACGTCCTCCCAGGTGACCCGGAGGAGAAAAACGTAGCTGCGGCCGCCGATGCGGAGATGGATGGAGGCGGAGAACAGTCGTGACACGGTGACTTCCATGTGAAGAACTGGTTATGTGGCTAAACACGTTGCAGAACTGTTTACACAAAGACAGGATGCACAGAGACTACAAGTCTGCAGTTAAAAGCTGAGTTGTTAATTCTGTTTGTTCAGCTAATATTGACAATGAAAACAGTTGGACCAAAACATGCTCACTTTCACACAGAAGAGATTAATCTCTTTAAAATATGTCAATATTGCACAGAGAAGTGCTTTCAAAAGAGGAGATCTTGAGTTTTATGTGTCAAATAACATTTATGTAACTTGCAGCCTTAAACATATATTAAATAATTTTGTTCCAATCCAAAAGCACAATATTAATTTTACTTTGTTTATATTGATGGGAGATGGAACCTTATTGTGTCTCTTACTTTCCTTTCATGCTTCAGTCTTAGGATAGTTTGGGTTTTGCTGCTGTTTCCTTGCAGCAGAGGAAAGATGTTCGGGTTGTAAGTGTGAAGGTTTCTGTTTCTTGCCTTCCTGTTTGCATATCACGTCAGTTTCCTGTTCTTACTCAGCTCCTTAGAGAGTTGACATACAAACGCACAGTAAAAAGTAGACTCATGGCTTAGAAGAAGAAGAAAAGCAGAGAGGATATGAGTCTACAACTTAAAACAGAAAACGTCTTTGTGTAAAGCTAGAGAAACTGTCAACTTCACATGTAAGACAGAAGATTTTTTATTTGTCATTGCATCTCAACAAAATCTCTTAATTCAACTTCAACCTCTCCTTCTTAGTAACAAATGCGTTTTCCTTATTTCAGCAAGAAAATGACTCTTCAAACTTTTCAGCTAATGACTGCATGATTGCCTTATTTTTATAAGATGAGCCTTAGACTAAGATGTTTCGTCTGGTTGTGATAATTTGATCAGCCTGTCTGTAGAACCAAACCTTGAAAACAGTTGAAGCACCTAACAATTTTGAAATTCCTAAAACAGCTCTTTAGAAAACTTAAAGATTATTTGTTTTGTTTTTGGCTCATTAAACCTAAAATACTAATAAAGAAATTACATTTTTTAAATGACAAATGTGAATTTTGATCTTTTTCTGAAAGAAAATAAACTATAAAGGTGTGGTGAAAGTGTTGCTATAAATGTATGTTATTTTGCAGTATAATTAACCCACATTGAAAAAACGGCTGCAGCTCTCTAATGATGAACTTTGTACATTTATTGTTTTACTTCCTTTACCATTGTGCTCACTGTTCATGGTGGCAAGGTGTGGTTGAGTCCTCTTCCAACCTTTGTCATATTAAACAGTTTAATAATTTATCTTATTGTGCTTCTGAAACAGTTCTCTTTTCTGTTTAGTAACAATGACCTTTTATGCCACATTTCTACCCTTGGCAACCAGAAAGTCATAAACTAAAATAAAAACTAATTAATATGCTTCAGCTACATTTCTTTTTTATAAAACTTGTTTATGCGAAGGCAAAAAAACAAGTGGTTCTTAAGATGGGAATTAAGGTTTTCAAATTTCAACATGTTGAAATTTGATATCACAAGAGTATTCTTATCGTAGTTCTTTTAGGTTTTAGGTTTCGTTCAAAACTGATAAGAACCGAGTCTCTCACCATTCAGGCATCCTGTTTCTTCTATTCATTTCATTTAAATGTACTGCTCTGAGCAGTACAAGGAAGCGCAGAGGAAAAGAAGTTAGTCGTGTTTGCCACTTGAAACCAAGGGTTTAGCCTGATTTGACCTCATTAAGCCTTCTTAAACCTTTCAACATTCCACGGGACACAAATAAGAAGACAGAAATACGGAGACAACGCTTCAGAAAGGTCAGTGGCAGAGAACCAGAGCTCCACTTGAGAAAAAGAGAGAAAAATATTTCACCAAAGGCTGCTGTTTCTAGTGCCTTGCAGTTTGTGCTCCTCGTTCAGTTTGTCGCTTCACTAGATTTTACTATTTTATGTTAAGGGAAGCACAAATGAGTTGCTGCGTTTACGTCAGACTGGGTGGACTTTGACTGGACTATTATAACATAAGCATGGTTTGGTGTGAAGCATTTCTTTTTAGCTTTTGACATATATTATACCAGTTCAGTGTACTTCCCAGTAATATACATTAATATTTATGAATAAAATGTATGCTTTTACAAGGCATTGTTTATTGTATGTTTTTGAGAAATATAAAGTTGGTGAAACTTATATCGTCCAGAAATCACAACACATTTCAGAGTTTATCTAAGTATCTTTTGTTTTTCGTTTAGTTTTTGTTTTATGAAATGTGACATTTAATACGATTTCCTGTTTTCTTCACAGCATTTTGTGGTGGTTGTGGTGACTCAGATACAACCTTGAGTTGCAAAACCCTTCATTTCTTTGGATTTAGGTCAAAATGAAGGCAGGAAACAGCACCACAGCAGTGGCAACGCTGTTCAGAGTTTACAGACTGGGATGCACACGGTTAATAGATTGGCTGCAGCTCATGTAATCCCAGTAGTATAAAACTATTTCATACTCAGTCTCAGTGCATTAACATAAAGCAGCAGTAATGTGTTATTGACTTAATGTTCTCTTGGTTGGTCCAGCCATTTTGTCTTTTTGACAGCATAGGTCTACCACCAGTTGTATGTCTGTAAATATTATGATGCATGGTTATTGTCATCCAGTGTTACTAAAAAAGGCCACTATTTTATTATTTTATGTGAAACACTTTTTCACTTATTTGTGCCTCATTATTTATCTAAGAAGTGCTTATTTGATGTCTTATTTATTGTGTTTTCACAACGTTGCTTAAATGTTTTGGTAACACTTGGCCTTCTTTACAGGGCTTTAATTCTTCAATAAGATGTAACTTAAGAGCAAACCAAATATCTGTTGCTAATGAAAAGATGGTTAAATTAAACGTGGCGGCTTTAACCTCCAGTAAATCCCTCACTGTGATTAAATTTCCCCGGTGGGCTTTCGCTGAAAGCAAACCAATCGATGTGGTAAAGTAATTTTAGTCTCCAGTGGTAGAAAAAAAATTGAGCTGTCAAAGAAGCGGAATAACCCTTTAACGCTTCCACCAATCACAGACAGTGTTACAACCCAGTTTTTGCAGCTACCCAATCAGAGGCGAGTTCTCTCTGCTCCGTATTGCTCGTGTCGACTGTGTGTCTTTTTTTTCCCCTTTTCAACCGCAAAAGGCTTCTCGACTTCTCTATAAAAGTTCCGCCGGTGATAAGCAGCGAAACGTCGAGTTATTCTCTCATTTAATGCCAACATGTTGTTAATATCGCTGCTGTGACGTGGAGCGGCTAATAACCGAGGGGGGAAAAACGGGGAAATTCTCGTGAGGACCGCCGTGTGTATCGGGCGTTTTTTTTTAGTTTTTTTTTTTTTAGATCAAGGTCCTTGTCGGTTTTCTCTTCGAATTTTCGGCAGTTTCAAGGACGTTGGTGAGTTGACATGTTTATTAATTTTAAACAGCCGTTGGCTTCAGACAGAATGAGTTTGTTCACAGCAAGTAGAGGGTAAATGGCGCAGAGAGAGGTGGGTTTGCAGGCAGGTCTTTCACCTGGTTCTTTGCTGAATTTTTTAGAGACGCAGTCAAGGGGGATTTTTAACCAGACCAGATGTGTGTAGCTGCTGGGCCTGGGGCTTCGGGTTCCGGGGATCGTTTCATTTAAAACTTGGACGCTTCTTCAAATCGCTATTGACATATCTTACTGTCAGCATCTGTTTTTAAAACAGAAGTCCTTCATGTCTCAGCAGCAGATGTTTCTATAGTCGTCTGAATTTAAATACGGAACCTGCAAACACCAGACTGACGGGAAGGAAGGAAAATTGATTGGAAGGATGCAAGAAACCGATTGTAAAAAGGAATAGAGAAAATAGGATTCTGATGGGAAAACAAAGATTGTTGTAAGTGGGTGTTTGATGAAAAGAAGGAAGCAGAACAGAGTGTGGGAAAGAAGAAGTGTTGTAAGGAAAGAATGTAGAAAGGAAGGAAAATGACTATTTTAGTCTATGGGGTTGAAGGAAACGATAGTGACGAAAGAATTAACAAGGCAGGAACATTATCACATACAGTATGTGCATTAGATGGATGGTAGGGATTGATTACAGATCCCTGTATTTATCACGTTGACATTGAGAGACATTGGAATATTTTTCCATACTTCATTTTAGTTCTCCATATTTACCCAATTATGGAAAAAACTAATCTGATCATATAATTTTCCACACTTTTCAAAACGCCTTGGGATTCCTTTGTTTATTAAGATGTGTATATGACAGGATCAATTGAGGAAGAAATAAACTGTTTTTATAATGAAAAAACAGCATGGCCTTTATATGGATTGGTTTATTTTCTTGAATAATTTCTGATAAATAGTACTGTTGCACACACAATAAAATAAAATACAAATGCTTTAATAAACTATATAAGCATCTATGGAAGCAAACTAAAAAAAAATTAAACACAGGGGATTTTTTTACTCTTACTATGCTCAGTACATGTCTTCATTTAAAGCATGCCTTTGCTCTGACAAAAAACCCAAATTTATTTCTTTAAATATGCATCTGTCAAGCTGCAGATCTAATCTTGCTGCACTCTGCAGTTGTACAGATTCCTATGATTAAAAAATATATTTATGTTCTTAGCCTTTAGGTTATACCAATAAAAGGACATTTAAAGGGTTGTTTTGCCCATTTGAACATTTCCAGGAAGTCGGCTCTTCTACCACTAGTTCTTAGTTCCTGTTTTCTTAAAATTGTTTACCACCCACCACTTACACCATTACCTGTTTGCAACCTGTGATCCCAAGTCATCACTGTTTGGTTAACTGGTCTTGTTTGTTGGTATTTAGTGATCAGATGACTTTGTGGCTTTTTAAAAGCCTGTTTGTACACATTGTACTTGCTCACAGTCATTGCACTTTACAGAAACCCTTTTCCTATTGTGTTACTCCCATGGGGTGTAACTTTGTGGCCTTTATTTAGCTTTAAGTTACATTTCTGAAGAGCAATTATCTGCAAGCAACTTGTGTATAATAGCATCTGTAGTTAAATTGTTTAGAATTTAATAAATTTTTATTTAAAGTATTTTATAGGACAGAAAATGATTGATTGAAGTGAAATTCAGTAAGGAAAAATTATTTAAAACTTGCCTAGCAAATCCATGTTAGTTGCATGTTGAATAAAAGTAAAAAAAAACATTAAAAACTCCAAGGGCTCATAAGGCCTCACCTCTAGCCTCATCCAGATGTTTTCTGTTTTTGATCTGATGGCCAGAGATTTTCTTTTTTAGGCAGCACAGGGACCTTTAGCTCCACGTGGCATCCAGATGTTAGAATCTCACCACTTTCCGTCTGAAAAAGATGGCAGAAAAACTAACTCTTGACTTGCTTTAGTAAATTGTTTTCCATGCTAGTAGGGGGATGTAGATTACATCAAGAAATATTCCGTGCACATTGCAGAAATGAAATGGAGAAGTTGCAGGATGTCTTACTCTGTAAGTAGTAACCTGATCTAAAACTGGCATTACTGAGTGTTTGAGTTTGACAGAATTTGTCAGTGAGAAGGAAAACATGACGGATTTGTAATTGGTAGCTTCGGATGTGTTGTGGCCTGCCGCAGTGAACTTTGATATGGCTCGACAGCCAGAAGCAGCAAAATAGCAGCTTTAAGAAAAGAAAAATCCTAGCTTCATTTCAGCCCCTCAGAAACAGTGTTCCAGTATTTCTGCCAAAACAACGGTTTCCACGACTCCCTGCAAGTGGGTAATAACTTACTCATGCTTTGGCTATGTTTTAGAGCTCTTTATTAGAATTGTAAATTGCATAATTAAAAACTGCTGGATTACTCAGAAGGGTGTGAGGTAAAGTCTTGATAAAACTATTCAAACTCATAGTGTAAAATCTGTCTCTGTGTGTGTTTTAGGTTGGAGTCATGGCTAGGCGACGTGGCTAACTGTGGTCGGCGGCAGGTTTGGGCCCTGCAGTCGGAGAACGCGCCATGACGGCTGTGGAGGATTGAGGAAGAATCCCAGCCTGCAGCTTCTTTAGCTTCACTTCCACTCATCTCTGTTGGACTCTTCTCTGTTGATCTAATTATGTCTAAATGACTCCGGTTAAATTTTAAGACGTGGATTCTCTCACATCAGAATCCATCTACACCACCCAAGTTTTATTTTATGTGCTCCTGATTTCCAAAAGAAACCTCAACAGCCATGCGAGGCAGAACCAACATGCTGCTGGGCTGCGTGCTCCTCTGCTCCGCCTCCCTGCTCTATCTGGGCATGAACACTATAGACTGCCCTCGGAAAAGCCACCGCTACCACTGGATGGAGCTCAACATGGCCTCGGGCAATCAGAGTCTGCCGCACTTCCCGGAAGACACACCCCTCATCTTCATCGGGGGTTTTCCTCGGAGCGGCACCACGCTGATGCGCGTGATGCTGGACGCGCACAGCGCCGTTCGGTGCGGAGAGGAGACCAGGGTGATCCCTCGCCTCCTGGCTATGAGGGCTACCTGGAGTCGCTCCGTCAGGGAGAGGATACGCTTGGACGAGGCCGGCGTCACTGACCAGGTGTTGGACGCAGCGGTGCGAGCCTTTCTGTTGGAGGTGAACGTTTCGTCTCAAACAAGAGAGCCTCAAACACCCTTGTGTCTGTAAACATATTGGATTACAAGATTACCTCAGCACAACGTCAATGTGTTGAAAGAGTTGTAGACTTTTTTTAATTATGTGAAAATGTGGCTTTTAAAAAGGGGGCAGTGTCATGTAAAATCAACTTTTTTTCAACGTTACAGTATGTTCTAATGTCATCCCCTTATCTAAAGCATACCTGGAGTATTGACTTGATTCTTTCATGCATGTTTAAGAAATCCTTTAATCTCCATGGCAACCATTCAGCTGTGCAAAACGCCTGGTTGGTCTTAGCTCCACCTTCAAGTTGCAGCTCCTTCTGGGAACTGCAGTTTCCGAGCTTCCAAGTTTCCAACTCCCCCACTCAGCTCCTTCAGATTAACCATCAGCAATTGGCAAACATCTGGTGGAACTTCGCCTCTGCTGAGCTCATTATAGGAGCTACTTGTCAGTGCAACACTGGTAAAAATGTTGTCAAAGAGTTAACAGAGGAGCCATGTTGTGTTGGCTTCCTGAAAGCAGAGTTTCAGAAAGAGCAGGAGTTTTTAAAGAGATAGGGCCAATATCAAGGCATTTTCTTTCAAGTCATATTTAATATATACAGCATTGTTAGAACAGCTAAATGTAGCATAGTTACTTGATTATGCTATAAAATGGCATAATGTGCCTGTAAAACACGTAGTACTGCCTCTTTAAATCTCAGAACTGTACCATGCCTTAGTGTTCAGCCCAGCTTCAGTCTGACGTTGCAAAATCTCTCCGTCTCTGTCAGCTTTGCACAACTTTGCAAAGTTGCAGAAACTCAGTCGGGCTGTGCGGAAAGTATGTTTGGACATATGTTTGTAGTATTTCCACAGATTCCAAAATTTATTTTAATTCTGGACTTTATCAGAACCTTTCTAACACATTTAATGGTCTAAGTTAATTGGTTCTGCTGTAGCTCAGGCTGTGGTTAGGATCATTGCCCTGCTGGAACATGAAACTACTGTATAATCTCAAGTGTTACAAGAGTTTTACAGATTTCATTTCCTCCAACTGTAGGAGAAAATAGTTTTGCAAAAGATTGTGGAGGTATTTATACAGTGCTGATATTTGGGTTAGGTTAGTTTGCAGATAGCTACTTTATTGTAGGGTTGTAGTTAAATCTCATGGCTGTATTGAATCGTGTTGTGTGTGTGCACTCCAGGTGATAGTCGGCCATGGGGAGCCTGCAGCTCGTCTTTGCAACAAGGACCCATTTGCGTTGAAGTCCCTGTCTTATTTGGCGCGCATCTTCCCCAAAGCCAAGTTTGTCCTCATGTTGAGAGACGGACGGGCAACTGTCCACTCCATGATATCTCGCAAGGTAAGCTTGTTTTCTTCCTTGTTTATTTTCACCGGGGCTGGAAAACTTCTTCTATGGCTTCTATTTTGCAGGCTCATATTTCCAAGCTGGCACATCACAAATTTGTGCTGATGCTGCACTCTCTGTTAGTGGTTAGAGTGGGAGAGTGAAACAATGTTAGCCATGTTTTCTCACAGCAAAGCAGAATCTTTAGTGAACATTTTTTTTATTATTTTTTTTTATTGACTGCTTGTCTCAGGTGACCATCTCGGGGTTCGATCTGAGCAGCTACAGAGACTGTCTGACCAAGTGGAGCAGTGCAGTGGAGGCCATGTTCAGCCAGTGCCAGGCGGTGGGGGAAACACGATGTTTACCTGTCCGATACGAGCAGCTGGTTCTCCACCCAGAGCAGCAAATGAGGGACTTGCTTCATTTCCTGGAGCTGCAGTGGGACTCCTCGGTGCTGCATCACGAAGAGCTGATTGGGAAGGCTGGTGGCGTTTCGCTGTCCAGGTGAGTATTTGACACGTTAATGCAACAAACTCTGACATGTCTCATCATGCAAGTATGTTCTGTCAAATATTTCACTTAGAACCATATTCTTTTGTGAATTAAATAGTCTTGAAATGTAGTTTTGCATAAAAAGTGCTTCACTTCTGGTGTGGGCACTCAAGCGAAAGTTTCAGAGGCAGATATCGCCAAACCTCAACTTAAAAACGTTTTAAAAAACAGCCCAGAAGCTGTTTGTGCATCATTGATGGTCTTCTTGTGAGAAGTTGTGTGTAGACGTGTGAAATGGCCATAAAAGTTTAAACTTGTGGATAAAAATCTAAAAATAAGAGTTGCTAATTAGTGACTCAGTAAGACTCAGACATGTTTAAAAAGAACAAGTGTAGCCGCATTTTGAAGACAACAGGTCTTTCATTTTCTGTAACAAGGAAAGTCAAGATAAACAACTGGCTGTAGGGCTGAGGAGAAGAAACAGGATTGTTTATACTCACATTTTCATGGAGTACTTTTCCCACAGTGTACAAATTTTGAAGTACCAAATTAAAATAAGGCAGCTGTTTCCTCTCCTTCATGCAGCTGTGGGACATTTCTGCTTTCTGGGATTAACAACTTCAACCTGGTTTAATATATTTTTCTTTTTTCCAGCTTTTTAAATCTGTTGTCAGTTTACATTTCAAAATAAATGATTCAAAACTCCTGAACTGAATGTGATTTTTACTAAGGTAACCCACATTACACATTTATCTTGACTTTAGTTTTTATTTTTGATAAAGCACAGAAACTCATCTTTTCTTTATAATTTAAATTCCCACACATGTCAGTCTAAGCAGTTCATTGGAGTCTCCTCAGAATAACTGGATTTTGCTGTTTTTTTATTATTGTTGCAAGAAGTTGAAAATACATTTCACTTTCACAAGAAACACAAGATTTAAACAAGTGCAGATTTCATTTAACAAATTATAAACTTAAATACGATAAATTATTTTTGTAAGAGCTAAAACATACATTTATGTGACCAATATAAAATTTTACATGATAGCAACCATCTTTTGTTGTGTAACAGTGCGTTAAGTGCTACTTACTTTAAAAAAAAGCAAAGGTTTATATATTATAAAGTTTTTAAAAAGCACTTCTGGATCTTAGGTTTTATTATCAGATGTGTGTGAATAACTCGGAACACAACTCAGTAACTTCCTTTAGTTGTAGTTTCTGTTATAAACTGTTTTCCATGTAACCTCATCGGTCTCTCACGTCTTTGTGGAAGTATCTTCACCATCACATGTCTGGAACAAAGCTTCTGTCTCTTTGAGGTTTGCAGTCATTTCTTTATGCAAAGCTATTAGGATCGCGCACCACCATATTTTAATCAGATTGAGCTTTTATTCTGTAATACCTCAATTCTTTTCTGTTCAGCTTATCTTTTGTGGCTTTGTTTGGAATTACGGTTCCATGTGTCATGACCCAGTTTGGACCAAGCTTAGCTTTGCCACAAAAAATGACCCTTTCTTTTGCACCTTGGGTTTGATAAATTACTGTAATAACACATTACAAGCATCACTGGTGCATATTGTGTCAGCTGCTATCTATTTGTAGAGTGATTGATTTTGGTGCAGAATGATGACCCATCAGTAACCAATAACCACTGAGGTTTCATGCTTAGGCATTATGTTACAATATTTAGGTTGTAAAAAATGTTCAAGCATGTCTATTATATATTTATGTGGGTTTGGTTTTAGAGAATTGTTTTGAATTAAAATGCAGTTGAGGTTGGGAGGGAGATTTGTATCTTGAGCCGCCGTGTTGCCAGAGTTTTCTTCTAAAGCAGCCTAACGTCTCAGGGTCAAGCTCAGCTTGGCGGCCTCTCCTAGCAGACTTCATTTGTGCTGCTTTGTTCACTTGTTGTCATTCAAGCGGAGCATCTTTCTGCCGGGCAGCCGTTCAGGGGATTTGGTGGGAATCTGGCCGCCGTACCATGCTAAAACCAAATCTGTTATTTAAAGGAATTAGGCCACATTCAGGGGGAATTAGCTCTCTTATTTTTCATTACTTATGCAACATTTACTTACACAGATGTTTCATAACCTTTCACAAAGATGTTACAAAATAAACCTGTTTTCTGCTCTTATTTTTGATGTTTGCATCAATTTAGATGCACATATTAAATTGAAGTGACATGGAAAGTGAAATTCCATTTCATTTATGGGTTTTATTACTTTAATTTTATTTATTCCTTCTCAACTTTCTTTTTTGTTCTTTTAACACGGGTAATTTTTTTTAGCTAACTATTGTTTTTTTTTAACTTCCTGTTTGATTTGAGTTGCTACTTTGACTTTACAAATCTTTAAAAAATAAGTTTTGCAGACGTTGTTAAAAAGCGTGTCCAGTTTTTTTTCTCTTTATCTGGTTTATTTTGCCTTTCATGTAAATGCACCTGATGGCCAAATGCCACCTGACCTGAGTGTGTGAAGAAAGCTGTTCTCTTTTTTTTGTTGTTGTTTATCTAACACGTGTTTTTTGGGGGGGCAACTATGGATTTTTACTCTTGAAAGTTTTTACCATTTTTTCTTTTATTTCCTGTTTGGTTTGAACTTTTTTATGTTTGCAGACCCTGTTAAAAAGTGTATTCAGTTTTTCTCTACTTACCTGGTTAGTTTCACCTTTGCCCTGTCAGACCCATAAGCTGATGGCCAAATCCAACCTGACCTGTGTGTGTGTGCGTGCGTGTGTGTGTGAACAGGGTTGAACGCTCCACAGACCAGGTGGTGAAGCCAGTGAACACGGAGGCCCTCTCTAAGTGGGTGGGAAACATTCCCAGCAATGTGATCGACGACATGGCCGAAATCGCCCCGATGCTCGCTCGCCTGGGCTACAATCCGCACGCCAACCCTCCTGATTACACAAAAGCAGATCCCATCACGTCTCCTTTTAACCACTTGCAGGTAAGGGACAGGAGGATTTTGTTTTTATCCTTAAATATGTTATTTTCTTTCCATAAATGATTGTGACTTTAAAATTTCTTTATAAATTTCAACACTTTTAGTAACCCTGACTTCAAAGGATTGTTGGTTTGTTTCTTTTTAAAAGTAGACCTTTTTTCTATTTGTGTTTTTTATTTGTACTCATATATGTGGTTGCTGGTCATTCTTTTGAAACGTTGTAAATAGACCTGTTACAGTAAGCAATAAATCAATTTATCGCAAGATAAACTAAAGTGAGCTCAATAATTTCCATTTGCATGATTTATGAAACGTGATTTTATTTGTTGTTTCTGTTGTTTTACTCATTTATTGTCAATATGTAAAATGTCTTCCAGTTCCAGCGTTAAATATTCATTAGTGTTTAACGTTTATTGATCCTTGAATCTTTGCGAGGGTGAACGTAAATGATTTATATTATAAAACTGGCCAGTATATTATTTGAAAGTGGTCTCAATATTATTGTTTATTGCAATAAATTCTGGGACAATTTATAGAGCTAATGTTGAGTTTATATCTTTTACATTTACTGTCATATTATTTGGAAAATAAACAGTTCTTTTCAGATTTGGTTACTATAATGAGACAACTTTGTCTACTATGTGTCTAGACTCAGAAATAAATCTACATGTAATCACATAATTAAAACATTACTTCCTCAATCTTCTTTGGTCAAAACCAGCTTTGAGGATAATCTTCTTTAAAATGAATTAAATTCCTGCTGCTGAAGAAGCAACGTGACTCTGACAACTGCATGTTCTCTCGTTTTTTTTCTTTAAATTTCTTTTCACGTGAGTGAGAAATGTTTCTGTTCTTCCCTCAGAGAGAGAAAACGGCAGCAGACTCTCCTCATCCCAGTTAAAGATGGCAGCTCTCTGCCGCCTTACGGACGCACCTGGAACACAGACTTTCATTCCAGCTGTTATCTCGCCTCACAAGGAGAACTGCGGCGCTGCGATTACATTGAATTCTTCTCGAGACTTGTTTACAGTTTCCAAGTGTGAAGACTGGTGGACTTCCGGATTAATTTGCGTTTTAAATGTCAGCTCTTCACAGTGAACTGTTTTCCACAGATTCTTGACACATCCCATCACGTTCTACCTGACAGTGTTTCAACTTTTCTCCCAAGTTCATTGCAATGTGAATGCATATTCAGACCAATATCTCACTAACAGCTCAGTCAGTGGTTGTCAAGCATAATGACTGTATATATTTTTCAAAATGTACTTTTATTTTCTTAATAAATTATTTTGGTTGAATGGTCATCAGGTTTTTTTTGATGGTTTATTACAAGACAATCATCTTTCTACACAGCATTATACTTATTTCTTCTGTCCATAGCGCCCTCTTGTGGTGCTTTAACAACACAGCACCTCTGACTTCTAGATTAATTAAGAAAAATGAGTGGCAGAAAGCTCAACAGAAATAGCTTCTTTGTGCTGTTACGTTTCACTGTGAGCCATTTAGACCTGCACAGGTAGCTGAACATTATGGTCTGTGGATGGGAGCAAAGCAGGGTCCGTGTTTGGCTCTTCTGTTGGCATATTCTGAGTCCAGTTGCTTCTGCTGCTCGATACGTCGGCTGAAGAATCCTCTGAACTGCAGCTGATCATGTCGAGGAAACATCTGGAGAACTGAGAGAAGCACAATGAGGGGAGAAACTGTAGAGACAGTAAAGATGGTACAAGACAATTTACATCGTATGAAAGAAACATTTCAAGACGTGAACAATGATTGGGTTTAGTAAGATTTAACTGACACTTATTTCACAGCACACATCTGAGCTTTTTGGATTACAAAATGGTTGAAATATAATTCAGGAGAAAATATGGTGGCAGGGTTGGGTTATAAAACAAAATCCAAAACTGAATATAACAGAGCGCTGTTCAATCATTTGTCTGATAAAGAACAGATTTCCAATAGAGATTCTCCTTTTGAACTGCAATAAGAAACTCTTGAACCAAAATAAAAGTATTTAAATATTATTTCCTCTAAGACCTCTGTTTAGTATGTTGGTTTACTCACGATCAAAACTGAACCATGTGCCCCTCATGTAAAATGCTTTGTTTAAAATTAACTCTACACCTCACCCCTCTCTACTGTAAACTATGGTGATGGCAGCATCATGCTGTGGAGCTGCTCAGAGTTGATGGAAACATTAATGTAGCTCAAAACAGAGAAGAGCACCTAAACACAATTTCCACTGTGGAACATGGAAGTGGCAGCATTATACTGTGGGTATACCAAAACCAATGTTCCAGTTTCCTTCCAGCATGAATATTTATAGCCAAATGTATGGAGCTAAATTGGGGCCATAACGTTAGTTCAAAAGAAAAATAATCTGAAACTTAAAAAAATAAAGATCTTGAATCTCAAAAGCAGTTTCAAACAATTTTTTCAGTTCAGACTTTTTTCTTCGGTTTCAAGACATTTCAGCTTCAAATATTTTTTTCAGTTTCAGACTCTTTGAATTTCAAAATAATTTTTCAGTTTCAAATCTTATTTTTTCAGTTTTAAATATTTTTTCAGTTTCAATGTTTTTTAAATTTGAAATCTTATTTTTTCTCTTTTAAATCTTTTTTTTTCCATTTCAAACTTTTTTCAGTTTCAAAATAATCTTTTAGTTTCACATCTTTATTTTCAGTTTCAAATCTTTTTTTATTTAAATTTTTTTTGTTTCAAATCTTTTTTTTTCACTTTCAAATCTTTTTGCTCAGTTACAATTTTTTTTTTTTTTTTCTTTTGTACAAAGTTTATGGCCCCAATTTAGCTTCATACAAAGCACCCAACAGATGATTACAACAAACACACTTGTGCTCTCTTACCTGGTTGTTGAGCAGCACACATATGACCGGATTGAGAACGGTGCTGGTCTTCGCCAGCAGGGCGGGAATCAAAGCGGCTGCAGGCGGCACCGCTCCTGGCCGTCCGAACGAGGCAAGCATCGCCATAACGGCGTATGGAGTCCAGCACAGCAGGTAACCTGTCACCATGGCGACCACCATCAGGAGGATCCGACCCTCGGCCTGCGACCTGTTGATACCAGCCGCCTGGTGACACACGAACCACCGCTGGTGAATTGAAGGAAAGGTCGATTCCTTCAATTCACCAGAACTTGACCTTTAACAAGTTAAAGGTCAAGTTCTAAGCAGACCTGTCTCATCACGCCTCGGACCGCCAGTAAGATCCGGCCGTAGCAGAAGAACATGAGCAGCAGAGGCAGGAGGAGGCAGAAGACGAACAAGCAGATGATGTAGGAACGGGCCGTGACGGAGCGGCGCCGCCACTGGACGGAGCAGACGGTGCCGGGACCCTCCGGCCCGTAACTGCTAAGAGACGGGTATGTTAGGAACCAGATAATCACCAATCTGAAAGTCCATTAGACAGTTTTTTGATTTGTATTTAGTTTAATCAAACACAATCTGCCTCTAAACCTGCCGCAATTACAAATATTGCTGGGTGATAAATATTGCGATAAACCATATTGTTTTGATACCATTTTAAATGATAATGGCATAATAGTGCAAGTACACATGAACTTTAAATTCTAATAAACTTTTAATAAAATAATATTCAAAATAAATAAACAAAACAACAGATTCTTTCTGGGATTTTTTTTTGCAATAAAATAAAAATGTTTGTGGTACTAACTTGGAAATATATGCGCTTATTTATGATGATAAATGCAGCTTTTCGTTACTAGCTGTATATATTGTGGACTATAGCTGACATCAGTTAAAACTGTTTAGTACAAGTAAGAACGTTTTTGACAAGTTTTGAGAAAAATCTGCAATAAAATGACAATTACTAGTGCAAAAAAGTGTGGGGATTTGCTGATTTTGTTTTAATTTCCATGATAATTCTCAAAAAACTGGAGGGACTGATTGGTATAATTTGGCAGTAAACAGATAAAAACTGCATCGATTTGATTGATAACATAATATTTAAGCTCACTTAGTGTTTAGTCTAGAATCTTAGGGCCACATAAAAAGCCATGGTGGGCCAGATTTGGCCCACGGGCCTTGAGTTTGACACATGTGGTGTAACGTGAGAACTGCTGGGTTAAATACAGCGATAATACAGACCTGCTCCAGCCCAGCAGTGGTGGTAAAGTCCAGGCCAGTGAGTAGAGCCAGGAAAACGCTACGGAGAGTCTGGCTCTGCGATAATGTGAGGAGTTGAGCTGGGAGCCGCTGAGCGTCATGGCGTACCGCTCAAACGACAGCAGAGAGAGAGACACCAGAGAAACGACTCCTGGCAGGCAGACACACAGTGGAGAAATCCATAGCAATATGAGAACAAAGCCACACAATAACAAGAAGTTGGGAAATTTGACTACTCTACATTTTAATCAAAAATAGTAATTTGTATGAAAAATATTGCACTTTAAACATGGTGAGCAAATGGTTCACCATGTTGCTCTTGGACATCTCAATAAATAGGTTAACGTTTATCCAACCATTTTCAGTATGATATAAAAAACATACTCTTTTTTTCATACACTAACTTGGAAAATAACTTAATTTGTTACATAGTCAAATTAAATTTGTCCAACTTACTTTTTTATGTTTGTTTAACATGGCAGCTTAATAAACTTAATATAGAGATCTGGAAAAATTAAGAGACCACTTAAAATTGACCAGTTTCTCTGATTTTACTTTTGATATGTTTGAGTAAAATGAACATTGTTCTTTTATTGTATGAACTACTGACAACATGTCTCTGAAATTCCAAGCAAAAGTTAACTATTTATTTAATTTTTGCTTGAAAATGAGAAATGGTCAGAATAACAAAAAAGATGAAGTGCTTTCAAATAACGCAAAGAAAACAAGTTGATATTTATTTAAAAACCACAATAAATATTAGAAATAGATTTTTTTTAACCTATTTTTCCAAAACAGCTGAAGTTCAGATTGGATGGAGAAACATTTAAACATTATTTTTAAATCTTGTCAAATATTCCCCATTAGATTTAGGAGCAAACAAAAAACAAGGAAACATTCCAAACTTTTCATTTTTACATTTGTAAAAGAAATATTAAAAACCCTTATATTCTTTCACTTCCACTTGGCAGTTATGCAAAACTTAACTTATTGTTTTGTCTTATTTCAAGTGTAGTAAGATATTTGCAGTAGGAACTGCAGAACAAAAATACTTGGTAAGGTTTTGTGTTTTTGCAGTGAACGGTCAATTGACCGTTCACTGCAAAAAAAAATAAAAAAAATCTTAAGTATTTTTTCTAGTGCATATATCTCAGTACACTTGAAACTAATTTACAAGTATTTTTCAGCAAAATATAGGACTCAATAATTCCTTAATATTGATAAGAACAACTAATTATAAGTGACGTAATCTACCTATAGTAGCACTTTTTAATCCATATTAATGAACAATTGACTTAAAATTTCTTGCTGAAGTGTCACTTTAAAGTTAGTTTTGTCCTGCTAAAAGTATACTAAGATATTTGCAAAAGTAACTAGACCAAAAATATTGGTAAGATTTTGTGTTTTTGCAGTTTAGGACGTTTCCAAAAAATAGTTAATTGTGCATGTCATGGTTGTATGATCACACAGGATATAAAAACTTCCAGTTACCGAAGAGCGCGTTGGAGAAGCCGTACCACCGGCACCCGCAGGACCCGGTCAGCCACCTGCCGCGCACGCTGGCCGCGAAGCTGAGCGGAGTCCCGAAGAGGCAGACCAGCATGTCGCTGATGCTGATGTTGACCAGGAGCAGGTTGGCTGGAGTCCGCAGCCCAGGGTAGCGAGAGAAAACCAGGAGCAACAGAAAGTTGCCGAAGATGCCCAGGACCAGGATGAACCCGAGGGCAACGGCAACCGAGGTGTGAGCCGCCCGGCTGAGAGAGGAGTCCGACCCGGGCGGGTTCTGTTGCCCGCCGCTGAGGTTACTGTTCTGCTGAGTGTGGATCATCATTGCACTTTAACCAAAAAAGACTTAAATAGCAAAATAAACTGTATTCCCTAAAGAAAATTGACATATAATGGTGTTATATTCAGCCATAGCATAAAACACGCTGAGCTGAAAAATGATCAGGATGAAGGGAGGGACAAAACTTTAGAGCTGCTGCCAGTCCTTACTGTCCCACTTTTAATGGCACTTATTCAATTAATCCAATCTATCATTTATATAAATGCGTGGTAAAATCATCTCTATGAACAAGAAAGGGAATGAGGAAAAATAGCAGCTCTTTCCTTATCAAAAACATGTTTTTAATTGTTCTTGATGCAATATTGCACAGCAGATTGGAGACCTCAATAAATGAGCCAACTCCTCCATTATGCAAGTTTTGGCTGACTCTGAGGGCAGGCCAAGAATGCTCACACCCATGAGCCAAGATGCTGAGGCATTTCACTAATAGATGATCACACTGCGCTTTTGTCTCATGAAACTCTTCACTAACTAGATGAAATAAATACTTAAAGTTCCCTGAATTTAACTGTGTGTGCATGTTTTCCTTTTCTTCTCACAGTAGAAAATGTATTTCAATGCACCTAAAATCTAATACACATTATCTAAGTCATTATGTGAAAGCCAACCATGGTCCAGGAAGCAGTAAACGGGACACCTTCATGGTGGATGGCTCTATGTTTTCCCACATAGAGCCATCCACAGGAAAAAGGAAGAGTGGACTGGTTATTAACTTACAGAATAACTTGAAGTTGGTGGCTACATCTAAGAAAACAGGGTTTGTGTTTTTCTTTTTTATGGCATAGATAATTTATTTAGGGCACAATTGACAATTTACTATTTTATTATCTGGTGGTCATCCGCTGATAGTAAAACAAGTGACTTAGGATTACGGTTTCCTTCACACTGATATTTGTCAGGATCTGTGTTTTTCTGTGTTTATTTAGAGTTTTCCTTGTCCTTGTGTCTCTTCGTTGTCCTGTCCTCCCCTTGATTGTTCCCAGGTGTGTCTCGTTCTGTGATTACCCGCTGTGTATTTAACTCCACCTGTGTTCCTTGTTCCTTGTCGGGTCCTTGTCGTTGTCAATGTTTTGTCAATTCGTCCATGTGCGTGCTGCCAGTTGTTTGGACTGTGCTTTCCTTCATTAAATTTCATTATTCATCTTACCTGGGTCCGCTGCGTCTGCCTCACCACCCCTCACCGCACCACTTCATGACAATATTAGGTTTTTCTAAACTCCTGCACTCCAGTTATGCCAGAACAGTTCTTGGATATTCAAATTCAATAATATTTTATTGATCCCAAAGGGAAATTAAATGTTGTGACTCATATTCAAATTCTTCAAAGAGTTATTGTAGATAGTGATGGCTGTTGGCAGGAAGGATCTCTTGCAGCAGTCTGTATTACAGTGAATTTGAAGAAGCCTCTGACTGAAGACACATAGCATGCAGGTCACCATCTTACTATTCAAAATATTGAAATTATCTAAATTCTGGGGGAGGATAAAACTGTAGTGCAGTCCTGGAAAAAAAATTGTGAAATCATCCCGCAGTCATATTGACTGAAAATGGATAAAAACGATAAAAAATAAAGTGCGTCCTAACAGCTACCATTATTGTCGCCCTGTGGAAATGCCCATATCAAAACCCGCTACTGTGTTTATTATAAACACAAGATTTGTGTAATTTGTAATTGCTTGGAGTAGAAAATTTTCAAAATATCAAATAGATTTGAAGAAAAACAATAAGGAATAAAATCTTTCTGAAATTAAAGACAATGGTGTAGATTACCCTAATATAAAGCCAGAGGGGCTATTGATCCCTAATAAATTGCATCTTCAGTCTGGGAACGGAGCGTACATCTTGACGCTGCAGTGACGTAGACAGAGGCCGTTTCCGTAGCAACTGTGGCCGGTCCGTTACCCGCAGCGGTCGCTGTTCAGATCAGATCCGATCAGTGAGCGGAGCGGAGCGTTTTTCTCGTCCGTTACCGGGATTCCACCTCTGGGTTGCGGGGTGTCGAGACACGGGGGCGGCGCAGTATCGAGGTGGGGAGCCCGCAGGTCCGTGCGGAGATGCTGAACATGTGGAAAGTCAGGGAGCTGGTGGACAAAGCGTGAGTACCAACCGAGATGGAGGCGCAGAGCTAACCCGCTAAGTGGCCCGTAAGCTAACCGGTGATTGAGCGGCTCTTACCGGGCAGCATCATTAACTTTTATCGCTGATGGAGGAAAGAATACGGGCCTTCAGCTGTTAGCTTTGACCACTTGGCAAACTGCCAACCTTGTCCCATAAATTAATATGTCGTGGCGTTTTCATCGTTATCTGTTATGGCATCATTGTAAAGTGAGAGTGTGTTTGTGGCTTTCAGTTAGCTAATTCGGCTATAAGCAGGTCAGGTGTTGTTATCCCTCAGAGTGCTGCTGCAGCAGACTAACAGCCTCGCTGTCCCACCCTGGTGATGCTCACCATCTCCATGTCCGTCCAGCACATTGCACACCTCCAACAGGAAGGAGGCTGATTGATAATCACGGACATATAACCCGCTAAGCATGTTGTATTCTCAACATTCACATTGTCCCGTTGAGGCCCACAGCAACGTAGCATGCTGGCAAACAAACACACACTTTAGTAGGACATGTGTGCCTCTAAACACATGCATTGTGTTTTTTATGCCTCTGTGGTATGGGTTTATGAATGTAGTTATTACAGTGTAACCATGCAGGAGGAAGAAAATCTTCCTGTACTCTTTGTTCCTGCAGCTGCATGCATTAACTTTGGCTGAGTAAAACCAAAACTAACCCAAAAGTGTAGGTGCAACCGCTAATGAGGTTTCTTCAACTCTGTTTCTGATGCATGACATGTGGATGTCTACTGCCATTTAGTTTGTGACTCTTACTGCTCAAGCTAGTGTAAAAGAGTGGCATTAAGACCAATAACAATAAGTAGTACGTCTTTAAACTAGGTTTGGAGTCCAAATAAATCCAAATTTCTTTTCCGTAATTTTATAAAATTTATTTACATCCATGTTTGTAGATTTATAACATATTTCTGCAAGCTGCGATGCTAACTGTTAGCTTTTACAGAGGATTATTATAATGTTTTGAAAATGGATTCATAAGAAAGTATAAATACATTGCTGCACAATATCAAGAATACATGTCATTGTGATGGTACAACAAATATTTTTTTAGAAAGCAACAAAGTAGTGCATGTATTTGGTAAACTTGCAACTAAGCCTGTCACAATAAGCAATAAATCAATCACATTATAATTTCCATTTGCATGATGTATTGTTTTTCTCTTTCAACCAAAACCTGGATGGCAGAGGTTTTCAGTATGGTGCATCGTTTTTTTTTGAAGGAGAATTTTCTTTACAGAAACTTCATAATTCATTTTATTTGTTGTTTTGTTTATTTATTTGGGGTATTTAAAACATTGTTTATTAATCTTTGAGAATGTGTTCTTGCGTTATTATGCCATCACCACTTTGTTACTTGAAAATGTTCTCAAAACAACATTATCGTTTATCGCAATAACTTTTGGGACAATTTATCATCCAGCAGAATCAGTTATTGTGACATGCCTACTTGCTACTGAACGTAAAGACAAAAAGTACTAAATGGAGTTAATATTAAGACCAGAAATGGAAGAATACAGATGAGGGAGTAGATGAAGCAGCACAGAGCTTGAAATGGAGTAATAGACAACAGCTTCCATCAGCTGTTGGTTGTGGCTGGCTGAGCATGATGAATACACTCCATTATTGATCTCCCTCCATAGAACTGGCAGCACAGGCTTTTTTTCCCCAGCATATTAAGAGTCACGCTAATATAAAGCTTTTTGCTTTCTGCAATGGCTGATTATAACAGTTAAAAGTGGCTGCTGCCTGGGATAAATCATTGATCATTGTTGGTTTTCTCTTGCTGGGAGTTTGGCAGGTTTCAGAGAACAAAGAGATGGGGAGTAAGGAAGGAAAAGAAAGGGACTGCTTACTGTGAACAAGCACTGAAAGAGAAATGATAGGAGTTATTTTAAACTGATCATTCTAGGATTAAATTGTTACCTGAATTAGCTTTGCGTATGAAGGGATTGGCTTTGTATGTACAGGAAAACAGAGAGTAGAAAGTGAAGTACAGGAACAAAGAAGACAGGAAACAGCATACCTGTGTTCACCTCCCTTTGATGTACAGACTTCCTCTTTTCCCTCTTTGTGCCTCAGAAAGCTTCTGCCTCTTTGCCCACATCTGTTATCTGATAAACAGTTCAGCAGCACAAAGGCTTTTCCAAAGTGTATTTGTTATTCAGCAAAGCAGGATTCTGTCGGTCCTCAGACAAAAAGCTATTTTCCACCATTTATAATTTGTGGTTTTGTGTTCTGAATGAGTTGTTGTAATAAGCTAGTAAATAAATTTTATTTGTAAAGATGAAACTCACCAGGTGCTTCACAGTAAAATAACATGAAATAAGTACAAATTCAGTTTTTTGCTCATTCTTCTGTTGAAGTATTTTTGCTTATCTTTCCATGTTAAGGCAAATAAACTGTCATGCATACAAGTTTTATAGTCATACTGGTGATTTTAACAAGAATAAATGTTTGTGTCAACAGCACTAATGTGGTGATGAACTACTCAGAGATAGAGTCTAAGGTTAGAGAAGCTACCAACGATGACCCCTGGGGGCCCTCTGGACAACTAATGGGAGAGATAGCCAAGTAGGTGTAAGAACACGCGCACACACACACACACACACACACACACACACACACACACACACACACACACACACACACACACGTGGTCATGAGATGTGATCTGTTTTACTCATGGATGCCAGCAGAATGACCATAAATGTGTGTGTATGTTTATAGAGCTACGTTTATGTATGAGCAGTTCCCAGAGGTGATGAACATGCTGTGGACCAGGATGCTGAAGGATAATAAGAAAAACTGGAGAAGAGTGTACAAGGTAGGACTGCCACACATTGGATCTGTGTTCCCTGACGTCTGCTCTGGGTTTATTTAAGCAGGGTTAGCGGTTTCTTTGCTTGACGTCAGGCCTACATATGGCTTCCAATGTTTTTCACATGAGGGACCGTGACCAGACCCAGTTTCCTTCTGTCTGTATTTCATTTTTTTAGGTTAAATTTTCTTTTTACATTTGTGTGTTGCATCTCAGGATCTTGATTAGTCGTTCTTGATTGGGTCTCATGTGTCGTTGAAGTTATGAATAACTTTTTTTTATTGTATTTGACGGTTTGCAGTCAATGTTGAGCTGGTTCCCCCTGCTTGTGGGTGAGAGACTATTTTACAATCTTTTTGCGGGACTGCACTGCAGTTTTATCCTGCTCCAGAAATGAAATTATTTCCTGCATTTTGAGTTGCAGGAGGGTTGGATAAGGAGCAACACTGATCTAAAACCAAACTACATCTCCCAGGTTCTATTATAATCTGTTCAGACATGGCTGGATACAGCAACTTTTTTTAAATCACCTTAAAACAAAACTACTACAGCAGGTGTCACATCATGTATTTTGTAAAACCTGCAGAATTTCTCTCACTGGTTTTGTACGTCCATCACTTGCAGTGAAGAGAAAGAATCATAATTTAATCAGCAACACAAAATGTTGCACCTCTGTAAGCCAGGCTTCTTGCGTAAATTTTTTAAACCAGCTCCTCTTTTTTTATCATATCACTATGAAATTATCACAGAAGCTCAGAGGAATAATGTTGTTCTTTAAAGTCATGCTGCAGCTGTTGTAAAATTACCTTTTGAGTGTTAGAAAAATGAAACCTCGGTCTCTCAAGTCAAGTTTGTTTGTGTGGCACATTTCAGCAACGAGGCAGTTCAAAGTGCTTCACTCCATTAGAACATAATACAGTAATCATTAATGAAACAAGCAGTAAATATTACATTTTGTCAAATGCCATCATCAAAACCATCAGACAAATATACATCCAATGTAATATTTAGCCTTGATTTAAAGGAACTCAGTGTTTCAGCTGTTTTGCAGTTTTCTAGAAGTTTGTTCCAGATTTGTGGTGCATAGAAGCTGAATGCTTCTCCACTTTTGGTTCTGGGTCACCTACCTGCCCGTTTGAGCAGTTTGAATTTCTTCACGCTTCTCCGCGGCTGGGAGCCTCAGTTTGTCTTTTCTTTCTAACACACTGCAGAGACCATCAACTTTATGGCAAAATTAATTTTATGTGAATAAATAATAATAATAATAAATAATAATAAATAACTTATATTTTACTGTCATTCCTGCACTTTATATTTTATATTTATATTCATATTTTATACTGTATTTTATTTTATTCTGGAGTAACCTCACAACATTGGAAGCTCAAAACATTGTCCTGAGCCGTATGCAACGAAATTTCGTTCTGTATACACCCTGTGCATGCAAAATGACAATAAAGTCAGTCTAAGTCTAAGTCAAAGAGAAAGTGCTGAAATCGTTTAGCAAGCAGTTTAAAGGATCAAAGACTTTAAAGCATTACGACTTATGAAGTGAAAAAAAAGTTTAATTTTTTTTACACACCTGAGCAGTGGCAGCCAAAATCAGCCAAGCCGTGAATCTGGGTTGTGTCTCTCTTTGGCTAATACCCAAGTCTCTCCTCCAGGCCTTACTCTTGCTTGCCTATCTGATCAGGAACGGCTCTGAGAGAGTCGTCACCAGCGCCAGAGAACACATCTATGACCTGCGATCTCTAGAAAACTATCATTTTATAGGTGAGTCTCTCTCTTTGCAATTTTTAAGCTTTTCTTTTTGCTTATCTTGTGTTGAAAATTCAATACTAGCATTTATCCAAGCATTTGGATAAAGGTATTTCAAGGTTTCCCCCAGATTACTTGCTAAGCCCGGTGGTTGGGCACTAGGGCTGTCATTCATCCAGCGGCCCGTCGTGTTTTTGAGTTAAATGTTTAAAGTTAACAGGAAATTTGAAAATCCATCCATTTTCTGTACACCCTTGTCCCTAGTGGGGTCAGGAGGGGTGCTGGTGCCTATCTCTAGCAAATGTTTCAGGCGAGAGGCGGTGTACACCCTGGACAGGTCGCCAGTCTGTCGCAGGGCAACACAGAGACAAACAACCATGCACACACACACTCACATCTAGGGAGAATTTAGAGAGACCAATTAACCTGACAGTCATGTTTTTGGACTTTGGGAGGAAGCCAGAGTGCCCGGAGAGAACCTACGCATGCACAGGGAGAACATGCAAATTCCGTGCAGAAAGACCCCGGGCCGGGAATCGAACCCAGGACCTTCTTGCTGCAAGGCAACAGTGCTACCAACTGCGCAGCCCTAAAATTTGAAAATATCACTTGATAATTATGTGTTATTGAAAAATTGGGAGATTAATACCTGAACACCAATTATAAAGTCTTAAAAATTGCAAACATTTTAAAAAGACTTTAAAAATAAGCAACGCTTAGCCTGGTGAGGGCACAAGTAAAGTCTGGTGGCCCGCCAGGCTTATAATGCACTGAAGGAAACCTTGTGTTTTGTCTTTGAATAAAGAGCAGTAAATGGTTTTGTAGGTTTGCGTCTGTGACTGTATCGGTTGGGTTTATCTACAGATGAGAATGGGAAGGATCAAGGTATAAACGTGCGTCAGAAGGTGAAGGAGATGGTGGAGTTCATCCAGGATGATGACAGACTGAGAGAGGAGAGAAAGAAAGCAAAGAAGAACAAGGATAAATATATTGGAGTCTCCTCTGACAGTATGGGCGGTGGAGGTGGCAGCTTTAAGAACTGTAAGTAGCTCACAGCATTCATCTGACAGCTTGAGTGGATTAAAATGAAATTACAATCCCTCCTGGAGAACCTCAGAAATATATTTTCTACAGCAAATGTAGCATGCTTTTTACTTATCCCTAAAGGCATAATTCTATAAGCGAGTAAATTACTGCACTGGTTTATTATTTTCAAATATAAAATTAGGTCCGTAACTGCTAAAAATGGAAAGTCATTAAAGAATGTTTCTGACCTTTTGTTTTCTGCAAAAGTATTTACCATTACCTATAATATTTGAGGCTTCAGAGACAAACTTGGAGAAAATATTTAATCACTTTCTGCAACTCTGACCTCTTTATTGCTGTTATATTTTAAATTATTCATGGTATAAAAAGTATGTAGTTAAAATAAGGGCTTAAACTGCCAGATTTGTTTATGCTGAATCTCTCTGTTTTTGATCTTTTTTCTTCCAGCGAATGAATTGGATCGGAATAAGTGGGATGAGGACTGGGACAAGAGCAGAGGAGCTTTCCCTTTCAGCGAGAAGCTCGGAGAGATCAGTGACAAGATAGGCAGCACCATCGACGACACACTCAACAAGTTCAGAAAGAAGGAGCGAGACGACTCGCCTGACCGGATCAGGTAAACGGACACACCACTCCAACAGCAGAAACGATCATGAATCATATTCAAATTATTTCCTGCATGTGGATCCATCGTGGTTCAACTTAAAATCAAAAATATATGGGGGGAAAAAAAGTTGAAAAAATTCTAACTAGCAGTAAACTGAAGTAAATTTTGATTCAGTTTAATCAATCAATCAAATTTTATTTGTATAGCACATTTCAGCAGCAAGGCATTCAAAGTGCTTTACATCATGTCAAACACAGAAACACAATGCATTTAGTCTTCTGAAGAATTGAAAATAAAGCTTATCTGTCCCTGCAGATTTTTTTCTGACAATCAAAAGCATCTCATTGTTCCAGCGTATCAGTCAGGAGAAGCATCTAAAACAATGCACGGCATTGTATTTAGTATAAATTTCAACAAAAATGTTAGATTTCTTCAACAATAATGCAAAGACAGTATAAAAAGAGTAAAGGAGACCTTCAATAGATTTATAGTAACACTGAAGGAGCAATATTACAATATGTTGTACTTATATATCTGGGCTGATACATAGGATCACAAGACAGACACTAGAGGTGGCTAAAATCCTTCAAAACCTTGTGGGATGATATTTTATGTTTTGCTAAAAGTGCATAAACCAAACCAGCACCATACCATGTTGCACGACAGATGTACCAATATATTTAATCTCTGTTTTAAGGAGATTAATTGCAGAGAAAACCAGTTAAACAGAGATCCGAACCCTTCAGACTTCCATAAAGACACAGCAGATCAACCTTTGCATAATCCCCTGAGCTCTGTTGCGTCCCTTATCTGGTTGCCATAGTGACAACGAGGAGGAGAAAGGATCAAGAAACGGGAGGCAGGAGACGATCGAATTTAAAGACGAGGAGGAAACGGTCACGACGAAGAGCATCCAGATCACACAAGCGACAGAAACCACGACCACCACCACGAGGAAGCGCAGCGGGGCGGCGAGCAGCAAGACGCTGGACCTGGGGGCTGCAGCACACTACACCGGAGACAAGAGCCCAGAGGAAAAGGTACTCACACTCACCGTTTCTACGGTGACAGTCATCTTCACCTCTGAAGGTTTAATTGCTGTGTCTCACTCCTTAGTCGTCGGCGAAGCAGACTTCCAGCGGTGGACTGGCTGACCTGCTGGTGATTGACCCTTCAAACAACGAGAGCACAGCGGCGGGTAACCACACACACACTCCTCTCTTACGCTATCCAAACACACTTCTGTGTCCTCTGGTAAGTTTGTGTTTGCCTTCACTCACCCAGCAGGGACTTCAGACCTCATAGGGGGCTTTGCTGACTTCTCCTCACCTGCAGCCTCTGCCAGCCTCCCCACCTCCACCGGTAAACGGCTTCCCTCACTGCTCCTTTAAAACGTTCATTATGCCCTCAAAATAAAGAGGATCAGTTAACAATCAGACATTTTAACACATCAAATACAAATTTAAGAAATATATCAGTTTGTCAGGTTGTCTACCTGTGCCTAAGTGAATCCATTAGGCTTAGAAACATGGTTCAAACACAGTCTGAGTGAGTATTGAATTTAATCCAAGGATTTCCCAGGTCTGGATAAAAAATAAAATACAAAAAAAATAGAAAGTAATATATTTGTATTCACAGACATTATGTTGTCTGAAGGTTGCCGTTTCTTCCTTATTCTTTTTATTAATTTTCCTTCCTTTCAACTTTTTTACAGTTAATTATTGATGGTTTTACCTGTGAGAGGTCAAATTACTTCGTATTACTCAGAGGTGGGCAGAGTACCCAAAAATTATGCTCAAGTAAGAGTAGCAGTACTTCAACATATTTTTACTCAAGTAAAAGTAAAAAGTATTTAGTAAAAAGTCTACTCAAGTACTGAGTAAGTGATCAAATTATCAATAATTTCTAAATGTAACTAGTTACTTCCCAGCTCTGGTATTACTTAACCATACTTTTTTTTGACCAGCTGCTGCCTCTTCCAATGGAAACGGGGAATTTGGGGACTGGAGCACCTTTTCAGGAAATCCTCCCGCTCCATCTAGCTCCGGTCCTTCGCAGACAGTTACCAACCTGTTTGGCAGCGGACCGTCACCGCCGCCGCCGCCGGCTTCAAACCCGTCCTCTGTCCCCCCATCTGCTGAACTCTTTGACCTGATGAGCGGAGTCAGCCATCAGCCAACCAATCCCCACACGACGCTCAGTGCTTCCCAGAGCATGACCTTCTCTCTTGGAGGGGTGACGCCGGGAGGATCCGTTGCCATGCCTACGATGCCACACTCCCACTCTCAACAGGTATCAAAGGAAATATGAATTTGTTAAGTATTTTTGAAAAAATTTTACATTATTGATGGCTAATATTGTTGAAAAAAATAGTCTAACGTATTTTCTGCATTACAGGGCGCACTGTTACATAATTATCTATTTTCGATCTTTTTCAAATATGAAGCGCACCAGACTACAAGGCGCATTAAACGAAACAAAACAGTCAGATAATTCAGTCAGTCAAAGCACATTACGTATTACTCCTGACGACAGTAGTCATAATGTAATGTAAAACATTTTGACAGAGTGACGTGTGCCACATAAGATCGCTTCACGGTCAGTAAGCACAACCAAAATTAAGCCCTTTAATTCACTAGATGGGACAGCTTTACTCCACAACAATGTATAAGGCGCAGTGTCGTTTTTTGATAAAATTAAAGGCTTTTAACTGCACCGTATAGTCCGGAATATAAGGCAGATTATTCTAGACCTAAATTTTAAAATTACGGTAGGTCTTGTATTGGCAAAATGTATTTGCTTAAAAAATTTGCTGCTACACAGTATAATTTTGTTGCTGCAACTCTTACTTCATCTCTCAAGTTTTAATAAAAACTATAACCCGTGAATAAATCAGACAAATTTGTTTCAGAATTTGGTGGGCATGGTGTCCCAGCAGCCAATGGGATCGCAGCAAAAGGCTGGAATTGGTAGTCAGGGGTCATTAGGGTCAACTTGGTCCGACCCGTCCGTCAATATCAGCCTGGACTTCCTGTCAGCCGGACTCAACCACACAAAGACACCACCAACTCTGAACAATATAATCCAGCAACAAGGTAATGTCCTTTAGTGAGCTTTTTATCTGTTAAACACAAACAAATTGGACTTCCTGAAACGTATTATAGTGCTTTGCAAAAGTATTTATATACCTTAAACCTTTTCACATGTTGAAAACCTCAAACTTCAGTGTATTTTATTGGGATTTTAACTTTGTGATTAATTAACGTAATGTAGAACATAATGGTAAAGTTAGGCACATCAAAATATATTCTTCTGGACGATAAATTTCCAAGAAGTTATTGCAACAAATGGTAATATTGTTATTTTGAAACAATTTCCAAGTCCTTTGAGAGCATTCTCTTTTCTTGCTTATTTTCATTGGTCTGTCTCACAAAATACATATATTTTGTAGTTGTGCCATATTCAAATATGAAAAGGGTCAAGATGTATGAATACTTTTGCAAGGCACTGGATTACCTCTGTAAATTCTTCAAAATATTCAAAGGAACAATACATATATACACACAGTAAACCACAAGCAAGGTGGAATCAGATTTGTACCTGTGTGTGTGTGTGTGTTTGGACAGGAGTGCCTCCGGTCAGCCTGTTGGCTCAGAGTTTTGGAGGACTAACCCTCAACTCACCACCTCATGTGGCTCCCATCAGACCGCCAGCCAATCCCATCATGGCCGGCGGCGCCATGGCGATGGGCATGCCTGCTTCCCTTGGCGTGGGCATGCCACCCTCGATGGCCACCGGCCTGCAGAGTGGAATTCCTGTGAACCAAGGGATGATGGGAATGAACATGAGCATGAATATGGGCATGGCCGCCCCGGTGATGATGGGTGGCATGGCAGGGATGGGGGTGCCAGGAGTGGGAATGGGCCTGAGCCACTCCATCAGCCCCGCCGTGGTCCCACCCAAACAAGATGCCTTTGCTAACTTTGGCAGCTTTGGGAAATGAAGGTTTGCAGTCAAGTGCGTGTGTGTGTTTGTGGATGAGGGGGTGAGCATGAATGTGTGAAACTGCGAGTAAGCAAACTGCAGAAGGACTTTGCAGTACTTGAAGACAAACCTTGCATGTTTCACTGTCTGCTTCTGGGCTTTGGTGAGCTGGCGCCGGTGATTGTTCGCCATCGGTTCTCACCGATTCTCTGCAGAAGAAAGCAAAGGTGGAGCGACCGTGTCGGTACATAACCATCATTACTTCCCTTTACTGGAAAAATCATTGTCTTCACGAGTTTTTATACAACCATACGTTATCCTCCATCGTTCAGTTTTTTCTGCACAAAGAATTCAGTTTAGCTAAAATGGCACTGAGGCCTTAATTTTGCATTGTACATGAGAAGGTAATTTTTTTAAAATCTGAATTTAACTTTAAAATTTAAGCCATTCCATTTTTACTCCGACTTTGCAAAGCCCTTTTCAGACATGAATCAAAACAGTCTGCTTCTATTTGCTCTTCTGTTTCACACCAAACAGCTCCATTCATGCTGATTTGTTTATATGGGCTAGTCATGTAAAATTGGCTATTGGTGTCTGCAGGTCAAAAGATAAAAAGTTTTTTGGTGCCTGCATCCATTTCGTACCCATAAACAAACCATTGTTTACCTGTGTACTTCACTTAGTTTTAATTGTAGTAAAGTATTTTCATAAAGTATAAGCATAAGAGGTCATTAAAATCCTCAATCGTTAGAAATAATTTAATTAATTTGGATATTATCTGAAAACTTGGTGTCTAACTCTATTCGGATTTATTTTTTTTTGCTAAAATAAGAAATTATGACCTATGGTTGAACCAAATTAACTAATAATGGTTGTTGGTACATATTGCTTCATTGGAGTTATGTGAACACATTTCTTCACTGTAGATCATGAAAATTACATGCAATTGGCAGTTTTCAAAGTGGATAACAGGATGTTTTGTATCTAAAAGGTGGATGACTCGACAACAACTACAAAGGTCAGAAATGTTGAAGGGCTGAAATGATCAGCACCTATAATTACTACATTCACTCCTTCACCAAGCTGAAACCTGAAAAAGGTTTCACACTCATGTACTTGAAGCATGGAATATGTTTATTTGTAATTTTAGATAAGAATTTCCTTGAATTATGGAGCTAAATATTCATAAAAATACTAAAATGTGCAAATTTTAATGTGACTTTCTGTCTTCTTCATACCACTACCAAGTATTTTGGTTCTAAACTACAAAAGGTATGAATTGGTGAATTATTAAGTTAATTTACAGTTTGCTGCTAACTCAGCTATAAAATATATCAAGTCCTACATAAGATTGTACAAATTTTTTTAAAAAATAGTCTGAAAGCAGAAACCTTAGCACCAGTCCCTAAGCTGTTTTAAAACCTGTGTGCTGAAGCGAAAAATATTTAGATGCTGCATCTTATTGTTATAAAGAAATCCGCTAATTAAAATTTTAACGATGCTTTCGATTATTAAAATGATGATGGGATCTAAAACCAGCAGGACTTTTCCTGCTTGTGTTTTGCCAGGTTAAAGTAAATTTCTACTGTTTCTGTCTGAAAGGGGCTTTTGAACACCGTTGACCGCCAGCAGGGGGCAGAATGAATCTACTTTAAAACTAGTAACATGCATTGTTCTTGATGGAGGATGGATGGGGAAATACAAATTAACATCTGAACCCAGACAAGCCCGTTTCTTTTTTCTCTTTTGGCTTAGTCTAATATTTTATTTTTAATCAGTTTGTTGCATTATAATATTTGGAGAGGTAAATCTGAATGATTCTTCCGTTTGACTTTCTGAATGCATTTAGCACATAAAGGGCCAGTCAGTATTTTATTCAGAGTGCTCTGATTATTTTCTAGTTATGCAACTTGTTCACATGACTTCACAGATTTCAGTAAACTATTCAGTGTTGCTTTCTGACTCACCTACATTCACAGGGTCTCTAACTGTTTTGCATACGAACCGTTTTTATGCATTGAAGTACAGAAGTATTTTCCTACCAACTTTGGTGGAAAGAATTACTCTGAAAAAAATGTAAGCTGCAACTTTACTTACACGTTTACAGTGGATTCTGGGAATACCTCTAACATTGTACCTTGAGTTGGAAACATTTTTCTCCTACACTTCATAACCCATTGGTTAGAGAAGACGCTCCTCGACATTTGATTCATATTAAATATGCTGGAGTTCAATCCAAATGGTTTGGGGTGACATTTGTGTGCGAAATGGATAACGGGCGTTTGTGAGTTTATGTATGGGTCTAAGTTTCTTCTGTTTAATGTACAAACACAGCTAAGCAGAGCCTCTTGTCATTTTCTGAGGCGCTGCCCTCCAAATGACCAAATCTTTATTTTGTTACTCTCAGAATTATAATTCCATAGGTTTTAGTTTAATATTTTATTAGTTGTAAGGTTATGATCAAATAAAACTGCATTTGAAGTGATTTAGTTTACTTGAATCATGTTTGTTTCACTTCCCTTCAACACAGATCTTTTGATTTGATTGCTGTATATTTTCTGTACTTCATTCAACAATAAATTAAATTATAACATCAAACAGTTGGGTTTCATATTTTTGTTTATGTGTATTTTATGACTGCGACAGACTGGCGACCTGTCCAGGGTGTATCCTGCATCTCGCCTGGAACGTTAGCTGGAGATAAGCACCAGTTGTGCTGATGCCTATCTCCCAATTGTCTCTTACACCCATTAGAGACAAGGGTGTAAGAAAATGGATGGATGGATGGATGGAAGGTGTATTTTATGACTTATCTACATGCTTACCAGTAATTTTAACAATACTGACAAATTGAAGTAACACAAACAATTAAAAAACATTTAAAAATGTTCTATAACATGTAAAAGATTTAAAATAGGTTGCCTCACATCAAGTGTTAATGCTTATGTAATATATTCAGTGTTTTGTAATTTGTTTTAACTTGTGTATATGGTTTAATTTGTTTTGCTTTTGTGTAATTGCGTTGTTATGTGTTGCAGATTTCTTCCCAGATCACTCTGGCAAATGAAATCTGGATCTAAGTGGGTTTTTACTGGTTAAATTAAGGGGAGAAAGAAAATCTAGTGAACACCATGGTGCGGTTCAAGGAGCATTCTTTAAAAAAACAGATTGTAGTAGCTATGAGCTTGGTAGAGAGATCTTTAAACAAGTTGATATCTGCCGTTTCACTGTATGGAAAATAACCTACAAGTGGAGAATATTCAAAACAACTACCAACATGCCCAGGTCTGGCTTCCCAAACAGGTTCACCTCAAAAGCAGAACGCAATATTTTAAAAGGAGTCTCATAAACAAAGCCATGGTTTGTTTGGCTTTGACCACATTGGTCTTTCTCTTGACCAATGTGCAAGAGAAAGATCCATGAAAAAGTATCAAAGTGTCAAAGTGAGGACATAGTAACATACATATTTGCTACACGTTTTAGCTTCGTAAATAAAACTACAAAGCTAATTTTGCTAGCTCGCCAGTTAGTACTGCAGTAAATATCACTGATATTTATTTTAATATTACACAGAGTTGGAGAGAGGACTCAGAAATTGTGGTCAAGTAACAGTTGTAATGTACTTAAAATGTTTATAAGTTAGACAGGAACGTGGCTATAACTAGTTCTAAGCTTGTAGCTTGTTTATTGTTGTCTTAGCAACCCCATACCAACTGTCATAACAGTTAGTTACCGATACCTACCAAGATGGCTTCTGTCAGCTACAAAGAACGCAGCAATGTGACGTCACATGAGAACTATAAATAGAAAAGCAACAGCTGGTTACCATGGAGACTGAATGCAGGCAGACAGTTAGTCATCAGGAGCTAATCCTGCAACTTTTGGATTAAGAAATATAACTGATGTTGCCCCTCTTTGATCCATTATGTATTTTCAATTTATAAGAAAAGGCAAATTACTTCTGTAAAGGGTTAAATCTAATCAGACTTGGTTTGTTGATTATGCAGGGTGCTAATTTCATAAACATTGTAGGGGTAGGGGGGTCTTAGATACATTTCCTTAACTTTAGCCAATATCTTTAAAAACACATATTTTGCGATTAAAGTTACTCTAGCAATGTTTGAATAACTCGTCGTCATGACAACTAAATTAAAAATATTTTGTTTACATTTTCACAATTTAAAGAAAAACTAATCCAAACCCTTCAAGGAGGTTACAGTTACTGCAAATAAATGGGAGGTCTAAACTTTCCATACAATCTGAAAAGGAAAACGACCACAAATTCTGCCTACTAAACAGAGACCTGGATCAGGAAGTACCAGAATGTGATGCTCAGTAGCTTCTTCAGGGGAAAACAAAGCAGCTACCCAGTTCCAGTCATTTCAGGGGGGTTTTCCACCCACAGTCAAGACATTTTACCAGATAATATTTTAGGTGAGTAGCATTTAAAATATCTGGGTCCAGATTGAATATTCAGTCTCCACTTCTACACACTGTTAAGAACAGAAGCTGCTCTGAGATACAAAGGATGAAAGATTGTCATATCCATTACCACAAATTATGACCATAAATGAAAACTGTTAACATAAGAAGTTCTTTCCTGTTCAGTAAAAAACTCCAGTATGTTGCAAATGGGAAAACTCTTGACCTCACCTTCAAGATGCCTTTCTGAACCATCTGTCAGACCAGCAGGAGGTGATCAAACCACCAGTTTTGTCATTCCACCATCAGAGATAGGTAACAATAGTAATAATAATAATAATATTAATGCTAATTTACATGTTAATGTGATACAGTGGATATAAGAAATGTATCGTACTCTGATTAAAATGTCAGGTTTTGTGAAGTAAAAAAAAAAAGATAAAGTGATAGTTGGTCATTTTTTGCTAACCATTGTTTTAGCTAAAAGATGCAAAGAAGAAAAATCATGAAAATCCTGCTAGGACAGCTAATCTTTGTTTAAGTTTATCTGAATCTCTATAATTGACGGTAGTTGTGTGCCCTAGGAAACTAAATGTTAGAATTAATTCAGAAGGTGGTACAACAATGAGTTTGTTTCAGGATGTAAATGAAATTTGTTTGTTTTTTAGTTAAGTAATATATGTCAATAAATGAGGGAAAAGTTCTGAATAATTTATGGTGGTCTAATTTTTTTCATCACATAAACCTGCCATTTTAACACAGGTGTGATGTAATAGTGCTTATAAAATTGTGGTTGTATAATTAGCCACTGTTAGGATTGTGTGTTAGAGTTTTTAAAAGTGGCTCTAACTGCATTACGATGATTGGATGTAAATACCTCAAATCTTTTCCTCAGATTTTAAACCTAACCAGTTTATCCAAGAGAACGGACGGGTCAAACGGCCAATGAATGCCTTTCTAGTGTGGGCTCGCATCCACAGAGAGGCATTGCAAAAAGCCTTTCCAGGAAGAACCAGCAATGCCATCAGTGTTCAGCTTGGAAATGAGTGGTATAAGCTCAGTAAGGAGCAGAAGAGGCCCTACTTTGAAGTAGCTGACAAGCTGAAGAAGATGCACAGACTGTACTTCCCTGGTATGAACATTACATGTCTGTCTGACAGTGGATTTGAATGGCTTATGTTACTTATTGAATCTACAATCACCTCATCTTCTAGTCAAGTATTCTGTGAAAGACATTTGATGACGTAACTCTTGATTATAACTTATGTTGCCTCTGACTGTCGTACCAGATTATGAGTATCGCCCACGGAAGAGAAAAGACACAAGGCAAGCTTTTGAAAGGAAATATGACCAAACATCAGGACAACAGCAGGACTCAAATATTCACTGTATTGGCTCACAGAGTATGCCTTCAGGTCAGCCCAGATTCCTGGACCCTGTTCTATTTGCCCCATCTCCTGTGCCTCAACCAGTCTCCTCCAATATCTATTTGCCCTTTAACACCCATAATCAAGCAACCATGTACCGTATGGGCCAGAGCCAGAGTTTAAGGTTAGGTGTAAAGTTTCTGATTGCCATATTTTACACATCTTGTTTTCAATGTATTTAGATACTTGTCAGTCAATAAATCACAGATTTAAATTTATTTTTCAAATGCTTTTTCAGGCCCGGATTTGAAAGAAGCTGGATGGAGGAGATGAAAAACATTGGCCAAAGTGACTGGCATGGTGGAGCTTTGAGCCCGTTTATCTTTGATGGTTATTCAGTGCAGAGTTATTATTCACCTGGTTTTATCTAAGAAGTCATCGTTGGCTGGAACATAATTTCAGTGTTGGCTGATGTCACCTCTCAACAAGACTAAACAATGAGGGGAGTTTATAAGCCAGCATCCAGAAGACATTAGCAACATTGGGACCACAATTTAGATGGGCTGTATCCATGTATTTAAATAAAATGTTCACTAATACATGGTGCATACACTTTTTTATATCAAAATGTCTTACTATATATGCTCAAATTTCCTGAATCTTGAATTTTTTTTCTTTTATGTTTTTTAGGAGAAATACTGAATGGTCACCGAATGACTTTAGGGCAAGTCATTCAATCGTGGCTAGATTTTAAATAAAATATCTTAACTTTGAAGATAGAGGTTGGATATATTTTGAAGTGTATTTTCAACCAAAGTTTCTCCGGTAACTATATTTGACCCGTACAAACTTTTAATGCTTACATTAAAATGTACATACATGAAAATATACAACAAAGTCAGCACTTATACAGTAAGAAAAATTAGCAGAACAACCTATGTTTAAAATCATTAGCTCCACGCTGAACAAAGATGAACTGATAAAAGAAGGCCAATAAACGTTTAGCTGAAGGATCGCGAGAAGATTTGTGTCCAATCGCAGAGCGCGCAGCTTGAACTGGACCGTTATGGACGGCAACGATCAACCAATAGAAACGTGTGATTACCTTTTGGGGGCGTTTCCAGGAAGAAAGCGGTTACACTTTCCTGTAATGGCGGACCAGACAGAGAGCGAAACTCTTGGGTTTAACGACAACAGGTCAGATATGAGAAAAAACCGAGTTTCCAGCAAAATGGTTAAAGTGTAATATTAAATACAAATGCAGATTTTATATGCACCTGGTCGGGGATGTCTGCGACTGAGACTTTTGGCGTTTTTAGTTGTGAGTGTAGCCACGGCAGCTAACTAGCCTGTAGCTAACTAGCCTTATTTTGCGCCTCTCCGTCTATAACACGCGGAACAGACACTTTCCTAATCATAAAACGACTGTTTAGACCAGAGCCCTGTCTTATGTTCACACAAGAGGCATATTTACATTTAAAAGCTTGTTAGATAAATCACGTAAGATGTTTAGGTAAACAGCAGTCCGCTCTGTATATTGAATGAACGGGGTGGCTATTAGCCTGACTAGCAAGAGGCGACAATCACAACATGATTGATTTTTGTTCATGATTATTATGACCCGAAAGCATTCAGCATATAAATGTGTTTGTTAATAGACTACATTACTATAAACACATAAAACAAAAAAGCTCACATACACGTATAAACTATAAACATGTGTAGTTTATACCAATATAACACCAATTTTAAAATATTCCTAGAGGCTATTGTTGGCATTTTGGTTCATGGTGAATTGCACTGCTGCACTGTTTGCAGATTTAACATGGTAGAAATTCTGTGAAGATACAGAAGTGATCGGAATAAATAATACTGATATTAGCTGATTGTAATTTCTCTTGAAGAAATTGTAAAAACATTTTGGATAATAAAAACCTAAATTTATTTAGTTTGGAAATAAATGTCTATGGTAAGATAGTTAATGTCTGCATCAGCCAGGTTATTGAACATAGGTATGTATAAATATGTCCCAATGAAAAAGAATTAAAGCAAACCTCCTTATCTTACTTTTGCTTGTTGTTTTTTATGGTACACATGTATCTCTAAATGGGCACCACATCTCAGCAGTCTGCATTAAACAGCTCCACATAGAACTAGATTTTACTAATTTTTCAAAATAAACCAAGAATAAAGTTGACTTTTCAAACTGTTTTTATATTGATGTTTTGCACAGTCAGCAGCATTACTGAGTAAATCCATGTACAAAGCATTGCTAACTGTAAACATCAGTGTTTTACTTGAGAATGTAGCCACGGCAGCTAACTAGCCTTATGTTGCGCCTCTCTGTCTATAACACGCGGAACAGACACTTTCCTAATTATAAAACGACTGTTTAGACCAGAGCCCTGTCTTATGTTCACACAAGAACATAAGACAGAACATGAGGTAATTGGGCCATTACCTCAATTGATTGAAATAAATTTTTCAAACTACTGCCAGTGTTGCCTAAAACACAATTGTACATGACAAATAGAAGAAAGGAGCTTTGGTGTAATACTTATAGCTTAATAATTGTTGCTTAAATGCCAGCATGCATCTGTAGAAAACAAAAGTTTCCTTCCTGGAAGCCTTTATTCTTCTTCTAACATCATCTTTCAGACTCGTCACTGATACTGAAAATGGCAAACCACCTTCACACATTTGCATTCTTAGTATGGTGCACCTCTAAATTTCTTTTTGTATTGTGCATTGAAGAGCTGCAGCTTGAAACATTAAAATCCTTTACTTTATTGACCAGAATGGCACAGCAGGCAGTGCGGTTCCGCAGTCCTGCGCCTGCCACTGCCCCTGCACCTACGCCAGCCCAGTCCCCAGTTTTACGAGGCCCTCCGCCACTGCTTAGGCCACCGCCGCCTCCATTTGGCATGATGAGGGGCCCGCCGCCAAGACCCCCGTTTGCCCGACCTCCCTTTGACCCAAACATGCCGCCTATTCCACCACCCGGAGGCATGCCACCACCCATTGGACCTCCTCACCTCCAGGTGAATGTTTTAAATATTTCTGCAACATTAGCACATCTTTCTGTCGTTGTGTATGCCATATTTCACAGTCATTATAACTGTATTACGCCATGTTACATATTGATTTCATGTTATACGTTCAGAGAGCTCTTTTGTTTTCCAACATCCGGCCACAGATGTAGCACATCGCTTTGTTATTCAGTTGATGCAAAATCTATTCGTTTTCTATTTGAAAGGACGGTTGATGCTAGTTATTATACCAAGATATCCAGCGGTTTCTTTTTCACTTTTTATATTTGCAGTTTAATGCAATTGTAAAATGTTGTTAGAACAGTTACAGGGAATTAACAGGTGTAGTTTTCTTACTGTTTGTATTATTTTTAGTAGTAATTTTCAAAAAGAAAGAAACAGTGAACAGACACTAATATTGCTTTTTGTGGTTACCTCTGTGTAAATCTAACAGGTTCAGCTTTTAGAAGACTTCTGCTCATATGATATGACTTAGCATGTTTGATGATCTCTCTAGCTTTTACAATAATTGATTCTTTAATGCAGGGAGACTTTCTTTAAATGAGTCCATGAAGCATCAGCCACTGTGAATTATTCTTGAACTCATTTTCAAACCTGCAGATTTTCTGTTTGCTACAAATGTATGTTTTGTTGTGATAGAAAGTCTGAAAGCCAAATGCATTGTTGCATCTTCTGCTACAGAGGCCTCCTTTCCTTCCTCCTCCCATTGGCAACTTGCCGCCTCCTCCAGGGATGCTGTTTCCTCCTGGGATGCCTCCTGTTCCTGCATCTGGAAACCCAGCTCTCAATCCTGCAGAGGAAATCTGGGTAGAGAACAAAACTTCAGAGGGAAAGGTAGGATGAAAACTCCCATCAGAATAATTTTTTTTCTTCATTTTTAAAAATGTATCTTAGAGGCAAGTACTTGATTGCAATTATATTCATAAAGGACAGCTGTTTAACTCAAGCACAGATCCTCAGTCCGAACCTTTTTGGCTGCATTCTCTTGAAAATGTTTGTTTTATGGTTAAACTCACATAATAAAATTGAATTGAGGGAGTAAAAAAACAGGTTTAGCAGATTCCTACTTTGCTGCCAAGCTTTTCAATAAAAGAAATAACCTTGTTTGATGACTTATTTCCTCCTCAGACATATTACTACAACGCTCGGACCAGAGAGTCATCATGGAGCAAACCAGATGGTGTGAAGATCATCCAGCAGTCTGAACTCAACCCTCTTCTGGTAGCGGGGGCTACAGCTGCAGGTTCCGGTGCGAATGTGGGTGCGACCGGGCCCGCTAGCACCAACAGCGGTAACACAGCTGCCAGCACGGCGGCGGCGGCCTCCCCCACTCAGGCCCCGACCTCTACCCCGACCCACACGCTCACCTCGAGTCCAGACCTCACCACCACCCCCTCGTCCTCTGTGACCATCGCAGGTAAACAAATGTTCCTCGGCGCTCAGCGCGTCAGCAAACACAAAGCTAAAAGTTTATTGTCGTTTTTGTCTTTCTTGCACCACAGCCACTGTTGTAGCAGACCTCCCCCCTGTTGCCACTGTAACTTCCACTGTTGCTGTGTCGCCGGTCACCGTGGTGACCGTTTCCACGGTGCCATCCCCTGTCACGGCGGTCCAGACTGTGCCACTGCTGCAAGCAGCCTTGCCTCACAGTGTGGCCCAGCCCACTGCAGCCATACCTGCCTTCCCACCCGTCATGGTGCCACCTTTCCGGGTGCCTTTGCCAGGCATGCACATCCCTCTACCAGGTGAGAATGACACCTGTAGCTAAAAAGCTACTGTTCCAATGAAACTGTAGTGCATATTTAATGATTTTTAATTTTAGGTCTTTATGGGCAAATTATAAATGTTTTTGTCTTGTTTGCAAGTGTTGCTTTGTGGTTTATTGCAGCAGCCTCTAGTAGTGCAGTGTAGAGTTAAAAGTAAAATGTGCTGTATTCATACCTCTTTAGCTTTTTCTATTGCATTCAAAAACCTATTTGTATTTTATTTAGTAGACCAACACAAATGATTGTAAAATGTTTTGCTAGATAAAAATCTGAGCATGCATGTATATTTAGACCATTTTGACCCTGAATAAAGTCAAGCGCAACCAGGTGCCCTCGAAGTTAAGCTAATTGGTAAATAGCCAGTTTGTGTGCAGGCCTGTGACAATAAATCAATTAGTAGTATAATAAATTAAAACAAGCTCAATAATTTCCATTTGAATGATTTATTATTTTTCTCTTTTCTCTCTTTCTACTAAAATCTGCATGACAAAAGTCTTTAGTCTGTTGCATTTTCCTCAGCTAGCTCTTTTTCTGAAGGACAATTTTGTTTACAGAGACATCAGTATCCATTTTATTAGTTGCTCCTGTTGATTTGTTTATTTATTTTGGATATGAAATTGAATTTATAGTTTATTGATCTGTGTGAATGTGTTTTCACATTATTATCATCCAGCAAAATTTGTTATTGTGACCGGCCTATTTGTGTGTATTTTAATCTTAGCATAAATGCATATGTTCATATTTTAATCATTCCTACTTCTAAACACTGTGGTGGCAGCATCATGCTGTGCTAATGTTTCTCTTCAGCAGGGATAGGAAATGTGAACGGAGCAAATCTCAGGACTATAACCAGCTATGGAGGGCTGAATTTGGCTCGCGGGCCTTGAGTTCGACACTTGTGGTTTAGATTGCACTAGAATGATTTGGTCAAAGCTAATTGAGGATTTGTGTCAATAATTGAAAATTAAATTTCATAAACACTCTTCCTCTGATCGGACAGAGTTTTACCAAGACAGGTTCTGTTTTTATGCAAAGCTGGTGGAGGCAAAACCCAATATTGTTCTAAAAGGTGCTGGCTGAATGAAATTAATTGTGCAGTATTCAACTTTTTATTTGTAAAAAGTGCTTAGACCAACTGTAACTTCCACAATTCTGCACTACAATGACATAAAATATAAATAAAATGCATTGAAGTTTATGGTTTTAGTGTGGGAAAACAAGAAAAAGTGCAAGAGGTATGAATAAGGAAAGGCACTGCAGATTTCACGGGTTTTTCTGGGATTCATATAAAATGTGGAAAATGGCTCCTTCAAGTCGTTTCAGCTGCTTCGTATGATTAAATTATAAACAAGACAACAAGGCATCCTACGCTGTGATGTCCCTCAGTGTTTAGTGTAAATAATTTCATCTCATCAGATTCAGAAATATGAGATATCCAACCTTTTTGACACTGGTTTGTCTGAGTGGGACGCCACACACTCTTTGCACACCATGGTAGCCGATGTCCAGTTTCCTGCTGTGTTCAATCCCCATGCTTGCTTGTCCGTTGTTCTTGCAGGTGTAGCAATGGTGCAGATAGTAGGTGCTCCCTGTGTAAAGGCAGGCCCCAGCGCCAACGGTAAACACCCAGCCGCTCGCCTCTCAGATCAACAGTAGATGGCATGGTAGTGAATGATATCTACATGCATCGTATGGTGTTAACATGGGGTCGTTTAAAACCAGTAGCATGGTGTTGAATGCATCCATTCGCTGTACAGTGGTGACTTTTTTCAGCCATTCCAACAGAAAGAAACATAATGTGTAGCTTTATTATCATTTCTCATTAAAGTTCTGTTTTTATCAGAACTTTATATATTATCTACATTAATGTTTAGCTATGATGTTTTTTTCTTTCATCAGTTGGTTCAAAACAAACGTCCTTGTGCTCTCAAACAAGCTTTTTAAGGTTTGACTTCAAGATGTGTTGTTCTTGGGATTGACCTTGTCAGTTTAGCTGCTTTTTATTTACTGCGTTCAGCATCTAAAGAGAATTTGTTGGTTGTTAGGAGCAGCCTGTTCTTAGAAAGGTGCAAAATGACATAGGGGAAGCCATCTTTGTCCCATTAACACTGGCTGTTGTTGCCTTGTAGCATCTAATTCGGGCTATGTGTTGTGGTCATGTGGTCGTCTTCTTCTGTGGCATGGTTGTGAGGGTGTGGTCAGTACTTGTTTGTTTCTTTTTGTGTATTTGGCTTGTGTTATTTGTTAATTAGTCGTTTATGATGAAGGTGTTATTAAACTTAGTAATTTTACTCTACAAATACTCTTTAAGTGTTATCTTGCTTTTTTTTATTTTATTCACAAGCTGCCCCTTAAGTTTCTAAAATATTTTATGAAAGCTGTTCAGGTAGTTTTTTTCATGCTGTTTTCTAAATATTCATTAACATCTTAGGAAATCAGATATAACTCACTGTAAAAAATAATTTAAATGAATGTTTTCCATCTGTTTTCCAACAACAGGCATGCTCCCTGGTATGGGCCCACCTTTAGTTTCCATGATGCACCCGCAGCTTACGCTTTCGCCGGCGTCCATAGCCGGATCGTTGCAGCTTCCTGAGTGGACGGAATACAGGACAGCCGATGGGAAAACGTACTATTACAACAACCGCACGCTAGAGTCCACCTGGGAGAAACCACAGGCCCTCTTAGAGAAAGGTAGGAAGTTCTGACTTCTGTAAGTTCAACTTTACTTCTATGCAATTGAACAGGCAGTCAAATATTCCATGGATAACTTGTGTTTGTTAAAAAGTTTTGCTGGACGATAAATTGTCCCAGAAATTATTGCAATAAATGATAATTTTGTTTTGTGACCATTTGAAAGTAATATAATGGTGATGGCATATAATGCAAGAACATATTCTCAAAGATCAAAAAGCTTTAAATTCTAATGTAACACTGGAACTGTTTATCCGAAATCAATAAACAGAAGCAACAAATAAAATTAATTATGAAGTTTCTGCAAACAAAACTGTCCTCCAAAAGAAGGGCTAGTTAAGACAAAAGCACCAGCCTAAAAACTTTTGTCATCCAGTTTATGGTAGACATTTAGAGAGAAAAGAGAAAAATTATAAATCATGCCAATGGAAACGATCGTCCTCGTTTTAATTTACCATGCGATTAATTGATGTAGTGTTTATTGCGACAGGAACATTTTATACTTGGATTAAGATCTTTAGTGTCTGACACTGAACACTGAAAAATACAGTAGTTTATGTGATTTGTGTTTATTATATTCCATGGACACCAGCAGATCTGCCGACTGTGCTACTAATTTAATTAAACAGAATGTGCTGTTAATTTTATGTGTGAATAGATTTAGTAAAACTGTATCTAGTTCCACCTGAACTACCAGGATGGATGTTATTATGAAGTCTTATTTTTTCCACCATGTGTGGTTTTTGTTTTTAAACGTGCGTGTCTGTTTTTTTCTTAGAAAAAGAAGCAGAGAAGGCCAAAGAACGTCTGACCCAGGAGGAAGCTGAGGCGATGGAGATGGAGGATGAAGATATAAAGATGGAAAACACTAATAATGTGAAGGAGGTCAGTAAACAATATGAATAACAACAATCTAATGGGAATATTAGAATAAACTGCAACCAAAACATATAAAAAGGTTACAAAAACAACACAGGAGATGAAAACCTGTTTCCCTGTCATTATTTGTCAAGGAACCTAAAGAAGAAGAGATGACTGAGGAAGAAAAGGCAGCTCAGAAAGCCCGGCCTGTCGCCACCAACCCCATACCTGGCACACCTTGGTATGCATCCCACATCCGCTGCACACTGACGTAATCACTTCTTACTGACAGGAGGGAAAAAAGACAATAAAATCTATTCTTTTGTTCTTTCAATCAGGTGTGTGGTATGGACGGGTGACGACCGTGTTTTCTTCTACAACCCGACCACACGGCTGTCGATGTGGGACCGGCCCGAAGAGCTGGTCGGCCGATCCGACGTGGACAAACACATCCAGGAGCCGCCACACAAGAGAGGCTTGGAGGACAGCAAGAAGACGGGTGAGCAGAACAAAAACAGACTTTTTTTTAATTTGAGGCTTTAAGCTACAACAGAAAAAGTCATTTTAGCAGCTTTTATGCTAAGAAAGTTATTTTGATGTACTCAGGGATCAGTAAGGAAGAACCAGAGACGTCGCTGGCCACTGAAGATAGTCCAGATGAGGAGCCGACCAAATCCAAAAAGAGAAAGTAAGTCTGCTCATTTAATATAAACCATTCATAGGTTGGTGGTGGTATTATTCAGTCTATACAAGCTCTTCTTCACCTTGTGATTGTTTGATTCCCCCTGGCAGGAAGGAAGAAACAAAGGAGGCAGACTCTGAGAAGGAAGCAGCCATGGAGGCAGAGCTGCGAGCGGCCAGAGAGAGAGCGGTGGTGCCCCTAGAGGCCAGGATGACTCAGTTCAGAGACATGCTTCTAGAGAGAGGGGTAAGAAAAACAACCTTTTAAATACTTCAAATCTTATTTGTAGAGTACTTGTCATCCAGACAAGTGTTTGAAAAAGCGCTAATGTACATTTTTGTAAATTTACCAAACAGAATTAAGCAATAGTGGAAGATTCTTTGATTGGTATTCGAGCTGCGGAACATGAACAAAACTTTGTCATCTTTTTTGCATTAGTAAAATTTAGATTATTACAATGCAGTTTTAAATTAAATTGAGTCTGTCTTGAGATATTGTCTGTTTCAATGCAAACTTGAACTAATTAAAGTAATAAAAGATTAAAAATAACTATTTTCAAAACTTCCATAAAGTCAACACTGATATCCCTCTATGGATTATTAATAACACTTATTAATTTTAAATATATTTATGAACAAATCCGATTTGCAGTATAAAAGTGTAATTATGTTTGCGTACAACCTGAAAATATCTACTGTTCTCCACCTCATAAAATTACGTAATTGTAGCCCAATTGTCCACCTTATTGAATATTAAAGTCGACCTTTATCATCATTACTGACATTTTCAGTTTCGCAGAACATTCTTGAAAATTTTTATAGCTTAGCAGAAATTTATTGCATTTATTTCTTTATTTTTTGATTCAGAAGAATTGTAGTTTTGTATGGAATAGCAGTTTGTTTGTCTTTGCAGGTGTCTGCGTTCTCGACCTGGGACAAGGAGCTCCATAAGATAGTGTTCGACCCACGCTACCTTCTGCTCAACCCAAAAGAAAGGAAACAGGTTCATTTTCATCATTTCTTCTTCCATTTTTTTATCTACTCTGTATTTGTCTTCCACTTTTTTCTTTTTTCATCCTCCAGTCATTGTTTGTGATCATGTCTTCAGGTTTTTGATCAGTATGTGAAAACAAGAGCTGAAGAGGAAAGAAAGGAGAAGAAGAACAAGCTCATGCAGGCCAAAGACGATTTCAGGCGGATGATGGAGGATTCCAAGCTCACACCCAAGTAAACAAACCAGCCATTTTTATTCTGAATGTTTCTGAATATGGTTGTGAAACTTTTTTACTGGTTTGTTCAACAACCAGTTGTGGATATTCATTTATGGTCCTTGTTAAACTTTCACTCTAATAGGCCAAAGTGACACTGGTTTCTTGCTTTCAAATCTTTGTAGAACAACATTTAGTGAATTTGCCATGAAGCATGGAAGAGATCCAAGATTCAAGGCCATCGACAAGATGAAGGACAGGGAGGCGATCTTCATCGAATTTATGACCGCTATGAAGAAGAGAGACAAAGAAGACTCCAAAACCAGAGGAGAGAAGGTAACGCGAACCTAAACCTGTGCTTTGGTTTTTAAAGGTTTTATTTTGAATTGCAGAGCTTTTGCAGGAAGTTGTTTTCTGTTGTTAGAAAATGTAATTAATCAGTGGTAGGAGGAATTCACACATGCAATGCTTAAGGTTTGAACATGGAGGTAACTAGCAGAAAAAAAGTTTTTCCTAGTAGAGCACCATATGGGGTAAAGAATCTCTTTCTTTGACCACAACAATTCTCTCCCGATTTAATTAAATAACAAATTTTCACCGATTTGCAGCACAATCCTTAGCTGTACTTGTCATAAACTTAAATTGTACATTGCCACAATTCTGGAAAGATTTGCTCACGAGTTTTACTTTTTTTCTGCCCAGGTTAGGCAAGACTTTTTTGACCTCCTAAGCGACCAACACGTGGAGGGAAATCAGCGATGGAGCAAAGTGAAAGAGCGGCTAGAGACTGACCCTCGGTACAAGGCTGTGGACAGCTCCGCTCTCAGAGAGGAGCTATTCAAACAGTTCATGGAGAAACAAGCAAAGGTAGGAGCAGCTCTTTGAATAGACGAGAACGGACCGAAAATGTGTCAAACTCAAGACCTCAGGGGCCAAATCTGGCCCTTTGGACTCCAGAGGGACGCATAAATAAAATCTTTAATATAACAGTTGTGTGCTTAAATATTGTGTCAATCTAATCAAAGCAGTTTTTATTTGTATACTGCAAAATTGCATCAGTTTCTCCCATCATGGAAAATCAACAGATCCTTGCACTTTTTCGCAATAATGCATAAGTGTGACTTTACTTCAAAATTTTCACCAAAATTGTCAAAACATTGGGTTTATTTGATGATAACTCCCACCTGCAGGTGGCAGTATTTCTTACTTCTGCTACACTGCTTCCTCAGCTTTACTTGATGTCAGGTTATAGTCCATTATCGAACAAAAAGTTATCGTCATACATAACTGCAAATATTGCAAGATATTTTGCGAAAATTTCTAAGATGGCCCCATAAATCTGTTATCTTCATTGCCAAAAAAAACAATTAGATCAGTTTCAAAACATGCCCAGTATAATTGAATTTTAAGACACAGCTATTTATTAATATTTTAACAGTTTGTTAATGGGTTTTATCAATGCATTGTGGCACAACCGGCCGTTTAAGAACATTATGATCTTGATGTGGCCCAAAGTGAAAATGAAATTTCTGCATTAAGGTAATAAAGTCTTCCCTGCCCTGTAGAATGTGGACATTGAGAAGGAGCGAGAGCTGGAGCGGCAGGCTCGCATCGAGGCCAGTCTCAGAGAGAGGGAGCGGGAGGTACAGAAAGCCCGATCGGAGCAGACCAAAGAGATTGACCGAGAAAGGGAGCAGCACAAACGGGAGGAGGCCATCCAGAACTTCAAAGCCCTCATGTCTGACATGGTGAGATGCTCCCCGGTTTCTGTCATTGGTGCTGCAACACTCTGATCCTTCCTGAATTTTCAAAACTCCATTTTTTTTGTTGTTGCATACTTTGCGATTATCTTGGCTGTAAGAAATTTGTGCCCCTTCCTCAGGTCCGTTCTTCGGACGCAACGTGGTCGGACACGCGCCGTAACCTGCGGAAGGACCACCGCTGGGAGTCGGCTTCCCTGCTGGAAAGGGAGGAGAAGGAGAAGCTGTTCAACGAACACGTAGAGGCCCTGGCCAAGAAGAAGAAGGAACAATTCAGGCAGCTGCTTGACGAGACCAGCATGGTGAGAAGTTAAAACATGACGCAAAAAATATTCAAATGTAAGGAGAACTTCTGGGAAGGTTTCCAGTTTGAGCGTCACTTTAATTTTTTTAATGAAACAGCTTATTTAAAAGTTTCTTTGTTGCAGATCACGCTGACGACTACGTGGAAGGAAGTCAAGAAGGTCATCAAAGATGACCCCCGCTGTATTAAATTCTCCTCCAGTGACAGAGTAAGAGATTTCCTAACACCTGCAGCAATTCAACATATTAACTCAACGAAATCCGATTTGTGTGTGGTGAACTCTTAACTGGACTGCACTCAAAAACTGGTCTCCACTTCATACCTTGCACATATACATAGCTAAATAACTTCTATTTTACTGTCATTCCTGCACTTTATATTTGATACTTATATTTATATTTTATATTGTATTTTATTTTATTCTGGAGTAATCTTATAACATTGGAACCTCAAAACATTGTCCTGAGCCGTATGCAACGAAATTTCGTTCTGTATACACCCTGTGCATGCAAAATGATAATAAAGTCAGTCTAAGTCTAAGTTTTCATGTTTTATGCGTTTATCTCTTTTTGCAGAAGAGACAGCGAGAGTTTGAAGACTACATCAAAGATAAGTACATCACGGCCAAAGCTGACTTCAGAACCCTGCTGAAGGAAACAAAGTTCATCACGTACAGGTGTGTGCATTCAGCAGGAACCCTTTAAAAACTGCATTACACATGGGCAAAATGGACCTAGAATTTTATCACAATATTTTTGGTACTGTTGTGGTGATAATAAAGATTACGATTTAAAAAAAAGCAATCACTTATTTGTAATGGCACTCATAGCACTACAAACACAAATATTATTGAAAAACATTCCTGTTTGAAATAGGCGTCTTCAAGATGAAACGTAATTAAAAAAGGGACATTTATATCATTAAACTGTTCACGGTAACTGCACTTAATCATATTTTCCAATTTACTGATATTTATTGATTTTCTCGTCTCACGGTGGAGAAAATAGTAAAAAATTAAATTTCCAATCATACAATTTTGTTTCTTTATGCATTTGTTGAAACTGTCACTATGCCATGACAGTATGGTATGAGACAGATAATCTGAAAAAAATAAAATAAAATTAAGCTCCTGTTTTCCTGTAACGGTGTATGCAGCACGTTCACAGGGTTGATTGGTAGCGTTGAGATTGTTTTCCTGTAGTTTTTACTAACAACTTGTCAGAGAACTAAAGATAAAAATTAGCCCTTGGTGCTAAGTCTGGCATATTTATATGGCTGTTTTCATGCACTCATGTTGATTAATGTAAACTGTCCCGTATGAAGTAAATTCAAAGAAAATTCATGTTTTTGTGGCTCTAATGGTTCCACTTTTCCCAGGTCCAGAAAGCTGATCCAGGAGTCGGACCAGCATCTGAAAGACGTGGAGAAGATCCTTCAAAACGACAAGCGATACCTCGTGTTGGAGTGCGTCCCAGAGGAGCGCAGAAAGCTGATCATGTTCTACATTGAGGATTTGGACCGACGTGGCCCGCCTCCTCCCCCCACCGCCTCTGAGCCGACGCGACGCTCCACCAAGTGAACGGCTGGATCCCCACCATGACCAGTGACCTACTCCTCCCCGCCCTTCCCTTTGGCCAGAGCATGACCTCCCCCCAGCACCTCCTGAACCCCAGCCTCCAGGCTGGCCTCGCAGTGTTATTGCTGGGGGCTGACTTGCTTAGAGATGAACGGTTAAGGTCTCTGTGTTATGCCATCTCTTCATCCTGCATTTAAGGTCACAGCAGGGAACAGAGGTTGACCTGATCTCCAGTCGACTGTTGACCTCTTTACCTCTGAGGGAGAGGAGAAAGTGGTGAGGCTGTTGTCTGAGCAGCCACACAGATGTAAGATAGCTGATGTAAATGAAGATGCGTGTGTGAGTATGAGTGTGGCGCAGGCATGTTTAAATTGAGTATATGTTTGAGGCGTCCTTAAGCCTTACAGCTCCACTGTGCCAGTCACCGTTTCTGCGGCACAGTGTGAATGTTAGTTTCAGCTCAGTGGTTTACTCCAATGTCACAGCAGTTTCTCTGTTGAATTAAATAAAAGCAACATCCACTGTTTTTCAACATGAGGTTCTGTTGATTTGTTTTTTACCCACATAGCATGTTTGAAGTGAACAATACTGGTGAAGACAGTAGCTTATATTGAAATATAAACTGAGGTGGTTGCTTAAATATATCAAATTAGATTTTTATTATATATAATATAAATATATATTCCTTTTGGTATCTGAACACAAAATAGTAACTGAAATTAAGATTTTATGTTTTTCAGATGCCTCAGTCTATTCAGTAATATTAGTATATTACAAAAAAAAAAGGCTTTTCCCGGCTCAGTTAATCTGTATTTTTAATTTATTTGTTCACCTGATCTGTGTAGCACTCAATTTGTGTAATTTATTAAGCTAAAATGTTATAAACATTTTGGTGTTTGCATTGAGTGACGCTAAAAGAGTTGTCTCCTAAAATGCCACACTTTTCAAGACCAGCATAGCCATTTCTGATTGGTCGAAACGTGTTACGTCATAAGATGTTGCCGGACGTCTACACTAGTTCAGTAGTAGCTACCATATGTCTATGGTAGCTACCGCTCCTTTTCAAGTTGCCGGCGCATGATCTTCCTGCTTGCTGGAAAGTGCCTCGTTTCAATATGAGAAGACTTCATTTATTTGAACCAACATTATTGCTTTGAAACTATAGAGGGCCATATATATGACAACATTTAAAAAAATTATGTCTAAGTCAGTTTAATAAATACCTACTTAATTAAATTATTTATTGAGATACTATCACAGTAAATTAAGTATTTATTTAAGGTTTATATATTTCCAGTGCTGCTTTCCTACATGAAATAATATAGTCAAGATGATTGGTCTGAAATTGACTTGATTAAGCAATGTAACCAATCAGATGTTAGGGCCTATTCACAGAAAGAGACATAATACAGTACATCTGATGAGATTCTTCACTGCCTCCGCCAATATTTATCTTTCAGTTGTACACACTAAAGTATTTGATAGCTTAAATGTTTTTTTCCCCCAAAATTAATAATTTAATTATTTTATACTACCCTATTTGAATCAGCCACAGATGACGATGATGTTTACGCCGCTCTGGCTTTTTGAATAACGGAACGATTCCGCCAATTTGGCGCACGGTGGCATATAAATGATGCTGACCCCCTTCTCTGCTACCGCATCCTCACAATCATCTTTGTACTTCTTTGTGAACCATATTAAACTTAATTAACTGATTCAATTCTCAGTAAAATAAACCTGCATCATATTTTTTCTAAGCATGTCCCTCCAAGCGAAAGAAGGGAGATAACCTGAACCTAACCTGCTGGTACTGAACCGAACCCTCTTACCCTCGGCGCTGCTCCCAACCGGCGGCTATGGGCGGCTTTCAACTCCCGCTCATCGCCGTGGTGCTAACGGTCTGCTCAGCTGTCGGAAACCCGGAGACACCCGCTCATGAAGACGGTGCTCCGCCTTCACGAATCGGTAAGAACTGTTCACACCCATGGAGGATTAAAACATGCAGGCCCGGAAGGTTACCGTTGGATTCAGCTACTGTTAGCAATGGTGGCTAGCAACACATGACACCGAGATGAAAAATAAAAAAAGGTTAATTTGTTTGTTGCTCATTTCTGAAAGACACAGATATATAACCGCTATTTTCTGGCTGACTAACATTTTATTATCAGTTTTTAAAAAAATGTCTTCATTGGTTCATTCATTGCATTTAATTTTCTACTGGTTTTATTGCTACTCTCTGTGATGGACAGACACGGAGAGTGCGTAATTATGAAATGGAAAGTAAAAAATATATATTTTTTAATTTTTATAAATAGAAATCTGAATCTAATTAGAATCTGTACATGTGAATCAACTGTATTTATATTTATGTCCTGAATATATGTTGTGTACTTTGACTAGATCATTCTAACTCATGAACTCGGAAACATTTGTGACCAAAAAATGAGATGAAATGAATGGAAATACTTTTTCACAGCACGGTGACAGTTGAGGCTTTCAGAAATGCTTTCGACAGAAACAGTATGAGAATCTTTGTCATTTATCCACATTTTGGATGGACATTTATTGACCCAAAGAGAATATATGAGATGTTTTTAAGGTTTGAAAAGACTTTAGGTAAAAATAACACCTTAAAATGATGAGTTTATGCTCAAAGGGTTTCTAAACAAGCTACATATTGAAACAAGACATATTTCCCGTGTTTTAAGTGAAAAGATCTGCCAATGGAACTAATACTTTTTATCAATATTCAAAAATTATTGACTTAAGCAAGCTCCCATATCATTCTAAAAAGTTATCTGTGAATTAGTGTAGTCTTATTTTAAGTGTAATAAGATATTTGCACTAGAAACTAGACGAAATACATACGTTTTAGTTTTCTTGCATTGCATTGTCTTCCTTTTTTCTGTGGTCCAGCTGTGGTTGGAGCAGGTATTGGAGGCAGTGCAACGGCCCATTTCCTGCGCCAACACTTCGGTCCGGAGGTGCAGGTGGACGTGTTCGAGAAGGGCGAGGTCGGAGGTCGACTGGCCACTGTAACCGTCAACCACAATGAATACGAGTCTGGAGGATCCATTATTCACTCCCTCAACCTGCACATGCAGGAATTTGTCAAACAGCTTGGTGAGTTATAACAAGTTTTAATAATGGCAGGGATATTCAGTCACAGAACATTTAAATATATTTTCCTTAGGGTAAAATTTCTCCTCTCATCTATTTAAAGGTTTGAAATACCGTCGAAATGTGGCAGGAAAGACTGCCGTCTTTAATGGTGAAGAGGTGATTTTGGAGGAGACCGACTGGTACCTGTTGGATCTGTTCCGGCTTTGGTGGCGCTATGGGATCAGCTTCATACGGTTGCAGATGTGGGTGGAGGAAATCATGGAGAAATTTATGAGGTAAAGATAAAAAATGTTATGTTGCTTTTTGTTTTAGGGGTAACAACGTTGCATTGTTTTGATACTGATATTGTAGCTTTAAGTATTGACAGAAACCAAAGTTAACTTGATACAATATCAACACAAATCATGCATACTTTTACTGCTGGTTTTGTAGTGTGGATTCTTGGAAAAGGCTTGAGGAAGTGATATTAATCAAACAAAAAACAATACTCAAGAACAATAAGTATAAACCAATGTGTCTGCATGCAGGATGCAAATGTTGCTGGATAGAAATACTGGGGCAGAATAAATGCTAGAGCAGAGAGCTCATATCAGCGGGCTTGTATAATCCGATTCTCTTTTATTTTATTTTATTTCTTTTTGTTTATTGGCCTATATTGGATCAATTTCCAAAATCGGATCGGGACAACTTTTTTTTTTTTCTTGCTAGCTTAGTAACGGTACTTGAAACTGCTTGCTGCAAACATTTCAAGTCCTTACAAAATATTTAGGAACCTCATTAGAATTTTTCAGAATGTATTCTTGCATTATTATGCCATTACCATTATATTACTTAAAAATAGTCTCAAAACAACAATGTTATCGTTCATTGCAATAACGTCTGGGACAGTTTATCATCCAGTGAAACTTAAGATGCCAGACCTACTGTATGTATGGAGGAAGTTAATGAAGATAATTTTTTTCTTGTTTTTAATAAAATAAGCATCTGAGAAATGAATTATCGACTCAATCGAGACTTTGTTTCTTGCTTCGATGTCTGCTTTGAAACATTAACCGACCTGAAATAAATCAGCCTCCTCTCTCGGGAAGTGATTTATTTTTTTCCATTCAAGGCAACTCTCATCTTTCCACCCGTTTTTGTTCTGCACTGATTATTGATCATTTCGGACATGAATGAGACAAATGTATTGAAGTGTTTTCTAAATTTGTCTGCAATCTGTGTTTGCCATCCAGGATCTACAAGTACCAGGCTCATGGCTACGCCTTCAGCTCCGTGGAGGAACTCCTGGACTCTCTGGGAGGCAGCGGCTTCATCAACATGACCAGACGGCCGCTCTCTGACTCGCTGCTGGAGCTGGGCGTGTCGCAGCGCTTCATAGATGAGGTCATAGCGCCCGTCATGAGGGTCAACTACGGACAGAACGTCAGCATCCCCGCCTTTGTAGGTCAGCTCAGTGTGAAGCAATGAGGGGTAGAGGATGAAGAGGAGGGGGTGAGGAGATGAAGAGCATGGAAGTGACAGGACAGAAACTGTGGTGGTGAATTTAGAGGGCAATATGACAAAAGCATCCACATCTCTGCTGATATAGGTCAGCTCAGAGGGGGAGAGAAGAGAGGCAGGAAATGAGTATGAGAGAGGCTGGAAGTCGAGAAACGAAGAGGGGAAAGCGAGGTGAGAGGAGGGGGGTGGCCTATGGGAGCCAGGGAACAGGAAGGTGTGTAGGCAGCTGATAATTGGTTTATAGCTCTTGGCTTCATTTCTTTTCTGTGTATGTGCGTGCGTGTGTGTGTGTGTGTGTATGTGTGTTTCAGGCGCTGTTTCTCTGGCTGGTGCCCAGAACAACCTGTGGGCGGTGGAAGGAGGAAACAAGCAGGTGTGTTCAGGACTCCTGAAGATGGCTAACGCTAACTTACTGAAGGCTCAGGTCACATCTATCTCCCCACTCCACTCAGGTATACCCCCACTGACATTTTCTGAAAAAAGATTATTTTAATCTTCTAATCCAGTTTAATTTAGATTTAACTTTGTGTTGCTGTGCGGAGAGGATTAGCCATTTTGAAAATGAGGGATCAGCAGTTTTTTGCTGATTCATCCTGAACACGAACTAGTTCTAAATTCAGTTCAACCATGTTAAATACATTAAATACATTTTCTTCTCCCCTGCTCTCTTTGCTTACATAATGGTGAAATTACCAGCACAGCTTGTCCTTTCATTCACAGATTTTACTGCTTTCATCATCAGAAAACATAACTGAAATAAAGCAGCCACTTTAGAGTACATTTATGATCGTGTTCACTTCAAAACATCAAGGCAGCAGAAGGCTTTAGTTTCTGATGTCACTTCACATTTCTCCTGTAAAAAAACTACGTTTCACAGTTCAAATTTCTTAAAAATATGAGCTCCACAACAGCAGTGATGGGGAAACAAATGGAGACAGATCCAAGACTCCTGCTAGTTGGATAATAACGTCTGAATTTAAGCAGCTAAAAAATACTTTTAAATTTCTGCATTCCCTTCTTGGGCCCTGAAAAAGTATTATAGCCATCAAGGAAGAAAAATATTTTTTGTTTGTTTTTTAGGTTTCAGCAATAATAAATTAGTCAAAGAACAGGATTAATAGTTTGACTTCTATTTTTCAATACATTTAAACAGAAAGCTTTGTGTTAAAACAGGTCTCTGTCTACATTTATGTCTTTTAAACATTTACATTGCGATAGCCTTGTGAGCAATATCAGTAGATAATACTGATTAGAATTGATAATCTGATTAGATTTGTCAATAATTTCAATGAACTCCTATCCAGAACCGCACAGCATTCTGGGGGATGTAGGCAGAGAAAAGAGTTTTGCCTCTCAACCTCTCAAAGCGAGCTAACTAAGGTTAGTGCCTTCAACTAGCTCACTGGCTCTCTGGTTACCTAGCAACAACCTGCTGGTTAAGAAGCAGCAGTTTCAAGTTCCCCTTAACTTTGGTTACCTAGCAACGGCCTGTCGAAAGCTTGCGCAGTACTAGTTTAAGGTTTTGCCTCAACTGCTTAAAAATAAAAAGCAAAGGTGTGGAGTGAAAAGTGTGGATAAAACAAGGAAGGTCACATTACTAATATGGCCGTGTTTCAGATATATAAAAAACTAATCAATAATTAGCTTTTTTATAATACTAAGCACTTCTCTCACTCCTCTGTCTCACTCCTGTGCTTCAGGGGAGGTGCTGCAGTACCAGCTGAACTTCACCGCAGCGTCAGGAGTCGGATCGGAGCTGTACGACATCATAGTGTTGGCGACTCCGATTCAGGCCAGCGTCGGCTCGGGACTCCAGTTCCAGGATTTCGCCCCTCCCTTCGACGAGCTGCCCGGCAGCTATCACGGCACCGTGGCAACAATCGTTCACGGCTACCTCAACACGTCTTTCTTTGGTTTCCCGGACCCTCGCCTGTTCCCGTTCGCCAGCATCCTCACGACCGAAACGCCCAGCCTGTTCTTCAACAGCGTGGCCAGCGTTTGTCCCGTCAACATCTCAGCCGGCTTCCGGCGCAAGCAGCCGCAGGAAGCTGGCGTCTACAAGGTGTTTTCACCTCAATCTCTGGACAAATCGCAACTCAAAACGCTTTTCAGGTCAGTTGAATAAAGTCAATCAAGTTTATTTGTATTGCTCAACAACAAAGCAAACACAAAAATACAAAGTCATAGAAGATGGCATACAGTCAACAACTGAGAAAACCTTCAAAATCATCAGTACACAACAAATATGTTGGTCAACATATTTGATGTTGACCAACATCAAACTTTAAAACCTTGTTTTCCAGATTTATGATGCATGAAAGCTGAATGCTGCTTCTCCATGTTTGGTTCTGGTTCCAAGGACGCAGAACCAGAAGACCTGCAACATTTGGTTGTTGATCATGTGACTCATCTGACGTGAAAAACGTGTTTCCATTGCAGTTCTGCAAAATAAACCAATTTTGATTTGGCCAAATAACCACCGCATCCTAGTGCCGCAAATTTTCATTGAAAGATTAGAATTTTCTTTTAAAGAAATTGTCCTGTTTCCATTAACCAAATTTATTTTCAAAATATCAAATTTGGACAAATGTATCATCAATGGAAACGCTTCTAGTGACTTTGTTTTTCATCCATTCTTGAAATTCTCCAGATCAGGGATTTTATGTGTGACTTTAGCCAACTTCATGTTTTTATACAGGTTTTATTTAATCATAGTTAGTGGGCAGATTTTCACAGTACCGCGTATTTGATCAGAGTAACTAGTTACATTTACTCAATTACATTCACTTGAGTAACTTAATTTGAAAGATTTTGCCTTTAGGCGTATTTTTACTACGCTGTACTTTCTACTTCTATGAGAGTAATTTTATTATGAAGTATTTCTATTCTTGAGTAAAGTTTCTGGATTTTCTCTCCACTGAATGAAAAACAAACATGTTTTAATCAAAAATTCACCAGACACAGACACACACCTGCAGCTTTGGTTAAAGTTTCATAAGTTTTATAATGAAAGAAACTGATTTGGAAAACATTTCTTTTGTCTAACTTGGTTATTTTTTGCTACTTATATGAATTATTGTTATTTTGGTCCTAAAATTTCCACTTATCTCTATATTTTGGTCCGTCTGGTGTAATTTTTAAATATTAATGATTGATAATTTGATCAGTTACTCAATACTTTTTCACTATTATTTTAGTAATTTCTTGGACGGCTACTTTTTACTTTTACTTGAGTGAAAATAGGTTGAAGTGGTGTTACTCTTACCTGAGTAAAGTTTTTGACTACTCTACCCACCTCTGTATGTTGCGTTGTATCGCAGTGAGATATAAATATCGTCCTTCTGGATCTCTGCAGGTCGTACTATTCGGCCCAGGTGACGGAGTGGCAGGCCTACCCTCAGTACGGCAGTAGCCAGGGCCTGCCGCCTGTGGAGCTGCACCCCAACCTCTACTACCTCAACGGCATCGAGTGGGCCGGCAGCGCCATGGAGATGAGCTCAGTGGCAGCCAAGAACATCGCCCTGCTGGCGTACCACCGCTGGAGCAAACAGACGGACATGGTGGACCAGAAAGATCTCATGCACCGGATCAAAACGGAGCTATGATCCAGTCAACTCAAAGTGGAGAAAAGTCAGCTGTAAAAATTTATTTAAAAGGGATTTTTTTGGGGGGGGAATCTGTGAATGTGTGTGGTGATACAGCAGAATATGGTTTTGTTTATCTTAACTTGCAAATATTTAGCCTTAGAATCTTTTATCGAAGGATTTTAAGCTTCTTGTAGTGTCTTGACCACGTTTCTATAATAAAATCTGCTTGTTGCTGTAAATTAGTCATAAATCAACTTAAATAAAATGAGAACTTATGAGACTTTTTAAACAAATATAGAGCAATGTTTTAGTTTTCCAGTTGGCTTTCCCTGTAAAATAATTAGAGGAGAATTTATGCATGTTGCAGGACTTTAATGGGATGTTTTTTATTTTTGTTAATTTTCTTTCCACACAAAGAAGAATGTCAAGCAGCCAGTTTATATTTTTGCCTTGAAGTATCTGGACTGTTGCTTTGCTTCTTAGTTTTCAGATGTGGTGAATGTTCATTACTTAATGTAACTATAATAACTCTAAGGATACAGTTACTGCAGTTTGTAAATAAATGATTCAGCTTTGTTTTATTTGCCAAAGAAAAACTCAGAGAAATTAGATACTTGTTCAAATTCACTGGTCAGTCCTTATAAATTAGAGCAACATTAGAAATGTTCAATATTTTAATTCAGAAAGTAAAGCTCTTGTGATTTATAGATTGATTAAACATGTAACTAAAAATATTTCTGTTAACTTTAACGAAGTTAGCATATTTTTACAAGAACCAATTAAAAAATGTTTTAGCACAAAGTACTTTGATGAGATTCTCCCAGTCAAAACTAAACGTGGAAACTTGGATTCTGATCCTCTCTTGTCTTCATTGAGACCTTGGTACTTTGATTTCCAACTAAAACGCAAAATCTACTTTAATCAAAGACGAGGACTTTGGAAAACTGAGTAAAAAGGGTTTAAAACAAGAAAGGAAACAGTTATGTGTGTAACTGTACTGTAGAACATAAGTATATAGGAATTTTAAGTCCATATCCTTCAAAATTCAACTCTTGAATAGCTTCAGCTTACAATCCTCACAAGCGGCTTCTAAACCTTATCTACCACATTTTTTTCCTTCCACTAAGCTTTCCATTAAAATGCTTCCATACAGTACTCTGTGACCAGCCAGCTTTTTTTATGGATTATTATGTCAGCCTCTGTATACTGGATAACTTGGAAGTCAGAGTCTTTCCAGTGATTACATAACATTTCTGTATTAGAAGCAATTTTATTTTTTGCTTTATGTAATATTTAAACTGTCTCAGAAACAGTTTTTTTATTGGCTGCATCGATTTAATGAATTAAATAAACCCTTTTGATATATTTCTGTGTGGTAAATGAGTAAATTACATTCTGAAGCTGAATTAGGATAATAAATAAACTTTTCAAAGGGCTTTTAGTAAATTAAAATGTAAATGTGATGATAGTTTCTTTCACCTGATCACGATGGGATCTCGATAATGGAGTAATCACAGCTATGCACTGCACAGTTATGCAGTGACTTATCGGTGCTATGCTCTTTCCCGCCGCCCCTTTTTTTCTTCTTCTTTTTTTAAATGATTCTCCCTTCCTGTTTTTGTTGCGTAATCCAGCGGAAAGAATTTTTTTCAGGGACTGGAGCCTGTCAGCTTTCACACTGGATAGAAAACAAAGCCGAGCGCTGATCTGCTGTTGCTGATAATTTACATGACATTTTCTTTCCACTCAAGCATGAGAGCGACACTAAGCAATTCCCTTCTCTAAAAATGTAAAACTTTAAAGGATGATGTTGATCTGTTTCTGGGTTTGAGCTGTAAATGTCGGTGAACGGAGAATAAAACGCTTTTCTTGTCTTCTGACTTGTCATCTGAATATCTTGTGACTGAAAGGGGCTTTCGTTAATAAATAATGTCATTTTGTCTTGTGATTAAACTTCATTTATCTCTTTAATCTTAGAAATTGTCTACAAGTGGCATCAAGGTGCCTCACTTTGTTGTTGTTTTTTTACAGTTATCTCATTCTCCTCCTCACAAGTTTATAAGCAGAGCTGTGATCTTGTGACAATGTGGATGCCCCCCGGGGGATTAAGTTCATGTTCTATTTAATTTACAGCTTTTATCTTTTTACTCCCCTCTTCCTGAACTCAGCCTAGTTCATCAGAGAAGATGAGGCATTCTAGGTTTTAAGTACAAGTATTTTACACAGATTTATTTCTACATGGGGAGTATTTAAACGTCAGAGGGGATGCTGAGCCTCATCTAGAGATGAACTTTAGGTAGTAGACAATTTTTATGAATCTAATTTTATTCATTCTGTCTTTTGCCTTAATTTAGTTAGAAGCATTTTGGAAAATATGTCTTGTATCTTAAGTTTGAAGTCTGAGATTGCTGACACAATGAGATAATCAGTAAATCTTCTAACTCTGTAACATATTCCCTTTAAGAATTACTTTTTTCCAGAGTGGAATGAAAATTAATAAAGATCTGCATCTTGTATGTACATAAGTGAAAACAAACTTTACTTAAGTGTTTAATAATTAGCATGTGCAATACCTTAAAATGTGACACTATAACCACAAAGTTTGGGTGAGTTATGCATCAAACCAACACAGTGGTGAATAGAGAAAGGAACATTATGCATTATGCATATCTTGTATTTAGCATTGTTTATCTTTTACTGCTATTCTATTTTTTCCTGTAGACTGATTTTTTTTCTTTTGCCCTTCCCTGTTTGGTAAATCGCTCACATTCAGTCATATTGAATGCAAGGCCTGTGTGAACAAATTCATTTAAAAAATACTACAAAGGGGAACTTAAAGCTTTCTGGGGGTTTTTAGCTCATACTATTCAAGGGTCTTTGAAGAATTGATTGTGATGACTGGCAGGAAAAAAACAGCAGTTTGTAAATTCTCAGTTATAATTTATATAGGCTACTCTATGCATGACAAATATTCCCACAGCATTTTTGTTTATGCTTCTGTGTTTCGGGGTCCAACATGGTGCTTCAAAAACAAATTATGACTGTTAACCACTCCAAACCTACAGAAGTTACTAATTTATGTTGACATTTACAGATAAAGGGAAAGAAATTCAAATTAGTCCACATCCTGGTAAATCTTCATTTTTAAATGCATAAACAGAAAAACAATAAGTTGTTTTATAAATTGACATTTAATCATAATAAGAACATTTTTTTCTTAAACGTTCAACTTTTAAAGTAAAGCTTGTTCAGTACTTTCTGCATGAAAATCCCTACAAATGAACTCTAATTATTAGCAGAACTTAACGGGAAAAACACGGAAAGACTTCCGAGCAGCGCTGAATTCCTGAGAAGTCCCATTTCTTTGCCAGCTATGAAATTCCACAGATCTCACACACATTCTGGCTTTTTAAGACTCTACATCTTCTCAATATGTTGTTTGTCATACTTTGCAGGCTGCGTGTTGTAAATATTTGATCAACTGATTCATGGAGCAGATTAATGGACACTTCTTTTGAAACTCTTAATGTGTAAATGTTTTACTTTTTGCTAGTTTCTGAAACGTGTTGTTGGGCACCTTAAGTTTGTCATGGATATGTTTGTTGCTCATATTTATTTACACAGTGTGGATCAAAATCCCCTCAAGGAATAAATTTTGTCTCTCAATGGGCAGAAATAAAACTATTTGGGGAAAAAAAGTCTTGTGATATTGTTTTGTTCACTGGCTCTGTTGTGGCTGTTTGGACAAAAAGAAAACAGCTTTAAGACATCGAGTGCAAAAAATGCCAGAACATAATAAAAGAAAGTCTGTTATTTATCCATGCCATCACTAAAACAAAACTTTAAATAAAGAAAGCAGTGTATCTGTTATTAAATGTCAATAATGCATACTTAAATATTTAAATGTGAAAAATTTGAAGCCACTATGTGAAAAATTATTATTTCTTTGGTTATGTCTACTTTTTAGAGTGAAGATCCACCTAATTACTTGCCAACTCACAGAAAGTACAGAAAGAAACAGAAAGGAGCAAAAAGATCTAAATGCTAAAACATTTCTTTCAGTTTCAGAATTACTCAGACACAGTACTTGGAAACTAAACAGTGATTCAAATATAGACATCCAAAAATGCCATTGGCAATCTCAGATTAGAATAATCATCTCAGATTGAATCAATTAATGTATCATTTGATTATGTAATCACTGCAGATATTTTCTTAATATTTGTTTATACATAAATATTTTTTATGAAAAGTGTCAATAATTACTGATTGTTTATTTATCACCTTTTGCTGCTTTTGGCAGTTAGGATGCAGCCTTACAATTATTTACAAAAATAGTTACATAATTATGGATGTTTTTCTAAATTAAATAAATTTATGTATCTTTTTTCGGTACATATTTAAAAAAGTTTTCATGTGTTGTTTATAAAATCTAAATTCATTTCCAACACAATTAATAATTCTTTTTATATATGTTTATAAATAGTGGCATTTTTGGACCTTCATAATTAGTTATCATTATCTGATTCATCTGTCACATTTTTCGACTTGCTAATAAGATAATATTGTTTATTGATAAACTATACATTGCTAATGTATTATTTTCATGTTTAATTCATTACTCAAGCAACTGATGATTTTTATTTTCTTTATAAACTTCGGCACTTTTGGACCTCCATACTGACTCACCATTTTAACTTTCATTTACTACTCCTGAGCAATTTTGAAACCGAAAGAAAAGCTTCGCATCTTATTTTCGTCCCTTTTTTCCTGTAAAAGGTAAATTGTCTCATTTTTTCATGTACATTGCTTTCTTAGTATTACATTTGCCACATTAGTTTCGGTTTTCAAGTGAAACGAAAGCTGGGGTGGAGTACTTTCTCAAACACTTTATAAACAAAGCAAAGCAAAAACAGTTCATTGCACTAAATAAATAGCAAAGTACTGAAGCAGGCTGTTTACTCAAAATAATATAGAAGTACACTAAGAATACATTATCATTATGCACGCCTAAGTAAACATTAGAGCTCTGCTACTTTTCTTTTAATGTTTGTTATCTTTTTAATACAATATTCGCCATCTTCTAGCTGTTTTGCAACTTTACATTGTGACTTTTAAGCTATAAAACCCTGCAAAAATATTAAAACGTGTTTTTCTCCAGCTTGGAGCTCTTCTCCCATTGGCTGGTGGGTGCACCACGTTGGTCGGGTAGTCACGCGTTTTCCAGAAACCCGTCAGGAAGGAGAAAAACAAAACAAACCCGAGAGAACTGTAAAACCGTGTGGACTCCATTGGAAAGGGAAATATTTTTTAAATTATCGGCTTAACTCAAACACGGAAGTCTAGCAACGAGCGAGACCTGTGCATGGGAGTCTTAAAAGTGAGTAGGACCACTACTGGTGCGTTTATGGACACTTGAGTGTGTGTTTCGACCGCGATGGTTTGTTAGCTTCGAAGCTAGCTGCTTCTTGTTGTTGAGTGTCGGGCTACAGCTGGGATGAGGAAGGGGGCGGACGGAGGCCATACTGACTGAGTTGCAGGTGAAAATAGGGCATAGTGTGTAATTTCGGCTCTTTCACATTGAATTAAATGCAAATAAACAATCTTATAGTGGCATTTGTCTTAGCTTTTGGCTGTTTGTCGAGGAGGAGAAACGTTAGCTAGCTCATGTTCTTTGATTAGCTGATATAAATATCGGTCAGCTGGCTCCAAAAGATCACTATGATGACTTTCTGCTGATTTGGTATCGCGAAGCTCGTAGAGCAGCTGATTCCGTGTCAGTTTGGGTAAAAACAACTGTTATGTAAGGAGCCTAAACTGTCCAGGAAAACATCGCACCGATCATTATATTTACCCATTTGTCCTATGCATTCAGATTATATAAGATTACATAAGTAAATAGTGTTGAAGTGTGATTGTGGAGGAAAAAGTCTGACTTTGCAGCATTAGGTGTCCCATGGTACACGCCCCCCAACATCAAACATATCCTGTGTTGGTGGAGAAATGCTCCGCAAATCCATGTGATCCGAGCTCAGATACACTGTGAGTGCAAACATTCAGCGTTATGCTTTCAAGATCATTGAATTTTGTTTTTATTTTATTTTAAAAATCCTGTTTGGGGATTCATCGACCGAGTCAATGTGAATAAGTCTATGCATATATGTTTGTTTTTTCGAGAAAACACGGTCATACACGAAATGTTAACAATTTTATTGTGCAGACTTTGTTTTTTGTGTGATTTTATGTAAATATCTCATAAATAATAATATGTAGGGCACGGGGATGTAGGCCTCATGGTTGTTTATCTTCTGCTTCAACCTAGATTGAAACAAGCTGTTTATGATGAAGCAGGTTCTGTGATTGACGGCCATTGTGGCCTATCAGACACTCCAGAAGGCGGGCCTTGGTTTCTTTTCGACCAATAGGAAAGCAATCTTACGTGGGTGTTGGCACAGACTGTTAGATTGACGTTTTGTTTTGCTTTGCAGAGATCTGTGATGGGAGCAGAGACTGGCGAGACACTGGTGACTTTCTGGCTTTACTGGGGAATAATATAGGTCATTTGTAACACTTGCCAGCGTGTTATTCAATAGCAGTGGCTGTGATGCTAATGCCTGCTGTCAGGTTTGAAATACAAAGGAAATACATCAACTATACGGTTTTATTTCTTAAACGAAACGTCAGTTTGTGTCTTTCCACTGACAGCATGGTGATCCTAAAAATGTTTTGGAAAAATCTAAAGCTTATTACAGTTTCATCAACAGTGTTTGATGTAAAGTGAAATGTTTTTCTTTTTTTTTTACCTCTCTCTTGGTTACAGTGATAATAATGCCCTTTGAGAGAATGACATGAATTGCATCATTATAAATTAATGTGCTGTTTCCAGGTAGGAAATATTGTATGGATTCAATGAGATGCCATATTTGCACAAGTTTTTATATTAAGAATACATAATATGGCTGAATTAATAATAACAAAAAACAATTATTCCTGATTGTTGTTTTTTTAAAAAAAAAATCCTAAATTGTTACTTAAATATAGATACATCAGCTTAACATAAAAATTATGGACAAAATGTCAGAGTAGTTTTCAATTTACATGATTACAGCACAAAATATTAGCCCTTTTTGCTGTTCTGTTCTTTCCAAATGAAGTATAACAAGATTTTTTAGATGGTTAATTTGTTTTGGGGTTTTGGTTCAAATACAGGTCAAGTTGAATGTTTGCTTCTCTGTGAAATTAAAGTAAACTTTTTTCATGTTTTATATTTGACTTGTATTAGTAGTTTAATGCTAGCTGTTTTTTTCTTATTTTTTAACCAAGCCTTAATGGTTTAATTTTGAGGCTTTGCAGCCTACAAGCGGCTCTGTTTCTGTAGCATTTAAATCAATGAGTTAAACTGAGCCAACCTGTCTCAGCAGGAAAAGCTCAAGTGGCCTGCTTCCAGAGATTATTTCTAACACAATTAAAAGATCCTTTAAAACTAAGTAAGAATCGTTTGCTCAACCTTTTGTCCTATTAAATAAACACACCTCCACTGAATGAGGCTGTGACCTTCAGGTGTCTGTGGCTCTACGTTTTTGAGGTTTTCTTCTCTGGTTTAAAGCTTTGTTATTGAGCTTCTGTCAACTAGATTCACACATTCGATTAGCACTTGATGTCCTTTAGAATTGTCCTCTGTTTCTTGTTTCCAAGTGCTGAAGGAAACCTTTAACTATAAGCCATGAGGTTTTGTGAAAGTAATATTAACAAAAATAATAATCATCAGTGTAAAATATTGTTTTGTAGCAGAGTAGTCATTGCTTTTCTCTTATAATTTAAGGGAATGAGATTATGTTATACTTTTGTTTTATTTGTTTTAATACTGTATTGTGATAGTACACTAAAACTTTGTATGTTTAGTCAAAGTCATCATGTCCTTTGAATCTCATACCAGCTCAGTAACATCAGATTTGCGCTAATCATATTGATCCAATTTGTTTCCTGGAGAAAATAACATCTAAAACTATTTTCAACTTAGTTTTAAGTCTATTGTTATATGTCACACACACAGAGATCATAAGGTGTGCTGCAGCTTCCTTAATCCAGGTAATACTTTTAAATCCAACAGAAAATTAAAGAATTGCCAGTCATTAAAGCTTTTGAAACAAGTGAAACCTCGAATTTACTAATCAAAATATGAGGGTTGATTTCAGTCAGCAGCCATTTGACAGGTGCATCATTACAAGGAAATGCATTTCTCATGGTTCTAATTAGCCTGTGATGCCATTAAGTAAAAAGTAAAGTTGCTCTCCAGACATCCATTAGTCTTACTTACAAAAATAGTTCCCTAATCTTGATACATTTTATTGTATTTGCACCAATTTAGACGATGTTTCAGCTTAAACTTTGACTACATGCATCACTAATTTCAGCTACATGTTTCACATGCCATCTGCAGAAGCCTGGCTTTTCATTTATGCACTTTCCAGGTCTGGATGTGAAGTAAAGCAATATGAACAGTCCATCCATCCTGAGGAAACTCTTCCTTTAAAAAAAAGAGGACACGCATGTAACTGTGAGAGTGGTAATCGTGTCCTTGGGTGAAGTGAAAGACCCTGTTTTTCTCAACTGATAACAAAACACTGTTTCTGTTTTGCAAATAAACCCTGCAGCAGCATGTAGAAAAGACATACAGCTGCTTCCATTCACATCTGTTATTTAAGATGTCAGGGGTTCATCTTAAATAACAGCTGAACCCCTGACACACACACACCTAAGTTAGTTTTACTTGTATATATTGATAATGTGAATAGCTATACTGCATGCCCATAACTTTGTCTGAAGTGAATGATTGGAAAAGAATAAGTGGTACTCAGCCCCATTACCACCTGTCTGCTCGTTCTGTTAGTCATCTAAACAAGCCATGAAAATCCCTAACCTTTAGGGACAAGCGACTGTTATTTAGCATCTATTTCAGTCTGTTGCCACACTGTCCGAATGCATGCAGGGCTTCAGGATTAACAACCTTTTGTGATGTGTGCTCTCACATGTCCCTTTTCATAAAGAGGCTGGCATCTCCGGCTTGTTATTTCTGCAGTAATTAGCGCCTCGCTGGTATCAGTGGGTAACTCATTCCAGAGGAGGTACTGCTGATTGGCCTACTTGGATCACATCCAGTGTTGTGAGGTAAAGAATATCACCTGTTTTCATGGTGGTGAGAGATATGAGATAAGCACAGCAGGCTCGCAGTTGGAGCTTTTCATTGTCTGATAGCTGTTTGGAGCTAATTCTTTAAGATTCAATCCAGGTTTTTCATCTGTGGCTTGAAAAAAAGTGTTTTAATACCTTGAATCTTTCATATTTTCACATCATTTTTATGTTTTTGCCACAACAGCAAAATATTTTGGTTACATTGAACAAATGTGACATCCATTGTATCTCCTTTGATGGGGCCATTCCAACTCATGAATGTACTTTTACTTAAATCATTTCCTTGTATTTAGAGTTGAGGCATTTATGACTTTTCATGTTTCTCTTTGCAGAAAATTTAAAAACCGTGTTTCATTTTCAATCTACCTCCTAATTCTGCGATACTTTATGTTGGTTTGTCCCAGTAAGATACATTCAGTGTTTGCAATGTGAAACATCCCCGGAAAAAAGTTTGGTGGTTAATGAGCTACTTTTTCAAGACAGAATATACAGCACTTTAACAGATAAGCAGGTTTATATTATATTTAACTACTGTATACCCAGTTTAGTTTATATGAGGACAATCCTATAAATTGTGGTCATATAGTGAGATTATTATCTAGGGCTGGGTGATGAATCGATTTTATTAATTATTAGAATTCTCTGTTTGTGGAGATGTGATTTTTGGTAAAAAAAATAGATTTTTACAATTTGTTTCACCAATGCATTCCTTTGTTTTCCTTAGTTCAGTAATGTTAGCCAGCCCAAGAACTACTATCTTGTTTGACAAGTATGTTTTACAGCTTCTGTTTATTATGACTTTGAAAACAATAATTCTTTCTTGAAAAAAGAATGATTTAAATAAAAAACAGTTTTTAAAGATATTTTCTGTTATTTGCAATTTTTTGTAGGAAAGAAGCAAGGAAAAAATTAAATAAATCAGAAATTAAATTTGGTATAAAAAGTACATATTTTATTTTTAAGCCATATCACCCAGCCCTAGTTACAACAACCCAACTGGAGCAAAGTCATCTGTCTGAACTGATTTCATTGATTCTTTGCAACTAAACAAATATGGAAAAAATGAACCAAACCTTCTGATTCTACTCAGATCTCATTATTTTCACATAATCAAGATAATTCTGCTTTAAAACACAAGATTGAAACTCTTTGCTGTATCTTTCATGCCGCTTTGCAGATTAACGCTCAGCAAAGGACATTTTTATGCTTTCAGTTTATCGTAGACACCAACACGTTCGATTTGCAAACAAGAAGTCGTGTTTTTATGCCCTAAAGATTTGTGATTAGTCAGGCTAAAGTTCATTGCAAAGGCAACAAATAACAGAATCTTGAAAGTAACAGAAATTGACATTTGATTTAATGAATAATTTGAACAGCTGATGTTAAGCAATGCACTTTTAGTTAATTATCTCAGCAAGTCTGTAAAATTGCTTGAAGTGAAGACTGTTTTATTAAATGCACCTTATTGGCTTTTATCACAAAGTTTCAGCTCTTCATCATGGCCTGTATGAGCCTGTGATATTTTATTATATTCAGATCTTTCTTTGGAAAAATTATCTCTGTATCATCACTCGAACTTGGTTTCATTTTGTTTTGAAGATTTCTCTTGCTGTTTTTTTCCGTTTTGCTCTTTGGCTGTCTAGCATCGGGATTGATGCAGCTGCTTTGTTGTGTTTAAGCCGTGCGGTTCCTCATTCTGGAGCTGCCACAAATGAAACCGGACGCAAACGGACCGGAACACCTTGCACACCAAGATCCGATGATAGTTCCAATTTGTTATTTTGGATGTTTATCTGGTTCCAGATATGTTCTGGTGACTAAGCAGATAGGTGTGCACATGCAGAGGCTTCAAGCTTGCAGCGGTTTCTGTGTTTGATAAGGTGTTGCTTATACAACTGCAGTCGAACTAATAGTTTGCACAGCAGTGTTTTCTGCCACTTCCTGTCTCTATGCAAAGCCTGTACATGGGGAGATGGAACTGTCAGGGGTGAGAAGTTTATTTTTGTCAGCCAACGCTGAGCAAGAGGAAGTGGTGTTTTTCAGTGGCCTCTTAGAGGAGTAGGATTGGTGAGTGATTTTTCTTTTTTTTTGTGCATCATGTGATTGCTGCTTGGGGTCATGTCTCTATGGAGATCTTTTTATTTGTTATGCAAAAGCAGCTGAGATAAATAAGGGCCACGTGTTTCAGCTGTGAACAAAGCAAGTAGAGGAAAAGAAGCATGGCGCTAATGTGATAACTTTATGGTGTTTGGGTTCACTGAGAGCAAATTGTGCTTTCTCTATGGGCTGTAAAGCAATTTGGAAGTAAAGCAATAGTGTTTTAGGGTTAGAGGTTAGAAAAGGGAAAATTTTATCAAAATTTTCAAGCCAGTGATTTAAATATGATAAGTTTAACAATCACCACAAAACATTATCACTTAGGAAACAACATGAGTAATAATGTCTAATTTATTTTAAAATAAAGCCCAGGAATGGAAATATATAGTATGTACATATAGAGAAGCACCAATCAGGTTGCTGATTTACCTAATCCCATTTTGTAATATTTATAAGAAACAAAGCCTACAGCAGTTTCTTAGATCAAGATTGTTGGTTGATATCTAAACGTGATGGAATAAATGTAATGTTTCAATTGTGATTTTGTATCTTTGTGTTTTTATGATGTTAAGCGTCTTGAACTGTGTTGTTGCTGACATGTGCTGTACAAATAAACTTGATTGATTGATAAATCACAAAGTTATCCTCGTTTCCGCATCAAAGCATTTATTCCCAACCATGATCTGATTTAAAAAAAAATCAAATTCAAAATAAAGTCCATCATAAAACTATTCTGTTTGTTGATGTGCTTACAGACTGATTGTGTTAAGTCATTTTTCTAAACTTTTAAAAAATCATCTGGTCTCTTGTAAGTGCTAGAAATTTGTTAGATAGATTTAGACATGATTTGCTACTAGTTTAGCTCCAATCAACCAAAGCAGAATTTAGATGTGTTGTGCAAGTAAAACCTAAACATTCCCCACAATTTTAAAGCTTCTAGAGTTTCCCTTGCTTACAATACGCTCTCTGTTAATAATCTTTAATTTCATTTTACCCTATTCTTTCAATTTGAGGTTTGTGAGGATGTATGTTACAGTTGGGGATGCAAAATATTAGGAAAACATGTAATGTGGGATAATATTGGTAAATATTGCATAACTTGCAATAAAGAAACAAATAATTTGTGGGACAAAAAGAAGCAAACCTAGCATTGTTATACCTACATTCTGAAGCTTAATTTAAATTCTTTGTTGTCGTTTTTGACACTTTTCTTCATCATATCAACATCTTATCTCTTTTTTTTTTCTGCAGACCTGAAACATACGGAGAAATACGCCAGAGCACGACAGACAAGACGCTGTCTCCCCTTTCTTCCCAGCCTTGCAGGCTGCGTTCCCCCTGGACTCTGATCATCTCCCCTCAGCAGTGTTTTATTGTGCTGACCAACTCAGACCAGTGGGACTGGACAGGAGACCCAGAGGTTCCTGCCGCTGGAGCTCTAAGCTGTGCCTGGCAATGCCTCAGGTAAGACCAGCAACCGAAAAAACATTCCTGATTAGATATGTTGATAAATACACACAGAGTTGTGCAAAATGTCCAGAAAATGTTTCTAAGGATCTTTAAATGTAGCTATTGGATGTGTATTCCATGCAAAAACGAATAACTTGTAAACAAAAGTGCTTGAAGACTGAGAGGATCAGAGATATGAGTCATGATTTAGAGGTGACTGACTGACCCTGGATCAGTCTGACGTCTGCAGAGGCTGCATCAGCTTGGCTGCTGATGTAGATGAGCCAGCAGGGAAAGAGAAAATTAACTTTTTCTTTTGTTTATTCCAAGATGTGAAAAATAACATGTCTATTGAATCGGTTTTGGTGCTAAAAACAAAAGGCTAAAAAGGAGAGCAGCTTTGTCAATAAATGCTCCCAGCACTCTTTATTATATTATTCTTCAGTCTAGAAACTACAATATTGATTATTCATTACCTAACATGTCTGGATGCATTTACATCCTGCTTTTCTCAAACATTGAATCTGTGTGGAGATCATTTGTAAAATGTAGACGGGTGTAATTGAATTGTGTTTTCTCATTTTGTTAACTAAACGTCTTGTATTATGCCTGGAGCTGTTTCCATGCTGCGTAAAGTCTGTGCTCAGAATTGAAACACTTTGTTTCCTCATTCATTCTAACTCTCTTATTTATTGCAGGAGTTTGAAAGCCGTGTTACAATTATTGACATACTCATAAAGGCAGAGACGTATACAACACTTTTTTTCTTGGTTACCAATAACCAAAGTGCTTAGTTTTACATTCAGGGTTCTTGCACAATCTGAAGAGGTTTTGAAAAGGGTAGTTTAAGTGATAAAAAGAAACAGAATATAGAGAGATATTTATATTTCCCTTTGCCAGGCTCTAAAAATGTGTCTATCCATCCAACCCTTTGACCATTCATCCATCTGTCTCCCAATCCTTCAGCCCGACGTCCATCCATCTGTCTGTCCTTGTGTTGCCTGAGCATTGTATAAATATCAGCTGTGAAACTAGCAAAACAAGGCTGAGAACTGTGGAAATTTGATGGTAAATTGTGCGATATTTGATATGAAAAGTGTATATGAAATCTACAAAGTGGAGACAAATGTTTGCACATGTTTCACAAGCACAAAAATTAAGTTATGTGTTGCTATGGGTAATAATCGTTTTAGTCACATCTCATAAATATAATGTTTGACAACCCTTAAAAAAATCAAACATGACATCTCTGCCTCAACTTTAATTTGTGTTATTACAGGAAACATAATGCATTAGAAAGATATTTAATTGCATTTATTGTAAATACATTGGCTGTAGGACCTTTAAATGAGCAAAAATCAGATGCCCGAGTGCAAGTGAATGCATCGCTGAATGAGCTAGGAGATATGTAGCTCTACTCTGGAGATATAGGGGATGACATGTCAATCTGTGAGGTTGAATGAGCTGCAGCATGAAAGCAAATTATCCAGTTGCACTTGGTAAAAGTAAACATTTCTGTATATCATCAAAATAAAATTGACATTTTATTGATTCAGCTTTCAACCAAAATTCATATATTTTCAAACCTTTGAGAATTATGAAAGATTTCAATTTTATGAAAATGTGATTTTCTGTCTGATTCATTACATTAATGTATATAATTGCACATCACCTTTAATTTTAACACTGTAGACCTGCAGTGTTTTAATCCACTGAGAGGTTTACTCTTACACTAAACATTAAAATGCCTGCTAAATTATTCATCTTCCTCACATTTTTGCTTATTATAAGTAAAACACTTGGAAAACTGTCAAAACTGAACCAACACTCTTGTTAATAAAGAATCTGTGTATGTTGATTATAAGCCAATAATTTTTGGTATGGTGGATATAATAGACAGACTTCATCTCAGATAATTATCATGAGTTGAACATTTGGTTTCCTGTTTATCAGAAAGTGTCTGAAGATATAAGATGGTTGTATAAATTTGTGAAAATCACAGAGAGTAATATATGTTGTGCAAAAAACGGATGAATTGCTTACAGTAGTGAACAGTAGTGCAATAATGACAGGACTAGCATTAAGTGTTTCTGTTTGGCTACTTTGTGTTTCAAATTTTTGGATGAATTAGAATTTAATATCCTGTTAGCTTTACTGAAAAGAAGCAAAACAGTCTCAAGTTAACACAGTTGATCAGATTTAGTTTGTTTTTGCTCACTCTGTGTGTTTTCTTTCTGTGTTGTGCTGCAGCCCAGCGTCAGTGGGATGGAGCCTCCCTTTGGGGACGCCTTTCAGAACTTCTCGTTTGCTGACCAGGCCCTAACCAGCACTGAGCTGCTGGCCACCAGCTCTGACCCGGATTTCATGTATGAGCTGGTGAGTGAACACACACACACACACACCCACAAGCCCCTCCACACACACACACACATGTTTGCGCAGCTATCTTTGCGGGGACTTTTCATTGACTTCCATTCATTTCTACAGCCTAAACCTTAGCCTTACCCTTATTCTAACCCTACCCATTGCATATCTAACCCTAACCAAAACTCATTTCACACCTTAATCCTAAATCTGACCCCTGACACAAAAACAGGGTTTCCCCTTGAGGGGACCAGGCTTCGGTCCCCACAAGGAGCAGTGTGTCCCCACAACATAGTATATGTCATGAAAATGGTCCCCACAAGGTATTAGAAACAAACGCACACACACAAAACAAACAACAAACAAACAAATAAAAATAAAAAAAAATTTGCAAGCAACACCAGGCTTCAGGCTTTATGAGTCAATTTTCTTTTAACATCAGTTACTTGCTCCCACCAAGCTGTCGCTCATTTAGATCCAGATGTGAGGTGTGAGCTTCCTTCTACACATATAAGGAACATTTTTGCTTTATTTCAAACAAGTTGTATTACTTAGAGGATCTTTCACACAATGGCAAATCTCACAATACTATGATAAATAAAATATATAGTCATGCGACTTCCGTGAACTTTGTAACTGACAGTAATCATGGCGGGCAGTTACCATGGAGTTGCTATGGCAACAAAAAACACCACACAAGCATAGAACTAGCATTCTAGTTCCTATGACTTATAAACAATATAAGTAGATTACAACTATTACTCGATTACAATTTGAATACTCTACCCACTTCTGTGTAATGCTAAGATAAATATCAGTGATATTTATTATAGTACTTTCTGCCAAGCTAGCAAAATTAGCTTAGCTAATGTAGCTTTTATTTGCTAGCCTGTCACTATATGTACTTACTCTGCCAGTCACCAGGACCTTGTTACTCATGTGAAGACTGTGCATCCTTTATAAATTTGTTTAATCGTTGATTGTAGTGAACTATGTCATAGAAGGAGATCAGAGGCAGCATCTTGGCCACATCGTCGGATATATTTTCCTTCTCCATCTCAGGGTCTATCCTGACAGCAGCAATTTTTAATGTGTCTTCCTACTAAGATGGCGCAGATCACTTTTGGTTCAGACTTGTGGAAATTATGTATACAGATTTGTCATTTTCAGTAATTTGCTCTCACTGATGGTTTATCTGGATATTTGTTTAAATGAAGCTATATATGATATTAAAAACTCTTCCTGGTAATATTCATTTAAACTTTACTTATTTTTCACATCTCAACCACATATTTCAATGTATTGTGTTGGGATCTTATGTGACAGACCAGTGTAAAATAACAGATAGCTTTAATGGAAGAAAAATGATGCTCAGTTTTCAAATTTAAAGGAGATAAATCCGTGGACATTATCACGCAGTTATGTTAAACTTTGTAGATGCGCATCACTGCTACTGCATAAATAAATTTATTTCAGAAGTCTATCAATCAGATTTATTTGCCTTATTTTCAGAGATACACGTTAAATATCTGCTCATCGGTACTGAATATTCCCATCATTTAAACTTTAAACCAGTAACCACTGAAATTATAAATATAAGTGTTAACGCTTTATTAGCTGCACTCTTGTTGAATGAAATTAGGTTTACAGCTAGCTATTAGGTCGCCAAGTCAAGCAGAAACAGCCATGGCAAGCTGCTTGATTTAAAAGGTGCAGAGGGTAAAACTCCAACGTAGCATTAGAGGTTTAGTTGTAAGCATCTTCTTTAACTGAGCTGTGCTGTGTGAAAACACTCCACTCTGCACTCTGTCAGCACAACCTGGACAGTCGCAACTGCTTACGCTGGCATCCATACAAAACAATATTATGTTACCTGAAACCAAAACTTAAAACAAAGTTAAAAGAAAAAAGCAACTTTTGTCCACTACTGTTTTATTCAGTATTTCTGTAGTCTTAGTATGTCTTAAAAAAAATCTAAAATTACAATAAAAGTTTTAGCAATGATGTTAGAAAGATGCTAAAATTGCTCAACTGACATTGATATTACTCTCAAAAGTTTTTATTAACTACAACAGGGATGTCAAACTCATTTTCATTTTGGAGCCATATCAAAAATCTGGATGTTCTTAAGGGGCCAGTTGTGCCAGAATACATTGATAAAACCAATTAAACTGTTAAAATATCAATACATAACTGTTCCTCCAGCATTTTGTGATTGTTTTAGTGTTTTTATTTGCAGTCAAAATAATATTTAGAAATATTTGTGAGGGATTTTTTTACAATATTTGCACTTATATATGATGACTTGAGTAAGGCTGAGGCAGCAGTCACTTACACTCATTGTTTTGACTAATTTTGTTACCTGACTAAAAAGTTACATTGACTAATTTTGAGAAGATTTGCAGTAAAATTAGAAAAAATGTAGAGATTTGCTGATTTTGTGTGAATTTTGCAGATTTGAGAAAAACTGAAGGACTTATTGATATAATTTGGAGTCTAAACGGCCACTTAAAAAGCCATGGTGGACCAGATTTGGCCCCCGGGCCTTGAGTTTGACACATGTGACCTACAACTTCAATGAATTACAGTGCATTTGACTTTGTATGACACCTAAAAAGAACAATATTTCTATCAATGCTCAGATTGTATTTATTAAATATCTGCACCAATAACAGATATTCCCTTTCAATAGTTGATGCATGCAAACTGATGATATTATTTCAGGTAGACAGAATTAAACTTAGCCTTGCTTCCAATCTGGTGATGTTGGATGAAACATCTTATCGCACAATGTGATTTTTGATATCTATCGCTTAAGATTTGTTATTTAAAATGAAAATAAAGTAAAAGTAGCTCATGCTATTATTTGGTGGTATGGTACATGGCATTGAAGCTGACCAATCAGAATTAAAATGAACGTTTCAAGATGGAGTCATGAAATTCTAAAAATGAAGAAACCTGGAACTCTGTGCCATCTGTTTCACAGAAATTTTAAACCCCGAGGTACATCCCATTCATCAGGCATGGCTGGCAAGTTTAAACAGAAACCTCTCCTGTCACCACTCATAGCTGTCAGCTACAGGTGTCTACTTCAATTTACTTCCTGCTCCAGACTAAACAATAGTGATTCACTGCTGAGCATTAGATTCCTTGCCCTGTAATAAACAGGATCAGCTTCGTCTTTAATCTTCTGTATAAAAATATATCTGGTGTTGTTTCAGTTCAGCTTTGAGCACCTAAAAATGCTGTCATTGAAATTCACAATTGGGTGTCTTTAATGTGGTTGTGATATCCGCAGACTGATCTAATGATTCTTAGATCACAGCCCAGCAGTGGCTTTACCATCTGTTGTTTGGGGCCGCTCTATCTGAGCTAACAAGATGCATCAAATGTACCATCTGCCCCACATATTGTTCTGTTATCTCTTAATATTGATAATAATGATGAGTTTTCTTAAACAAAGCTCCTCTGTCAGGCTGACTTCCCTGCACTGCCATTGTCCTCTCATTTAAATACTGCAGATTTGGCTGCTGTTCTTTGCCAGGTATATTAATTAGATTTGCCACTGCATTTTAGTCTTAGAGAGGCTTAAATAATGTTTTTTTTAGGTTTAGTTGCTTTCAATGAATGAATCTTAATTTATATTCCTCGTAACACTGGTATGGGTTATTCTGGTACCTTTATAGTCATAAATAAAATTGGATGGTTTTTATTTGCATTTTTTTGCCTAGATTTGACAGCACAATGAGTGCTGAAGTAATTCCAACCTGATGCTGTAGGTGACGAGGTCAGCAGCTTCGTTTCTTTCTTGTTCAGGAGAGACTTGAAGTCCAACACATTTTTGTGTTTACTGCAGGAAGAATTAGCTTTTCTTTCCTCCATTTTAACCCTGATTAGGTGAATTAAACAGTCAGAGAGTAAGCTCTCTCTTTCCATAAGGTGCATTGGTTTGTGGAAAATGCTGATTGTAATTTAAAAAATCAGTTTTCTGGTTACCTTATTCTGTGCGCTTTACTTGTATGAATAATTACTGCTGTGGCAATAAACCATAAATCAATTAATCACATCATAAATTAAACCGAGCATTATGACTTCCATTTCTTTCAAAAACTGTATGACAAAGATCTCACTCTGGTGCATTTGTCTCAGCTAGCCCTTTTTTTGAATGACAATTTTGTTTACAGAAACTTCAGGACTCATTTTATTGTTATTTCTGCAGTTTTGTTTATTTATTTTGGATATTTAAAATTACTTTCAGTTACAGCGGTAAATGTTAATTCGAATTTAAAGTTTATTGATCTTTCACAGTGTTTTCTGATATTACTATATTACATTAGCACTACATTACTATATTACTTGTGAATGGTCTCAAAATAACAACTTTATTGATTATCGTAATAACTTCTGGGACAATTAATCATCCAGCAAGATTTGTTTTTGTGATAGGCCTCTGAATAATAGGTTTTAAATTTTTGGACAGTGTTAAAAGTTTAATAACTAAGTATCACCCATTTGGAAAAAATAAAAGTTTACAGATAGTTGTTTTTTCCCTTCCTTCATATAACTATGATTAGCTGCATTAAAAAGCCATGGAGCCTCCTGAACTTTGTACGCTGCTGTTCAATAGCACTTCTGAATAGTGAAAAGTGTCTACAATAATTCATTCAGCCCTTAGTTTTTTAATCAAAACTCTTAATGTGGGAGTAAACAAAGACGCTGACTGTGCAGCAGGCATCTGAAACAGTACCTGCGATTTAATTCACCATCTGCCTCCTTCACTCTGATTCTCTCTCCTTCGTCTGCAGGACACAGACATGAGCCACCAGCAGAGTCCCTGCGGGGACAGCGTCGTGGGGGTCGGAGACGGAGGCAAAGAGGTGGAGGGAGGCGTGGATCAGCTGATGGGCCTGGGTGAGTGTGAGACGGTCCACAGCAGCTCAGCGTTCGAACAGTGGGACTCGTACTGGGAAGACCTCACCAGGTAACATTATTTTAGTACCGTCTCATAACAAGTATTCATATGCCTTGGATATTTTCGCAGTTAGTCATTTTGCATTAACGTTGAACTAATTTTAGGAATTTTTAGTAGAGATTCACTGTAAAATGGAAGAGTGATTATTTCCAAATGTTTGCTCAAATGAATATCTGAAACGTGGCCTTCATTTGTATTCAACCTCCTTTACCCTGGAACCTCTAAACAAAATCCTGTGCAAACAACACTACTGTCAGAAGTCACCCAGTTACGAACATCTTGTTGTTTTAGCTTATCTGGAGTCCAGGTAACCATTGGATTTACATTTTACTCCAAAAATAAATGTAAAAGGTTGTTTCCCTACTTTTATTGAATGCTAGGTGTGGTGAGACAGCTGCTATAAAAATTAGGCTGTTTGAACAGAAAACGTGCTGCTTGCAGGATGGTACAGCTGGATCCATAATTATTTGGACACTGACACAATTTTAGCTTTTTTTTTTACCCCTCCAGGGGATCTTTTGTGGGCTCTAGTGTCCCTTATATGAAAGTAGGCTGACAGGAAACGGGGAAGGAGAGGGGGAAGACATGCGGCAAATATCGTCGGGTCCGGGAGTCGAACCCGCGACGGCCGCTTCGAGGACTCAAGGCCTCCAAACATGGGTTGCTCTATCCCCTACGCCACCATGGCACGCCCATTTTAGATTTTTTTTTTTATCTGTTTGCTGGAACATACTTAAGTTCTAGTTATATATTTGGACATGGACATAAAGTCAAAACTTTCAGCTTTCATCTGAAGGTTTCCACATGGAAATTTGACGAAGGTTGTTCTTTTTAGCCCCTGATATGAAGGGATTGTGTTTAAAAAAGTCTTTTAGTTCATCACATTTTTATGCGGTCATTTTGTTCAACTTACTGAAATAAAGCTGAAAGTCTGAACTCCAGCTGCATTCGAAATTCCTTTTAGTAATGTGCAAAGAAAATGTTGTTTCTCCTGAATCAAAGTGCTACATTCCTTTGAGTAACAAGTTAATAAAAAAAATTGGGCTGCTTTTTGATAGGACTGCTGTGCTGTGTGTTCTTAGTTTGTAAAAATGATCAAATGAACCAACTGCAGTTTTCGCAATATTTTAAGGAAAGACATTCAAGAAAGGTTAGCCAACTCACTGAAGGAGTACAGAGAAATCATCTGATTGTTCTGTTCTCTTCTTGGAAATGTTGTGGTATGAAAACCTTCTACTGTTCTCAGAAATCTGACTCTGGCAAAACTAATTCCCAAAACCAAGACAGGATGAGAATAAAAAGGTGAACAGCTGCAGTTTTGCTCTGGGCATTGTGGCTGTACAGAGAAGACTTGGTAAACATTCAGACAAGTTAACATGGTATTTGATGCACTGTTTGATGGTTCATAATTGGGTAAAGCATATATATGTATAAAAGAAAAAAAAAACTTAAAGCTGTATTTGAATCAACATGAAAAAAAACACAAGATCCTACCAAGTGTTTTTGTCTAGTTTCTAGTATAAACATCGTAGTTTTGTCTCATTTTAAGTTTACTAACTAAAAGTAACGTTTCAGTAAGATATAGGAGAGCTTGTTTAGTGTCAATAAATCCTTAATATTGATGAAAAAGTACTTGTTCTATTGACAGATTATTTCACTTATTACATGGGAAAATGTCTTGTTATAAGTGAAATAATCTGCCAATGGAACTGGAAGTTTTTCATCAATATTAAGGAATAAGTTATTTAAAATAAGCTGATATATCTTGCTGAAAAGTTACTTGTAAGTCAGTTTTGACTTCAGGTAAAAGATATTTGCACTACAAACTAGATCAAAATTACTTTGTAAGATTTTGTGTTTTTGCATTGAAGCTGTGTTGTAGGAAAATGTTCAAATGTTTAATTCATGTATCATAAAGATTTTATTTGGAAAGTTTAAAACAAAAAAGTCTTGAGTTTTTTTTCCCAGTTTTGTTTTTGGTATTTTTTGCTGGACGTTTCATTGTTGTATATGTTTTTTGTCATTAACAGATACACACGGCTGGCCAGCTGTGATATCTGGGGAACCAAAGAAGTGGACTTTCTTGGACTGGATGACTTCTCCAGTCCCTACCAGGATGAGGAGGTGATCAGTCGGACCCCGACGCTGGCTCAGCTCAACAGCGAGGACTCACTGCCCGTCTGTGAGGCTCTCTACCCTCCTGTCGACCTGATGCTTCCTTGCTCCCAGCCCCCATCTCAGCCGCTCCCCTCTCAAAACAAGAGACTCCAAGGTCTGGGCGTCAGCTCCGTGCGGTCGTCTCCGTGCGCCACATCCTCTTCCCAATCCCGTCCTTCCAGAAGTCTTTTCGCAGACTTTCCTGAAAGCTCCCAAAAAGCAACCAGACCTGTTGCTTCCAGCACCGAGACCATGGCTAAAACCCAGAACCAGCTCGGTCTCGCCCAGGACCACACCCAGGCTCAACCCAAACCTCCGGGTCGAGGGGCTAAGATGGCCGCTCCGACGTCTCACAGCGCTGACTTTGTTCGGAAAGCTAAAGTTCGCATCAGTTCTGGACCCAGACCTCAAGGCGAGGCGATGCCCCAGACAGATTTTGAGAGGTCAGATCCGCCGCTGCCTGTCTCCCAGCCTCAAGACGAGAAGCCCTCCACTTCAGCAAGTGCCATCTCAGTGGGCCATGCCACCCCGCAAGCCAGCGGCTTGGCTAGCCTGGAGGGCTTTGAGTTGAAGGCGGAGGGGGCGACGCGGCGGGAGGGGCCTGTCAGCAGGTCCGCTGCTGTTCCCCAGCTGGTAGAGGCGAAGCAGACCGTGTGCAGCACGTCCGACGCTGTGGCAGGGGCGTGCGGCGCAGGCGGCGGCGGGGTTTTGGTTGAAGATCCAGAGCAGAGCAAGGAGGAAGAACACAACTACTCTCTGTTCCTGACCTGCAGCCGAGCTCTGACGCAGCTGGAGGAAGACGAGGAGGAGGAAGACGACGAGGAGCCAGAGGAGGACGAGGGCGATGGGCTGGACTTGGACGATGAAGACCACGATGAAGGTTTCGGCAGTGAGCATGAGCTCTCTGAGAATGAGGAGGAAGAGGAAGAGGAGGAGGATGAAGACTACGAAGCAGACAAGGATGACGACATGAGCGACGCCTTCTCTGAGCCAGGTAGAGGCCGTCTTGAATTCTTTCCTTTCTTGCATTTCAAAACCTAATTTTTCTGCTGCAAAAACACAAAATCTTACCAAGTATTTTTGATCTAGTTTCTAGTGCAAATATCTTTGTGCACTTTAAATAAGACAAAACTAACTTACAAGTAACTTTTCATCAATATTAAGGGTTTAATGAATTAAAACAAACTTTTATCTTTCTGAAAAGTTACTTGTAAGTTAGTTATGTCTTATTTCAAATGAACTCAGATATTTGCACTTGAAACTAGATAAAAATTACTTGGTAAGTTTTTGTGTTTTTTGGACTGTAGTCTAACTTCTTCAACATTTTTGCGTTTCTTTGTCCCGTCAGGCTGTGACATGGAGCTGATGGATGACATAAAAGGCCTGACAGCTGGAGTCTCCAGCCGGAAAAGAGGGAAGCGCCGCTACTTCTGGGAGTACAGCGAGCAGCTCACCCCCTCCAAGCAGGAGCGGATGCTGAAGCCCTCTGAGTGGGACAGACACACGCTGCCGAGCAACATGTACCAGAAGAACGGGCCTCTCCATGGTATTCACAAACACACAGACTCATAGAAACTACACACAGCAGCTCCCAAAGGTGTCTTAATCTGACAAAAACCTTCCCCATCTTTTTAAATGAACATTAATTCTGAAATATGAATGTTATTATAATACTTATGAACATTAAACTAATAGTTTGTCAAATGACAGCATTGATTTTCTGTCAGATTTAGTTCTCAAATAATGTTCAAACCTTTCAGTTTAAATTTTTTTCTTCAATTTTATGTTGATTGTGCCATTTATATAGATGCAAACATGAAATCTATCGCCCAGTCTCGTTACCTAGCAACCCAAGTGGAGCTCCAGCACATTTGGTCAGCTGGTTTTACCGCTGTGCAAGTCTTTTGCTGTTGACTTACAATTCAGAAACCACTTGCTGCATTCTTGTTGGCTGTGCAGGAGGCTCTACTTCTGCTTTTCAAAGATGAAACATTCTCCTTCAAGATTTTGTAACGTTTTATCCAGTTAGTTAGAAGAAAATGTTTCTGCTTCACAGCCCTACAACATTCTCTTACCAAAGACATATGAAGAAAAAAATATATAGATTTATGTCTTTATATTAAACACAAGCAGCACTAGGCAGACATTTCTGAGGTTTTCCAGTGTTACGATTGGCCAGTTGGGCTTATATCACATACACCTGGTATTTTACCAGCAACGTGTCCACCTCTGAGATCCACTCTATATTCAACTATATCACATTATCTTTCTTTTAGAACAGAGTAGTAAAACAACAGCTTTATTTGAGCCTTTTAGATCATTTTATTCCATAATATTGTGTCTTTGAGGTTTGCCTAAGACTTTTAAATGAGGTTGTGATGACGTATGTTGTTCAGATGGGTTTGCACAACAGCATGCCCAGATCAGGATCCTTTGAAATAGCAGGGGAAATAAAAAACTGTCACAAGGAAATTACCCATCACCTGTATTCAAACCTTTTGGTTTTAAATGATGCTGAATTATGGAAATTAGAATTATATAAATGGGAAAAAGTCACATGTGAAAGTATATAAAATTAACTTTTATTGGAAATGCAAATATGCATGTGAAATTTTCAATAAATCTGGAAATGCAAGTGTCAAATTAATTAACCTCTCTTTATCTTAAATAAATATATAATATAAATAAATATAAAGAGCTGCCTATGAGTTACCCCATTTATACAACAGGGAAACATGAAGTCATGGATTTCTAATTAAAAGTCCCTAGACAATTTAATTAACTCACAAAAGTAAAGTATCAATAGAAAATGCTTTTGTCATATTTCTTTTAATAGGAATAATAAGAACTTGTTTCTTATGAAAGAAATGTATATTTAGATTTACATTTTTAAAAAATGCACATTGGAAAGTACCTCTATTTTGTTGTATAGAAATATACATTTTGTTTTGTTTCTATTTTTGTTTATGTTCCATATTTTGTCTGCATCATACATGTCAATAATTTCCAAATTTTGGGGTCAATGAATAAATTGCGTGGCTCTAAGTAGCTCAACATAAATAAGAAAACATTACAGTCACACTTACAGTCATCCATAGTAACGTGATCCTTCTGCTGCTGCAGCAGGCTCAATCATTACAGTACATTTAACTTTAATAATGTCAAAAGTAATTAAAATTATCTTTCTTTCTGTTTCTCCCTAATGAAAAAATGCACTCTATTAAAGGTTGTATTTTTTCTAATATCTTCTGTGTAAGATTCTGACATCTTCCGAATTTATTTTGAGGATTATTTTTATTTAACAAGTGATGCACATCTCTAAAAAGCAGTAATAGCTTAAAAAAGTATAGCAAGGTGACACATTATGCTGAGTAATAATTCAACAGAGCCTCTTTTGTGTCTATAAAAATTGACTGCTTCTGCTTTGTAATGTGTTATGATTTTTTTGTTTTCCTTCCTGTTACAAAGGAAAATACATGCTAAAGAAATCGCGGCGCACAGACGTGGAAGACCTGACGCCCAATCCTCGCAAGCTGCTGCAGATCGGCACAGAGCTCCGTAAGCTGAACAAGGTGATCAGCGACCTCACTCCCGTCAGCGAGCTGCCGCTGACCGCACGGCCGCGCTCTCGCAAGGAGAAGAACAAGCTGGCGTCCAGGTACAGCATCCTGCATGTGTACGATTACAGTCAGAGCTACAATGTGGATAAGTAACTTTCATCTGTTTGGGATTTAGGGCTTGCCGTTTAAAAAAGAAAGCTCAATATGAAGCAAACAAAGTGAAGCTTTGGGGACTCAGTACAGAATATGGTAAGTTAATCATCTCTTCATCCTCAGGTCTGATTGTTGTCTTTTTATTTCTCTTGTTACACTTATCTCTATTAATCTAGAAACCAAAATATTGTCTGGGGAGCATTATGAGTAGTTTTTATGTCTTCTGTGCTTGAACACGTGCAGATCGGCTACTGTTTGTGATCAACGCCATCAAGGAGGAGATAATGCTGCGAGTGGAGGACTCGTCTCCACGCCCAACCAACATGACCGAGACTCTGGAGCGGCTCATCGAGGAAACGCTTGGTGAGAATTAAACATGAGTAAACATTCTGACCTTGTTTAGCTTTACTGTGCTTGTAAAATGCTATTTTAAACTTACTTGGTTTGAAATCTGAGATCACAGGAATTTTTTTTGTCTAAAATATGTCTTTCTCTGACCTCTAAATGTGTGTAGTTTGCCATTTTGTCCATCTTTACTTCCATTTTGCACCCTTAAAGAAACATTTGTTTATCAGTTTTCTTAACTCAAGTAAAAAAAAATGCAGTAATTGCATAAAATTAAGTTTATAATGGTTTTTCAGCAAAAATAACAAAAAAAGAAAAGTGCAAATTAAGATTGTAGTTATATTTCACAAAGGGCTTCTAGTTGTTATGCTGGTTTGGATTGCTTTTTATTTCTTTCAGAGATTAAGTCATTATTTCAAACTGTTGTCTGTATTTTCTCATGTTATCTTTTTCTGATTTAGAAGAAATAGGAATAAAAATAGCCTTTATTGCCTCACAGTGAGGAATTCAAGTGTAAAAGCAGCATCACGATATATGTAGGTGCACACAACAAATCAAAAAGTATTAAATATACATATATACCAAGAATCCCAATAATAATTATATTTGTTTAAATTAATAACAACATGTAAACTAAGACACGTATAAAAGAAAAGAAAGAGGGTCAAATATGTTTATGCTTCTGCCTACCTCCTTTTCAAACAAATAGTTATCTAAATATATATCATAGTATTTAACTTGTGAATGTGAATATGTATGTTTGAAATAAATACATAACCAGATCATAATAATATACAGTATACAATCATTAAATAATTTTAACGTGTATTGAACATTAAAAAGAGAACAAATTGTTTGCAATAAACATTCTACAGCAGAAATGTTATTTAAAAACAAGTAAAACAGAATAAATAATTGTTCTAATGCCAGAAGGGACGTAAACATATTGATTTTGTTGGGAGTCGTGATAGTAGTGTAGTTTTATAGGGAGGATCTCCTGTAATGCTCCTTTGTGCACCTAGGATGCAGCTGTCTGCCAAAAAAAAGCAGACAGAGGAAATCTGTATACGAGAAAATACATTTGCACAACTTTACGTCTCTTTTAGTGCCATCACCGGTTGCTGGGCAGACTTCAGACTTTGTCAACAAGATTTTGGAAAACACGGGACGCGGTGACCCAACGGGAGGACTGGTCGGCCTGCGAGTCCCCACCTCCAAAATGTAGACAAACCCTCCGTCCACTGAGAAGAGTGGACTCCATATTACCACCGTGCTGTCCGTTGTAACTATTCTCCCCTCTGCATGCCCCTCCAGCTCAGAGTAAACACTCATCGCCAGTCACTCAAACACACACACCACCTCCCCGTACGTGTGCTTGTCTTTGCCGTGCAGCTGTAAGGCACAAACCCTGGCTTTTCCGTCTCTGCACGCCACGCGCAGCGTCAGTACATCGCTGTCTCCCCAACCATGGTGGCCGGCTGTTGGGAGAAGCACGTTGAAAAGCAAGTGATGGTTTGGTGTGTCTGGAGCAGCACGTTCTTAAATCCACTGGTGATTGTTAGATGAGCGTAACGTCGCCTGCTGCAGGCTTTAGGGACTGAGACTGGAGCTCAAATGAGCATAACCACTGGAAGACTTTGTTTGAGGTGGTAATAAAGACAGAGGAAATCTTGTTACATGCCAGAAACAATCACAGATTGATGAAGCATAAGTTATCGTTTATACAAGGAGCTTTATCCCAAAAAGCAAAAAAAGAGAAAAAAAACAACAACAAAAGAAGTTCCAGGATGTTAAATTGACCCCTTCACTGAAGCACTTTTATAAAAATGGCTCTGGTAGCCCAGAAAGCTGCAGGGGAGAAAAAAGCAGGGTGGCAGGAAATATTTAGTACTGAAGGCCTAAATAAATTTACGCCATCCCCTGTTTGCCAATCAACTCTACTGCTTGCAAAAACAGGTTTAGTATATTAGCGCAAGATATGAAACAGAAAAAAAAATGCAGTAGAAGATTCAAGCGATCACACATCCTGCTGGTTTCGACATGTAACCTTAATCAACAGGAAGTGGTTCACAACCTGAATTGGAAATGCATGTAGCATGGTGCTTTTTTGGGGCTTTCTGGTGGTTATAACTGGACTGGGAAACGATGATGAGGATGGTGATAAAGATGACATAAACAGCAATCCATCTCCTCCAGGAAACTGTATATAGAAGTGTCTCCCAGGCATCAGCTCCTCCCTTTTTTGTACAGTAAAGTTGACATGGCAGCGTGGTGGTGACAGTTTGATGTGTTCATACTAGTGTTTGATCAGAGTTCTATTCATTGTGCCTTGTATATGTATGTGTGTGTCTCTTTAAGTCTGAATGAGTGTGTGTTAGAGACGGACTCGAGCTCCAGCTTTGGAGAGAAGGTTGTTAGGGAACGAAAGGATGGACACAAGTTGTTTAAAGATATTCTGAATGTACATAAACAAATGGAAGCTCTTGTTGCGTGATGCCACAGAGTCTGTGTATATAGGAGGGCTCTGCAATAGATTCCTTTCGGTTTTTGGTACTCTTGTCTTTAGGGTCCTGGGAGGGGCGGGATGGGGCGGGTTAACAGATATTTTTCCTTTAGGGTTACAACAAATATTTGCACACTATATTTTGATTGTTTTTGTACCAAAGACACATGCAACGAAAATGGCGACCAGCCAGTTAAAGTAAGGTTTTGCACAGCTTACCTGACGCCGTATTGAATGTAAGAAATGTGGGAGGGTCAGGGAACTTCATAGAACTGTGAAATTAGTTTGGGTCCAATTCTGTACAGAAAAGGAACATTAATTTGTGTCCCTTGCAACGTGGGCTTTTTCCTGTAGATTTGTTGCTTAGGAACCACTTCATTCCTGAACTGATTCCTCCCTGCACATGCTAAGTGTGTTAATGGCGCTAGTTAGAAAACAAAAACAAACAAAAAAAAACAAGCGCTCACCTAGTAGATAAGCTAAGTTACTTTTTTTTTTTTTTTTTGCTTGTCAAGATGTTCCCTGAAATAACCAAAATATTCCTGTGTCACTTGTTTGATTTCTGTATGTAGTCAAGGTCTAGTTCACAAGCAGAATATTATCTGAGTTGTGCTTTAAAGTACTGTATATAGAAGCATTAATGCTACATCTATGAGTTATGAAATGCTACTTTTCATGATTTGTTTTCAAGCATGTCACATTTCTGCATTTAAAAAGCTAGAGAAAAAATAAACAAAAAACAGTATATTTTTGTATTTAAGCTGCTTCTTAGACTTGCTTTCTGGTTTTTAGGTATTCATAGGTCAGAGAATTAGTTATGGAGAAAAAGAAGAGACAGGCTGATCGAATAATCTTCTTTACTGACTGTGTAAAAGAGAACAAGGACTGGATAATTTCAGACACAATGTGGCATAACGTCACTGTCATTAGAGCGGTCTGCAGGAAGATGGAGGACAGGCTGTATTTGTCTTGTGGCTCAAAATGATGCTTCACACTGACCTGGAATCAGCAGCTTTTACATTTTAGTAGAGATGCACCAATAAAAGATTTGTGACTGATTTTCACCCAAACCTCTACCTGCTGATATGGATTTCTGATTAGCAGCATTCAAAACATTTTTTGGCCTTATAAGAGTAATAATCTTACACTGTGTGTGAGAAAGGAGTCACTATTTTAGAACAAAGACAAAATGATGACGAGATTGACATTTTCCACCTGTATAATAACAGTTACCACTGCTAAATTTGAGCAGCAGTCTTTGTGTCTTTCCGCTAGAACATCTGGATCTTTACTTTATCTCTGATATATTCCAAACATTTCCAAATCCAACATGTTTCATGATAGAGAAGTTGGAAGCTCACAAAGAGTGAAACTTTGCAGTACTCCAAAGAGCCTTCCTGGTATCTACTAAAATGTGCTCTATGCTAATTTTGTCACTTCAATGAGACACAAAACTCCCGAAAATGCAACATGACAACGCCTAACTCTCTGAATGAACAGCCAACATTCCTCTGTAGAAAATACTTTGTTCTTTAACAGCTCAGTCATTCGAAAATAGACAACTTTGAGTCTTCTTCACTCAGTAAGAACTTCCCCACTGATGAGTGTTGTGGTTAGCAGAACGTCGTTCTTAGTTATGGTGCATTCACTGACAGGAATAAAAAGTGTGTTTTCCACACGCTAAGCTCAGTCAGTTTAAAAATCAGGCAATTCTGTTTTTTTTGTGCTTCTAAACTTTAGTTTCAGAATCAATCATTAAATTACGAGACGTTTGCATTCCTGGGATTGTTACCTTTCGAGCTGCATTGTTGACCTGTATGCCTCGCCTTCATTCTTCAAGCCTTACTGCATCAAAATTAGCTACTTACCGGTACATATTTCTCTGTTTATGTCATACCATGTGTTCTCAATTGTGTAAATATTTCAAAATTTTATTTCCACCTGTTTCACCTAAGAACTAATTCTCCTCAAATTAACCATAATCAAATTTTAGGACTTAAAATAAATTCATGAATGAGTTTTTTTGATTCCAGGGCAGTGTGAAGATCAAAAGTTATTTCCAGAGCGTTTTCTAATGACTGTGAGCGTTCCTCTCTGTGTATTTCATGATTGGGTAATAGCTAATTTCCTTTTCTGTCTAAAAAGGGAGAAATGGTGCTTCTTTTCTGAAACTAGAATGATAAGTTTCCAATATTCACATTTGACTTGTTTGACTAGTTGTAGCCTAAAGACTTGCTCTCCCCTTTCCGTCCATAGTTATTTTCTTAGTAGTTATATATTTTGTAAATAAACTATGAGTTAATATGTATCTTCTAAATGTTAGTTATATGTGTAGATTATATGTTTAAAAAGACAACAGCACTTTGTCCAAAAAAATGAAAAAACAAAAAGAAATATTTTTTTTCTTCCATTTGCTGCTAAACGGCCTCGTGTGAATGCTGCAAGTGTACTTGATGACTACTTGCTCAGATAAGTCTATTACCTGACATGGCTAGGTCTCTGAACTAGCAAGTAATATACGCGTGTGGCCTGACGGGGGTTAGATCTACAAAGTTTCTTGAGCCATGAAATGATATGAGGTGTTCAGAGAGAGGAAGAGAGTATCATTGCTTGGCTTTCGGGAAGTGCAGTGTCTTGACAGGATCGGTCTATTTCCTGGTCAGGGTGTTATGGTATGTTTGTGGTCTTAAACAAAACAAAATGAAAAAAAAAGAGGGTTTTGATTCCAGGGCCCCTACGTTTGATTCTGATGCTGACCCCCTTGGCGTCATGATTCATTTGCCTTCAGTAGAGGTTTCCTATGGAAAATCTGATTCTGCTTTGGCTTCCTCTTCAGGGCGATGTACAGTGTAGACACATTTCTTCAGAGAGCTATATTGTTATCATTTGTAAACTGATTTCTACTTGTGACTTAAAGAGGAGGGGGTTTAGCCTTGGGCGGCCGGGAAGAGCTCGCTCCAAAGCTGGTTTTCCGGGCCGCCTTAGGGGATATTACTATATCACTGTACTGTATGGCAAGCCAATTACAAGTGGAGACTCAATCCGGACACTTATTGCCTTCTGAAATAACTTCACACAAACAAAAATAACAACATGGCAGACATGTTTGTAGCTAAAGGGACATGCCTGGGGTTTATAACATTGTTCTGCCAGTCTGGTAAACAACAGCAACAAAACCATTCAGCCTGATTGGCTCAAAACAACCCTGACTGAAGTAGCAGACGTGGCGATCCATAACTGAAAATTGACTTCAGAAGTCTGAACACAGTATTCAAAGCCTTTTCTCAGCTATGATCTGATGCCAGGTCTGTCAGGGGGTCAACAGTGGTTACAGGGCCGCTGGTTGACGGCCGGCTGACATTAGAGGCGCGCATGTTTTGCTGTCGATCACGAGGCTGTAGTTTTAAGAGAGTCCTCACAGGTTTTTACATTTAACATGATAGGCGCAAGCTGTGCAACTTTACATTCGAACCAAGAGACTCTGTGGCATTTTAATAGTCAAGGAAATGAGTGAGAATCCACGCCAGTAAAACTATTCCTTATTCTTTTTAGTTTAAAAAAAAAAAACCTATACCGTAACTATTAAGCTAATAGAGTGTGTAACTTTGTGCTACTCTTGTTCAATAAAAGCTACGTGGATACCATAAAGCTCTTCTTCAGCAAATCAGGGTAATACTGTTCTTCTATCTGACATGTGATGACGTATAAAATCGCAAGAAAAATATATTTATGTATTCCAGTTATTGTCGCCATTCTTTACTCTGTACAAAAAATATATTGTCTGTCTGTGTGTTCTGAATTATCAATGTCAATCACTATGGTGCAATGCTCTGTACACAAAGTCAAAACAAAGGCCAACAGACTTTGACACAAAAATTTAAAACAAACAAAAATTTTTTTTTGAATCTGCAACATGTTCCCTTCATGAAGGATTTGACTCTGATGTCCAACTGGGGTTTGTCACATGGTGCTGATAATGTTTGGTCATCCAAGAAGTGCTGCCCCCCCACTCCAATTGTTTCCATTAGTTTTAAGTTTCTGTAAACGGTGAGATTTTGCTGTTGGACCAGTAAGAAGAAGATTCCCATGGGTTCTTTCTCTGAACAGCAGGAGTTGGGAGTTTCTGTTATTGACTTGTGGTATAAATGTTGCTCAGCATAGCATGACTTCTTTTGTAAAAGCCAGTTTATTGGGCTTGACAAAACTAGCCATAATGAAATTTAAAAAATAATATATATTATTTCAGTGATACACATTATCAGATCATATAATATAATTTCAGAGAAGTTTCCATCAGTTTCACAGTATAAACTGATTGATTGTTCAGTTAAATTATTAATAGCATTCTAGATGAAGGACTAGATTTCATACAAATCCTTTGACGGTACGGTTTTATCGGTTTGCTAATTTATATTAATACTTTGGACTTGATAGTTATAGTAAATATAGTATAATGGAATTTTTTCACAAGCTAGATAAACACATGGATTGGAGATAACTTTTTAAAATACGTAATTTGATATCCTGTGTTTGTAGGAATCTCTTAAAGTTTCTTAATCCATTACTGCTGATTCCAGGTGGTTAAAGGATAGCATAAGTTGGAAATAATGGGGATAAAATACTAAGTCTTAGCACCAAATTATCTAAACAAAACAAAACAAACAGACAAAAAACAATCTAAAAATAAACTTCGGATTCATTGAAACTTTGTATTTTAAAACAATTTAAAGATTATGTCTTACACAACCTGGCAACATGCTAGCTTGTTAGCACTGAGTTTAGATTCATGCTAGCTTAAACTATGCCAACAAATGTCATCTGATAAAAACATTGTTTTTAGTTCTGCTGTTTCATTTAATAAAATCCTAATAGTCTTTAAAGTAATGATTAAAAAAACTCTGAATTTTGGATTTGTAGTGATTTTGTCCTTTTGAAATGGGAAGATTTGAATTTTAATATGTTGCAAAGCTATGTAAACCTTGCCCAACCTCAAAATTCAGAAGCTTCACATGTACCTGTATTAAAGTGAATTGAAGTGTATTTTATATACTTATGAATTATATAATTTATCTATTTTATAAGACACACAGCACGATGAACATTTATTATAATAGCTTACAACAATTAGATTTTGTAGTTTTGACATTAGCATAAAGGAAAGAAAAAATGGTGGTTAATGAAAGTTGTTTGAAAAACATACTAAACTTGGCAACCACCTCACTTGCTATATTGTTGATTTCTTTGCATCTTGCTATCGTTATAAAGTTACTGCACTTAAGATACTTTTAAAATTAGAAATATTGAATTTTAAATCTACAGCTGCATTAGATTATATTTAGCTCTTTTAAAGCTATTGAAAGTTTCTTTAATCTATTTTGCTTGTGTTAATTAATAAGATATATTACGGCATCAGCATTTTTTTCATCCAACAACTTACTACCTTGTTAACTGGGGTAATATCTTCAAGCTTATAAGAAGGTAAAAATGACAGCTAATGTCTGAAAAACTGTAATAAATGATTCATTTAATAAAATAGTTTGTTTGTTTACAACTTGCATCAGTGACAAAAAGTATTTATATTATTTTAATAGTAAAAATAAGGAAATAAAGTTGAGTGTAACATTTGATGAATTGCCAAGTCACATAAATCTTTCCAAAATTCTCAGTTCTCTCATGCAATGATATACATATTTATTTAAAAAACTTAATAGGAACGCTTTTACTAGCATTAGTATTTTATTCCAACATATAATGCAATTATCGTTTTTTATTGTAGCTAGGAACAACTTACTCTACTGATCCCAGCTTGTGCTGTCCTTATGTTTTAAGTCTGAAGGAAGGCAGCAAAGAACTTTTAATTAAAATAATTCCAGAAAAGCTGTTTGCAAAAGCAGTTTCAATTGATAGTCAGTGTTGTTTTTACAGCTTGTTGTAGTGTTTTCTCTTTTTATTCCTTAACTTTCCATTGTTAAGGCAAAATTTGTGTTTTTTTTCCTGGAAACTTCTTAGTGTAGAATCGATAAAGTAAGTATTCTTCAAAATGTTTATATAATGGGTTCTTTTGACTCCCATCTGTTGGCTGTATTGTCATGACCCAAAAGTCTGGCTTCCAGTTCTGTTTGTATCATTTCACATATATTCTGTTTTGTTTAAACTTACAACCCTATTTTTGTAAAACTGCCTCACATTTTGAGGTTGTGTCACTTATGTTCCCTTTCGTTCGTCCCAAAATGAGAAGCAGCAAGGCTTGTGTGTTTGCAGGGTAACTTCTTGCATTAAGCTGAGAGAATTTGGTGCATTTTAATTCCCTTGCAGAATGGGGAAATGATTTGGACATAAGAAATTGATTTCATTGTCACAAAGTTGTTGCATGGCTTTTTGGGGCTCTCTGTACTCTCAGTGATTTGATTTTGTACTTGCTGCTATTGAATGAGCACAAAGAGGCTTGAGGATGTTTATGACAGATTTCCAGTATATTTACCCTACATACTCCTCCTTGGTTTTTTTTTTTTCTTTTTCTTAGATATTTTTCCTGTGATAGTTAAAAGACCAAAAGCATTACTCATCTTGCCCTTGGTTTTTACACTTACAGAAAAAAGACAATATTTTGAATTATGATGCCTGCTGAACCAGGTGCCTTAATCAAATATACAAAAACACAAATCTGCACCTTCTGTCAGTCTGGAGGGGATTTCCCCACAGAAACAATGGACTGGGTTTTCCAAAACTTAAGCTTGAAACACAAAAATAAACTGAAAACCTTGCTCTATCTAACATCCACACATTTTACAGTGTAATCAACCGTTAGCAGCAGATTTAAACAAGTTCTCTTTCCCAGATGTTGCATTACTTTCCAACGGTATTTCCCTTTAGTATTATAGTGGAACCCGATGTTGTTTTGGGAAACCCGGTTCTATTTTTTGAAACTCTTTCTCTGCCCACTACGCCACAATATCGTACGTTGTATTGGCTGCTGCTGCTATCACCGCTGGTGTGTTTGTGTAGAGAAGAGCAAACTTCCACTGTGTCAGTGACAGAGGGAGACTCGGGGCCTGCTTTTTACCTGGTCAATATCAATGCATTCTTCTTCTTCTGAGGTTTTGACATGGTGCACTGGGTTGCTGCCTCTTGAGACCTTTATGTGACAGTAAAAAAAAAAAGAAATAAAACCAATAAAAAAAGAACACTTTCCATTTTTTAACTTTGCTATAATGAAGTGCCAGACCCCTCCGTGAAGTCAGTGTTGGCACTGAGTCGCAGGTTGCGGATGAAGCGACAAACTGAGCATGGGGGTAAACTGTGGTGCTATACTCTGTCCCTGGCTGGGTGCTACAGTAACATGGCTGTGTTGAATTTTAGCCATATTATTCCTTCTGTTGATGACTCCGGTCAGTCTGGTGTTTCTGACTGCTGTACGCTGACATAGCGAGGTATAACTCCTCCGCTGCTGCTTTGCTGATGAATGTAGACTCGTCTTCCTCAGCAGGATCACACAGACAGATGAAAGAGTGTCTGGAGATTTTATTTCTTTCTTGTTTGTATTTGTTTGGAAGCTCAAAGGGAGACTCTGGTCATTATGATAGAGAAAGATCTCGAATGTTATATTTTTATGTGGCTACTCTTGCTCATATGTTTAAACCTTCCTATCGTTAATGTTATAGTTTGATATTTATGCTAACTCTGTCAAATGTTTATATTGTTTTAAATTATATTTTATATTTTCCCCTACTCCTAGTGTTTATAATATGTGATATTTATTTGTGAAGGCCTGTAATTTAAAATGCAATGAGACAAATATGATTAAATTGAGATTTTAAAGTATTTCCACTGAGGATAGAAAGTCAGACACATGTCTTGAGATTCACAGGTGCAAATCACAATGAAACCACAATGACTTCTCAAACTTAATCTCTCATTTCTGGGAAAATAGTGGCAAAAGTTCAATAAATCAGCAATCGATTAGGCATTTTCCAATCTGCACCAATTCTTTTTTTTTCTATTTTGATAACCTCTGCTATAACACAGAGCATATTTTCTGGTAAAGATAATCACATTTATGCTTTAGACGATATTTTTATGTTTTTATACCAAACTCTTCCAAAAGTGCATCTGTGGTTGATGTGTATTTTAGACCAAAATCTGCTGCATTCAGCTTTTTAATGCTTTAATGAATAGAAAATATCTAAAGATTCAGAAGTTGACCTGCCAGTCATGGGAAAGTTGATAGCTTCCTATCTATAATCAATTAGGATTTGTTCTTTAATGTAGTAGACCCGTTCTTATTTCACAAAGCTGAAAAATAACCATTCTAAAAACTCAATTTCAACAAGTGCACAAAGTAAAATGCAAAAATGTGTAAAAAAAAAAAAAAAAAGTATTTTAGAAAATAATATTCAACTAAAGCTGGGTTTTGATTATTTTTATGATTATTTATTTCTACTATTGACATTTTTAACTACTGAGTTGAATAAATGGAGATGCTATAGTTAAGTCCATGACTATAAAATAGTTTTTCCACATACTGATTATGTAAGGGACAAATTGCAAACAGCCTAAACAAATAAGTAAATCTTTAACCTTGAATAACTCATTTGTAATCTCTTTTACAGATCAAAGTGAAAATATGCAAACAACAATCAATTTGATTGATGCTTATTATTAAGACTCATATTGAGATCCCAATCACTATTTTCTAATCAGAGTATTCAATTCCTCAAACAAGATTTCCATGCAAACTACCATTGTGAGGATATTTTTTATTTCTTTGCACTTTCGAAGGACTTGAATGACTGAAATAAATCAATTCAAGTTAGAGTTAAATAGCTTTAATATATAAAGAAGCACCTTTTGACCCTCAGTTTAAACTTAGTGATATACCAATGTACTTTATTTACAAATAATATGCAAGTTTCCCTGAATAATATTTAATTGAGTGGTGAGAAATTTCTGCCTGTGAAACTCATTAATTGTTGTTAAAGGTTCGATGTGGTTCAAAGCTAAACCAACTTTTAGCGCTCACCTTAGAAGATGGCTCATTTGCCATTAATAGAACTTCAGTGGAAATGTTGAGATTTTTACCACGTTCCCTGTTGTTGTTTTTGTTTTGTTTAAATTATTTCTTAAGCTCTATTTACTTTCTTTTTAAGAAGGGCTTGGTTTGCAGTGTCTTGTCTCGTAGCCCTGGAGATTAGGACGGGGCCACTTAAGGCTGGTGGGCAGAGACCCCTCACCTTCCCCTGTAGTGAATAAATACAGGAGGGGTTCATCTCCTCTTCTGCAGACTGATTTAACTAAAGCAAAAAACTACCCATCTTTGACAATAAAAGCAAAACTATCTACATTTACACTCGTCAATCTTACAAACCAACACTGCAGTGATTTACATCTCCTTCCAGACTTGCCAAAACACACGAGAGATCTTCAACAAAAAGAAAAAATGCTTCTCTTAAAGTAAAGCATCTGTTCTGTTTATTTTTCTTCTGTTTCTAAGAATAAGAGCAGACAGTACGTCAATTTTTAGTAGGAAATCCATACAAGCCCAAACATTTGGAGAGGATGTGGAAGGTATCGGCCATCCTGAGCTCCACATGCCATTGTTATGATGCTTCTGGTCTTGTATGGTAACTTATTCTACTAGATCAACCGCATGGGATCTTTCTGTAGTTAGTCCTGTGTGTGTTCCTCTCCCCAGTTTCAGTAGGAAGGCTGTACTTCATTGCTAAGTGCTCTGTAATAGATCTCTTGGTGATTCTAATTTGGTAAAGAAGCAAAACCTGCAGAACGTGTATCCTGCTGAAACTAACTTGATCCTCTCTTTAGCAATGACGTCTATTTGTAGTTCACATATATGCCTGTTTAAATACAATATCTTGACATGTGTTATATTTATGTTATATAATAAATGTTGTGCTGGGTTTATACTTTTGGTTTAACTTCTTTCTTTTACATTGTATTTTTTGGAGGCACAGTTGCACAGGCATGGAAATGTAAGACTTTTTTTTTCTCGGTTTGTACTGTAATGGCCCATTCTGTTTCAGCTTTTGACAGTTTTTGTCGGACACCTGCCCTGAATCTCTGTTGTGTTCTTGTGCCTCTTTATTTTTTCTAACTTTGTGTTAAATCATTCTTTCTTTTCTGTCATGTATCAGCCGGGTGTTGGTACTGCAGCTCTGCTTGTAACCACATTAGTCTGATTATGTTTATTGATTTTAATATCAAAACAATAAAAACCATTAGCACCCCACTCTGACTCCTGTTTTATTTTTATTTTGACTTACATTTTATCTGTCTAAGGAACTGCTGTAGTGCAAAACAACATTTTACAAAATCTTTAAAACACGCCGGGTCTGAATTGGTATAAAATGCATTAAAGATACATTCAAATACAGACCAGTACATGCAGATTATGCATGATTATCCTGAGGGGAAGTTTCTTCTAATACAGGGTTGTCTAGCTTCAGTCTATTGTTATTTATAATATATTTCTGATATTTTATAAGTTTTCACAAAGGGTGAATGGAAAATTTTATTTATTCACCTATTTAACTGTGTACAACCTGAATCATGACTGTAGTTTTTGTAGACATTTGGTTGTTGAAGCGTATTCAACCTGTACACTTTTAAGGATTGCATACATGCAATTCTGAGTGACATTTTGTTATTTCCTGCTTCAAATTGTTATTAATTAAGGAATTGCCCACTGATTGATAACTAAAATGTGTGTAATCAATATCCATTGGACAAAAAAACTGCATATGGATTTTGGCAGAAGTTCAGTTTCCCACTAAGATGGTAAAAGAACAAATTTTCAAGGGTAATTTAAAGTATAGAATATAAGTTTGACAAATTGTATGGATATCTGTAGAGCATAGTATAATACATATGAGGTTTGACTTGTCTGTGTCAGAATATAAACTATATCACGTGCACTTCAGAGTCCTAAAATCCATGGATTTACCACCTTTAGGTAAATTATTTCTCCCTGGACCACCACCATATTTATAAAATTTCTTTTCACTACACACTTACTTTAAAGTGTGTAGTAAAAAGAAAACTCTTGAGGAGAGAAGATGGTAGATAATTTTTCTTGCTCAGTCCGTTGTGCCCAGGGCAGTGAGCGATATTTTCTACAGCAAAAAGACTTGCAGACTTTCACAAGCACTGTGAAAATTCAGAGAAACTTCTAGTTTCTTCACATTAAGCAGTAAGACAAAATAGGAATAAATATCAATTTGTAAGGGGCTTTTTTACATAAAGAAGATAATTTTCCCTAAAATTGACAGCTACAAACAGAAAAAAGTGAAAAAGCAGCCAACGTACAGGAAAAATAATAATATAAAAAACAACTCTAACCTGGCATTACTTTACTTTTATTTATATATTTTTTAAAGTTTTGGCCCTTTGTGCTGATTACCATACATTGTAGTAGATCAAAACTCTTTTACAGTACAGTAAAAGGTACTTTTAAAAGTGGAAATTTTTTTTTTAATGCATCACTCCTGTAGTAGCAATCTTATTTATTTTATTCTTAACAAATACAGTATTATTTATAGCATTCAGTGTCATCTATGAGCAGATTAATAAAAAACGGTTTAAAATAGTGGTTGCATAACTGACTCACAAGATAACTGGAAGACATTTGCAAGCCTGAACATCTTTAGGTCCACAAATATTACCAGGCTAAGAGCAACTTAAACAATATCCAATGCCAAAATTGTATCTTCTGAATAATTTATAGCACAATTTACCGTTATTGTTTTTGTTATTTAGATTTTTGGAAAAGATCTCACTTGCTGTTAACAACTACTTCCAATGGGTAAAAGTTTGCTGGCAGCCATATAATACATTTCTAGAAGTATAGTAAAAGTTTTATCTTGATAAGTACCAGATGGTGAACATTTTTAAGAGATTTCTAAAAGCATTTTTTCCTCTCTACCCCTATATTTACTTTTCTAATTATTTTTAAAAACACATGAAACAATACTCCAACCACTCAGAAATCTACTTCAAAATTAGATATTCTAAAATATTTACAGGAAGACCGAAACCGCCTCAGCCAATTAGATTATAGCTTCGCCTAAAGCGGATTGGTCTCTTTTAAGCCTTACAGCTTTCCGTACCAAAATAGCAATGGCCTCCTCGGAGGACGTAAACGTCCGAATTTGCGGACAAGAAGTAATAAAATACGACCTGGAGATAAAGGCTCTCACTCAGGTAAGAGCTCAGTTGTTGTTTATGGTGATTTTCATGTGTTACTGGGAGAAGTTGACATTAAACGCAGACAGGTGATCCTAAATGTTGGCCATTGAAGTTAGCTTAGCATCAGTTAGTTGGAATAACTTCCATTTGTCACTTTGTTTTAATAAGAATATTTTTCTGTGCCGCTGTTTCGTCACCACATGAAATTAGCTTATTTTTTAAAATTTTATTTTAGTGATTATTTCATTTTTTCGTGAAAGCTTTCTGACAACTTTTAAAGCAACATCTGTCTCCCATTAACAAATACCTTGAACCAACCAACCAACACTTTTAGTTTGAAATATAAAATAATAAAGAACATATCTGAAATAGGCCAAAGAATAACCCGCAAAAAGCGCATAGTTATGACAGTCTGTGTTTTTCAACCCGGTGACACAGTTGTGTATTTTAGGGCATAATTATTATTTTGGTTATTCTTTCTTTAAATTCTTTATGCATGTTAACCAGAGAAATCAGTTTCCTCCTCTCCTTTTTGCCACTAATTCAAATTCTTCTTTAATATTTTGCCTTTTTTTGATTTTGACTTTTATTTTGGTATTGTGCTTGCTTATTTTTCTATTGCAATCTTTAAAATATCCATCTTTCTGTCCAAGCAGACCAAGTCGGTTCATTAACTTGCAGACAACCTGAATCTGTGGCTAAAGATGATGATGATTTGAAGAATGTCTTCCAACATCAAATATTGGGGACCTATTGGGATAAATAATCAAAATACAAGAGAAAGATGCAAAAAACTGGTCAGAAATTATAAAAATGGTTTGATTCAATACCAATAAATATTTTCCTGTTCATTAATGTTAAAGAATTGTAGATAATCTTCAACATTCTTTCTTTGTGTTTACAATATTGCATGGACTATAAATACAATGATTACTAGCATTAAATACTTTGTGGAGCTCTAGTTTTAGATTTAAACTTCTAAACTTCTATTATGTATTTTCCAGGCACATATTTCTATTTTATGCCACAATCAAGTAACTATGTTTAAGCACACCCAAATGGTTGCCACTGAAGATTAATAGATTTCTTAAACATGCATGAAAAAATCAAAACAACATAGTAACACTCCAGGTATGTGTTAAAAGAATGAAAATAAAAAGGATATACATTTTTAGCTTGAAATCACTGCCTCCTTTGAAAGTTATATTTCAAAAAATGTTGGTTGGCTTAAGATTTATGACAGCCAGAATTTGACAGACTGTAATCTTGTCATTCTGCTCACAAAAACATTTTAAACTTCACATGTGTAATTTAACCTTTCTGCTTTCACAGGCTGTTATTTTTGCACTTTCATGTTTTTCTGTATCTGCAGGACATCATTAATTGTCCTGGACCTCATTCTGCTCTCGCAGAGCTCAACTCTCGGGTCAAAGAGAAATTCAACAAGCTGCGGCTCAGGATACAGGTCAGGTCTTTGCCCCACATACAAACTGTGTTGGAACTTCTTACTTTAGAAATGGAAATGTGTCAAGGGAAGCCATGTTTTCGCTGCTGTCAGGATCTGGAGCAGATGGCTCAGGAGCAAGACACGGAGTCCACCAGACTGCCCATCCTCATGGAGATGGAGAGCCAGCGACGCCAAATGCTGAGGTGTCTGGACACAAATGCATGAACGTTTAACTCTATCAGTGATTCTTATTGCATATAATTCACTTTAATGACAAAATAATATATAATTATAGCTCTGGAAAAAATTAAGAGACCATTGCACTGAACCTCATTGAGAACCTCATGGCTATTCCACTAGATATGGATTTCTGAACTCTTCTTGTGTTAAAACATTAGTGTTGTTTCTAAATGAATATGAACTTGTTTTCTTTGTGTTATTTGAAGTCTGAAAGCCCTGCATCTTTTTCATTATTTTGACTATTTCTCATTTTCTGCAAATAAATGGTACATTTTTGCTTGACATTTCGGAGACATGTTGTCAGTAGTTCATAGAATAAAAGAACAAAGTTAATTTTACTCAAACATATACCTGTAAAAAGTTAAATCAGAGAAACTGAGAATTTTAAGTGGTATCTTAATTTTTTCCAGAGTTGTATATATGATTGTTGTAAATGGAAGCACTAAGCTTTGAGAGGCAGATAAAACAATCAATTGAATGAAATATTAGGCTTTCAAACTTGGTTGTTCATTGTATCCATCCATCCGGTTTTTGCAGTTTTCATATTACCTACATGACAGTTGTAGATAATTACAGTAAATTCAAATTAAAATAATTTGCAGGGGCGTGGCGTAGGGGTTGGTGCGACCCATATTTAGAGGCCTTCGGTGTTCGACGTGGCCGTCGCGGGTTCGACTCCCAGACCCAACGATATTTGCCGCATGTCTTCCCCCCTCCTTCCCTGTTTCCTGTCAGCCTACTGTCATATAAGGGACACTAGAGCCCACAAAAAAACCCCTGGAGGGGTAAAAAAAAATAAAAAATAAAAAAATAATTTGCAGGAACTGTTTAAGGTACCGGTAAATAATTCCAAGTCACTTCTTATAGTATTCTGAGTTGTTTCTGATATTTTTGTGGGTTCCAGCAACCAGACAGCATGGCGGAAAGCCAACCTGGCCTGTAAACTCGCCATAGACAACATGGAAAAAGACGAGCTTCTGCACGGAGGAGAAAGCCCGAGCACCAGACACAGGTCAGTAAAGTTCTGCTGAGGCTTTCGAAGTGCTAAACCAGGTCACTGAGCATTTTATTGTTAATTGAAGCTCTTTCTACAAAACATTCAAAGATCTCTAATCACACTGTGGATGCCTTTCCTCCTTAGCAATGTGTTAAACACATGCCCGAATGCCTCAGAGCATCAAGCTGCTAAAACTCCTGCTTTATAGGTGTGTTTGACTAGCAGCTGGTGCCTATTCTCTAAAATTGTTTTCAAGGTTTTACTTTGTAAAGTTTCTGTTCAGGCTTGTTCCTTGTATTAGACAGTGAGGTGTGCAATACTTCATTTTCAGATCTGATAGATCTCCATTAATTGCTCATTGTTAAAGCTATAAACAACAGTGTGTGCTATTAGGATTTAATTTAATGTAATGGACCAACACATTGAACATCCTGAGTCCAGTATGTTCTGGAACCATTTTTGCTGCCTTTGTGTTTACAAGCCTCTTGTGGTATGTCTCTTAAATGCCTTTTCTTTTATGCGAATAGCTCAGCCAGACTATAAAAAGCACCTGAGCTTTAAATCTTGTTTCAGGTTCTCAGGTGAATTTAAGTCTGGACATAAATGTGTTTTGACTGAAACCATTCCATGCTATTTGTGTGTGTGTGTGTGTGTGTGTGTTTACGGTTGGTTCTTACTAGGACTGAAACGATTAGTCAGATTAATGGTTATGAATCACTTATAGAAATGATCAACTAACTTTGTAATCGGTTAATTGTTAAATGGAGAATACAGACTAAAAAAAAAAGGCATTTTGAGCTGTAATTAAACCAAAACTTTAAAAAATGCAAATTATTTCATGTAAGATAATTGAAAATATAGTCAAGAGATTAGCCCTACACTGTATTAATGTTAAGAAAGGCAGAAAGGCCAGAACTATTTTTTTAGCTGCAGCTGCTATTTTTTTAATCATTTGCTACAAATGATCAAGTGTTCACTAAAGGAATGCTATGTTATTGCATTATAGGCCACAAAATGTTTATTTTCTCATTTGAAAACAAATTCAATTATTTGTAATTTTTAAAATCTATTTCTAATTTTGTATAATATAAGTTGGCAAATAAAAAAAATCTGCATAATGTTTTTTTTTTTTCTATCCAGTTAATCATCAGAATAGTCGTTGGTTGCAGCTCTATTTCTAACAGGTTTTCTTCTTTGGTTTTCCTTTAATTAGCTCCTGCATTCTCACAGCATGATGCTACCACTTTCCACAGTGGGGTTGGTGGAAATGCAGCATTTCCACTCCACACTTCTTTATTTTTCCTAGAAAATGTGCTGTTAAAGTCATTTGTAGCCCGGATGAATCTAGACTAAAAACCCACCTGTTTAGAGATGCATTTAATTAATTATGCACAATAACATAGTTGATCTGTATTATTTTGGTGATGGTAATCATTAAATTGTTGACTGTATGGTGTTTTCTTTATAAATTTGTGTTTTTATTCTGTAAAGCACCTTGAACAGCCTTGATGCTGAAATGTGTTATACAAATAAACTTGATTGATTGGTTGGTTGATTCATTGCTGTGGCCTGTGTGTGTCTTTATGTCAGGAAAGTGACCAAAGAAAGTTTAGTGGAAAGCAGCAGCAACATCACAGAGAGTCTGATGTCCATCAGCAGGATGATGTCAGAGCAGGTGAAGCAGAGCGAGGACACCATTGGCACTCTGGGTAAAGAAACATAAAAAAACCCGAACATCTTTTTATAAATTTGTGTGTTGTCCAGTTTACCGATCACTAATCCCTCTCTTCTTTCATCGTCATGGCAGCCACCTCCTCTAAAACAGTGCAGGAAGCCAATGAGGAGTTCAAAACCATGACGGGAACCATCCACCTGGGGAGGAAACTGATCCTGAAGTACAACCGCAGGGAGCTCACAGACAAGCTGCTCATCTTCTTGGCTTTAGCGCTTTTCTTTGCCACTGTTCTCTACATCCTTAAGAAACGCCTCATCCCCTTTGTTTAATGAGCCCGCTGGGTCTGCATCTACCTCGTGATGAGCTCCCTGCCAGGATTGTAAGACGAGGAACAGCAGAGCAATGAGCCATCTGGAGCAGAAACTACCTAGTTAGAGAAGAAGGAATATCAGAGATGTAATCTTGCTTAGGATGCAGGAGGTTAGTTTACAAAAATCAGCTGTGAACGTGAGGACTAAAGCTGCACACTGCTTGATTGTTAACAATGTTTGGACTTACTGGAGTAACTGTTGGGACATTTAGACATTCTTCTAATTAGATAGAATTTACAAAAAAGCAAAAATTTGGTTGGCATCTGCAACAGAATGCAATAACATCAGTTTGTTCCTGAATGTGTTCATGTGAGTTTTCTGGTTAACTGGTCCAAAGGTGAATGTTAACTCCACATGACGTGCCTTTCTTCCTTCATTTTAATAAGACAAAAAAATCTCCACAATAATGTTTTGACATTATTTTACATCACAGAAAAGTCTTGTGAAAGGAGCTTCAGGAACAAACATGGAGGTTTTCCAACGTGTCGTGATTTGTTAATCTTATGACGAAACATGTTGTACAGATGTTTTTGCTCATTTACTTTTCTAGTTTTTAACATCTATGTAGGAGGAATTAAAAAGACATGGAAGCAAAGTGCTACAATGTTTAAACTTTTTTTTAATTTTAAAGATAAATTACATGTTGCAGCTCATGCAATTTTCTTCAGCATTGTCTGTAAGTAGTAATCTTTTTAAGTTGTGACTTGAACATAAGAGAATCTATAGATGGTGCAACAAACAAAAGTGTTTTACCAGCTCAAAAAGGTTAAAATGCTGTTGATAACAGATCGCCAGTAATTATAAGAGTAGTTTAATTGTAACGCCAATAAAGGCTTTTCTACTGATTTATGTTGAAGGGTCAAAATAAGTCTTGAGAAAAACAAGATGGATATTTGGGAGATTCATGTGCGATTTTCTGTCATAAACAAATGATTGAATGAAGAAAATCTAAAATCTTTCCATGGTATGAATAAGACTAACTGTATGCTTGTATGGGTTATCAATAAAATGGCAAATTACTGCTTAAAACATTTTCTTAATTTGTGCTTTCAGATATTTTTACACAATAAATTAGACATGCTAGCACTTTGGTGAAAGTGCCCATATTTATTTATATTTATGTAAATTATAGTCAAAGCAAACACTGTTGTATTCTCAAAAACAAGAACTGTTTGCATTACACAGGAAAAGGTAACCTGTGCTGAAATCTGATTTTTAAACCAATTAAAGAAAAATATTCACTTACAATAAGGTCTGCTTTTTATTTTTTTTCAAAAACATTTTCTATTTAAATAAACTATTAAAGTTGTGCTTAATACTAAGCACAACTTAGTATTAAGCACTAAGTTGGGATTTGTAATTTTTGCAAAGAACATCACCAGTTGCTGATTTTAAAAGAACCGTTCTGACAGGATGTTTTTAATCTTTTGAGTTGCAATAACAAGCAAAACCCTGTTTTATATCTGAACACTTCAGCACCACCAGTTTGGACAACTCAGACATAAAAATAGGCATAATTACTTCAGTATGCTGGACTTTCTTTGCATCTTTTTCTCTGGATGCATTTAGATCCATCTGCTTTGTGACTCTGTAAAGAAAATGGCCTGAGAAAAAACTGTTGTATAAAATAGATTGTATAACTTCAGATGTCTTTAAGATTATTACAAGTTTAAGGTAGGTTATTGAAGCTTATTCTTTAACTATATGCATGATGCACAACATGACAATCCTCATAAAAACCAAAACAGACTAAAAAAAAGTTTAATTCTGTCTCAAAGCCATAAGACGCACATGAGCTGAACGTGTTATGAGCGTTTCCCTGTGATGAAATGTAATATTGATGTGAGGTAGATTAATGGATTTTCATCCTGTATATTTTCAGAGAAAATATTAATCTCCACAAAACAAAAACACCCACACACTAAATAAGTATTGCTGCTTTTGCATTCACTGGCAACACTACACAGAAAACTCGTCTAAATCTACATCTTTTACTTATTCTACTGGTAATATAAGTGCTTAATGTTTGTTTACCCTGTGTGCACCTTGTGTAACTCTTGATATAAGAAAGTTCAGGATGCTAAGAGATCAGATTGGGTAACATTGTCTGTCGACCAATCAGGGGTCACATCCTCTAGTTCGACCTCTCTGGTCGGCTGCTGCAGGGGATCAGCAGGGGTAGCAGGTCCAGGGATGGAGGGTGCTGGACTGGTGGGAAGCCCCGGAGCATCTGACGGACTGAGGGGGCAGATGTTGGTGAAGGTGCTGCAGAGCGCCCCCCAGTGTTGCTCACATTGCCCCCGAAGTCGCTGTCCGACCCAGGACCTGATCTTGTCTCCACACTTCAGCAGGAAGTTCATCAGCTCAACGTACGGCCTGTTGGGAATTTATTCACAGAGAAAACGCTCAAAGACTATCCTTCCTCCACAGAAGGCCATAATGCTTTCAAAAGAAAAAATCCAACAGAATAAAAAAGCAGGAAATCATTTTTGGCAGGAACTTTCTGTAACACTTTATATGAAGGGGTGTGCATACGACTGGCATAAAACTTGTCATGAACATGAAGGAGTCTTCATAAATGCTTATAGCTGTTGTCATGAAGTGACGTGTTAAATGATGACAATTTTAATGCAAAGTTGGTCTAAAGGTTGCATTAAACATCCATTAATAGTGTTAATTTTGCATTATTCTGTAAATAATGACATTTTTAATGCAAAGTCTCAAAACTAGCATTAAAAGTCTTTTTGCATTGAAAGTGTCATTATTTACCGAATGACATCATTTCATGACCCGAGTCATAAACATAAAGACTCCTTCATGGGGCGTGCTGTGGTGGCGCAGGGTGTTAGCACGCCCCACGTTTGGAGGCCTTAGTCCTCGACGCGGACGTCGCGGGTTCGACTCCCGGTCCCGACGACCTTTACCGCATGTCTTCCCCCCTCTCCTCACCCTCCTTCCTGTCTGCCTACTGTGGAAAAAGTACGAGCCACTAGCGCCGCAAAAACTCTTCGGAAAAAAAAAAAAAAAGACTCCTTCATGTTCATGACATTATGTCAGTCTTATGCACACTCAAATTAAGTGTTACCGAACTTTCTGTTAATGAAAAGATGAAAACACCTGGTGGAAAATCTTAACTAACAAAATTAATTAATTTTAGATTAAAATCAGGACTGGGATCAAACCTCAAAAGTATTCATACCCCTAGAGCTTCAACATTTTGTCCTATTGCAGCTTCAAACTGCTGAAACCAGATATTTTCATAGTACACTGATGCAATCTGTTGTTCCAGTCTAAAGCGTTCCTGTTTTAGGGCCATTAGGATTAACAAAATTATTCCAACCCCTTTTAAAATGATGAAGTGTTTTTCATGCTCAAAAAAGTTGTAATGAATAAGCGTGCCTTTCTCACCCTGCAGGAAACATGAGTTGGAACTGGACCAGGTTCCCCATGGTGTCCAGGTGATCCTGCACAGCCAGGCAGAGATTGTGTTTGGAGTAGCACTCTCTCTGGAGCGAGAACACCATCTCTTTCACCGCAGAGCAACGCCGGCTCACGCAGCTGAAACGCTGCCGCAGTCCCAGCGCAATGCATCGAAGTGCGTCCTTCACGTACGACTTACCCTGGAGGAGACAAACATGAGATGATAGGCAGAAAAAGTAAGAAGGACCTTTCTGTTTTTTCAGTTGTAACAATATTTCTTGGCATTACATCTTATGCTGTTTATTCCACCTTAAATGGTGCCACATTTGTTTGCTGCACCCAGAGTCAGAGTGACTAACACAACCACACTGGAAGACTTAACGCAAATACTGGATGAAGTATTTGATGCCATCCCCCAGTAATGTGCGACCAGCATGAGAAGGAAGTACCATGTGGTTCTATACATGCAGCACCAAATCTGCAAAAATTTGTAAGAAAAAATGAAGTATAATTGCAGTGTCTAGATGGGCAAGTCCAATTTCTATTCATTATTCTGTTTGTAGCAAATACAGTTGTAGTTAAATAGAATGAAGTTCTTTGAATTAACATCAAACGTTTCCACAGAAATTTGTTTTAATTAGTTGTGCAGCTAAAATTTTTGTAGCAAGTTTGATTGACAAAAATTTGCTTGATTTTTAAAAGCGGGGAGGGGAGGGCTTGCTCTGGAAACATTTATTAATGCAAACATTTTTTGCAGCACAAATATTTGGCACCGCTTTCATTTGATTTGAGGAATGAAGGGGCCCAACTTCACTCAGGTTCATTTTCTTAACTCCCACACCTGATTCTAAGTAGCTTCAGGAGAAATTAATCATTTGTGTAAAACCCTGCTTGCTTCATGCACAATGACCTGGTGTGTTCATGAGCGACATAAAAACAACAGCTGTTTGTGTGTAATTTAATCGGATTGTAGACTTGAATGAAATTTAAAAACAACACAGTTGATATACAGAAATAGTGTCTTTTGTCCACAAATCTCTTCTAGCTGTTGTTTTGAATAAGTCTGAACATCATCTACTTCTCCTCATCACTGTGAGGACAAGAAGAACTTGCTCCCCTTTCTTGTATATTTCTATTCTAGTAAAGTGGACATACTGTTCCTTCTCCCATTTCAGATGCCCTCTCAGATTGTTCTGTAACCAATGCTACCATTCACAACCATACCCTCCTCTTTTTACAACAAACATTCCTAACAAACGACCTTAACGACTGATGGGATTAAATGAAATAAAAACGTGTATCCAGATCTGCTTTCTCTAACTCCTGCCTGAAGTTGAACTTAACTTCAATCCGTTTTTGAGTGTGGAGGGCTGCGATGGCGAGAAGATGATTCTCACTCATGTGTCTGAGAGCGTGACATGAGCTCAGTCAGATTCCTACCTGAGAGTTGTAGCGTCCTGCGTTGTGCAGCAGAGTGAGGCATATATGGTGGAGGCCCTGGATCTCACAGGAGTTATTGCTGAAACACTGAAACATCCCACAGCCGACATCCCCTGAACTCACCAAGCAGCTCTGGATTTCAGCTTAGCCAGAGGGAAAACACACAGTGAGATCAGCACGACTACAGAGATCTAAAGTCAGTCAGCAAGGGCAGGTACCCAACAAGTTCCTGCAGAACGTGATGTGCTCAGGAGCTAATTTGGACATTTTGAGCAGTTGGTTGGAGCAGAACGAGTGGAGAAAGAAGAGAAATTAAAGGAGCTGCCAAGAAATCAGATGTCAGGAAGAAAATGAAAACTAGAGTTGCACAAAAAAAAAAAGGGGAAATATATATATATATATATATATATATACTTTTTTGTGCAACTCTAGTTTTCATTTTCTTCCTGACATCTGATTTCTTGGCAATATATATATAAATACAGTGGTACAAAAAGCATTTGTACCCTTGAATTTTGCTGTTTGTTACATTACAACCACAAACATACATATATGTCTGTAGGTTGATAGTTGTGCCATTCTCTTTCCATTTCCAGATGATGGATTGAACAGCTCTCCATGAGATGTTCAAAGCTTGGGAAGTATTCTTAAAGCCTGAATCTGCTTTAAACTTCTCCATAACTTTATCTCTGACTTGTCTGGTGTGTTCCTAGGACTTCATGATGCTGTTTGCTCTCCAATATTGTCATAACTTCTGAGGCGTCACAGAGCAGCTGGATTTGAACTGAGATTAGATTACACACAGCTGGACTCTATTTAGTCATTAGCAATCATCAGGCAACTTCTGATGGCAAATGGTTGCTCTCACAGAAAAGGGGGCTGAATGTTTTTGCCCACTGCACTTTTCAGTTTTTATTTGTGTTTTGAATCATGTATAAATTTCTTCCTACTTCACAGTTGTATATAACATTAAATTCCAATGAAATATATTTATGTTTATGGCTGTAATGTAACAAAATATGGAAAACTTCAAAAGGTATGAATACTTTTGCAAGTTGCAAAAATGGATATTTGTAATGCAATACTTGGTGAGTTAATATATTTCAAGTCCAGTGCTTTCACTCTCTGCATGCTAGTAACATATCTGGCAATTAGGATGGACTTTAACTGCCTTTGATGCCAACATCAAATATAGTTTTTAGAGACGGTGATGCTAACGTTCTCACGGATAGGTAGTGATAACGTGAATAAGAAAAATGAAGAAAAAATACTGATTGATATTGCGATCATAATATTTAGCAGTCATGCTTCTCTACCATTGCACTCGATATAAAACTCTTAAATTATAAATTTATAGTCGATTTCTTTGGGAACAATGTGGATTTATTGGGTAGAGGACATATCAAGTCTACAATAAATCAGTTCATACCTGCTGAAGTATAGGACCACCTGTTACTGTGCTGTAATTTGCATTAGTAAAATATTTTTTTCTTAGTGCATAGGGCACCAATACCAGCTCCAGCCCAAGGGCCCACATCCCTGTAAATCCGGCCCTGCCATTTTGCTACAAACTCTTTCCATTTTGAATCTACAAACAAACCACTCTGTATTTTCAGTAGTGGTGAAGATAGACTCACAAAAATCCTCAAAGTTTAATTAAACTGCATGTCAAATTTAACACCATATAAGCTCAGATATCTGTACATAAATGTTTAGAGGTTTTGATAATACTTTGTTTTTTATTGTGTCATGTTACATGGCAAACAACAAAATGTACAGAAAGACTATAATTTGTTTCAGTACTACAGATAAATAACTTATTTTCATATTTGTTGCTCTAATGTCCAATGCTTAAACACAAATACTTGTTAAAAAGACTTTTCTGTCTCTGTCTGGTTGTGGTTTTAGTTAAAATGTAGCCGGTTGTGGTGTAGCGGAGACACCTGGTGCAGAGGGAATGATCCTGGGCAGGATGGAGTCTCTGAAGCCCAGAGCTGAATACAAAGAGGCACAGCCAGTCTAAGGTTTCAGATCCCTGGCTGCTCACTGTTAATACTTAGTGGGTCACATCATTTTAAAGCAGGACAAGCTATTATAATGAACACATGGATCAGAGTGCACTTCATGCACATCAAGGAGCATTCAGATGTCAAATCCATAGGTGAACATTTTCACTAACATAGAACTTTGCGGTGTGAACTCACCTGTGCTCTGCAGGGAGAGGCGCTTTTTGACTTGGCTCCCTTGTTTCTCCAAGATATGATCATGCAGCTCCATGGCCAGCAGATGATTACAGCCCAGCAGCAGAAACATCGCAGCAGACACATTCACCATCATCTTTTATTGTTGTTATTATTATTATTTTCCCGACAGCTTTACTAGATTGTGTTTGTTTGCAGGAGTGTGGTCAGGTTAGTGCGGCAGAGGAACGCGGGTATATGAACCCGCAGGAGCGCCGCCCGTTCACCGGACTGAACGGAGCATGCGTCTCCGCCAATCACAGCGCAGCATTGTGAACGCGCAGCAACGTCGAGTCGAGAGTTTATCATGTTCTCAGTAAATGAACCACAGTGGGCAAAATGCATCCCATATAATTGTCTGTCACACTTCTAGCCTGCTAAATGGATGATGATAACAAAAAGGCAGAATAAAAATACATATTAATGATTCCCGAAAAGTGAAATTCTTCCAACGTCACGCACTGTGGGGGTAAGTGAAGGTCAAACACTCAAAACCACTTTGAATGAGAGTTTACAGCTGCTCTCAAAGCCGGAAGGATACGTACACAAAGAAACGTAGGACTAGCGGAGAGTTAATGCTTGATGGGGTATGGCAGGCCGATTTTACATATCATTAAGTCACACTCTTATTTATGGCAATAATACTTGATTGTCAAATAAGAAGTTAAATAACGCAAATCTAACATATAATTATAAGAATATGATGTATAAATGAGATAGACTTCAGAAAATTTAAGATTAAATTCAGGTTAAGATATGTTTTTATAACACTTGATGGCAAGGCAAGATGTATCGCAAATAACAAATTATTTCTTCCTCATCAAAAATCATTCCAGAGACATTGCAGTTTCTATGAAAACTTAAAGCTGCTAATTAAGAAACTTTTCACCATCTCCATGCTCTCCTCAGTTACATCCCAGCAAGTTATTCACAGACCCACCGGAGGGAAGCTGGCTCCACGGGTCAGGATAGTGATGTGTGGTTTGCCAGGTGCAGGATTTGCAAGAATAAAGAACACTCAAAAATAGTTTCAGATGAGAAGATAAAAGAGGGTGAGACTAATGATTTCAATTTGAAGCATTTACTCAGCCAACAAGAGGATCATTACACACAGTTCAACCAACACCTAAAGCAGATTATCTTCTTAGTGCTGATGATGTTGCTGCATGAGAACTCCTGTGGTCCTTTGCTGCCGGCTATATTTTTCTTTAATAAACTCACAGCTGCGCAGGATAACGCTGTCTCCACTTATGATTTATGAATGATCAGTGGGAGCTCAGAACTGGCTCGTTTTTGTAGCTTTCTGCCGGGCCGACAGCAGCGTAGCTATGGATAAAGATGGACATGAGGAGCCAACATTTTAAATCACTAAATTTATCTTTCATTCTTGCTGTGCAACAATAAGTTTGGTTTGGCTTTGAACACCATCTGGTTATCAGGAATCATTTTGAAGCAGCTCCCAGTCTCTGTCAATTATTGCTTTTTTTAAACCTATAAAAAATAAACACTTCAGTTCAGTTCAGTTCAGTGTTAATATCTGATCTTACAAGCTTAAACTTGCTCTATAATTCTGTGACTAACACTTGTAAAACAGGTGATAACAGAGCTCAGCAGATAGCTTGGTTAAACTAAGCTTAACCAGCCACTTATACCCTGTTTCAGCAGAAGTAGAAATAACTTAGGCTTTTCTGTTCAATTAAATTAAATTATACCATGTTATGCACTTTTGTTTTAAAATCCAGGGCTCAACAGACTTTTATTTTGAGAGCTATTGGTGCCACACAGGTCATGAATATCAGCAACAATAAACAGCCATTTATATGACACTCTGCTTCGTGGTGAAGATATATGTCAATGCCACTTTGATTGCCGTCGCACTTTATAACAACAAGGCCAGAACCAAAGTGCTAAAAGCAAGCACACAAAACATTGATAGACATATTTCACCAGAGCAAAGCATAAAGCTCAAAACCAGACTCAAATGATCAATTTTACCAAGAATCAAAGGTCAGTGAGTAGAAGTGGGTCTTAAGGAGTGTTTTTAAAAAAATAATCTATACTTTGAGCAGATCTAATGTAAAAAGGTTCCAGAGATTAGTGCATCTATTCTTCCTATTAAATGTCAGTACTGCCTTCTTGTAAACAGCATTTAGAAATGAGAATTTGCTGAAACATACAGAAGGAATCAAAACCAACTCTAAAACATTCAGCAAGTTATGAAATATTATGACTGCAATCTCCCTCCCACACCATGTTTATTTGTCTGTCCTGTTTTGTCTTGTTTCTTTCTGTCTTTTTTTTTTCTTGCTTTATGTTAACTCAGATTTTACAATCTTGCTTTTTGTTTTGTGTTTTCCTTTTTCCAGCCATGGCGTCTGATGTTTGGTTTACAGAAAAGGGACTTATCACCCACTGCCATCAGCTACGAAAACCAAACAAATACCTCATCTTACTCTTCTGCTACTTCATCTTCACTAAATGTAGTCCAAGGACAAACATATGTGTGTATGTTTGTATCTGTGTGTTGCAGTGAGAGGTCAAGGTAGCAGGACAGAGTGTGTTTATGTCTGTGTTCATTCAGGGGCCCAGCTGGGGAAAAACATTTTTTTTGCTTGTTCCATCTCGTCCCTCTTCAAAACAAAATCCCACAGCTTCATTCAAACAACCTTTCAATGACCTCTCACTGAACACACACCGCTAAGTAGCATACGAATGCAGTGAGACTCTGCAAACAGTGCACATGTGTGGCCTTCCTGTCCTCCCACATGCTACTGTAATGAGAGCAACGCTCCAGCTTCACTCTCTATATGTTTGTGCAGACTCTGAAGAGACTCACAAGTATCTGCTCTGTAGTGACGAATCTAAGGAGGAAGAGTTGCAGTAACATTTTGCTGTATGATCAAATGCAGAATTAAACATACTTATTATTTTAGCTGATAATTTAACATGATTATTTAACAGTTTTGATATTACATAGAGAAAAAATATAACATCATCAATACCATTAGCATGATATATATTTACTTTACAAAAGTATTTATGGTCCTTGAACTTTTTAACATTTTGTCATGTCAAAGCCCCAAACGTCAATATATTTTATAGCACTTTTATGAGATAGACTGACATGAAGCAGCACATAATTATAAAATGAGACTTGGTTTTCAAACATTTTACAAAAACATTTTTTTAATTAGTAGGCATCTGTATTCAGCCTCCCTTTACTCTAATACCCTTAAATAAAATCCAGTAGAACCGATTGTTTTCTGAAGTCACCTAATTTGTGTGTTATTTAATATTACTATAAATACATAACTTTAAATATCTAATGAAGCATTCTCTTCAATACATTTTCTAAAAGTGAAATGATTATACCATAACTCCAAACCTACCCAGATAAGGAGAGATATAAATAATCCATGAAGCAGCAAAGATATCTTGGGTTATCTTACAACCCAAGTTAAAGCTAATAACACTGACATGTAAGGTTATAACATATTACTCAAAATCAAGAAAATCTTCATTTATAGAGTAGTCTTCATGTAACAACCCCATGTTTTTCAGAAGTTTGGGTTTTCATTTAAAAATATATTTCTTAATTACATCCACATAGCTTGTTCAAATTTGAGTAACATCTGTTTTGCCTACAGGGGCATTTCACAACAGCCTCTGTAGACACGGTTCTTCATTTTGCATCTTGTTTATTTTTATCCCATTTTATTTCCGTATTACATTCATCTGATCCCTAGCTGGAAATCTGCATGAAGCAACAACTGAATGGATTTAAAGCTAAAAAGACATTGTGCATGTCCTTGCATATTTATACTAGTGAAATCTGGAGAATTGATTTGGCAGCATATTATCCATGACTATCAGCCTTTGAGGGTCTCTGTGATCTAATATAAGACAATGGACAATATCGCCACCTAGAGTAAAACTTAATTATGTTCTAAACCAGAAAAGTAAATATTTGACAAAAGAATGGAGTGCATATTTATTAATTTAAGTTTTTTTCCTCCTCATGGATAATCAAATATCAGCAGTTGCAGATGTTTAAAAGAAGGAGTTGAGTGTAGAAAGATGTTTAGGTTCTTATTTTACCTGTTACTCCAACAATCTGACATGTTTGGAGGTGGAACAATAAAATGCAGAGCCACATTTTCTCAGTACATTTTATCAATACTGCAAACTAAATACAAAGAGCAAAAGAAAACATGAGGCACTGTAACGAAAAATGTCCACACTTGGATTAAGAAGGCAATTTCTGCATGATTTTGAAACAGTTTTCTTCATAATCTTTTTATTCTCATCATCCAAACAGCAAAACAATCACATTTCGTCTGCATCAATGCTCCTACATAGCTAGAAAATACCTTATAGCAGCAGTATGTAACTTTTACAAAAATGTTTTTCCATATTTGTTAAAACTGTTGCCATGCAATTTCAGTTTAATAGGAGACAAGTGAAAAGATCAACTCCCAACCTGAGCTGTCTGAAGAAATGCATGACCCCAGTCAAAAACAACCAAGCACAAGAGAGTGATTAACAGCGCTAAGACCCTCCTCCTAGCTCTGATTGGTTGTTTCCTACTTAGTGGTACAGCTAGTACTGGGAGCACTGGGAGAAGGCAGGAGAATTAGAGTTTTTCATAGATTATCCGTCGTATACCGTCATGACATAATTTTAACAAATATGTAAAAACAATATTTTTTTAATATAAAAGTTACATATTGCAGTGTTAACATACAGTCTGAGTTGCTCAGAACTGGAAAAGCTATATATATATGTACATATACATATATATATATACACACAGTCAAAGATTTGTGCAATTTCACATAAAGATTGTACTAGAAAAAGAAAACAAAACACAGAAAATCCAAAAGGCAGAGTAGAAGCACTTGCATCCTACAGCCTTTTTAGCTGCAGCTGTGTGCAGGCATGAAACCTTTTTATTAAACTCCTCATCCTTTAATGGCTCCATGCTGCAACTTTCAACGCAGTTTTACAGATTCACCATCCAGCAATGTCCAGTATGTGCATCTTCAGCAAGAAAGGGAGATTTCTTAACTCCATTTCAAAACCGATGCTGTCCTTTCAATTTAAATCAGTTTGTAGAGAGCCTCTCAGGGGGTTTTGGGGCCAGAGACACCAGGGGGCTCCTGAGTTTCCGTTGGCTCACATGGTGCAGGATTCAGACTTGAGCTGCTCTCTTCTTTCCCGTCTAAGGAGAGGAATTCATGAACGGCGGTCTCTATTTGAGGCCTGAATGTGTGGTTCATCTTGGGATCCACGACCTGAGTTATTATTCTGTCCACGCCAGACTCCAGCATACCTGATCTAAAAGAAAAAAGGAGAAATTATTTAGAGATAGTCAAACATGTTCTGATACAATCCGATAGCGTCCTCTACAGATGTCCAGAGAAATAAGTTGGTGATCTGAATCCGTTGATTTTCAGCTGAACTAATCCCGACTTGTGACCAGAAGATCAAAAACAGAAAAATATTTTTTTTTCCCTGATCAGTGAACATAACATGCTCCATCCATTCACAGCACTCATCAGTGTTGTGAAGAGTTAGGTAATAACTAGTTACATTTACTCAGTTGCATTTACTTGAGTAACTTTAAAAAAAAAAAAAAAATACTTTTAAGAGTATTTTTACTACGTTGTACTTTTAAGTTTTACTTGAGTAATTTTATTGTGAAGTGTCGCTACTTTGTCCAAACTTGAGAAGGTTACAGTTCATGGCATAAATTAGGGATTTCTAAACTGTTTTTGTAATTTTCTATACGATCAGGAAGAGAGGCTGATGAAGAACGTTCAATACTGTAAAACAGATCTGCGCTCATTATTAAGCTAGGAAATAAATTAGAGTATTTTCTGTACAACTCACTGAACAACACTTTGTCTGAGTCCGTTTCTCATCTGGTTCTTATTGATGGACGGGTTCCATTCCTGCGTGCTCAGGTGCGACGACACAAAGTTGTCAACTTTTTGCCGCAGGTTCTGGTAGGCGGGCTGAAAACGATTGCAACAAAACTGGGTTAGATCTTTCAGAAGAGGGGCAAACAAGGCCATTTTGAAATCAATGTCATGTTTTATATTCACCAAAATTATAACAAAGAATCTGTCTAAGCAAAGAGGCTGGATACCTTCGTGTCGACATCGGCTAAACAGTCCCGGCGAAATTCGTCAAAAAGCCCTCGGTTCTTCAGATGCTCCACAATCATAGCGATGAGCTGCGGATCTCCGGGAGGAAGGTTGGCTGGATTGACGTTAATATTACCGCTGTTCTCCGCCATTACTAACCAGTTTTATTTACCTGTTAGCAAGCTAGCTGAACTCTCACCACTGAGCGTATAGCGAAGTGTGCGCTCGATTAATATCTGTCGCTGAGCCGCGGGTGGAGTCGTTGCACGTTTTGGGATCAATTTAGAACAACAGGTAGGTGAAAGAATAGAAATCGAACGTGTACTAGCTTTTGGCACATGCGCATTTGGAATCTGACCTCGGAAACGTTTCATTCAAGCGTCGTCGCGCAATGAGTACAAACGCGAGCTGGGAGTAAAGATTTAGCTCGTTTGGTAATAAAATATACATTTTACTCTTTTATCCTCATTGCACATAAAAAAAAAAACTGAGTTATACCAGTAACGAGGTCTCATCGGGGGAATTTATTATCGTGTTTTTTGTAACATCTGGAGTGAAGAGTGCTTTGACCATTTGTTTTTAAAGGTAATCATTAGCTAAGTAGGCTAACATGATGTGTTTTACTCTTGTTGATCACAGATAATGAAACATAAATAAGTAAATAATCCCAATGTCAAGCAATTTATTACAATAGTGTAAGAGAGAATTTGTTAATATTATGCTTTTACTTGTATAAAACTGCCATTTAGCTCAGTTAATTTGGAGTAGACTTTTCTAAGTGGCGTCTTGACTTAGTGGTTTATGAACGTCTGTCTTGCTGGGTTGTGATATGATAAGGTATGCACAACTTCACTTCATACTCTTTTCCAAGTAAATATAAAGGATGTATTCTAAAAGGACTAAATGTCCCACTTTATTTTCCTTTATATCTTTGTAATCTATTGCATTCGCAATTATTTGAAGTCCTTTTAAAATCTAATATTATGAGCTTCGTGCAAACTGAGCTGTGTGGCCTAACATTTCCCTCTCTGGTTTCAGATGAGCGGGGAATCGGACGCCAACAAGGAGTTTGTGGAGCAGCTGCGAATGCAGGAGCTGTACGGGCAGAGAAATGCAGACGGCTCGGATCCGTACACCTACACTGATCCAGTGGACGGGACAGTGTATGACTGGGACCATGAGAAAAAAGCCTGGTTCCCTAAGGTACGACCTGTGTTCACCTATGTGTCGGCACTGAAAGGTTGAGTTGAGTTTGACTTTATTGGACGTAATAAAAAAATAAACAAAAAGTTATATACAAAGAAAATACACTTAAAACTAAAGAACATTATACATTAAGATTATTTTTGATGCTGTTTTGCTGCACTCTACGTTTCAGTTCTCCGTTATTGACTATTATAAAATCATATTTAGCGCCCTTTTTGTTGATTTTGTAATATAAAGTTTTACACATTATGATCCAAATGGGCATGAACTAGTATGAGATTTGGATCATTTTTGACAGCTTTTGTGTGGGTTTTAAATTGACATGACAAAAAAATGACATGATCTAATTGCTTGTGTTTAAAACAAACAAAAAGTAAATTTTATCTGCCATTATTTATCTTGTATCATATTATATACATAAATAATCCATTCCCTAACATTCTTGTATAATCTGTATATTCTGTATAATCTGTGCATACAGCTCCCATATTTATATTTATATTTATACACAATATCTATATCTCTTTGCTATAACCCCTTATAGTCCACACATACATAGTCTTGTACATCTGTAAATAAATATTTATATCTCGTAGAGCACTTCTGGATAGATGCAAACTACATCTCGTTGCTTGTACTTGTGACAGTGCAATGACAATAAAGTTGAATTCTATTCTATTCTAAAAAGACTTTTATTGCACATTACTGAAGCTACAGTATTATTGTCTAGGGCATTGTTTTGATTTTGAGATGTAGATTAAACATTCAAATTCTTCTGTATCAGTTTTTAGGTGTTAATGATGGACAATATACTCTTTTGCCTTTATGCTAATAAAATACTATCACCGTAAGGATAATTAGTACATTAATTTGCTCAGGTGAGACTGCAGTCTCAGCTTAAGTTACAGGCTGCTGGTTGCCTACTATAACTTAAAGCTAAAATATTTATGATGTATTTATCCTCCAGTATTTATTACATATTCTGACACGAAAAGGGACACTAAAATATTGTAATGTGACTTCTCTGTCTGTCTGCTTTACAAAACATTTTTAACCACTGATCAATATGTTAAATTGTTTTAGCAGTAGTCTGAATATTTCTTAATTTTTATTTTTAGATTAAAGAAATTATGTCATATTGTTCAATTTATTGTGAGATTGTAAAACTTTACTTTGGTGTTTTATTAGTGTAGGAATCTCATACCAACCCATGTCAGCCTCATAATATCGTAATATTTTTTCTATTGCAAACCATAAGAAATAGATCTACACCAAATGTGATAAAAGTTTAAACATCTAAAAGCATTGAATGCTCATGTCTTCTGTGTTTTCTTTCATTTGTTTGTTTCTCAAAATGTTACTTTTCTGTGTTTTCTTTCATTTGTTTGTTTCTCAAAATGTTACTTTGAGCATTTGAAATTATCCACAAAACTTTTTGCTTCAGATTTCTTTGTTAGTGTTAAGCAGGTCTGCCTTGTTTCTATAGATAACAGAGGACTTCATCGCAGCCTACCAGGCGAACTATGGCTTTACTGAGGAAGGAGATCCAGGTGCAAAGAACGTGGCGCAGAGCGTCTCTGAGCCTGTGGCTCCTGAATCGAACAGCAAGCTGCCAGAAAAGGAGAAATCAGTCAATCCTGCCCCAAGCCCTGCCGCAGAGCAGCAAGAGAACTCTGCTAAAGAAGCCAAGCAGAAAGGGGAGAAAAGGAAAGCAGAGCCAGGTACAGCCTGCTGACTTTTCCAGCTTACACTGAGATAAAACTTATTAGTTATTTTGCTTGTCTTCTGATCAGAATCACTGCTTTTTTTAAAAGAACATTTTTCCCTGTATTTGTAGGATGGTTTGATATCGAAGAGGACAAAAACACAAATGTCTATGTATCAGGTTGGTACCTTCAAATATAGAGCAGCTAACTCTGTCTACTCTGTCACTTTCATGCTCTAACCTTCATCTTTTTTGTCTTCCTCCTCAGGTCTGCCTCCCGATATCAGCCCTGATGAGTTTGTCGAGCTGATGTCCAAGTGCGGTATCGTGATGCGGGACCCCATCACCGAAGAGTACAAAGTGAAACTCTACAAGGACAAAGACGGGAACCTGAAAGGCGATGGCCTCTGCTGCTACCTTAAGGTTAGTCTGTCTTTCTGCTTGAATTACAATGACTTTACAACTTCAATGCATCTCTATCTAAGCTTGTTAATGTAAAATAAAGCTTACCCTGTAGCACAATAAATGTCTCTGTGAGGTTTATTATTCTGCACTCACAAAGATGTTTTTTAACTGTGTTACAATCAATAAAAAGCAGAACATAAAGTGCACAACTGGTTGATACTCATTGAATAAAAAAAATACATGGAGCTCATTGTTTCTGGTTCACTGCTCAATACAATTAATGTACAGTGATGTGTTGTGTTGGTCTTTTAAAATCGAACTTTTCCGTTAATCTCTCTCTGCAGAAAGAGTCGGTGGCTCTGGCTGTGCGTCTGATTGATGAGTCAGAGGTCAGAGGTTATAAACTCCATGTGGAAGCAGCTCGCTTTGAGCTAAAGGGCCAGTATGACGCCAGCAAGAAGAAGAAGAAAAGCAAAGATTACAAAAAGAAGATGCACCAGCAACAGAAGTAAATTCAATCTTTCTCTTTATTAAACGTCTTTCATTGAGAGTCTGCATTTTGGCACTCTGTGTCAGTTCTGCTGATATTATAGCATTTCTAACCCTAGAAAATGTAAATATTAGAGTTAGTGAGTTTTAGTATGTTAGCATATTATGTCTGTGCACATTTACTGTAAGCATTCTTAGATAAATCCAGGTGCAAGAGGCTAATATTAAGCAGATTTATGGCTGTGAGTAAAGTTTACTGCTTGTTTAGTTTGGTCCACATGAATAAAAATATATTTTTTATATACAGTGTTCTAAAATTAGCTGTTTAAGTAGAATGCATACAGTAGCAAAATAATACAGAAACCTGTGCTACATAGTGTTCCTATGAAATCTGGATAAGTCTGGAATAAGCACAGAAAAATTATTTTCGTATAATATTCCTTATTCTAGTTTACTTATCTCAGTCATGATCTTAGTTTATATCATAAGTTATGGAGATGTTGGTTTAGAAACTTCAGAAATGTAGAAATAAGAATTGTTTAGGAACTTTGTTGTTCGCTGTGTTCCACAAATAATTCCCCCTTTCTCTTTAATGTCCGGGGCAAACGGATGACTTAAGTTCTTGTTTGGTTCCAACAGACAGCTGGACTGGAGGCCCGAGAAGCAAGGAGAACTCAGGAAGAGGCACGAAAAAGTTGTCATCATCAGAAACATGTTTCATCCCAGCGACTTTGAGGTGCAGAAAAGAAATACTTTCACACACACACACTCATGTATATTTTCCTTCGTACACACATTGAGTTTTTTGGAAACCTGTTTGTGGTCTGTTTCAGGAAGACCCGCTGGTGCTGAATGAGTATCGTGAGGATCTACGGACAGAGTGTGAGAAGTTTGGTGAAGTCAAGAAGGTCGTCCTGTTTGATGTGAGTTTCTTCAATAGTTCAAAGCTTTGGATTAATTCACTCATACAGGGAAAAAAAGCAAAAACAGTGGTTATAGAGTGTTTTCGCTGCAGAGACATCCGGACGGTGTTGCGTCAGTTGCGTTCAAGGAACCAGAGCAAGCCGATGCTTGTATTCTCTCATTTAACGGCCGCTGGTTTGGAGGACGGCAGCTGTCTGCTCAGCTCTGGGACGGAACCACAGACTATCAGGTCAGATTTTACATTTTTCATCACCTTTATCATACGTTTTGGGTTAAAGAAGAGTTTTTTATCATAATTAAAATTTTTCATATAAAATGCTATTTTTTGTCATTTTCTTTTCTTTTGTCTTTTCAAATAATTGGATCTTCATCATGTTGTGTCTGCAACAGTTAAAATATTTGACAGCTGTGAGATTTTTTCGTGTTGACATCAGTGCCTTGCAAAAAGTTGAATCCACAATTTGCCACATTACAAATATACATTTTGCTTTACATTTTACAATGGAACAATACAAAGTAATGCGTAGTTGTAAAGTGGTTGCATTTGTATTGATCCCCCTTTACTCTGCTTCCTCCAAATAAAGCCCATTGCAGCAAGCTACTTCTTTGCACATTGCCCAGTATCATTCTGGGACATAGCAGCTGATCAGATTTGATGGATGCAGCGCAATCTTGGAAGATAAACTGTTAGTCTGTGAAAGAGTTAAGAAGAGGTTCTTTTAAATATCTTTTTCATCCAATCTATTAAAATTGTTGGCAAGACGCTGCAGTCTGTCTGATAAATCTTTGTTCTTTTGTGTTCATTCGTATAAAAATGACAACTGAAAAAAATCCCAGATGAATAGAAAAACACACCTTGAGGACTGAGATAAACGCTTTGCTCTGATGGATTCGGTGTCGTGTTTTTGCAGGTTGAAGAGACGTCGCGTGAGCGCGAGGAGCGGCTCAAAGGCTGGTCTACGTTCTTGGATGGAGCAGATAAGGAAACGCAGAAAAACAGTGGCAGCAAACCAGCAGAGAGCAACACAGAACCCAGTGAGTCCACCAGTGCCACAGAACCCCAGCAAACAGAACCGCAGTCCTCAGAGCAACAGGAGGAGCAAGTGAACTCTACTGATAGCAGCCTGGCAGGAAGTGATAACGAGGACGTCTAGGCACTGACGTCTTCATTTCCCAGGGAAACACTGAGGTAGTCCTGCTCTGAAGGGAAGAGTGGCAACATTTGCTGCTGAAGAAACTCTGATATGGACAGTTTTAGCTGTTTTGTAATGTAGAAAAATAAAAAGAATATTTTTTCTGCCCTATTTTCATCATTTCTGTTTTCATTGTAGAGATTTTCTTTAAATTTTAGTCTGGTTTGTATATATTTGTGTTCCTAAAATATCAGTAACTAAAATCTCACACCAGCTTAACATCACCCTTGTGTTTGCAGTGATGTGTGATGCAAGCAAAAAGAAAAACTGTAAGTGTTTGCGTACCTTCAGGACTTCTTGAAAAATCTCAAAAGAACATCACAGGAATTCATGATTATGCCAAAAACATGGTTCTCATTGTATCGCCCCCACTTACACGAGTGAAGATATAAAGAGGGACTGTTAGCTTGGTGAGGATTTATCACATACAGCACATCTGGCCTGAATTAAAGCTCTAACACAAAGCACACATCTAAATAAATGCTTTGTTTGGTGTAAAACAGAAACAGATCTGTGTTTTTTATTTTATTTTACAGAAGAAATTTAAAATCAGCACTTTAGCTGTTTTGAACATCTGCAAAGCTTCAGAAATGAACATTGATTATTTAACAAAATCAATGAATAACTGCAACTTTTCTCTCTTTTTGAGGCTATTTAACCTGCAGGTGGCATTACATAATTAGGAAGACAGAATCTGTAATCTGTTGTTTATTAAACAGATAAACACAGATATGTGTTTATCTGTTTAATAAAGCGGATTTGATCAAAGTAGTGATCAAAAGAATGCTGAGTCTTTGGAGATGAAAAGGACAAAGGATTGATTCATGCTGTGGAACTGTATCATAAACTTCGGCTCAAGTCTCAGACAGCAGTTAAAAGCAACAAAACCAGCTCTAAATTCTCTACATGCAGGTCATTTTTTGTGGATTTTCTGATTTTAAGTCAGAATACAACCTTTTGTTTAAAAATAAAGAAAAGGTTTTGGTTTTCTGTTTCTTTATGAATCAAATCTGCGTTACTAATGTGGTTGCAGGTCCTGAGTCGACTGATTAAAGAAAACCTGCCTCACCACTAGGGAGCACTGTAACTCTGTCATTTACAGTTTTTAAAACCACAAATTTAGAAAATATTCCATGTCTCATTTTATATAAAAATGAGGTTTTGATATTCTAAGTTAGAGTCTACAGCTCAGAGATGAAAACAAACAAATATAAAGAGGATGGTAGTTTGATACTTTTAGTTTTTGAATTTAGCATGGAAGACATTCTCCATTAAGACACATAAAGGTTCTCTTTAATTAGACTTTTCTTTCTTTGGGAGCTGATTTTATTTGCAGATCTTTAGTCACTTTTTTCCTAGGAGGTCTTGCAGTACTTCTCAGCTTTCAAGTGTGTGTGGAGAGTAGTGCAGATCATCTGTAGAGTTTAATTTCAGTTTATTGGGTCTTTGCTCTAGGGATATTTTGTGTATTTAAAAAAATATATTTTCTCTTTGTTCAGCAGCAGTTTGCTATAGAGATTCATTTCTAAGCCTATGCAGGTATTGTTATTGTTGAGGTTGTGATTGCACCACTCTAATTAGTGAAATCTGCTGGTTTTGCTTTGGTGACTGACAAGCTTAGAGGTTCTGATTGTAATTGAGAATGCACCAATGTTAATGTTGATGTTTACTATAAACTAAGGTTGTTGTTTTTTATCTGCCTCTCTGTTGTTATTCTGGAGAGGTTGCTTGAGGTTTATTAGTGTAATAACAAGGGAAAGTAGAAGTTTTAGCTTTGTAATTCCTACACCAACACACCCAAAATGTAGCCTAAAGGTTGAAGAAATTTAAAGGGGCAGTATTGTGTAAAATCGATCTTTTCGAGCTTTACATCATGTTATAATTTTATTCCTTCATCAAAAACATACCTTAAGTGTTGGCTTGATTCTTTTATGCATGTTTGAGAAATCCTTCTATCTCCATGGCAACAATTCAGCTGTCCAAAACGCTTAAGTGGACCTAGCTCCGCCTTCCAGACGCAGCTCCTCCTCAGAGCTGCAATTTCCAAGAGCAGCGCTCCTCCACTTGGCTCCTTCAGACTAGCCAGCAGCAAGTAGCAAACACCTGGAATAACTGTGCATTTGCTGAGTTCATCATACAAGCTACTTCTCAGTTCATCGCTGGTAAAATTTTTTGTTAAAGGGTTAATTGAGGAGCCATGTTGCGATGACTTCCTGAAGGCAGAGTTTCAGAAAGGGCAGGGATTTTTAAAGAGACAGAGACCCAATTTCAAAGTGTTAAATCAGGAAGTCAAATTTCTTTTAAGTCATATTTGATATATATATAATTTTTACAGCAACTGGCAACTGAATATAACATGATTATGCTATAAAATGTCATTTTGTGCCTGGGAGAAACATAAGGCTGCCCTCTTAACGTGTTACCTGTGTTAAAAATGACAAAAAACTACTTAGTGAGTTTGGAGACAAGAGTTTTAGAAGTTTTCATAAATTAGGAGGATTCCACATAAACAAGGAATTCATAAAAATGTTATGGTTTCTAATATCTTTATTGAGAACCAAGACATTGGTTGGAGACAATGTTTCACTACATTGAGAAACATGGTCTTGAGTAGTTTGTTAAATTATTGTGAAAAATGACACTTTCAACAGTTCAAGCGTGAAGAACTTTGACAAAACTCTTCTCAGACTAAAATCTGTGAAAGCACCAACCCCACAGTGAAGAACCCCCATTTACTGCAATTACAGCTGAACGTCTATTTGGGTTCATCTCTGCCAGCGCGGCACATGCTGCACGCCTTGTGAAAAGAGCTAAATGTTGAGACCACGGTGTTGGCCTCTCTCTGAACTAGCTCAAGACTTTATTGCTTATTTTTAAGAGTAACAACGACGTGGCACAATCATATTTGCTTGATTTGTTGCACCTTTTAAACTCCATCCAGAGATTTTAACAAATCAAATGTTATCAGACACTCCCAGATTGTGGCTGAAGAGCAGAAGTGACCGACGTTTCTCAGAGGTTGAGCCAAAGCTATGGAAAAGTCTTAGTTTTACATCTGGAAAACATAGACTTTTAATCATTTTAAGGTTCTATTAATGACCCACTTCTACACTTTGGCTTATAGTTCTAGTTGAACAAATTATTTTAGTTTTTATTGTGCTAAATGTTGTACTTATTTAATTAATTTTACTACTCTGTTTTATTGTTTTTATTCTACTGATGGTTTACCCCATGAGAAACACTTAGGTTAACTATTTTACATGTGCTACAGCGATTGCCTTTGACTTGACTTTCCCTCTGCTGCTGAAGTAAAACATCCCCACAGCATAATGCTGCTGTCATCATTTCATCAAAGTTGTGCATGTTGTGTTTGGGTGATGTGCTATGTTAGTTTTCTTTTTAAGTAAAAAACTTTAACAAACATGGCAGAAACACAAGCAAAATCTTAATGCTTGGTTTCCATGAGCTGGAATACTAAGAATGTGGTTTCATTATTTTGCAAATTTTGCTGCACGTGGCTGAGTAAAGTTTATTTATAAAATGCTACACGCCATAAATCATATAAATCATTTAAGGTGCACATAAGTTTAAAGAAGCAAAGTAAAATTTAACATTGAACTGAACCAATAGTAAACGTGGAGGCTCACATAAAATTATCGTAATGCCATTTTATGTCGTTTATAAAACTTCTTCCCTTCTTCTTTGTTAAAAATATGCAACTTTTTGCAGGGTAATGTGGCTCAGACCTCAAAATGCAATATAGCATAGCTGCTAGCGTCAGTGGGAAGCATTTCTTTATTAGCCTCACGGGGTTATTTGTTTATGTTTTCAGCTGTTCTTCATGCATTGAAAAACGTTGGCTCTGTCGCAACCAGTTCTCTTTTGTAAATTAGACCCCCTGATTCCCTAAGAATTTACTTGGAACAATCGAGCATATACACATCCACTAAGCTTGTGATGTACAAATGGGTCTTACATGATGCAGAAAGTTCAGCTGGGCCAAGAGCGCCATAAATGACTTTGAACACTATGTTCTCTTGCTTTCAGTAAACCGTAGCAACAACAACACAGCTTTAAAATACAGCAACGACATATGAGTCAACAAGGAGGTGCAGACAGGGAATGATATGGGATGGGAGTGGAGTGGGGACGGAGGAGGAAATGGACAGAGCATATGTTTGTGAGTGTGTGTTCTGTTCCCTGGAGTCCACCCTGGAGATCGCTTGGGAAAAAGACCTCTAGGTCTGCCTGAGGTCTGAGCTGGTGCCAAGAAAAGCAAGACTAAAATAGAGGGGAAGGGGAGCGAAGGAGAGACTTTCTATCTGAGAATCAAACACATGTTGGAGAGAACTGGAGGGATGGAAGACAGAGAGGGCGTGAGAGGAAGGAGGAGCCGCATAGATGAGGAAATGGTGTGAACAAAGAGCTTTACATCTGAGAAGTTACGTATGGAAAATAAAAACATTCACATGCTGTCTCACACACACTCAGATTGGAACCATATGCTGACAGAGAGAAAACTGGGAATGGTTTGATTTCTTCCTTGCACTGGGATGCAGAGTGGGCGAGATACAGAGGGGGGATGGAAAGCACCCGTGACTGTAGATGATGATCAGCCATGGGAAATTCTGGGTCTGCTGCGCTGCGTGGACAGGTCCGGTCCATTAGCAGCAAAGCGCAGGAGGGGACTTCCTCTGTGTGAAACTCACAGTTTGAGCTCTGCTTCTCCGAAAAGTCAGGCACCGCGAATGTTTTAACTGATGGGCTGATTAAATTTATTATCTCTACTTATATTTTATCACAATCAAATGAGGCTGTTTCTGCAGCTCAAAATGCAGAAACAGCCACAAGTACACACACATGATTACTAAAAGATTTGTTACCATGGAGACATAAGAAAACTATAACTTAGATCAGAGACCAGTGAATCTGCATTGTTTATGCAGATGTATTTTTAGAGATACGCGTCTGTGTGTGAGAGAATTGAATTTTGATCAGTTTTAGACGTCACTGAGATGAGAGTTTGGAAGTGACTGTGAGAGAAAAGAGGGAGTGAGGGAGAAATGCAGCTGATCTGCTGCAGATGCTCTCCTCCGCTGGGAACAGGACATAAGGTTGATCCTTTGTGGAAAAGAGTGGTTATTCATGGGGTGTGGATTTATAAACAAGAGAGCAAGTTGTTTCTTAAAACAGGGCTCAGGGCAGCTAAAGGAGAGCCAGCATCGGGACAAAGCAGGTGTTTTCTCACATTGTGTTATAATCACTGACTTCATGGTAAATTACTGGAAATGTTTAATCCAGAAACCCCCCCCCACATGATCTATAATTCCAAAGCAGAAAAAAGGCTGGTTTTCAAAGGGTTTTATAAATACAAAACTGATAAGAGTGGCATGCACATGTATTAAATCTCTTTTTGTTTTCTGATAACCCTAAACAAACGTCCTCTAAAGGCAGCTAGTAGTCTACCTGTGTGTAATTTTAGCTCAGGATTAAAACAAATGTTCTGCTCAGGCCTCACAGGTTTGTTCATGAAGACCAAGGAACACAGCAGTCAGGTCATGGATGAAGTGGTGGAAAGTTTAAAGGTTTTGTTGTTAAACAAAGGAAACAAAAATCGATGTAGACTTTTGTATCCACAGTATTAAAATGAAAGAACAAATCACACTTTCTGTGTGAGGCAAATTTAAAATGATGCAGTGCTTATTGTAAAATATGTACATTGAATGATTAATAAGTTCAGCAATGGTAGATTTTTCACAGAGTTTTTTCCTGAAAGGCGACATAATTTCCAGCCAGCTTACGTTGATGCTCTATGTCTCATTTCCTGCGTTTTGACCCACACATCAAAGCACCAAACAGATCAACAGTTCAGCGCTTACTGTGTATTGTAGGATGTTGTGGTTATTTTTAATTTTTTTTCTTGCCTCTTGAATGTGCGTTCGGTTTGGATATTTCAGAAGTTATAAAGCAGGGGTGCCTGGTGGGCCAAGTCAAAAACATTCAAATAATTTTTAAGTGAACTGTTAATTCCTCTGGCTCAGAAATGAACCAAAAATTCTATACTTTGAGACAATGAACTAAGTAATTGGATCTGGAACATAAATAGATACTTAGCTGTTTGCCTTATCAGAAGAAAGGTGCACAATTTTCAAAAATACTTTTTTGGTTTATTCTCAATAACAAGAACTGAATGTGGGTTACTCTTTCTTCCAAGATGGTAGCCAAGTGTTTTGAGTACAATTTGCATACATTTGTTGTGCTGTTTCTATTGAAACTAACAAAAAATGTAGTAAGAAAGAATGTTCAGTAACATTTTATTTGAGAGGGTATGCATAAGACTGATATGACACTGTTATGAATATGAAGAGGTCTTCATAAATGTTTAGGATTGTTGTCATGAAGTGTAATTACGTAAATAATGACTCTTCTAATGCAAAGCTTACACTTTTAATGGACTTTCAATGCAAGTTTTAATGCAACCTTAAATAGGACCTTAAATAGCTTACATGCTTTACTTTGATACTCCTGTTTTTACTTTCTTGTTATTCGCTTTGCCTTTCTCCCTATAAAATCCCTGATCTATGTCTTCCTTTGTTATTGTATCATGTATTTTGCACTAGACATGATGCATTTTCTATTAAACTTTAAATCTAACAGGACAATTCTGTAGAACAAAACTACTTCAATCTCGGAGACCATCAGTTTTCTTTTGTTTTAAAAGTCAACATTTATACAATACCTATAACTCAACCTTAACAGGGGTATGTTAATTAAAATTCTTCATCAAGTCAACATCTCCAAGATAGAGGGAGCAGGAATTTGGCGTTCAACATTCAAACAGTACAAAAGCTTTTCTGTTTTTCTTGTGACTTGGAATCATAACTCTGAGCCCTATTATGTCTCCTCTACTTTAACACTGCGCCCTAGGCCCTCAGTTGTTATTCTAAATCTTTGCTAATTGTCCAACCTTGGCTTGGCTCTTTCTATCACCTTATGAAATCCAGTTAAAGTAACTAATGTGCATAATGTGTGTGTGTAGTGTAGGTTTAGTGGCTGGCCATATCAGTGTATTTGGGGCATGCTTGTGTAAACAGAGTGAAGTCACATACGGGGATCATTTCCACTTTCCCTTACATGAACAATATTATTGTAAACTATCTGTGACCTAACCTTCTCTGCTATAACTTTCCTGCTGAACAAAAACACATGTGGCTGGTTTGCAGAAGGCTGGCCGCTTCTGCAGCCCTGGGTTGCTGATTGTTGACATCACGGCGTCCCGGTGAGAAAACGGCAGATAGGAGTCACTCCGGGTGCTTGTAAAGTGTAAACTTTGAGCTGTGTTTTAGCTTCCAGTCATGAAAATAATTACATAATATTCCCAACAGGTTTCATTTAGTTTTCACAACTGATGATTATAGGTTTACTGCATTTCTCCATCTTTCTCTGATGACTTTTTAGCCAAGCTGACAGTTAATTTGAGTTTTGTACATTCTTACATGTATGTGCATGTGGTGTGTTTTTTTCAAACAGGCAGGGAAATGGGGAATGAGTATGTATGTGTGTGCAGTGAAGGCTGATTTTTTAGGTTGGACAGGAAATGCCTGTGCAGATGGAACAGTAATGTGGACACCATGAGAACGGCATACAGGAAACAGCCTACACTGCAGCTGCGTGTGTATCATTAACTGCAGCAACTTGCTGTAATAGCCAAAACGTAGGACAGATTCAGTCAAATGAGATAAATGGCACAGCATGGCTGCAACATGTTATGCCTCACACCTTAATTAATCACACTTAAGAGCATTTGTGAAAAAAAAGAAGGGATCAGTCAGTTCTGTCCGTGTTAAGTGGCCAATAGTAATTTTTAAAATGCAAATTTTAAAAATGATTTGTTATTTCATACTTGAAGTCTGAAGTCGTGTCTTGCTAAGCATATTGGAAGATATGAAGCCGCACGAACAATTCATGCTAGTCCCACATGTAGAATAATAACTTTCACCTCCAGAAGCTCAGGCAAACAGGGAGACCATTTGTGGCGTCTCTCGCTTTCATTTAGTGCCGCATTGGAAATTAAGACACTGAATTTGATCATCAGATAATCATGGATTATTTGGATATGTCCAAAGTTTCAGTCATGAGCAGGACACGACTGGGACCAAACAAAATTTCCCCATGTGGATGTGGTTTTGTTTTAAAAATTAAAATAATGCAGCCTGTAACTGTGTTAAAAAAACGATAAGTTCTACTCACAGAGATTTTCATCATGGGAGAGAAGGCCACAGTGTCGCAATTCCCAACTTGTGAAAGTGGATGTCACAGAAACTCTGCTAAATGTCCTAACAGAGTCTTATGAAATATACTGTTCATACAAATACACAACTATGCTCATGGTAGGTAAACTAAAGAGTTATCCAGTGCAGTGGCTCCTGTAAAGAATGAAAAACAGAAAATTTAACTTTTTCTGGTTACCATTGATAAATAATCAATTTGAGCAAAGCAATGATTCACAAATATTATATGATAATAATAAAAGTAATCTGTAAGCTAAAATAACTCTTGATGTCCCACAAAATCATTTCATTTCCACACGTTTAGACCCAAGTACACATACATATGCTGTATATATACTGTATATAACAGGACAGAACAAGATGTGACAAAAGCTTTCAGGTTCATCAGACTTGTTCTAAGTAGTGCATGCATGTTCTGACAAAAGGTCAGAGTGCCATTGTAGTGATGCCAAAGCTTTGTTTTAATGGTTCACTGACTTTCTAGGACTTTTGTTTTCCTTCTGACTGCCTCCAAGTTGTCAAATAATTATTTGCCAATGTCATCACATATTAGGTTAAGTCACAATTTCAGTTTTGATTTCAAGCCATTTGAGTGAATCTTCACCAGTGCAGACAGAACCTCTGCATACCGTAGCTTGAGAATATTGCTATATTGCTGCAATATACGGTATATATATTTTTTGCACAAGGTGTTTGAAAACATTCAACAGGTCTAAACAGCCCAAAGCAGTCTAGCTTATATAGTGATCAAATTGGCTCTAATTTGTATCTTTCTACAAGCTTATTTATCCAAAACATTTCCAAGATAGAGTATGCTAGATTATGTTATTATTTTTTCCTCTTCAATTTTTCAAGCTCTAATGCAGAGGTGTCAAAAACACCAGATTTTTAAATATGGTGAAATATTCCATTTTAAATCCAATCTAATGCTGAGTGTACATTCTCTGCTTCTTTTACACAGTTTCCAGAAGTTTTCCTTCCAGACTTACATTACCTTCTCTGAACAATTAAACCTTGTGTGGACCACAATGTTGTCACTACTAAAGCATTCATCATGCTCACTGTTGTTCTCTATTATTAATTTTCTGCTTACTGGTTGTTTCCCAGTAATTTGCTTGTTGATAAAATAAAAGTTAAACCACATATGTTATTCTTGAATGTTTATTATCTCCGAGGTCCTTAAAGCAGATGTTTCTGCACAGTTTATAGCTTTTATAAATGACAACCAGCCATTTTAGCTGCGACAGATTGGGCAGTGATGTGACTGTTCCGCTCACAGAAGGCTGAAAGTACGCAACCTGCAATCGATTTCTAGTTTAAATAGAAAATGAAGGTCTCCTTTTATCAGCAGAAAGAGAATTTAGATTTAGACATTTTGTCCCATTTGGTTTTTCTTACTTCTATTTTCGATCTACGTATGTCGTAGAGAAAACTGTTAGGCAATCATGCAAGAAACCACTGACTCCCCAAGGATTGAAAGGGGAATTCTGCCTTTCCCTGCTAAATAACTTTAAGGGGAAGCAGCAATTTCTTTCTTTTTTTTTTATCACAATTTGTTATTTTCTTGTAAATCAATTGATAGCTCTCACTTTCAATAATCACTGTTGAGTAAGTTCATTAAGTAGTTTGGTAATTATGAAGCTAAATGACCAGAAAAATGCTAAAATCTCTCATATATTTAAATTTAATTGTGCTAAAGCTTCCCTTTAACATGTAGGGTGGGCTTATTTCAGAATGCTTATATTTATCCTGTTTATTGTTAGTGCATCTTTTATCAATAATACACTTAATTTGTGATTGTGGTAGTGATTAGTTCTTCTGAATCTTCCCATTTTAAGTGATCTATTTGCAGTTATTCAAAATTAATATTAAATCCTAAAAAAATAGTTGTATTGATTCTTCTTTTTATATGATCGATTTTTGATAGATCATAGATTATTGATTCATTTATTAATATTATATTGTATGCACATCATCCAAGAGAGCACACATTTCTTGTTCTAAAAAAAGGTATTTGTAATGATTAAATTTGAAAATCCCAGGATTTCAGAGGGATTTCAAAGAGACGCTCGCACTCGAAGAGACGCACGAACCCTCTTTGACACCAGTTTGATTGACAGACAGACAGACAGGTAAACCACAGGGCATTCCAAGGCTGCTCAGGTATGGGTGTGTGTGTGTGTGTGTGTGTGTGTTGCGGCCTCATCACTATTCATCAGGCTACGATGTATTTGCGTCTCATCTGCATACCGGTCCAACAGGGAACATATTAGCATTAGACAGAGAAAGAGTAAGATGGAGGGAAGTAGAATCACTTTAATTTTTAACAAGATGAGATGAAGGAGACACAAAGAGCCAAGTACCGCTGGTGCTGCTGCTGCTGACACAGCCAGGAATGAATCAACAGAGAGGGTCGGCTGAGGCGGGGAGGCGGGAAGCAACACCGAAAGAGGAGAAGCACTGCTAGCATCAATCACAAGACAATGACTTACATTGAAATGGTAACAAACTCCAGATATCCAAATGAAAATAACATTAAAGACAATCTTATGTTAATGTTGGCTATTGATCTCACTGTCGCTCTGGCTCACTTAGTCATCATGTGTTTGTAAGAACATTAAATGCTCATAAATAAATAAGCGTTATAAACAAAGCAGTGCAGTCACAATGGAGTCAATATCTCATTAGTAGACTGCATAGAAACAGGCACACACACACCAGAACAATTTTACACATGATACCCGCCATAAATCTGGCCAACATTTTTCAAGAGCATGCTTTGTGTTCAGCTTTCTGAGCTTTGTGTTTACATTTTGAATTTAGAGGGATTTAAAATAGATTTGAGTAGACTCTTAAGTGGCAGTGACCCAATGACGGCAGCTGCATGAGAACCATGAAATAACATATTTTTGTGTTCAGAAATGTACTATATCTCTGTGCTTGGTCACAGTTCGGATAAAAGCATAAGCTGCTATTTTAGATGTTAACTACAAATTATTATCATTGAAAAACCTTCACATAACACTAAAAGCAGAAAGTCTGCTATGAAAAACCGGGTCATATTTAACTTTATTTATTATGCAGTCAGAATACTATCAAACGATAGATTTTTAAATGTTGGTTTTGATGTTATGGATGACAGAGCCGATGACTAATTTCTCCTTTTATGAATAATTAATGTTTTTTTGTGGCCAATAAGATGGTCAAACGATCTTGTTGGCCATCTTTACAAAGAGAAAGCTTCGTAAAACCCTACTGACCTTTATAATACCATTGATGATACCATTTCCTGATGTCTAGATTGTAAGAGCCTTATGGTTGAAATGAGCAGTTACTGATGTGGCAGGATCACACGGCTTTGACACTTGGGTGGTGGGTGTGTCGAGGTGGGCGTGACTGTCACTAAGGTATGAATGGGAGCCATACTGGCGCGCTGATTGTATGTATGAGGAAGTGGGTGCGCCGGTGGTGGTCATAATTTCTGTTGACCGTGTTGTAATGTCGCTTATTGTTAGCCACATCGTATGGTTTAGCCTGGTCAGTATGTGTCAGTCCATGTAAAATCTGAAGTATGACAGTCAAGTGGAATAAATTGATGATTGCAACAACAAACTGAAGCGACTTGGAGTGTATTGAAGCACGCGTCGGACAGTCTGAAATTCACCGCGTTAACCCAGTGCGGCCCTCTACAATACCGCTAGTTTGCCGCACATTTATAGATAATTTAATTAGTTTTTAGATAGGTTTAAAGCTCTTCTGTATTTCTGTTTTGCAGTTTCTGTATTATAATGTCTTACAAATATACATTGTAGGAACCCAAATTCAGACATCCTCCAGTACAAACGCTTATCTTGAACCTCTCAATTGTCTTACTGCCAGATTTATTGAGCACCAGCTCTCAGACGTCCATAGAGGGACTCAATGCGTTCATTTCAATACCATAAAAGTAATTAGTATCCTTCACACCCTCCTGGACTCTTCATCCTTTTCACCTCCGTTACCCTTGTGGTCCAGACAGACCTTCATCTACCACATTTCTGTCATATTCAAACCTTTTATGCATAAAATCCTCTTCTGTCTGTATTCATTCAATTCCCTTTGCTGCTTGCACACATTTCATCACTTACACACACCCTAACACTGCATTCAGTTTGGTGTCAAATGTGGGAGTACCGTCATCAAGCTCAATTTGTTCTGATCAAAAGACAAAAAAAAAACCCTGTGGAAAAGGCTTTTTGTTGATAAACATAATAACTAAACCATCAAACTGTCAGAAGTGCTCATGAATAGTTTGTTCACGCAACTTTCACCAGGTTTTATATGTTATACATATAATACTGGCTAAAGAGTACAGAACATGTAAAGAAACCGGGGTGCGGTTTTGGACTGGGCTATAAATATTGACACCCAGATGAAGAATGTAACTAAATCAGCACAACATCCTTTTAACAACATTGTTAAAAGAAAATGTTTTTCGGACCAAACAGGACACGAATCTTGTAAAGTTGAAATTGGGTTTGTAAAAAATTGATCATGAAACTGCTGCTCATCCAGAATGTGAATAGAGTTCTGAATAACACAAGGAAAAAGATTATACCAGTTTCTTCTTAAATGCACTGCCTGCGAGTTTGTTAAATAATATATTAGAAAATTCTGCTTTTGGTTTATAATACACTAAATGGTCTACATTTCGGATTTGCTTATCAAATATGAACCATGGACCCCTCAGGTCTTCTGCTTATTCGATGTTCCCAGGACCAGAACTAAATAAAGTGTTTAGCTTCTATGCCCCTCAGCTCTGGAGCAAACTCCCTGAAAACATGAAATGTGCTGAAACTTTTGATTCCTTTATATCAGGACTGAAAACACTTTGCTTCTAGAAGCTTTTAATTAGCAATTTGAAAACATAATAGTTTATGTTTAGTTTAGTTTATGCAATCCTTTTATGCCTTGTTCTTTTTTTCAGGCTTTTCTTCTCCTTAAATGTCCTGTAATGGACGTTAGATTGCCCTTTGTTTGAACAATGCTTTGTAAATAAACTGGCTTTGCCTTGAACTCAAGGTTGCTCAACTCCAGGGGATATTCTTGCTGCGTTTCTTACTTTGAAAAATCCTCTTTGTAAGTAAAAATAGAAAACAGCATCATATCACATACAAATGAAGAGTTTACGTTGCTCTAGATGTTAGTATTGTAGCTGCATGACCAAAGCATCGCATTAATACGCTTTTGCTGGCTTGTCAGATTGTAACTATAATTTGGAAGCAACAATCTTTATGAACGTACTAAACATACTTCTCTTTGTGACCACATTTCTGTAATAAAATGTTCCTTTTTATTGATCAAAAGTTGTATTTTAATCTTACATGTCAGGCTGTCAGCAGAACATTATTAGAATTAACAGAAATAAAGACTTGAGAACATCTGCTTTGGTGTAATTAGTTGATATAATCTGTTTCTCTTAGTGAACTGTATTAATAAAGAGGATTTAAAAAAATAAATTCTAATTGCAAACATATGACTGTTTGCAATTGAAGATTTTTCGCATAGTTTAAAAAGAAAATTAATTTTAAGCTGAATAAAAAACAATAAATGGTTAGATTAAATCAACATCAATCAACAAATGTGTAAATTTAAAACATTATATGACTGTTTTAAGCAAATTTATTTTTCTTTCCAAATTACTTACTTCCTTTGGGCTAATGGACAAAGAAAAGGGGGATACAGAAACGATGTGTATGTGGGTGTATTTGTCCTTTAATTATATAACAATCAGGATTTAGAAAATTGATGAATGGATGTTTTCTTTGGAAAATTTGGAATTTAATTTAAGATCTAAAGTCTTAAGTGTAATCCACAGCATAAGTAAATTAAAGACTTGAACTGAGTATTGTATTGTTAAAGTATATAAAACTTAATGACACTCCTGCAGTGATACTTTGGGTACAACAATCAGCTGTTTATTAGCTATATCAAATATTTTTTTTGCTATTTAAAGCTAAATAAAAAAAGTCATATAATTTAGGAAACAATCTTTATTGTGTGTTTACATAAGAAAGGACTTTTATGGAGTTTTTTCACATTGGTGACACTAAATGATTTCATCCATGTCGAAGGTTTGCTGCAGACAGTGGAAAATCAGGAGAGACAGTGTGGAACCAGGCTTTACAATGTAATGGAAAAAAGCCATTAGTGAAGCAGGAAACTGCTAGAGCACAGTCACTCTTCTAGAGTTTTGATGCAGATATGCTACGTCTAAGATAATGTTCTGCTGTTGTGTTCAGAAATTAGTTTTAGAAATCCCAGCATGGTTCTTCCAACTTATAAAGTAATGCTTAATTTGATGATGTTTTAAATCTTAACCAGGGATTACCAAAAATGTCCCTAAACAAACAAATTTCCCTCATTCCTGGCAGTGGTTTGCAACTTCTAACAAGTTAGTGAGCATTACAGCAAAGTAGTTTGTTTTGGTGCCTAATTGTATGCAGAGAGCTGCATTTTTTTTTACTAATTAGTCTGCATTTAAAGTAAAATAAGATCCTTTTTGTTTACTTCAACAATCACGTGTTTGAACATAAAATCTTGCTTCACTGTTAGCTGTTGTATATCTGAACATTGTTGTGCATGAACAGATTCACGAGTGGAGCTCACTTGGATGATTTTGACCTGATGAACTAGAAGTTTTCACAGCTCACCTTGATGCCATTTGTGAATGAACAAAAAATTACAACAATTTTTCCAAAGGTAAACTTTTGGTATTTTGCACAAAAGAGAGCTGCGACAACAAAACTGTCCCTGGAGGCGAGGTTTGTGGCTGATATGTTTGCGATAATGTGTGTGTGCATGGTTGAGTTTAGCTGTTGTGCTCATAGAGAGAGTTTCGTTTTGTTTTTGTGTCTTTTTAAACATCAAAATGTAAACTAAAACATCGCGTCCTAACCAAAACTAGAAGCCTGAGCATGTTGTTGCACCATTTTTGTTTTGTTGTTTATGGTTCATGCAGCAGAGTTAAGCTGAACTTTTCTAAGATTATAGAGGAATGGATGGATTTTATTTAAAAGTAACATCTTAGTGTGCTTATGAGTTACATCATATGTAGGCCATCTGAATTTATTTAGATTTCAGTGGCTGTAGAATTACAAAAAAGGTGCAGCAAGTAAATGTTTTTGACCCCTTTTAAAAAAAATCTAATTTCAATATCAGGCAGCTATTTATATCACTGTTTGTTTTTAACTGTGAAATTACAGTTTGAGCTGCAAAACAAAACAAAATGCCTAGGAATTTTTCAGAATGTCTGACTTGTTGAGCTTTCTTGTGACAAAAGCATGAAATATATGAATGAGAGCAGAACTGTTTAGAGTTTGGTCAGTCTAAAATACAGTTTATGTGAACAAACACAAAACAAAAGCTGGGAAGAGATGCATAAAGAAAACCAATGCTGAAAGAAAGTCACAAGAAGTCCAGTTAAAGTTTAATATGATTGTCTTGGACCTCGCGGACAAGCATGTCAAGTGTCACTGCCCTCATGCTATTAATGTGTTTGTTAAGGCGTCATGGCTGCTCTGCATTCTAACAGTAAATTTAAGACGGACATTATCAAATACAGAAACAAAAATGGAGGCATTTGCAGAGCTTGAAATTCTCTGCAATGGGAGGAAGTGATCTGTGTGGACATTAAATACATGTCAGACTGTGGATAGAAAAGTTCAGCCATTTCTATCGTTGTCTTCACTTTGTTTTTGTTCCTTTCTCTGATTGCATGTAAGCTAACCTAGAGTTGCTTTTGTACCATAATAAATGAAACACTAACCAACATTTTGTTGTGTAATGACGACACTTTGAAAAATGCAATGTTTCAATTGTTGATTTTTGTGTTTTTATGATGTAAAGCACTTTGAACTGCCTTGTTGCTGAAATGTGGTATACAAATAAAATTTGATTGATTGATTTGATTGATAAACTGTATCACACTGAAACAAACAGAAGGCAACAAGCAGAAGGAAGTTATTTATCCTCGTATTTCATGTTGAGCATAAATGGCCTTTCATGCTATTTGTAGCTCAGCTGAACAATCAGTCTGCTCAGAGATATGCAGTTTTAGCTGCAGGCTCTTACAGGGAGACAATGTGCTAGTTTATAAACAGTTAGAGGAATGAAAATAAAATAAATTAGTGATTAAAATGTAAACCGGTTTCAAGCAGGACCTTTATTTCCTGCTTGAAACCGATTTTAGCTTCTCGCCTTTGTCCAACATTGTTTTCTAGGTACTGTGTTTGAGTGCTTCTCAGTTTGCCTTTGATTTAGCAGTATCTTGACAGCTTTACAGAAACCCCTTCTTCATCAAACTCTCCATCTTCTCTCCACTTGCTATATTTCATCCTTCCTCCCGATGGGCCCATCGATGATGATCTGGACCCCTTTTACCCTTCCAATCCCCTGTAGTGCCACTTTTAAACGTGTTGAGGCTCCCGGAGGATGTGGACTGTGTTGGCAGTCCCTTTGGGGCTGGCACTGATACGTTCTCATCTCCTCTCTCTCTCACACTCACATGCACACACTTTTACTCTCCCTCTTCAAACAGCAGCGGTCTCAGTGGGGCTGCTATTGAGCATTGCTGCTCCATGCTGGGTACCTGAGCAGTCAGTGATACCGGGGGCAAGGGCAGAGTGTTAAGTAGTGCATGCGTGCATGTTTGTCGCTTAAGTGGGGTTGAAATGTTAAGTGGTGGATTAATTGGTTGTAATTGTGTGTATGGTGCATTAAGGCAAAGGTTGGTTGATGGAAGGAAAGTAAAAAAAAACAGCAATGGGGGCTTTTATGTGTGACCCTAAAGCAACAGAGAAGTGAAACTGGTAGAAATAGCATTTTAACTGTACCATCCTTACTCCAGCCGTCGACATCTTTTTATAAATATCCGCACTTGTTTGCTTTCCGTGCCCCCCACTCCCCACCACCCCATCATCAATCTTCCTCTCTTTTTTTTCTTCAAGAAATTTGTCCATCTGTGCCCAAAGCTGTTGCGAAGCAGCTCTCCTACTTTTAGAAACAGGAGTTGGCGAACAACGGTCACCACTGGAAAAAACACGGCCGCTTTCCGCAATCGGCCTCGCTCCTCCAGAAACACACGCACACGCGCGCACACACACACACACACACACACACACACGCACGCACGCACACACACGCACACACACACACACACACACACACACACACGCGCGCACACGCGCACACACACACACACACACACACTCTCTCTACAGCTTTCCCCCAGTGATCTCTGTTGGCTGATTTGGTATTCAAGTGCTGTTGCAGGCCCAGCAGGCCTAAAGCTCTCTTTGTATTGTTTTATTACCCAGGGGCTAGGTCTTGCCACACACACACACACACACACACACACACACACACACACACACACACACCCACACACACACACACACACACACACACCCACCCCCGCAACCTCCTCACCTCCCTCACCCCCACACACACACTTTCAAACAGCATAGATAGCATATAAGAGAAAAGCAGGATTAGCATATTAGGGTATTAACATCCTGTCTGTCAGTTGGCTACGTCTGGTTTTCCTTCTCTCTTGTGTGGCGTCAGAATTTGAGACGGAGGAAAAGGAGGAGAAATTAAGGAGATAAGGAGCCGAACGATATCGAAGAGGAGAAGCTCTTCAACTCCTGTAAAAAAGGAGACAGATGGCCGACTGACTCCTACTGAGTTGTCAACTAGCCAAAGCTGAAAGAAGTAGAGAAGGGGATTCTTAGAAAGGAGGGAGATGAACCTTTCCTCCACTTTTTCCTATTCCTATTTCAACCTCTCACTCAGTTTCGCTGCCAGCTTCAACTCTCACTCCCCATATCTCTCTGTCTCTTTCCTTGACCTCCTATCAGTCTCTCCATTCAGGTCCCTGTTTGTGTTGCTCATCAGTCAGAGGTTATTATTCTTCATCTGTACTTTGTTTCCTTTTTCTCTGAATGTTCATTCATCTCTCCCACTCACACCTCCCTCTTTTTTTTCTGTCAATTAAGATCCCTCCTGCTCCAGGAGTGAGTGAGCTGGCCAAGTTTGGATACGTTTACCAGAAGAGGAAAAAAAGGGAAGAAAGGAAAAAACGGAGAAATGTTGGGTCATGCAGGGCAACCTTGTGGGAGACAAACTATGAATTTTAAAGGAGCATGTTTCAGGCTGCAGCTGCTTTTAACAGCATGTTTGTGATAAAATTAATTGGTAAATACAAAATATGACACTTAGATGGTTTTGTTTAAAAGGGCAGTTCTATGTATTTTCCAGCCACATAGCACAATCAAGTGGATAAGTTACCTTCAATGGTTATAAAAATGCAGTATCTATGAAATATGACTTTTAAAAAATTTGACCTCTCAATTTTCTCAAATTGGGCCACTGTCTCTTTAAGAAGCTCCTGCTCTTTCTGACACTCCACCTTCAGCACATCATCAGAGTAATGTTTCTCCATTAAGCCTTTAACTAAGTTTACCAGCGTTCCACAGAGAAGCAGTTTGTATGATGAGCTCAGCAGATGCACATTTCCACCAGGTGTTTGCTAATTGCTGCTGCTGCTAGTCTGGGGGAGTTGGTGAAAGATGCTCTATGAGGCAGACGCTCAATTTCTCCAAATACTCAGCAACTTGTGGGAGAAATAGTTTGTGGGAGACTAAAATATTTCTCAAACATTCATGAAAGAATAAGAGCAACACTCTAGGTATGTTTTGATGAGGGAATAACATTAGAACATCATGTAAAGCTAAAAAAATAATCAATTTTACACAATACTGCCACTTTAACTTTTTGTTCACTAGAATCAACTTTATCCAATATATTTAAATCAACTTTTTCCTTTTAAAAACCCTGAGTCATAGGTGATTGCATATAAAAACTATAAATTATGCTACAAAACTATAAAGATGTCAAACTTGACTCTACACTCATGTTATAAAGACAGGATTTGACTTAGACTCATAATCTGGGACTTGAGTCTCATGAACGATCATTATTTTGAGCTTATTTTCAGGCCATTTTGTGTTTTGGACATTTCTTTAACACCTCTCTATGAACTAAAATAATAATAATAATAATAATAATAATAATAATACATCCAAATCCTCCACACACCCTGTCCACGTGGATACATTTATTCTCTTTTCCAGAGTGGTGAGAACAGAATGACGTCACACAACTTTCACATCTTCTTCTCAACTTATCAACAGAGCAGATCTTTTTTTAAAATCATTGTTCTGTCCAGGAACTATCATGCGACTGACCCTGGATCTGTTCTGGTGTGAATTAGAATATGATGCAGTGGAAAGCACACACTCACTTTGTGTGGAAGAGCCTGATCCCAGTTAAAAGCTTCTTTTTTTTGGCCAATATTAGCTGACTCAGCAATATGCTGATTCAAAGAAACTATCTAGAGTGTGCATGACTAGGTTTAGATAAAAATAGCCACTGTGATTATGCTGTTTCCACAAAGACTGCATGACACCTGCATCTGTTTCAGTGCTGCAGGTTGCAGCCGCCACCTGAGCAGTGCAACACCTGCAAATTGAAAGCACCATTTGTATCTATTTTGGATACATTTCTGTACTTTTACTTGAGTGAATTTTGATGCTTGACATATACTTTTAAAGAAACGATTTTGTAATTTACAAATTATATTTCTACATAAACAATGCATGGAAGTGATGAACAGCAAAACCTAAGTGTTGTACAGTAGTTAGGATCTAAACTGAATATGTGATTGGATTTGAACAGAACTTGGATTTTATTAGGTTCCATATCATTGGATGGAAACTGAAGTGTGTTTAGTTATCATTTGTTGTTGTTATGTACTAGAGGTATATAACAATACTGAGGTATATTTTTATATAGAGGTATATAAACGGAAATGTTTTTTTAAAAAAAAAATTGCTGTAGGTAAATCTGTTAAACAGATTCCTGACCTTAAACTTATGTTGCATTAGGTTGATATTTGAGTATCGTTGGTGTTCTTGCATGTTTAACACAACAGGGGGCAGTATGGGTCTGTCAATTTAGCCCTTTTAGTTTCTTCAGTAATTTAAAATCACAATATTTTAAGCCCAGTGAAAGGCCTTGAATATGTGTAAATTTTTCAATTAATCTCCTCATTAATATTTAGAAGGTAAAAACAATTTTGAGTGATAAATTAAAACAATGTGAAGATATGAACAGCACAAAGTTTTAGTTTTTACCTGTTTTTTTGGTGATATTTAGGATTTATCTCGTAGGCTACTAAGAGTGATTTGATCTAATAAAGCTTCAATTAGTCTCTAAATGGTGATTAATGTTTTATTTAACTAACACCCATTTCCTCACTTTATCTGTGTCAAGCTTTATTTATCCTGACAAATAAAGGTTTATAATATTTACACTGAAAAGCCACCATGTCTATGTTTGCTCCGGAAACCACAGCTGACAGTTTCCGATGCTAATATTACTCTGCGTGAGCACTCAGATTCTTTTATCCATCATAACTTTGTTTGTATTCATTAGCGCTTTCTGTTGGAGCTTCTTCAGAACTAAAAGGCTGTTTGTTTGGTGCCAATACAAGATATTTTGTATCTCCCTGGTTGTGTCTTCACACTGTTTGTGTTGAAAAAATTTTTTCGGCTTGCTACAGTGCAACAACGCATGAGTGTGTATGTGTGTTTGCTTGCTTCTTGAACACACTTTAGTCTCTGTGATGTTACTGATGAGGAACAATAAAATGACAGCCGTGAGCTGTGTAATGACAGTGCGAGACTTCTGTCACTTTTCAAACGCGTTTGCATGGAGTGTGTGTCTGCGTGGGATTCTTCCAAGTGTGTGTATCCGTGTATTAAATATGTGTGCAGCTTATTTGTCATCTGCCAAATAAGACAGAGTATCTTTCATCCTTTTTCTCTCATCTCAACGTTGATAAAAAACATAGTTGTGTCTGTGCAGACGGACTGACACACGACAGCACAGAGACTGGTTGTTTGTCTCAAAATGAGCCCATAATTATACTGCTTGTTTACACTTTGTCTCCGAACTGAATGCAACAAAGTGTTGAATCTTGTTTTGTTTTTGCAGAACAAAAATAGTTTGCCTTGTCTCTCTGTAATGATGCTCCACATCACTGTCACCCTGTGAAAGCTTGTGTGTAACATGCATGTTATTTCAACCGAGGTTTTGTAAGTGTGTTTATATTGTGTGTGTGCGTGTGTGTGCCTTCAGCCGTATTACTCTGAGTGTGGGTGAAAAGACGATAATCGAGAAACTGTGGATACTCACCTCCAAGTGGGACAAATCAACTTCTTGTACTCAGCTTGTGTCCTAAGCTTGTCGGTTTCACAACAGGTGCTAAAGCTGCCACACAGACGAGAATTGGGAATAACAACAAATAAACAAATAAAAATAACAGTGACATTAGAAATACAGTATTGCATCACGTTCCTCTGAGTTCTTTCCAGAGGTCCACCCTACTTCCCCATGAACTTCACCTGCTCTGAGGTTCAGGTAAACATACATTTTGACATAAACCACACTAACTGGCAGAGAAATAGTAAAGATGACGTCTTATGTATAATCATCTTTTTGAGCTTTATATTATGCTATAATGTTATTCTCACATCAAAAACATACCTATATTGTTGCTTTGATTTTTTCATGCATGTTTGTGGAATCCTGTAATCTCCCATGGCAGACATTCAGGGTTTTCTAAAAGCTTCCTCCCACAAGCACCGTGTTTTCCCACAAAACTCCTCCTTGGAGACAGCAGAGCTTCCACCTCACAGAGAACCCCGTCACCGACGCTTTCCTCACACAGATCCTCCAGACTAGTGGCAACAGCAATTAAAAAACACCTGGTGAAACTGCTGAATTTATCATACAAACTACTTCTCATTCCACCGCTCCTAAAAACAATTTTAAATGGCTTAATGGAGCAGCGTTGTTGTGTTGACGTGCTGAAGGTGGAGTATTGAAAAGAGCAGGAGTTTCTTGAAGAGACAGACCCAATTTCAAAGTGTCAAGCCATAGTTCTTGATCAGACTTATGTTATGATCAAGTTATGATCAAAATATACAGCATTTTTAGAACAACTGAAAGTAACATAGTTACTTGATTGTGCTATAAAATAGCATTATGTACCTGGAAAGTACACAATACCGCTGCTGTAAGTGTGACAAAAAAAGCAAAACAGACAAAATTAGAAAGGATGACAATATTTTTCACAGTTAGTAATGGTTCATCTTGGGTAATATTTTCATCAACTCTTTTTCAGCTTGTGAGGGAGTTATGTGAACCATAGAGATCTTCTGCACCAACGGGAACTTTTTAAATTCCTTTTAATAACACATCAAAGGCATTATAAGAAAAGACTTAATTAACTGTTTAAAATCTTCTGCTGGGGAACCAACAAGCATAGTTCAGCTATTAAAGCAACATCACACATCTTTCTTTCCAAATATAACTTTTGAAACTAATATTTAATATTTACATTTGAGAGTTACGTTGTAAATTAAAAGTATTTTATTTTTAAGAGACAAATTATATAATGGGTCAAGAAGAAAGATTGTGGGATAATCAATAGACCATATTCCTCTTTTTCCTTCAATTTCATCAACTAACTTTAATGTTATACAGATTAAATAGTTAGTAATAATTACCATGGTAATAATAAATATAATGTATTATTTAATTATTACAGTATGTGATAATATTTAATTGGCAGATGCACTTTTGCTTAATGTTCTTTTCAGAAAAATTTATTTTAGATTTGCTGAAAATATTTGGTGTTAACTTCACATCTTAAAACTGAGCTATTTTTGTTTGTGAGTATTTGTTTTTTAAAATTATTTCTACAACCAGAGCTTTTGGACTTATAAAAATAGTTTAAACAATATTTTAGACAGCCTTGGCCGTGTGTGTTTGTGCTGACGACGCATGTAGGTTGATAAAAATATGTGTTTCTTATTAAACCAAACACATAACTTTATTTGGCCTGGGTCATTTAGGACATTATCATGTTTACTATCGTCAAAGCTCTGTTTGGACAAGTCCTCGTCCAGTTGCATGTTTTAGTTTCAGATGAATGTTGATGTATAGCTTTTAACACTCTGGTGTTCAGACCGAGTATGTATGCATATAAATCAACCACAAACAGGCCACACAACCTCTCACATACATATTTATCAGAGGAAACAGGTAAAATGTGTTCATATGGAAATCCATGACTTTTATAATCCAGAAAAAACGACATTAAGTTGGCATGGACAAATAACCAATGTGCCTCTTTATGAAGAATGATACTGAAATCAATTTTAATGAAAGACAGGGAAGACAGAAGGTAGTTACCCAACAATGAATATGACCTCAGATGTTGTGTACTTTTCTTTCTTCAATCCATTTTTTCTCTTTCTCTGTCTTCTTCCCTCCGGCTACCTTCTGGCTGTCCCCTGGGGCATCATGGGTAAATGTGTTTCAGCAGTGGAAGTGGTGGTTTGTTTGTGTATGTGTGCGCATGTGGGTTTTTTTTCAAGTTGACAATGAGTGTGTATTGGGACTAATGAGTATTTCTACAGCTGTGGTCCGAAAGACCCCAAGGACTGCTGACAGACTGATGGATGGATGGATGGATGGATGGATGGATGGATGGATGGATAGATAGATAGATAGATAGATAGATAGATAGATAGATAGATAGATAGATAGATAGATAGATAGATAGATAGATCTGCTACTCTAATTTTTGCAATATTCTGACCAATATTGTCAGTTTTTAAGGCCTGTTTTAACTTAAGATGGGATAACAGGATAGACTGTGCATATATGTATTCCTAAAATTGGCTGAAAGTCCACCAAATTCTGGAAAGTAAGCATAAATAAAGTAACTAACAGGAATTATAACAAACTTACAATCCAGAGAAACTACTTTACTTATTTACCTATTACTTTAGACACTCAACCCAGAACAGGAATCAAACATATTAGTTAGAACAAACAGATCCAGAGGATACTTACTCAAAGCAGAGCAGGAATTAAAACAAACTTAGAATCCAGAGAAATTCCTATTAGTTTATCTAGAGAGACTACCCATCACCTTAGTACCATTTACTTTATAGAATCAAACATGGAGAACCAACATCTAGTTTTATCAAATCAAGAATCCAGAGAAATCCCTTCTAGTTTATACATTCTTATTCTTATTAAATATGGGGAACCAATATGTATTTCTATACTTTTATTTTCTCCAGCTTTTCTTTTGTTATTTTGTTTGTATTTCCTCTAACTCATGTAAAGCACTTTGAATTGCCTTGTTGCTGAAAATGTGCTATATAAATAAAATTGCCTTACTTTACCTTAGTTTTCTATCAGTGTCAGGTCTTCTACTGTTGCCACCAGTTTATTTGATCAGTTTTCTAAGTTAATTTGACATTAAAAGTGGGTATTATCATATGCCCCCGGTCCTCATTGCTATGTGTTTATTTCCTCATTAACAACAATATATGACACAACAAAAAACCTCCGATTTCATAGCAAGAGTTAGTCAGATTAGGTAGTAAATCAGAATAGTAAGGGACTTAAAAATAATAAGTGAATCAGGTTTGCTCAGACAACTCCAAATTTGAATATCCTCTGTGATTTATCTGAGAGCTCAAAGATAATTTTTACAGGCAGCAAAGCAGTGACTTTAATAGAATCTGATAAAAAAACAAAACACAATTATTTCATGCTCGAATGTCGGCTGAAACACTGAAGGAAGGCTAAGATGATACAAGTGGTAGAAAAAATAAGGGATGAAAATGTACGTTTTTTTTCTTGAAACAGGAAGAGACATCGTTCTTTGTGCACTATGAATAGACCACTTCAGCTGTGCAGCCTTCTCACTCACTAATACGTAAACACATAAATGCACGCTCACATGCGATCGCTTGGCCTGGGTGGCCACAAACGGACGACTACAGCTGCCCTTACGCTTGGCCCAGATGATGAACTGGAGCTCCAAGTTCAACGGCAGGACTTAAAAACCTTCCAGTCCACACCACAGACTGCTGAACATCATTGGAGAGACATTTAGACCAATTTGCTTAAGCCTCTGTGGTGTGTTTGCACTTAGTGGTATACTGGGAGAACAGAGGATTAAACTCTTGGTCTTACAGAGTATTTAATAAAGCTACTGCCAGGAGCGACTTGAGTACATCATGGGTAGAGATCAAAAGTAGTTTTTTGTGGCTATTTTTGTTTGAGTTCATCCACTGACTAACTACAACTACCTTTACTTCGATTATATGTATATTCAGAGGTGGGCAGAGTACCCAAAAATGTACTCATGTAATAAGTAAGGTAGTTACCCAAGTAAGGCTCGTAGCCTTGCAGTTATTGATCTTGTGTAACTGACATTACTAATGATGTAGTGTACAGTTTGATATGGTTTGTTTCTGCTCTCTCTCTGTTTTCATTATCTGGCCACATGAAGGAGAAGACAAATTAGGAAATTATGTTGCAAGCCGTGAACTGTCTATCAAAAACGATTGCTACATTTAGAAACTTACATTTTTTCTAAAGGAATCTGGATCTACATCAAACCCAAACAAAACTTAATGGATCTCGGTTTTTGTTTTGAAGGTCAAACTTGAACTTTCTTATCCTAGTTGAATATTTAGATGATGTAAAACAATACATTTTCTCAAAAGATGTTTTCAAATTTTTGTCCATCTGTATATTTTTGAACAGTTGCAACTTACAGCCAGAACTAAATGCATCTAGAGAGAATAATTTACAGCTTGTCTTGCAAAAATCCTGAGCATGTGAACTTTGCATGGAGGTCACATGGTCTCCCTATGTATAAGTGGGTTCTCTCCAGGTACTCAGGCTTCCTCCCACAGTTCAAAAACGGTTAGGTTAATTGGTCTGAGTGTGTGGACATGTTTGTGAGAGCCTAAACACATTTTATTTTTGAAATTGAACTGTAAAATCTTAATATAATAAGACTCCTATAAGATTTGTAATAGAAGACTCTTTATTAATATGTGACAAAATAAACATTTCTGAGAGCAAACATTTAGGATTACTGAATTAAAACGATGCATTTGTGCAATTTGAATGCATGTTATAAATGTCAGCATGGTTGTTTTAAACCCACATGCACAGTTTTGCATGTGTTCCTCCCCCTCAACCCCCAAACAAGCGACATTTAGGTTTTCTTTTCAAGTGTGGCAAAACATTGGAGTCCACCTCCTATGTCTTAAACTTGGCAACTAAATTATTTAGTAATTTAGTTACTAGATAGTAACTAACTTCCTATTTACCTAAATATGAATCTGTGCATTTAGCCCAAAGGTAAGGCTGCTTGGTTAACACTGTGGCTTTGCAGTAAAAAGCTGCCATGCCTTTCTTATGTCCTTCAAGGATAAGTGGGTATAGATGATGGATGTCTGGACCCCAAAAGTATAACAACAAGTAATCTAAATGCACAAAATCGGCACTGTGTTGGGATAATGACTTGTATACGCAATTTTCTGTAAGTTTCCCTGTTGTGTTGACAACTGGCACTAAATATCATCTTCAACTTGATTTATGACTCCAAGAGGTCCTGACAACTAGCACTATGTGACACTGACAAAGTGTGAATGGGTTTCGTCATGATCTATTAAAATATGGACTCTGTTTCCAGAGTGTAAGCCTGTTGGGAGAAGATACTGCAGCAATTAGTAGAAGATAAACAGACTAACAGAAAACTACTGAAATTTGAATGGCTTTCTTATTGCATGTTATATTTTTTATTGTTATCACAATACTTTCACAGTTTCATGTTATCATGGTATTTACACACAAGCTACAGCACAGTCTGGTCGCTTTGATTAAAACCAGAAAATATATACTTCCTCCTGCATGTTAAAATATTATATCGATTATATATGTAGATCTTCATACATAGACATATGTATAAGTGTTGACAGTCACTGGTTTATCAAATCAGTGTCTTTCAGCCAGACACTTTGAAAACTTGAGGAATTTTTACTTTAATTAAAACAAGTTAGATAAATCTGAACTCAGAGGCTGCTAACAAACAGGTTGTATTATTACAATTTTTCACATTACTCTAGGAAAATGTAAAATCAACAGTTTTCAGAAGAATTAAGTAAATGTAGTTATTGTATTACTTTTTGCTGGTATTTGCTGGTTATCTTGTTATGATATGTCCTATGATGGGGAACTAGCTGTACTTTTAACAAACATTCCCTAACAGCAGTGGGTAGGACTCCTTTAGTTTTCATGTAACGACTTCCCAAATACCCAGCTTTCTTTTTTTAACAATTTATAGAGTCCCAAAATATGCGGCACTGCAAGATGAAACTGTAAATCTCTCTAGAAGTTTGTCTAGAATCATTAAAATGACTTTGAACTGCAGGAACAGTATGATCAGAGCTTTTATTTTGAAACTATGAACATTTTAAAACCTTTGTATACCTTGATACCAGTCCAGTTAAAACTAATTATTTAGTTTGTGGGAAAAATGAAAAGCCTGAATCCCAGTTTCCTCAGTCCAGTTGAAAAATGAGTCTTTTTATGATTATTTTGCTGGTTTTTGGAAGGGAGTTGTGAAAATGATCAGCTTTGGTTATAGCTCAACTATGCAATTACATTATTCACTCTTCTATTGTCTGACATTGTGTCCAGATGATTTGAATATGATCAACAACAGAAACTTTTTAGCATCTATTGTTTGCTAAAGTTGTCCATTAAAGCTCAATGCTTACTTGATTTTCCTATTTTGTCTCTGGATACACAGGCGTTCATACCCAGTTAAAGACATGAAGACTTTCAGACCCGAGGAGTAATAAATAACAGTCATCAAGTTGGTGGAAACGATCCAGGAAATAGGAGTTCCCTCCTTTTTTCCCCCATTAGGTGGTTATTGTCACTCATTACAGGCTTCATAATAAGAGCAGGAGGGCCCCTCAAGATAGGGCCATGTCCTGTAACCCCAAGACCAAACCTGGCAACCTAGATTGTTATCATAGCTGACCTTGCCACCCTGAAAATATCACAGCTATTACACACAGCTGCTGCTCGATTAGAGCTGCACAGAGACATGCGGTGCACTGTGGCAACACACATACACACACCCAGACATTTAGTTGCTCTGTTGTTATCATGCACAAACAGTACATGTTGTAGTAATTTAGAGTGTTGTGTTAACCTCAGATGCATTACCCACAGCAACACGGCAGGCTGCCACCCACGAGTCAGGTGTTCTGCAGTCAACAAAAAGAGTTGGAGTGTGTGTGTGTGTGTGTGGAGGGGTGTGTGTGCGTGTATGTTGCAAGGACCATTTTCCTAACAAATAGAACATTGTGGGGGACAGCAGCTCCCTACGGGCCCCAATAGAAGAAGTACTTTGGGATTATGGCTTAGGTTTAGGAGCAAGGTGTCAAATGAGTCCAGGTTAGGTTTACGTTAAGGATTGGAGAGAAACTAAAGAAAACAATAAAAAAATCAACTGAAGTCAATGCAAAGTCCTTGTAAAGATAGAAAGGCCCATTGTGTGTTGGCGTGTGTGTGTGTTGGTGTGTGTGTGTGTGTGTGTGTGTGTGGGGGGTGGGGGGTCGTAAATTGAAGCAATTCAGACAATTACAAAATATTACTGTAAACCGGTTTCCTAGTTAGAAGTTAAGATCTCCTTGCAGCTGAACAATTCTGACTGCGTGATTTTGTTTCTGTCTGCGTTTTAAGTCTTAATCACTCCATGTGGACTTTTGCACTTTAACCCCTAGAAACCTGATGAGGTACTTCCTTCTCTTAAATGCCTCTTTTGAATTTTATTGACATATTTATCCAAAGCTATATCACAAAACTGTTTTACTTTTATTTTGAAATATGTTTAGATTAAGTCTCGTATCCATTTATCTGTCCATCCATCCATTCATGCTGACAGATGATTGAAAACATTTGATCTAAATTCAAACTTTCTGTGATAGTGAAGCTTTAACTTTGATGCTGCTACACGCATTAAGAGCGACCTTTACTGTTATTTGGGTTACTGTGAGATTGTTTGAGCCTTAAAAGGATCACAGAGACACAACAGGAAGCTACAAAAACCTTCAGAGGAGGATCCAGTTACAATTAGCAAAGCAGCAAATACGTGGATCACACACAAACGCAAGTAGAGCTGCATGTGTGTAATTTTGTCAAGTGTCTAATTAACTGATTTTATTTTTATCACAACAGTTGCCGTGACCAACCCATCACCTAACCGTTTAAGTCGAGGTTTCAGGGACACACACACATACATAAACACACACAGCATTAACCTATCATCATCCGACTCTTTTTACTCTGCCCCCCTCAGGATGACCCTTCAGGTCCGCATTTCTCTGCAGCACACGTGTCTGCTGCTACTGACAAACTGGAGACAAGTGATGATGGAGACTATGCAGGGTTGTGACTGGTGAGACTGGTAGCTGGAAACCCTTTGAAGGTTGAGGATAATTATTTGTATTCACTTTCATTTTATATGTCAAACTAACCCACCACCTCCACCAATATGACAGTATATCATAAAATTCTACGCCGGCTATTCCAAATCATATAAAAGCTAAAACTTTTTGCACATGCTGCTCTCACACTTTCCGCCACCTGTTTGACTTCCTGATATTTTATGTTCATTCCTCTGGCTCTACTTTCTCCATCCAACTCTGTTGAGTGAATGAGAGCTGACAGAGCTAACCAAGATTTTACTGCCTATTTTCTTCGCACATCTTTGCTCTTTCCCTTTAGTCCCATCGAAAGCTTTCCAGAGAAAACAGAACATGATGGAGTTTACGACCTGATTACTGCCTGGGGGCACTGCTGGATATTCCCCCAAAGAGCCACAAACACGCCCACACTGAGGCTCAGCGGTGGGGCCCGGTAAGGGGGCCCGACTCAACAGGTTACCTGTCATCTCAGATTAAGAACGGCCTAGATGACGGCTCATACCGCACCAAAAGTCTGACTACTTTGGCTTTAATCAACAGCAAGGCTGTTCTGTTTACTGCCAAGTATGGGAATGTAATTAATGTTGGTCCAGCAAATGCATGTTTCCTTTTGCAAGAGCACCTGGTGGAAACATGAAACAAAACCACCAAGAACTACTATTTGGGAATCCATAGATGTAGAAAATACTGAACAAATTAACCACTAATGAAGCATCAGACATGACAATACTCTGCCTCATTACAAACTCATCTGCCACCTATAACAGCTAACCCCCGCCCTGGGAGACCAGCTCCCCTAACCCGACTTGTTTCATTCAGCAGCCAACAGTGGTGGGAAGAGCCAGCTCCCGGGGCAAAAGAGCTGGCTCTTAACTTACTATCATTTGTTGCCTCATATTTTTGCTTAACTTAGCAAGTATCAGTGTTCTGCTTCTTTATAAATCGTTTTGCATTTAGTGTTTTTATCAGACGTCCTATACTTGGGCAACTTTATGCATTTGTTCTTCCATGAAAGCAATTTTTTAAAATCAAACTTTAAATTTTTATTTAATACAAAAACAAAAAACAAAATTCTCAAACTGACTGTTGCGTCTTGACATGTGATTGGCCACAAGGCTGCCCTTGTGAATTAAGGGAAAAGTCCCGACTTTGTTTGATATCTTATGAACAACCGGTTTCCCATGATGCCTAGAGCCTGAAATCTCATCTACTCCAGACCCCCTCCTTCTGTGTAGCTTTTTAAAATTATAACTTCTTGCTGATTCTTCTTCAATCAATCAATCAATCAATCAATCAATCAATCAATCAATCAATCAATCAATCAATCAATCAATCAATCAAATTTTATTTGTATAGCACATTTCAGTAGCAAGGCATTTCAACGTGCTTTACATCATATCAAACACAGAAACACAATGCAACATAGAATCAACAATCAAAACACAGCCTTAAGTCAAGTTCCATCAATAAATTTGTAATTGATTCCATTTCAAATACAATCCTAAACAGGTGGGTTTTCAGTCGAGATTTAAAGGAAGTCAGTGTTTCAGCTGTTTTACAGTTTTCTGGAAGTTTGTTCCAAATTTGTGGTGCATAGATGCTGAAAGCTGCTTCTCCTCGTTTGGTTCTGGTTCTGGGGATGCAGAGCAGAGCAGAACCAGAAGACCTGAGAGGTCTGGAAGGTTGATACAACAGCAGCAGATCTTTAATATATTGTGGTGCTAAGTCGTTCAGTGATTTGTAAACTAACAACAGTATTTTAAAGTCTATTCTTTGAGCTACAGGGAGCCAGTGGAGGGACTTTAAAACTGGTGTTATGTGCTCTATCTTCCTGGTTTTAGTGAGAACGCCAGCAGCAGCATTCTGGATCAGCTGCAGCTGTTTGATTGATTTGTTGGACAGACCTGTGAAGACGCTGTTGCAATAATCAATACGACTGAAGATGAACGCATGGATGAGTTTCTCTAGGTTTTGCTGAGACATTAGTCCTTTAATCCTGGAAATGTTCTTCAGGTGATAGAAGGCCGACTTTGTAACTGTCTTTATGTGGCTCTGGAGGTTCAGGTCAGAGTCCATCACTACTCCCAGGTTTCGGGCTGATCGCTGGTTTTTAGTTGTAATAACTGAAGCTGTGCATTGACTCTAGATCGTTCCTCTTTAGGTCCAAAAATAATAACTTCAGTTTTGTTTCTGTTCAGCTGGAGAAAGTTTTGGCACATCCACACATTTATCTGCTCTTCATCCAGGTCCTCAGACTTTCCCTCCTCCCTGACCTCAAATGTTCACCTCTATATTTTTCTCAGTGTTGGTCTGCAGTGCCTTGCAAACCAAGCAAAGCCTGTAATGAGTCATATTTACTTTTTTCTGAGTTTTCAAAAGGGTTGCAAGATATTTTTTGGGGCAAACTGAAAGTCTAAGGATTTTTTTGAATCCTTTTCATGTCCAAGATTTTGTTCCTGCAACCACAAAAGTTGCATTTCTTATGGTCACCTGGTAACTTTCTGGTTTTAAAAATCACTAGGCCAGAAAATCTTCAGTCTTCGTTTATGGATACCAACATTTGTCTTCTTTACTCTCTTAGGATTTTTCTTTGATGGCCTATCAGGTAAATTTCAATGTAATTACCACATCTGCATTTATTTTGTCATTGCTTTCTTCACATCCTGGTCTTAGATTATGATATATGTTCACAAAATTTCTTGGCCAGCTATTTGGCGTGACATTAACACATAACTATGTCAGAGAATCTGCATTACTCATTCAGTAATGAGTGAACTGGTACTAAAACTTTATAAACAGAAACAAATGTAATATTTTCTCCAAACTTTGACCCTGTCTCTGTCGATGAGCATTAGGAGGAATTCTGAATGACTGAATTACATCAGTATTCCTGTAGCATCTTGACTGAAAAGCCCATTTCAGGTCAGGCCACTCAGTCTCATTTGAGTAAAGGTCAGAACTTTGACTTGGCCACTGGAAAACATGCATTTCTCTCTTCTTTGGGTTTTTCTGCTCACAGAGAGGTCATATTTCCATTCCACGACCAAACCTCCACAGATTTCAGGTCATAGGTTGTTGCCCTGGCCAACTAGTGTTAAAATATTACTAACGTTTTGCATTCATTATCTTAGCAACCGCAGTCCATCCAGATGGGGGGTTAGTAGCCATCACATTTTTTCCATTACCATTTAGTGCAGGTATGAACATTTAGCATTTTGAAATGATTCTGCCAAGTGAATTGTTTTTCCTTAATGAGATTTTGCATGATGTCTCATTTTGTCTCTAGGTGTTGAACTCTTACCTCTTTCTTACCCCATGCCAGCAGCAATGACTATCCCACGCTCTGCTCCTTGCAGAGAGCAGTAGCTGTCCTGAAATTTTAACATTTATGTAACAATAATGTATCAAAAAGTCATTTGCAGATCAACTTTTGGGCTTTTTTTTAGCTTCAAATCTGCTGTTCATTTTTTTATTTTGTTGTGAGATTCTTCATAAAACTGCTAACTGCTGCTGTGACTTGAGAATAACAGACCTCCCTCAGTATCCCTAATAAACAAAGAAGTAAGGCAGCTAAAACACATTCGTTATGCCAGCTTCTTTTCACATTTCACACACTGTAAATATGCCTGAATGTTTTTTTTAGTATTATGGAAACTTTAATATTTTTAAAGTTTAGAATTTTCTGACTATTTCTAGAGGATTAAGAAAGACTGTAAATGCAAATGAATGGACCTCAATGCACACACACTGAGCAAACATCTCGTTTGGTGCGTTGGGCTGCATGATGATCCCGTGCACAGTAAGATCTCTGTACCGTAACGTGAATAACCAGCTCTCCCACACTGACCTGCCTGTCAGCGGAAGCGCCCTGGGAAAAGCCGATCAAACGTCCCTGGAGGCGCCGAACGCAAAGCACTAAAAATATTCTTAATGCACACAAACATGCTTGCACTTACACATGTTCACACAAAGAAACAGAGTGAGGAAATCTTTATGGATAAACAGATGAGCATCCATTAACTGTAATATTATTAACCAGCTGTCTGAACTGTGACCTCGCTCAGCCTGTGTGTTTATGTAAAGGAGAGTGATAGAAAGGTTACAAGCCTATTTTGGTAGCCAGGGATATTTTCTTACAGATCTTTTCTTTAAGCAACACATTATCTTTTAACCTTCTGCTGAAAGGCCTACTGCTATCATATCTTAGCACTTAGTTAACAACTTACATAATATATCATAGCAGTGTGAACTTGAAATCCAGAAGTTGTGATTGGGGTAATCTTTAAAATGTTTTGTTTGGATAAAAAAAGAACTTCTTAGCAACAAATTTTCACATAAATGTGTTTAGTGTATTTGTGCACCATGAAAGAGAACAAAAAGCAACTTCATGCTGTGGAAATCATTTGATAAAAACGGAGATGAGGAGGATTAAGAAATCCTGAACAAAGTTGTTTAGTGATCGCTAAACAATTTGATGAAAAACAAGACAAGCGTTTATTAAGAGGCATTTTATTCAGCAAACTTTACCTTAAAAGGAAATCTGAATATTGGAGACATAAAATTACCAAACTGTTCAGCTAGGAGATGTTACATGTACAATTTCCAATCCTCTTCACAATAAAGCACAACTTTCTGTTTGTCTATCAAATAAAATCCCAATAAAATACACTGTTTGTGGTTGTAAATGGGACAAAGGGTGAAAAGGTTCAAGGGAAACATTTACAAGTTACTGCTGTATCCTTATTTTAACAACTCCTGCTGTCTGGCCACTTTAATTTTGGAAGCAGAACTCTTCATTTATAACTACAGTCATTATGTTTCTAAAGTTTCATGACACCCTCGAGAGTTTTTGTTCTCAGACTGAGGAACATCTGCTGTGTTGTGGCGCTGATCCTAATTAAATCGAAGAACATGAAAATGAAGAACCCTTGCTTTAACTAAGTGCTGTGGCTGTGTGTTTTTAAGTGTGAGAAGCAGCACTGAAACAGAGAAGGTGTGTGTCGATGTAATGCTGAGAAGAGAACTAAAAGGCCATTTATAGCTGTCACACACTGACAACCATTACCCCTGCATTTACAAGGCTCTCAGCACACAGCGGCAGGAAGACACTGCATGCACCAACACACACAGAGAAACACCACCCGCTCTACCTTACTGAGCCTAATTATCGACACCTCTCTCCGTCGGATGAAACAAAAAACTGCTCTATTTTCAGCCTGATGGAGTCTGAAGTCACTCTCTGCTTCTTCTCCCCCTCTCAGCGTCTGTTGTCATATCTTCGCAATGCAGCGCCCGCCGCCCAGCCTGTTTGATTCTCAACTTGTTAAATAAGACTCAAATTAAATCAGACAACGAGGAAAGTTTCCCCCCCCTCACAGCCACTTTCATTTGTTTTGATTGTTATTCAGAGTCATGGATGGCAGTGCTGAGGTGCGTAAATGTGTTGAGTGAAAGTGGCACCTTCTCTTTGAGGCGCGCTTCATTAGTTGTTAAGCAAAATCGCTGCGCTCAGCTCAGGCCTGTTATGAGAGTACGTGTAGCAGGTCTGGGATCAAGTGGTCCCTCTACAGCTTTGCAGAAAATCTTTTATTGAAGGTCAGTTACACTTACACAAGCTCTGATTTGCTATTTGTTCCTCTGGCCCAGTGCAATCAACATCATTGTCATGTCATAGAGTATGTGTAAACATTTGTGTCTGGAACAATTTTGTCTTGTTTCTTCTGTTGTAGGTGGACCAGAAAATGCCCCGAGTAAAGAGATTTAACCAGCCGCATAACCAGGAGACCATCCGTATTGTTCTGCAGAGCTGGGCTGAATGTGTTTATGGATGTTTGTGGCTCTCTCTATGGGGTTGATCACATTTCAGAGCTTTTCATGAAAACATTTATGAACTTATAACGAGCACAAACACTTTGTTTTAACTACCCTTCTTACAGTAAATATGTCAGCTTCTGCCAAGACCAAACTGCTGGAGCTATATGTTTGCTGTATTGAAGTATTTTCAAATCCAACTTTACATTTTGTTTCTTTGCAACCAGAAACATCGATGTAATTCATCTGGATTTTATTTGTTTTACCAGCAAGTTCTTACTTGGGAAAAAAATCCACTTTTATTTGATACTCCAAAATAAAATCCATTGCAACAATCATCTTTAAAATAGATTGAAGCCTGAGTAAAAGGAAAACGGACAGAAGTGTAATGCAGAGAGAGGTTATAAATGAATATCCCACAAAGCACTGTTAAATCCATCTTCTGAAACTGGAGCAAATGTGGCACAACTTCAGACTTCCAAGATATGGCCGCCTACCTAAAACGACTGAGCAAACGTGAGTCCTCATCAGAAAGCAGAACCAGGATAACGACAGAGGAACCGCAGAGATCCACGACTTGGGTGGAAAAATCTGTCAACATATTAGATCTGCAAGGCATTTAAAAAAAAGTAAATTATTTCCCTGATTTTAATTTCAAGTGTACTAAAACTACATCTCACTTCACAGAGTGTCTAATGTTTTACCGATGAATAGTTAGCTGTGAGATTGTGACTGGTTGTCATTTTCATCATGATTCTAAATAATTATCATTAACATAATGAAAATATGTTTCTAAAACTTTTTAACACAAAAAATCTAAGCTTTTAATTCTTTTGAGACTCAGAACCATAATTCAATCAAAAATATCCCAAAAACAGATAAAAAAAGACGTTTGCAGTATTTTTGGATCAACCTGTGCAACAAACAATTTCTTGAGCTCTCTTATTTATTTTTTAGTCTGAAGAGATAAAAGCAAATCATATTACATATTACTGGAGAACTAATGTGAACTTTGCAATAGTCTGCAACAGTTTTATTGTGCATTCTCATGAAGAGAGATTAAATCTGAGAGAAGGTTATATAAAATCGTTCTTTAACATGAACAAACTTTAACCATCAGTTACTGCTTTATAGTGCAGACTGAATCTGGCTGTATATAACCATGGGTTTAAATTACTCTTTGTTTATTGTCTCTGTAAAGTGCTTTGGAGAGGACTTTTCTGATTAAATTATTCTAAATAAGTAAAGATTGTTCTACCTATACTTAGTGGCTTTTCTTGTTTTGCATGTATCAAAGTGATTACATTTCAAAAAATAAATCTCTGTGAAGTCAAAGACTGAACTACATTTCCAGATGGACGGGAAGTTATCTCAACCGGTGTTTAGAGTGTATGTTTATAACACCTTAGCGGCCTTTTCGTTGTTTTCCGGCCTCAGTGAAATACCTCTGCAATGTTCCTAAGAAGGACATGAATCACTGGATTGTTGCCCGTACATATGTTGTTCTGTGTAAACGCTAATCCATCTGGAAAGACAAGATCCTGACTTTTTAGAATCTACATGCAAAAGTAAGAGTTTTAGTGACTATCACTAAAACTCTTATAAGAACTAGCTCATTTACTCACAATCTAGTTTATTTTTTATTTTTTATTTTTTATTTTTTTATTTTTTATTTTTTATGTTTATTTTACTCTATCAAGTACATTAATTTCAGAGTTGGGTGGATTTAATGTTACATTTAATTGAGTAACTTTTTTCAAATTATTTAAAAAGTACTTTTATTACTCTGCACTTTTTGCTTGAATAATTTTATTATGAAGTATCTCTACTCTTACTTGAGTAAAATGTCTGGATTCTCTACCCACTGAATGAAAAACAAATATTTTTTAACCATATATACACCAGACACAGACACACACCTGCAGTTTTTGTTAAAGTGTCTTTTAATAAACAAGTTGTTTATTAAAAGAAACTGACTTGGAAACATTTTCTTTTGCCTGATTTTGTTATTTTTTTTAACATTTATTTGCGTTATTGTTATTTTGGCCCTTAAAACACCAACATTTCCACTTACTTGTATATTTTGGTCTGTTTGATGATGTAATTTTTAAATATTAAATGACAATTTGATGAGTTACTAAGTACTTGAGTCAACTTTTTACCAAACAAGTCGACTTGTTTGGTAAAAAAAAAAGAGTAAAATTACTCTTACTTGAGTAATTTCTTGAATGGCTGCTTTTTAGTGTTACTTGAGTAAAAATATTTTTGAAGTAGTGCTACTCTTACTTGAATAAAATTATTGGGTGCTCTGTCCATCTCTATTTAATTTACAAAATGTAATATATTTTTTGAGTTCAGTTTGATTTGAACAGAAGAATCTTTTCTTATATCTTAAAGGAAAAGCTGAATTTTTTCCACAGACGTAAGGGCAGCTACGTTTTTTTGGAAATCTTTAAGGAACTGAGGTTTATGCGACTCGTTTTGACCTCATCATTATTAAACTTACTTCCTGTCCCACAAACAATATTCAGACACTTTTTGCTTCTTGAAAAGCCAGAAATAGGTTGGCATAAGAATAGAGGTATGCACGTACGTAGAGTCCAAAAGCTGCTCCTGGGCCTGCATGACTTTCTGGTTCATTCATCACCTTTTTTTCTGGTCCCATGCTGCTTGGCTAAGCACATAAATAAACAGAGGGAGTGAGTCTTTGTGCAGAAAAATAAGGTGATAGGAAGACTATTGAAGGAGGTGTGAGCTCAATCATTCATCAACTCATACAGCAGCCTGTATTTCCTATTTATCTCTCTCTGCAGGGAGCTGAGAGGCTGGACGGTTTTCCATCTGAATGTCCTCTTCCTTCTGGCTTAGCTTCTGTCTTGATGTTTACATCTCCATTTTTTTCTTTTACTTCTTCTTGAAGATGGATAGTGGAGAGTGGAGAGCCAGTGAGTCCGTTCATTGATCACTGCTGTATTGGCACGGTGGAAGAGTGAGGAGCTCTGTGAGACACTGGCATGATTTACACTGGACCTCCCTCAGGGAGGACAAGGCAGGTAGTTGGCTGGACTTCTCAAAAAGTTTATGCTCAATTTCAGCTCTGATACAACCATCAGCTATGATTTAAGTTCAAAGCATCCGCTTACTTAATATGGTTTTCTCAAGGAGAAAATGACTGCTATGCTATTTTGGGTTACTTTTGCCAATAAAATTGGACATAACATTTATAGTGGGCTTTTTAGCAGTATTGCAATAAAGTTAGAAATTCATTATTTATTTTTACCTGCCAGTAAAACATAATTTTACCAAATATTTTTTTATATATTTTCTAGTGCAAACATCTCACTATAAAGTAAGACAAAACTATCTTACAAGTAACTTTTCAGCAAGAAATAGGAGCTTGTGTCAAGTCAATAATTTCTTGATATTGATGAAAAACGTATTTGTTCCACTAGCAAATTATTTCACTTATAATAAGATATTTTTCCCATGTTATGAGTGAAATAATCTGCCAATGGAACAAATATTTTTTCCATCAATATTAGGGACTTATTGATTTAAAACAAGCTCCTACATCTTGCTGAAATGTTACCTTTAAGATAATTTCGTCTTATTTTAAAGTGTAGTAAGATATTTGCACAAGAAACAAAACCAAAAATACTTGGTGAGGTTTTGTGTTTTTGCAGTGTTTGCAATTTTCTTGTAAACACATAAATTAAGTAATGAAAAGTCTTTGATGTGATCCTTTTTGTTTTTTTCATCATTTTAACAGAGTATAGTATGTAACCTAAGGTCGTTTCTGCTTGTTTGCATATGATTAATGATTTAAAGTTGGTCTGTATACATGATATTCAAGCTGTGCTGGTAAAATATTTCACTCCACTGAGATAGCTGGTGTTTTCATGTGTCTCACAAGGTGCTGTCCACTGGATGTTCACGTTCTGGTCCACATTTCTTGGTAATATCTGCAGGAATGTATATGGACTAGTAAATCAGGAGGCCTACCTTTTAACTCAGCAGACAAAGTCTCAATCTGTCTATCCATTTCCTGCTCCATCCTACCATCAATCTGGAATGAGACACCACAATACTTTTGGTCAAGAGACCCAGCTATGAACCTTTTCCAGCTCCACAAAACACATGTGGACCAGACAACCAAATGCCCCTCAGCAGCTCCGACAGGGTCACATTGTTCCTCCTGGATCTAAGGTTTGACAGATACTTGGAGGCTCTTTTCCAACACCCAAGAGTAAACTTTATCAGTTAGGCTGACAAGTGGGATTCTCGTTAACTGATCCGCTTTTCCAAAAAACTGGGATCAACACCTAATCGCAGAGCAAATTTACTTTTTACAATTACAGTGTATTACATGGCTTATTTCAGATTGTTTACAAGACAAGTCAAGTCAGTCTAATTATATATTTAAGTTCAGTGTGCCAGCAGCCTTCAGTCCATTATGTGTAATTATGTAACTTATGTGTGTAATGGTGTATGGCTTTGCATGTTTTCTGGTCTGAGCTGATCTTGTCTTGACAGCTGCAGCCTGTGATTTAGATATAGATAATTATTTTGAAGGATAACAACTGTCTTTCATTAAGTCAATGTCATTTCCCTGCACAGTTCCTTTATTAAAACTTTATTTCTCTTCCATATTCTTCTTCTGTGGACTAAAAGTTGTATGTTTTTTTTCTGACACATATTCACACATTCGCTTTGTAGTAATTCAGAGGGGAATGCACTCCAGCTTTCTCACAAATACAATACAATTACAACAGATTACAGTGCAATAGCTTCCACATGCTTCACAAAATGCTGGATTACCACAGTGTACATTTCAGTGTGGGTGGTAGGTACTTTCCTTTGAATCCCCATCTGCCACTAACTTTATACCACAGGTTGGAAATGCATTGAACTAGACAAGGATTGGAGTGGAGAAAGGGGTGAAAGGGTGAGAGGTGAAGAGCAGGAACTGTAGAAATAGATGAATAGGAAGAAAAACATGGTATTAGTGGACCTGGAATGTTTTATGAAAATAAAAACATATGTTTAGTTCAGTTTTGCGTTTAATGGAAGTAATGCTTGAACGTGATGATGCCATTCGCAGGAGTTCACCAGATGGCCAAAACCAGATGGTAAACGGACACCAGTTTATGTCAGCATGCACAGCAGCTTCTTAAAAAGAGAAAGGCCATCGCAACTAACTGCAGGCGCAGCAAAGAAATGTAAATAAAAGACAGGCTGCATCTTTTAGAGGTGAAAAGTTACAGTTCAGATCCAGATCATTTGTGTTTTTCATTTTTCCATTAAAGCAATTTTTAATTGATGCAACATTTATTAGATTAGTGTTTGCACATGAGCTATTCTCAGCTTATTCTCAGCAATAGCCACAGTGTATAGTTTATGTCTAATATGACATGTATAATATGTCAAACATAATGATAAAAAAGTTGGTCAAAGTGCTTTAGAGAGAAACATAAATGAAGTGTCAAATTAAAACCATTGTTAAGCTTGGAGTCCACCAGGGCTGTGGAGAGAAGGACGTCTGGGACGATAAACAATGATTTCTCTCTTATACATTAAGCTATGATGACCTATTGACACACTCACTGAGTGACTAACAGACTGTGTTCATGTGGTGACACGATAACATAGAGTATCTTTTGCATGCACAAGTGATGTGGTAATGCTTCTCTCAGGTGGGAGAGCATGTAGATAATAAATATTTTGCTGATCTTAAATAAAAGTGTCCTGAGAAGCCTTGAGGAATACCACATGGTTACCTGGCTCTGTTCCTGGAGGACATCATTTTTAATCTAAATCTCAGATGAACTGCTCACTCCTCTGTGACCTTCCAGATAAGTTATGTCTGTGAAGGTGTTAACAGGATAAAGTGACTGAAAGAGTGCAGAAATCAGAAAGAAAACTGTCCATCTGGTAATAAAAAAATCAGCAATCCTCAGCCCTTCTTTTCCATTGGTTAGTAAAGGGGTTTCCTTAAGGAAAGTTGCAACATTTTACTGAAACATATGTAAAATAGCTCATGCAAACAGTTTAGGCAGGTCTGTAAAGTAATACTGCATAACTCAAGCACTTATCCAACAGTCCAATTAATCTTTTAAGTTTATTTTTGAGCACATTGAGACACATCTGCAGAACTTGAGAGGGAAAATAAAAGAGGGTTAATCATGAGGTTGAATGTTTTACTTACACCTGGACAGGTGAATGATGGATTGACCTTTCAACCAACCGCAGGACAGAAGGCCTGAACAATCCATCAGCAAGCGCCACTAACCACCAATCACACTGCAGGGTGGAGACAGGATCCACCCTCACACTGGCTGAAAATCTACAGAATCAGGCTGACAGATGCACTCTGCAGACTTGGGGTAAAGAGACACACATCTCTCTCCTGAGATGAACTCGCTTGGTTTTATGCTCCTTTGTCTTGTCCACAGCAGACAAACAGACATTTCTCAGCTCATTTTTTTCTGGTTTTTCCCTGCCACATTCCCAGGCTGTCCCACAGCACAGCTAATGTTTTCAATAGAGTAACATATCAGACATAACCTAAACCAGAACCTGACACTGTGTCAGTAACCACAGGAGAAAAACAATGTGAGACTTCAGGGACCCCCACAGGTCCAGGAGGCATATGACCCCTCTGTTTCTGCCAGATTTTTGCTCTGTTTTGTCCTTCTGTAACTCTGTCTTTCTTTACCCCCCGCTTCTCTCTGGTGGTGATGTGTGGTAGACCTCAGACTATTGTGTTGCAAATGTGAAAGTTTTCCTAAATAGGCCCCAGTGTGTTCTATTTATGTGAGACAGGCTGGCCACAGAATGATTTTTCTAAGTTTTTCTTGCAAGTAAATTCCCATCCTTCATTTTCTGAAAACAGCACTTATCTTATTCTTCTGACGTTCTGAACAAGTGTCTTAAAATAGGGCTTACTGTATTATAATTTTATGTCAGCATAAGTCCAAAAGATTTCAGACAAAATCTATTTCTGTTTGCGACCTATTTCTGTCCTTCGGTATTGTGTGATGCTTATGTTTTGCTGTATTTTACCACTAAAATTCAGCTAACATCAGTCATTTGGACTCAAATACCTACAATCTGTCTTAGTTCATTTCTGTCCCACTGGACTCATTAGCTGAGCTGAAACTATGCAGTTGAATTTCAGCTTGCAGAACATTTGCAGATATAGTGAGAAAACAATGCAACAATGGCTGAGACACTCAACTTTAAAAATGAGAATTATCAGGATAACATGTTAGAGATAATGTATTACAGGTTGTGCTGTTAGCAACACACACGGAGAGGTTGTCAGCATAAATTTGATTTTGGGAGTTTGTCAGATGCAAGCACATCTGGAACTGACTTCTGTCCCCTTAGGTACCCAAATATTGGTAGTTGCTTCCAAATACACCATAAAAGAAAGAGAAAACATAATAAACTGAGTTGTATTGCATAATTTATTACATTGTAGTTTTAGAGAATTGTGTCAGACAGGCATGGCAAGTTTATTTGTATAGCATATTTTAGCAACAAGGCAATTAATGATGTTGCAGTTATTAATCAAAGGCAACTCTAAACATAAGGGGGACTTTTATGGTTTACTTCTAATTAGAGCTAGAATTGTGACTGTTGCAATAATCTATAGCTATGATGTACTTTACATATTTTACCTTCCTCCACTGGTTCTCAATCTTTTTGTTTGACCTTCACTATAAACATTACATTTTCAAAGTATCAACGTATTTACATGCATTTTGAAATACAGCAGGACAGCTTGATCTGTGAAGTCATAAAAAAGAAGTCAAAAAGAAAACAGCAATCGTTTTAGTTTTAATTCTTAAATTTTATATTCCCAAATTTAAATATTAATGGAAAAAAACTGAAAAAGTTAGAAGTTAGTTAATCAGAAAATAATTTGTAATTCAGTGCAAGTGACAGGCAAAGTCAAAGTGCAGATACACAAAATAATTTGGTAGTGATGAAAAATTATATCAGAATCAGATTTATTGTCCCAGACGGTTCGCACAAAAAAGGAATTTGACTTTTAACAAATGTTAAGTATAAAATAATACATTAACTTTACGGGAAATAACTTTAGAATAAAAGTACAATATGTGCCCATGTTTGCAGAATATTTATATACAGTATGTATAAGGAAAGAAAAGATTAGGCTATATGATGTTCATTTGTTCACTAGAGAGTCAGAAACGGTTTCTGATAGAGCTTTGTAGCGCTGACCTGAAGGTAAAAGTTTAAACAGTTTGTGTCCAGGATGTGTGGGGTCTGTAGGGATGTTTGCTGCTCTTTTCCTGATGGATGGAAGGTTCTGATGATCCTCTGCAGACCTAATTGTTCATTTCAGTTTGGACCTCTCTTGTTTTGTGGATGAGCCATAAAACACAGTGATGGACATACACTGGACAGACTGAATGTTTGCCTTGTAGAAGACGACCTGAAGTTCCTTGGGAGTCTCGGCTGGGCCTTCTTCTGAACAGTCTGTGTGAGGACCAGCATGTGAGCTCTCTCAAAGATAGCTCTACATATCTTCACATTTTGCTGTCATTGTTTTTGTTTTTTTTGCCCACAGTGGTGACTCCAGGGTTGGTGCAGGATTGAGGTCAGCGACAGGCTGGATTCTCAGGTTTCTGTTGTCATATTTCTGGGAATTTGATGCAATGTTTGGTAACCGGTCTGTTCTCAGCGAGGGTGGATCTCAGTTTCAGATTATTTTAATGCGTGTGGGCGTGTGGGGGTGTGTGTGAGATGCGGTTCATGTGCAGTTTTTGGCCAGAAATGATTGTGTCATTGCAGAATACATGGGTGTGAGAGGCCACTCTGCTGTCCTGATCTCTTTCAGTCATCCTTCTCCCCATTTTTCTGATGTCATGTGAGAGTGGAGTGCTGGGCGGAGGGGTACTGTGTGAAAGCCACTCTCACACACACACACACACACACACACACACACACGCACCTACACACACACACACACACACACACACACACACACACACACACACACACACACACACACACACACACACACACACACACACACACCCACACACCCCGGATGGATGTTAGTAATGAATTATGGGTTTTTAATGTCTTTTTACTGCTAATGTGTGTGGCTGTGCAATTCATTCATAATTGATGTGTCATTGGAAGGAGCATCTCTTGTACACACTTTAGTTCCAATTCAAGCAACCTAAACACAAACGGCATGTAGGAAACCAAAAGAAATCAAACTAAAAGAAAACAAAAGAGGATAAAGTCGTAGGATGAGAAAGAGCTTTAAAGATAAATGGAGAACGAGAGTGATGTAGGTAATGGCTTCCATATGAGAATGTCAGAGAATTTTCCTGCTTGCTTCTTGGTGTAATCATATCAGCAGTCAGCAGCGCTTCCAACTTTCATAATGTAAGGTATGCAGCAAGTTTCAGGATCCAACTTCCTCTGCATAAACACCCCTTAGAAAAACAGCCCAGTTGGAGAGGACTGTGTGAGAGCGATGTGTAAAAGCGGATATGTGTGTGTGCTATACATTCATTACTGTACAGCATTATGTGAACAAGCTGCATATTTTGGGAAAACTGGTTTTGATTTCAGTTAGATGAAGCCGTCATGTCAGCATGTCAAGTGAGTTCTGGGAGTTCAGCTGTTGGTTTAAACAGGATGATTGGATTTCAACCTTCCTCACAATAAGCAACAGTGCTTATTTACAATGTAATTTATTTTCATGCTGAAGGAAATAGCAGAATATCTGCCTCTGTGGGTGAAAACTCAAACTCCATTGAAAAGAGGCTGCAGCCCTCCTCAGATGCGATGCAGGACACCTGATGAACCTTGGCTATCTCTCTGTTCCCCAGTGATCTGGTCTGTTTACAGCAACAGCAGGAGAGCCACAGGAGATTTAACCTCGATGTTACACACTTGAACAGCAGCTTTCTGAAACATCCTCCCAGTGGTCGCTGCAGGGGTCAGCAGAGGCTGCAGACCTCCTGCGCGCTCTCAGCTGGCAGCAGAGACCTCAACAGGGCTACACAGGGGATGTGTTGAGAAACTGTAAAAACACTGGGGATGTGTTTGTGCGCTACGAGCTCTGAATGCTCAAACATTCACAAGTTGGCTAATATCTGGAGTTAAGTTGCACACAAACTGCACAAACACCCACACTGCTTACTTTGACTGAGCTGGGGCATTATTAATCTGGCTCAGGCTCAACACCACCTCTCAGATAGTTTCATGGAGAAGTGAGCTCTGCACAGAGAGGTTAAAGTTACACTTTTTAGTGTGTTTTTCTACTTTTTCTGGAACTAACTGAAACAAGAGAGTAGCAATTTATGCTGGTTTAGTGTTTACCTAACTCTAAGTTACTTTTGGTTAGTTCGCAGTTGCTGAAATTCACTTATTATCTTTGTTTTGTATTTTACAGATAAAAACAACATGTATGCAATGATTTACAATGCTACAATTCAAATTACAAAAGCATAAGTAGCAAAAGTGTGAGATTAAGAAAAAAATTTTTTTTTACTGTTATGTAAATATTGAACTGACATGCTATGGAGAAATGCCTCCACATAGTCAGAGTCTGACAGCAGAACTGCACCCAGATGAAGCCTCCGCCAGGGGAGGCTTCGTTTGACCTAACGAGGTGTAAAAAACATAAACATAAATCCGTTGTTTGTTTTAAAACTCTAAGTGTACACTTAGAGATTTAGAAACATTTATAATGTTCATTGAGTGAAGAAAAAACAGAAAATATTTGCTAATTAAAAAAATCACCTCTGTTTGCACCTTTGTTATTAATTCTTTGTAGCACTGATTGAGTCATTTGTCCTCTGTTTTCAGTTTTTCCCCCAATTTTTTTAAGGATTTAGATCTGGGGTCTGAGATGACTGTGGAAGATGTTGATTTGGTATTTGGTGAATCAAATATGTAGTTCATGATGAGTTTAATAGGAGTTTGACATTATGATGTGAACAGAAACTCAAGACTTATATTGATTTTAATTACTAACCTGTGACCAAGTGCTTTAATTGTGCTATTCCCAAAAATAAACAATAATATAATGAACATTTTCCTGCATCCATGACATCATAATCAGTCACTCAGTCTCAGCTTCCTGGCAGTGGGTGATGAGATCATTAGATTAGAAGCAGTGATGCTGCATTTTCAGATTAAAATCTTAAACAAAGCAAGAAAAAAGGAAAGAAAAACTCAACAATTTCACTTTTTCTAGATTTTCTACTCTTTGGCGGATTTGACAAGACAAAGACAAAAAGGAAAGAAAAAAAAAACCCAGATGACTTAATAATGATTCAACAGAGACTAAAACTGCATAGTGTCATCTGCTGAGCTGAACCAAAGCCAAGTGTGAACAACAGAACAACAGAAGATGCTTTAGTATTGGTGTGTGATTTCTAAAGCTGTGATGAAAGCAGAAGAAGTCTAAATCCTGATTGCTTTTTTGTTTTATTATTTGTTTGTCCACCACAAAATAGTTAATAAATTACAAAAGTAGACACATCAATTTGTGTTTTGGAGCTAAATCCTGTTTGTGCTACTTGCAGTTTGTTGTTGCATTTTTCCGGTTCTTGACCTAAGATGAGAAATGAAACTGACAGAGGAAAACCGAGGCAAGAGAAAAAGCTGGAGAAACTGACGAGAATATATTCATGGTGAATGGATTACCGGCTGAAGGAGGGAAAGATAATTGTTTGGAGTATTCAAATCAAGTCCCAGCTCAATTTTGAATCCTCCACTTAAGTGAGTTTGTGTGATTGTGCGTAATTGTATTTCACTATGTGTGAAACTGCGTCTCACAAGTGGTTTTAGAGTGGTATTAGTAAATGGTGTCATCCCCTGTACTTAACTAAAGAGTGTCTTCTAAATTCATAAGCTGAACCTTTAGCAGTTAAATTCAGTTGTTATTAACCAGCTGCTCTTTCTGCTGTTTGTCCTCATTTTTATCTTTTGTATACATTAACTTCTCTAAGTTGTTCTTTTTTCTTCTTTTTCTTAATGATGTATCTTCTGATCACAGTAATCTGATCTTTCCTTCACAGATGTCACTCTTAGTTACTCAAAGACTGCATAAATTTCACAAGAATCTGAACTGAACAGAAAAGAGTAAAATATACGAATATTTGACATTAAGAACTAGAAATTTGAAATCCAAACTTGATATTTGTTATATTACCAGCAGGTTTTCTCGATATTATCCTCAAGTTTCATCAACGCTTTTTAGTCTACATTTATGTGATTATCTGTTTTTATAGAACCAGACAACAAAAACTAATATCTGTTTTCAATGTTTCATGAGAAATTAACTCGTTTTATCTTTTTGCTATTACAAAAAGCAGAAGTACTCACTCAGGGTGCTCCTATGTCTCCTGGGGCTTTCAGAGTTTAGATCCTGGCGTGAACCCCGCCCCCTTGGTTTCCCTGAGGGTTGTCTGACGGGACATGGTGCCCATCCGCTCATTAGTCCTTCTAAGTCCAAGACACATTCATATTTCATTATGCAACCTGTCTACTTTGATACCAGGGGCAACCGTGATTTAATAAAGTCAATCATGTAATTAGGATACCATCCCCAGATATGGTACCTGAAGAGAAAGAAATGCCCTGGGAAATGTAGGCAACCATTTTCTTTTTAGAGAAAATCTCTGGAATGTGGGGGAAAATCCAAAATATACATAGATGTCTAAAATAGTTGATCAGAAATATTTTACATTTTACAGTTTACAAGTTGAGTCACAGTCTTGTCTCCCTCTGCACCTCCTGCTACTTTTCAAATCATTGCAGCCGCATTATGTGACTAAATAATCTTACAAATCTCCCTCAATGTATATTTACTCCCTGGTTTCAATCCATTTTAATCCTAGATCGCTTCTTTATATATAAATGTAATTTTAAAACACTTTCTTTCCATGCCTTTATGTCTTGATGCAAGGAAAACTGTAACTCTGTTTAAAATGAACTGGATCAGACAGATACTTTAAAAAGACCTGCAGAGTTCAGCTTTTTAAAAGTAATTTAAAAATGTCATTATGTTTTTTTATTCTGATTTACTGCAGCACAGAATCCTACAGCTCTTTTGAGTAAACACATGTCTGAGATAATCAAACTATTAAACAAAGGGAATATAATCACTAATTATTCAACATTGTTTTTTTTTCTCTGGCTAAGATTAACTCCTTTCTTGCAATGTGATGCGAGTCAGGTTTTTTATAAATGGATGAATAAAAAAGAAATTATAAACAAAATCCGAGCGAGAACACTGTTTAATAAACTTTGAAGCTTTACTCCCAGTTTGAATTGCATGTTGAAAGGATTTGAATTCAGCTGAAAGAGGTTTAAAAAGGGAACCGAACGGAAGAGGTTAGGCTGGGTGTGTTTCTCGCTGATGTTAAGTGCTCCGGCAGTGAGATGCAGGGCTGGACAGAGGATGAGGGGAATAAAAGGAGGAAAGATCCATTAGCTAATGGATGTCTTCAGACCTGTTTTGTCAGACTTGATATCATACAGACATTTGCACAACAGTATATTCTTTGTGAAATGCAATAAACTAACACTTAGCAGACAGATTTTTAAATTCTGCTTAAAATATGGTCACAGGTAATCCATAAGGAAAAAAAAATCAATTCACGCTGAGCTTCAAAATTAAAACGTGGATTTATGATCGTCCTCTAAAGACTGTTGTGTGTGTGTTTGAAGAGAGAGCCTAATTGGTATCAATAGGACATCTGTGTTTCCTCCCTGATTAGGCCTTTAGGCCAGGAACATGACTGTAGCTCCTCACACTTTTTCCCCAGCCGCATATTTACAGCCTGCAGTCTTGCTGATGGCAAACTGCAGCGAAGCGCCGTCTGTCTCTTTGCCGAAATGGGCTTCATTGCAGTGTTTGTATTGTTTATGAACCTCCCCACACACACTCAAGCACATGCAGTTTGTGTAACCACATTGTTGGCAGTACTGACGCAGTTGCTCACAAATTTAAGCTGCTGGAGACAGAAAAATCTTAAAGTGACCAAAAATAAGATGAAGAAAAATAACGTAAACGAGAAACAGTAAATCAGTCCCCTTGCCTCTATGTGAACTTCATAACAGGTCTCTATCCTTGGAAGACCTCTCCAGAAACATAAATTCACAGAAATTGAGCCAAACATTTAAAAGTAAAAGCTTATATTTCACAAGTGACTTTTGTAGCTTTGTCACTCACAGTGGAAGTGAAAGCACACATGGTAAGATCATCATTGTGTCAAAATCATCATTGTGTCACTAGATTACAATGAATCAGGGAATGAGTCCTTTCTTCAAGTCCAAGTCAAATCTATCCAACACATCCAGGATGCAACTCAAGTATTAAAACAAACAACAAATACAATTTATTTCCTCTCAGAAGCTTTAATTGGACACAAAAAGAAACTGATGTGAAGTGTTGTGAAGTATTTTATGCAATGTAAAACCTTACTGGACACTTTTGGATCCAATCATTTTGAAAATGCTCAGACGGGGCTTTCAAACTGAAATACAGCATAATTTTGAACAGCAGTTGTCTTTCCTCCTCACATTGTATACATTTACATGAACATAAATATTTGGATTAAATGGCTGATTGGAATAAAAATGTGTAAAGTCGAAATATTCTGATTGGATTCAACTCGATCGGAATAAAATTGTAATCTGCAATAGAGGGTTGGTCTACTGACAGTCTGAATAAGGTGCATGTAAACACTTATTCTGAGAATGTTTTTCTGAATGTGGCAAACTGACCTGACTCTGCATGTTTACAGATGGAATTGCAGCGGTTGAATGGTGTTTATTTCCTCCTGCTCTCTCATCTTAACGCAGGAAGCTCAACGGCATGTGTTGCTTAGCTTGTAGCTTAATTAGGGAGTGCAGTAACATCTCAGCCACTATTGGAACCTGGCACAGGTCCATTCTGGGCAATGAGAAGATGGAGCCACTGTGTGTTTTTTTATGTTCAGCACAGATGTGCAACTTCTTCTTCTGTGTTTTTAGGGAACTTTTGTGCCCAAATAAATGATACGGATTATTTAGTCTGAATATATTTTCCTCATGTTTCACATACAATGACAAAAATATCACTGCTGCAAAGTCCAGGGAGGGATGCTACCACCTTCTTTAAAATAAGAAAAATCATTTATATCTTACGTAACTCTGTTATTTTATTAATTTAATTATGTATTAGTAATCTAGTGATTCAATGTCCCATTTAAAATGTCTGATAAATAATTGATCTAATCTTAAGCTTTTACAATTTACTTCAGTATTTATCTAAATATTACTGTCCATATTTAACTCTAAGGATGAATGTGTAACTAAACTGAATAAAACCATACTGGGCTTGTTTAAATCATAATTTATCTCAAAAGTGGCTTACAAGTTGAATCGTTTTAAGCATGGAGTTCCACAAGGTCTCATGTTTGGACCAATTCTTCAAGTAATTATGATCTGGGAATATTATTAAAAACACACAGATTTCTACTGCTATGCAAACAATGATTCTCTGTTCTGAAATTAGGCTGATGAAGCCTCCCTCTAGTCCTAACGTTTGGATTTTAACTTCTAAAATACTTTTATAGTGTGTGTAGATTCTAAAATAATTTCTTTATCTGGATTTAACTGTTTCACGGTTTGTCTGGTTCTTTAGCAGGACTAACCACTGCAAAGCCACTGGTGAACAGTTAATTTCTCAATTTGTGCATGGGGCTAAACTACTGTTATTGTAGCACTTTATTTGACGGGTTGCAAATAAGACTGTCATGACGCCGTCATAAACATGACATAACCTGTCATAAACATGACATAACAACTGTCATAAACATGACATAACAACTGTCATAAACATGACATAACAACTGTCATAAACATGACATAACTGTCATAAACATGACATAACAACTGTCATAAACATGACATAACATCTGTCATGAAGTCTTCATAAATATTTATGACTGTTGTCATAAAGTGTCATTCGGTAAATTATGACACTTTTAATACAAAGTTGACATTATTCAAAAAGTTTTTGTTATGACAACTTGTCATTAACCAAGAAATCATGATCTGACATAAATTTGTTATAAAAGTATTACTGATTATACTTTAAAAATTATGTAGCTTTATGTTATTAAAGCTAAACTTTATTTAACTTAAAGTTATTTTACGTTCTGATTAGATTGGAGATTTGAAGAACATGAACAAAAACTGTTTTGAAGAGATGAAAGAACTTTAATTAAATATAGTGAAAGTCAAAAAGTTATTTTACACTCCAAGTTTCAAAATAATAAAAAATCAACTTCATCATCTTTACAGTAGTTTCCTCTATACTATTCCTCCCCACTCTGATACTGCTGATAATTTTTAGGCTCACAAACACAAGCCTGAATGCAGACAAGCCCAGATAAATCATATCAATGTTGTCAGACAAGTGCTCTGGATCTTACTTGTTTAGGCAAAACCCTTTACATTTATTTATTTATGTAGGCAACAACAGAAAAAAAGATCCTTCTGCTTCATATTTCCCCTTTTCAGAAAGAAAAAATCTGTTCTCTCATACATTTACACACCCACACGGTCACTTTCACTTTTAACATGACGAGTGGTCTCTAGACCCATGATTGAGATTAAATAAATAGGTGGCTCATTTCTTTTAAAGAGAAAGTCAAGGAAAGCAAAAACAAAGTCTTACTAGGACAGCAAAGTAAAATAATAAAGTTTGTAAAAGCCTAAATAGCAGGAGAAAAGAAAGACAAGGTAACATTTTTCCTTCATTTCTTTCAGGCCTTCATTAAGAAATGTTGATCCTAATTAAACTCAGTATCATTAAAGACAAGCAGAATTATAACAACATATTAAAAACTCTACATCTAAATAACACAACAAATTATGATAAATTGAACAAAAACAATACAGATGACAAATTAAAAAATATCCTAATGTCTTCATAATAAAAAGGTACACCATGGCTTATGTTAGCTTGATTGAAATTAGCAGTGGAAATATGGCTTTTACCAAACAGACACTGTTAGACAAAAACAAATAAATTCAAATAATAAGACAGTTTTTCTGGTTTAAACCACAGCAGGTTTGCTCCAACTTTTTAAATACTTTTCTTTCATCCCTATTTCTGATGACTTCAATATAGGAAAGGGGTGCTTCTGGTCTGAGAACATTTTATTACAAACAATTTTGCAAGTTACACAAACAGCATAAGCACATATAAGTTGTACGTTTTTGAGTTTTATGTCCAAGTAATAATTTAACCAAGTTTTTGTTGGTGGCAAAAATCATCAACCTGGGGGATAAACAGACCAGTTTTCATGTGCATTCAATGCTCCAGGCTTAAAAAAGAAATGTTGACATTAAACCAACCGTAAGAAAAACTCATAATGGTAGCATCAGATATTTATGTCAATCTGTGACAAGTTAACCATCCCACACATCAGATAAGACTGCTTAGTCAGACAAAACTTTAAAAAGGATTTTGGCAAAATAGTATAATTCAGTTAAGACTGTTTTAGCAGCACACACTACCGGGTGACAAATAGTATTTTATTCTTTTAAAAAGCAGCTGCTTGTGAAATTTCTTTAAGACATCTCACCGATAAAGTTTCCTGCACTGCAAAAAATGTCTTCCTTTATTCTAAGAAATGAAAAGTAAATGTAAGTGCTTCGTACACATGTGCAGAAGAAAGAGAAAAGTCAATAAATTATCCCAAAAAGTTGAATCTAAATAGCATATCTTGTCACTGGTGTGTAAAACGTTAGAGTTACATTTTTTTTAGAGACACAAGATTTCAGCTTTGATAAAAGGCCAAGCTCAAGAAAACTTAGTTGTTTATATCAAATCAGTTGTTGCAGAATAGTTCCTTATTGCCAGTCTTTTTATGCACACATCAAAGTATTAGATATCTGTGTTGTACTTTGACAAGGTTATGCTTAAAATAACATCTCAATTTTAAAGTTAAGCCTAAAACTACTCATACCGAGGGCAGATTTAGATTTTAAATAATTTTTTAATTTGCCCAACATGTGTCTTTTGACTTAAAGAGGGCCAGACAAAGTTCTGGTAACCTCAGAGACTTGAAGTGCATCACCAAATATAAATCATCCAATTTACTAACAGAAACATGCAGAAAGCTGATCAGCTGTTACATTTCACTGCTGCAGTGCTAATAATTTTTAAAATTAATTATTAAAAAAGTTATTCGTAATTTTCTACAAGCAACTTCTAATACCAGCTCAATCTAATCTAGGCTGGCAAAACATTTAATATTTTTTGAATATGCTGTAAAATTCTGCATTAAGACACTAAAGCTTTAACAGCTTTGACAAACAGAAACAGAAACTATTTAGTAGAGGTAAAGAGTAAAGTACGGTGGCCGACAGGTGCAAATGCGCAGCAAAAGAGAAAACATGCAAACAAACAAAAAACACGCGCATAAATTAAATGCGGCAAGCAAAAAGCGAATAAAATGCAGCAAACAAAAAGAGAGACGCAAACAAAAAAGAAGACACCCCCGAATGAAATGCAGCAAACAAAAAGTGAGACGCAAACAAAAAAGAAGACACCCCCGAATGAAATGCAGCAAACAAAAAGTGAGACGCAAACAAAAAAGAAAACACCCCCGAATGAAATGCAGCAAACAAAAAGTCTTGAAAACGGAAGTGCTCCAGACCACTAGGGGGAGTCAAAGAAAATAGTATTCATTTCTATGGGACCAGATGCAAGATTCAGAGAAAGAAATTTGAAAGAAAGTAAAGGTACGTATAACTATATTTCTTTTCAGAAATATAGTTATACGTACTATATAACTATATTTAGTACGTATAAATACTATACGTACTTATATTATAAAAAGATACGCCGTCTTTTATAATATTATAGAATAACAGAATAATTTATGGGTAGCGTGATAGACTTTGTGTCAGTCATACCGTTCTGGGCTCGGTCTCGATTTTCTTTGACTCCCCCTAGTGGTCTGGAGCACTTCCGTTTTCAACACTTTTTGTTTGCTGCATTTCATTCGGGGGTGTTTTCTTTTTTGTTTGCTGCATTTCATTCGGGGGTGTCTTCTTTTTTTGTTTGCGTCTCTCTTTTTGTTTGCTGCATTTCATTCGGGGGTGTTTTCTTTTTTGTTTGCTGCATTTTGTTCGCTTTTTGCTTGCCGCATTTAATTTGTGCGCGTGTTTTTTTTTTGTTTGCATGTTTTCTCTTTTGCTGCGCATTTGCACCTGTCGGCCACCGTAGTAAAGACAGCTATACCAACATGTGGAACAGTAATCATTAACTCAGGTCTTTTGTCTCTGAACATGAGCACTTATACCTTAACTTTATTCACTAAATTTATGGCACCATAATAGTGAGATTAATTAAAAATGATCCAACATATCATATAAACATCTTAAAATAGAAATGTTACCATGGTACACAACTTGTTAAAATCACACATGCAGTTTTGAGGAATGGAAGATTTGTCTTATGTTTTCACTTCAGTGGTGGGTGTTTAACAGGCTTTTTAAATCTGAAAGGCATTTTTTGCAGTGCAGCGTGTATAGTAAGTCAGACCATTGGCTTAATGTTCTCCTTTTGCCAATTAAACCTGGTCAGACGGCAAGCACCAAAGACAGCAAAATTGGCCGGTTCATCCTGCGTAAAAACAACACAGCAAAACAAAACGACATAAAAAAAGAATCTAATTCACACAAAACACTTGATAATGGCAGCAGTCCTTTAAGACATGTTTTCCCTCTTAAAAAATGAATTTAAAACTGAATTGGGTTAGATCAATTAGAGCTGATGTTGACAAATCGTGATCACACCTGATGGAGAGGAGCTACATTTATTTGAAGTCTTTTCTCCTTAACCTTTTTTTTTAAGAAAATGTATCACATGAGAACCACAGAGAAGATGCATGAGACAAAAGCTAAAAGTAAACGTTTGAATTTTTCTGAATGGCTTATACATCAGCAGAACAATCATAGTCCTTCAACTAAAACAATATAGTGGGGAGAGTGATGAATGGGTAGTTTTGGCAAAAAACAGAAGAGAAGGTATGTCTGTGAAGGTTTGGCTTGTCTGTGTTGGCTGCATCAGGCCTGTATGAAAGCATCCTCATCACCATCAGGTCCTCTTCACATTATACTCCTTCATTGAAGACAAAACTCCATAAATAGAAAATCGCTCCTGTAGGTTACATTGAAAAGAAGGTCAACACATGTAGCACAAAAAAGAAAAAGAAAATCAATCTCTGAAGAGAGGAAGTGGATTCTGTCCAAAATACATTTTTTGTGACCATGGAGAGTCATAATCTTGGATGTGGCAGTTCTCCTATAAAAGCATTACATTGTACAAAGATTTCTACAAACAGTTTTGCTTTTTTCCTTGTATTTTTGTGTTAGAAAGGGCCTGAGTTGGTTTTGTTCCTTCAGATCTGGATGGACACTTCCATCCCCAACCGGAGTCCGTCTCGGAGCAAATCCTCCAGCGGGATCAGCGAGAGTGTGCTTGACTCATCTTATACCAACAAACACACACACACAGAGTCACGCGCTCACGCCTTTACATGGGTGGGACGATCATTCCTGGGATTGCTGCAGGGTGGAGAGTAAAGTGGAGAGAAAGAGAGAGAGAGAGAGAGGGATGGAGGGGTGGGTAGGGAAGGGGAAAAAAACAGATTTTTCTTTTTAATTTTCTTCAGCATAGAAAAAAGTTTCCATTTCTACATTTGCATCAATATGTTTAACCATCTGTGCAGCTGTGTGACTGAAGTGACATTTTAACAACATCAATGGAAAAATAAATCAGCAAAATCAACTATGAGAGCATCACATACAATGAGCGCTGTTTGTCACACACACACACACACACACACGCCCACACACACATTTAATTATGTGCAGTTGCCCTTATTTAACTGCATGCTTGGATGTCTGCCTGACATATTGCATCATTGCATGTGTTGTCCTAAAAGCTAGCGGACAGATGTTGATGTGCGAGAACAGAGCCCTGCCCAAAATGACATACTGTCGTGTTTGCTTTAACATTCATTACACTTTATGAGACTGAAAAAATAAATAACTAAATATCATATATTGTCTTAAAAGTACAGTGTGTTAAAATCTGAAAACGTGTGTAATATCTAAAATTATTTTAGATAATTACACACTGAAGAGAACTGCATGAATTTATTTTCAGCTTATTTTACTTTGAGGTCAATAGATAAAAAATTAGTGTAACCTTCAGAAGTTAAGACTCTAATTTTGCAAATAGAGTCAACATGTGTGTAATTTAAATTAAGTACAATTCCAGCTGTTCTGTGAAGGTGAAAACAAATGGATGCCAGACTTTTCAGGCCTTTTAAAATAACAAAACATTTGTGCTGTACCATTATGCATTACTTTGTGTTGTTTTAGCACATTAAATCTGAATAAAATCTATTTAAATTTGTGATTATAATGCAACGAAACGCTTGTTTTTGGAAATCACTATATCTATTTGCACTATGGGTTTCTCTACTCTGTAGCCAGGTGTTTTCTATTGATGAGCATCCACTGCCTGCATGTTTTAGGTGCATCTCTAAAATAAAAAAAACAAACAAAAAACATTTGCCGAAAGATTATCATCAGCTCTGCAGAAGCTTTAAGGCACAATATGCTGAGAACCAGGAATGGGGATCATGGCTGGGAACCACCATGACAAGTTTGAAGAAAAAAACAAACAATTGTTTCAAAATTATTTTTCACACTGACACCAAATGCAACTTGCAGGAAGTGGGAGACTTGGTGAAATGTGGTTGGATATGCTAACAGCATCTATGGGCATGAGTTGCGGTGGGGAGGAGATGATTTCTGTGGTGCGTTACATATTCAGCTGTCAAAAATGATTGAAGTGTGGACATCTTATTTTCACTTGTAAATTAAGTTGCTACCTTTAAAAGTTCATTAAGAGCTCTGGATATGTCACTTTTATATATATAAAAATGTTTTTTCATATTAGTTGAAGCTGTCACTTTGTTACCACAGTATGAGATGAGGCAGATAATCTGTGGGGGGAAAAAATCAAGCTCCTCTAAGTAGAAAGCAGGAGCCAGGAGATGTTTTTTGGTGCTGTCAATCACCCTCTGTGTGGTGCTGCTCATTCCGCCTCTCCCTCCTTGTTCTCTGCTGTGCTGTAGCTTGTTGTGAATGCTCAGGCTAGTTAGCCTAGCCACTGATGATGGCGGATAAACGTTTTTTCTGTAATGGTAAGTTGTTTCACCGCCATTAGCACATTGAGCTGCGAGTACAGGAGGTTGATTTACAGCGCTAAGACATGCCTCCTGGCTCTGATTGGTGCATTTCTTCAGACGGCAATAGTAGCTCAGGGAGGGTGTGGAGGAAATCCATCTTTTCAAAGATTATCTATGTCATAAAGTACTGTCACACCATGGTGACAGTTTTAACAGATATGTAAAAAAACCACCCCAAGACCCCCAGAATTTTTAAATAAAATTATACTGCAGCTTTAAAAAGTTGGGAACACATAAACTGACTGTTCGAAAACAAACTTTAGCTGTCCAGAGTTATACATTTTAGGTGAAGCAAGAAGAAAAACACAAATAAAAACCACAGGAGTTGAGTTCAGGACAGGCCAAGCAGAAAACAATCAAAACATTGGTGTGCTTTTATTCAAGACAGAAACTGCTGATGAATGAACTTCACAGTGACACAGAAGTTGACTTTTCCCTTTGAAATAGTTTAGTAAATTGACTGCACATGTTTGTGGTAACAATGGTGTTTCTACCATCCCTACAGAAGTAGAATTAAAGGAGGAAACTGAAGTAAGCAAAACACTAATTGTGAAATGATTCTAACATCTAGTCACGATAAATATTTTTGAATCTGATATTTATTGGATTAGCTTGAATTCAACAATCTAATTAAAAACATGCCTAACTTCTGCTCCTTGAAGGACTAAAATCAGGCAATGCAGTGAAGATCGTTTAGATGTTAGCAGTTCTAGAGGTGAAATCTTCTACAAATTTCCAACTTCACAAACCAAAATCAAGCCTATCATCTACTCTGCAAGTATGCTTTCCTAAGATGATGGAAACAAAAATATTGCTGATCTGTTATTTCTTCTAGAATCACCTCACAGGTGTCATAAATAAGGAGCAACTTCACATTTTAGTTGCAGTTTGTATTTGATGCAGTTGGTGTCAGATGTCAAGATTTGCACAACGCACAACCTTATGTAATAAAATTTACCCCCCTAAGTTATTCTTGTTAAAATAAAAAGGCCTCATGAAAGCAACTCCAACACCAGCAGGGCAAAACTCATCTCAATGTCTTGACTAAGTGTCGAGTTACTGTTGCAGTCATTGAGCGAGGCAGGTACACTGACAACACAAACTGTGGAGACTGTCGAACATCTGTCATTGCTGATCACTTCCCTGTGAGCTGAACGTGTGAGATCACCCAGAGTGTGACAGAGAAAGAACTGTGTGAGTGTGTGTGTTGCAGTAAGTGGGGTGTATTTCTTTTTTCTTTTTTTTTTTCAGATGTGCTTTGAGGCTTCGCTTTGAGTTCCCACACCCCCACACATGCTCGCTACACACGCACAGCTAAACAAAGTCAGCGATGTTGAGAAATAAATTCCCTGTGCCAAATGTCTGTTTCTGTCTTTGTAAATAACCAACTTCCTGCCTCTCTTCCCAGTGAGAGGAGAGGAAGGAGTTATGAGACAGATGGTTAGATGTGTAATATGAGCTGAGGAGTAAAGAGGAGGGGATACTGAGAGAGAACAAGGATGGAGGAAATTATTATGTACACAGCATGAGTGCAGCGTCATGCAAAAGTGTTCAAACCCCACATCTTACATTGCATTTTAATAAGATTTTATGTAGGGATGCAAGATATAAGATTATATATTTTAACAAGGTGTCACATCGCATCTCCATATCATTCCAAATTTTAATATCTGTGCATCCCTAATTGAACACATAAACAATAGTGCAGGAACTATAAAGTAGAAGGAAAAGTATACTGGGCTGTCAATATTTTTTACAAACAAAGAATTTTGTTGTGCATTTGTATTCAGCCCCCTAAAACAATATCTTGCAGAAGGAGGCCAAATGATTCAAATTTGGTCTCATCTGACCAGAATATGGTCTGTCTGTCAAATCTTGACTGAATCCCCTACATGAAAGGAAACTACAAACAGGATTTCTGGCTTAGTTATATCAATGCCTTTTTCTATTGTTTTAGAAAAGTCTGATTAGTGGAGTGCATGAAGAGTAGCTTTTGTAACTGAGCTCTGAATCTCTGATGCTCGTCTCCAATGAGCCTCTTGGCTGATTTATATTTGCCTGATTTGTCAACTTAGGGGAATAGTCATGTCTTGGTCAGTTGTTGCAGTTATGCAATAATCTATTTCTGGATGGTGAATTGAATAGTGGTCTATAATTTCTACAATGTTTGGAATATTGTAGTATAACCTAGCTTCATCACAAATGTATCTCAGACCTATCTTTTGATGCTGACTGTTCAAAAATTTTATCCAACAAACAAATTTTGAATACAAATGCAGTTCTAACTTCTTGGATTTTTAACTTTTTTAAATAAAATTGAACAATGTGCATACTTCCCTTTCCACTTGGAACTTATGTGTTACTTTGTGTTGCATAAAATCCAAACAAAGTGCATTGGCAACTTGTTGAAATATTTGAAGCTAAGAAGCAAGAAACAAGAGTGATAACTCAGTGAGTTAGTCAGAAGTTGCAGATGCATTAAGTCAACAGAGGGGACAGAAAGGCTGAGGAACATACTTCAGGTGAAGGCCAGGCCTTGTAGAGAGCCGGCTGATGAGTACTTGCTAGAGTCCACAAATGTTTGATCTGGTAGAAAAAGGCGGAGATGGAAGAATGGGAAGAAAGGGATGGTGAGAAAGGATAAACAAGAAATAAGAAATAACAAGATGAAAAGTTCGATAGTATCAAACACTGTAATCCAGTTGTTAATCACAAAAAGAGTAACAAATTACCTCAAAGAAAAGTCTTTTTAAATAACCATTAAGAGTACAGAACATCATCTCAACATCTGTCAGCAGAGTTTTCTCTCTGTTGCTCAGGGTCATGTGATCGCGGCCGCACTGACTCTACTAAACGTCTCTGTCCATCTGATTTGAATGTTGTCTAATGTTCGTGCATTACGAGCAATACAAAGAAGACCCACTGCTGTTCAGACTTGCTTTAAATAATCTGGATACAAACTGTACATGTCAAAAATGATTCTCAGCTGACAGTCTGAAAAAAACAGCCTGGGAAACAAATATGGATGCCAGATGATGCTTTAATATTATTGTCAGATAAATCCCATGACGAAGGTGGGGGGTGATTTATTGGACTTTCGAAGCACATGTACTATGTGCTCTGTGGGAAAGTCCAAAGAATTCATATTTTAACAAGAACAATCACAGAATGCTAAAAACACTCCGATTAATCATATTTTCCATGCTTAAAAAGTATGAAAAGTTATTTTCTGGTAAGCACTACAAACACGGATTATTCAAATAAATGTAGTATCATCAACTTGCTAACCCATTAAATCCAGTGTTCAAGTCAAAAATACATTTTATTAGTAATTTTACTAATAAAAAATACTAATGGCTACTACTGAGCCATTAGTAGTGGCTCAGCAAACGCCTCCAAATGGTAACAGGGACAACAACGTCTTGATCAGGACAGTCCTACTGCAAAAGATGGATAAGGACGCATAAATCATGCAGCCTCAATTCTCCAAAGATAAAACTGGAGAGCTAACAGGAAAATGTAACACAATACGGAGAGATGGGCATACCTAACTTTTATCCATGCCAGCAGCTTTTAGATATTGTACTTAAGCTAAATAATCCCTGCCTTGTGATTAGCTGACCTGTAATGCAGATCCATGCTCAACCTGTCAGAATATCTTTGAAAAAAATATATTTTTCAGTGTTTCATTCAAAAAAATTAAACTTCCTTGTTGATTCTGAGATGTCTGAAAATTTATTGGAAGGAGGATTTGTAGTAAAAAATGGTAGAAAGTATGTGGATGACAGAAGACAATAAATCAGATTATATTTTCTAATTTGCACTTTTGAGTGGTTCACGTCTTTATCCCAGTTGGGTGTGTGAAGTCACTCTAGAACCAGAGGGAATATTAAAAAAACCTGACTTTATTTTATAGTATTTTTTCATTAAAATATCAAACTACCAGTCAGCAAACCTTACCACAATCAGAACCACTGTGGTACATTTTCTTTGCCTTTGATTAAGCTAAACAAAATTAGTAACATTTTTATATCTACTTTAGATTTTTTTTTATGTTTAAATTAAATAACATTCTTATTGTTGTTTTTAAAATAAAGGAAACCATCCAACCTTTAAGGAATAAATAAATTTTCTTCAGGTTCAATTATTCTAGAAAATGAAAAAAGTGAAAAATAACAAGTAGTTTTTAATTAAAAGACTAAAAATCCTTTATAAAAAAGGACATTCCTTACACCGTGCTTTAGCAGAAAAAACTTTTATTAACTTTACATTTTAATATACTACTTCATTATTTTACTTTGTGGCCAAAGTTATTTGGCCACAAAGACAACTAGTCTGGATGGAACCAACAGAACCACGTTTTTGAACTGAATTACTGAAATATTTAATTTTGATGATATTCTAATTTATCAAGACATGAGAACTGAGAGTTGTTTTAAAGGAATCTTTCATCTAAACCTTTAGGAATAATTTATTTTAGAAGGAAAAGCAATAACACACAAACATATTATGTGCAAAACATTTTCACATATGCCTCCACCTCGTATCGGACCAGCGTGGTCAGTTACCTTGAAGTCCGTTGCCATTGGCACTAGTGCAGGAAGGTGGAGGAGAGGACGATGGCCTCACCACAGGTGCAAAGGCGGACTTCTGTTTAACGGCCGCTGACACCATGTTGGCCGGGGAGAAGGAAAAAACCCCAGAAGAAGAAGAACAGTTGGAGGGAAGAGATGTGGATGAGGCCATAGTGGGACTGGATGGAACGACTGGTGGAGGAAAAAAAGGCAAAAAAGGAGAAGAACCAATGAGAAATGGAGATAGATTCTGAATGCTTTATAAATCTAAACTGCAACATATTTTGTGGTTAAAATAAAAAGATTACACATGACTTACGAGATAAAAAATGTATTGCTGTGAGTTTTTTCTCTGACAGTTTATAATTTGTTAAGCGTCCTCCCATGAGCCTCATTAGAGGCCTCTGAACAGCTTGTCAATTTTTGTTATTTAGAAACAACATGTTTCATCACAACACTTGAGCTTAATCTTCTGTCTGAGTTTTTGTTTTTTACATGTATCTCTACAGATGTATCCAATTACAGCTTCATAATGAAATATTTACAACATTTTCAAGTTATCATCATCTGTAAGTTGAACAAACATAAAGATCTCACATAAATAAACCTGTTAGTTCAGCCTCTTCTCATCACAATCATCTATTTTTATACCAGTTAAACCTTTAAAGGCACATTTCTTTGAGACACTCCTTCCTATTGTACTTTTTGCATTACTCTTCTTTATCAAACCATTCTCTCCTTGTTCTTCCAGTCTATTAAACAGGAATATGGTGAAATGAAACAACAAAAAGAGAGAATGCTTGACTTTTAGATAACAGAGCAATGAGTTGATGCTTGATTGAATACTGTGCAGCATTATAAACCCCATCGGGAATCTATATATTTTACTTGTGTTGGGACGTGTGTATCCATAGCAGTTTGTCTTTTTATTATAATGTGTTGAGTGGACAATGCATGTGTGCACTAACTAGCATAAGGCGAGTTGGCGGCGGAGCCGTTGAGGAAAGTGGGCGAGCCTCCGAGGTTGGTCATGCCACCGTTGTTAGCGTAGCCGTTCATGGTGCTGCTGACTGAGGTGTAGCTGGTCTGCTGAGGTGTAGAGCTGGGCACATAACCATGAGGCGACACGCTACTGCTGCTGCGCACAAACCCTGCAATAAATACCAATATAATGGAACATTGGAGGACAGTAAAAAAGGTGTTGTTGATGAGGTAAAGCTTATTGCTTGGTGTAGTTTCCTGCTTCCACAGATTAATATTGGAAAAGCAGATTAAACAACCAGAATTAGATTTATTCCAATTCGATCCTAATTAAATCAATCAATTATTTACTCCTAATTAGTAAAAAGTTGTCTATCTAAGAAAGACTGGCTGACAGTATGAGGGGATTAACTTTGCAGAAATCCCGTCTTCATAGTATCTATATACATACTGATATATTGATTATAATTATTTCTATGTTTACTGTTTCTTCACACAGAGTCAATGTAGATAATTTCATTAACTTTTCAAAAGGAGGAGCATTGTATCTCTGCTAATTTCCACCTGCATAATCTGTAATCAAGTATGATTGAGCAAATTATGAATTGGTGAAAAGCCAGTATAAAAATTAATTACATTTATGTCTACATGCTTTGAATTGTGCCATGTGAAAAGTGTAAACGTGTACCCTGATTGGCTTGTGACGGTTCTGAGACGTTGACGGACAGCTGTCCAGTGAAGGAGTTCACTCCCATCATGCCTGTGTGCGTCGAGCCGGAGAGCTGGGTGTGTGTTCGTGGAACGCTGTAGAGAGCTTCTGCGATGTCTGCTGCTCGTTTCAGGATGATCTCCTGGGAAAAATGCAACCATGGCACCAGTTTTAGATTTCTTCCTGTTTCCAAGCGGACAGCTGTAGGTGTTTGGGGTTGTACCTGGTTGTTATGAGGCAAACCGTAGAGGGCTTCCACCAGATCCGCTGCTCTTTTCAGAATAACCTCCTGTGAAAAATAGAAAGAAAATGATAATATATCTGAATTACAATTATTTGTTTAAAGCTCAATCTTATTTAAAATGTCGAGTGCCATTTGCTTTTTTCATCCCTTTCTGTCTTAAACCATCTCTTCATGATAAACAAATTGCACTTCACTCCTTTTAAAATGTAGATGATCGCCTGTCAACTTGAGTGCTTTTATGCAGCTTAATAACATCTTAAAGTGACAGGTATTTAAAATGAAATCTAAAGTCATTCTAGTCTGCAAAAAGTTTCTTGGAAGCTCATCTGCAAATTCAAATAAGCCCTTAGAGATCCCATAAAAGGCCATTTGATCATAAAATGCTCTGTCTTTTTTACTCATCTCTTCAAAAGCAGGTTGCGAGTCCTTGGTATCATTTTTTATTCTCTTTTCTCTTTAACCTCTTTTCTCTTTTTTTACTTATTTAGTAAAAAATAAGAGAACCCTAAACCAATCAAATATACAAATATGTTAAATTGTTTGTGCCAGCCTTGTAATCTCCACAGTTTTTTAAATATGCTTTTGTGATTCCTGTCACCTTTTCCTCCATCCCTTTCTTTGTCCCCTCCTGCCTTCTCTATCCTCTCCACAAAGTTCAAGTTCTGCTGTTCTCGTCCTCTGTGGTTGTTACCTTTATTATTTCTCTCCTCTCCTCACCTCTGACGGCCCGCCCCGAGGTCTAAGGTGTCTTGTTTAACAGTTAATGTGTTGTCGTTTTCACAGCATGAGGTGACAGAGAGAAAATTACTCTGTACTTCGCAGAGTTAACCTGCACTGTGTGACACTCTCACACATGCTTCGCCGCATGCGTGCTCTCCTGTGAGTTTGTGGCGGTGGAACATATTGCCTTTCCATCAGTGTATGCAGGCGTGTGTGTGTGTGTGTGTGTGTATGAGGATATGAAAGGTCGAACAGCCAGTCAGCAGATCTTATGTGCCTGTCAACTGAGCTAAATTCAATCTTTTACAGATTATTATATTCTTGCTGCCTCTCTGTTAACCTCTCATTATTAGGGCTGGCGAGCTGAACCACTCACAAACACACACACACACCCACACCCACACACACACCCCTACGTATACACACACACAGAAACCCGATCCTGGGCGTTGAAGTGGTTCCGGTAAAGCCAGTCACTGATAAACGGGAAGGAAAGATGATCCTCTGGTAACATCATCATCATCATCAGGTCTGCAGTTTTGTGGAGCTGCATCATTCAAATCTTTTTACTGCCTAATGCATTGCACTTTGACTTTTTTCATTTTTATCTTTTATTTAAAGAGAAAATCCATCAGCTAATTAATCTCTTACATGAGTATTTGTAAATAAGAAGCAATGTTTATAAGGAATTGTCTAGTTTTAGCTCCACATTTAGAATATTGTTGTATCTAATTTATAATCCCTCCATAATGCAGATGAAGTTGCTCCCAGCTGCATTGTGTTTATGCAACTTTGAATGGAAAAAAGATTAGATTCTGGCCTGTAACTTATGTTTTAGAGCTGATTAAATTAAAAAATATCTGCAGCAAACAAGAAACCAAAACTGAACAAATGTTAAGAAAATTTGTGATTCAGACAAGCTTTTTCCATTTGAATTAGAAACATTTTACCACAAAAATGCATGTCAAACATGTCAATGTAGCATCGTTCAGATATTATTCCAAACATTTACTTAAAAAAAACAAATGAAACAATTATTCTATAGCTTTAATCTCTGCTTTTTATTTATTTATGTTTTTAATTTAGCGGATGTTTACCCGTCTTTCACAACTTTTATCTCAATGTGCTAATTTACCTAACTATATCACCTTTGACGTTATACAGGAAAATATGTCTCAGGAAAATATGGAGAAAACTGAGTCAGACAGAAAAGACATTTTATTGGAAGAGGGAAAAGACTCAGGAATTGTCAAGGTGCTTTTAATGTCTGATTTATGAGCTGTGCTAAAATGATAACCATACAATATCCACACACACATGCTGTATGCATTATGACTAGGAAACGTTGGGCTGAGTATCTGTTGGGGTCACGTGTGTGTAACGTGCATGTGCCTAACAAGCACATACATGACACATATGTGACTTATTTCTCCCTAATGCTGGTACATTAGCAGCTTGATCCGCATCTAATGGGCCATTAGGGATGCCGTACATGGAGGGTCACCCTTCCCATAGATATGATGTCATGCTTTTCACGTGGGACACAATTGCACACATAGGAAGCGGTATCGACATGTGTCCACAAATTTTCTTTGGACATCATCTCTGTGTTGTTAGATGGTGGTTTCAGATTTCATTGCCTCTCCCTGGTGGTGAAGTCGATTTAAGTGCATGAGAGTCACACACTCATACATCTCAGCACTGCATGTATGTTGGAAAGTTTCATGTTCAGTATATCTTCACGCATCACCTGCATTACTCACACTCATCCAGGATTACTCATCTTGGTGCTGCCAATGATGTGACCTGGTGAAGGTATGACATCAGTAAAATGAGGTGCACAGCGATGTCAGCTGCGTGAGTCACATAAAGAAACCACCCATTTCTAACCAGATAATTTCTTTCTGCTGATGCTACTTTGTTGAAACATCGCTCATCAGTGATCTACCTATAGTGAGTTTATTGGTTTTGTCTCCAGTCTCTTTATATTCTAGACTTTAGCCCCAGTTTTGACTCTGTATGTTCAGTGACAGCTCACAGTGTTCTTCCACATCAGGACAGAGTATGTTACTTTTGTTGTGATGTATTATTTCAATGTTTCCAAGTTCTCAAAGAAAACCTTACAGTTGGTTGAAATTAATGTTAATTGCTCCTGAAAGGAGAAATCCTATTCCAGGAGGATTTCCCCGCCCTTGATGAGTTCTTTGCATAAACTTTGTGTAAAATCCTGATTTGAGTTCAAATCTTGTTTATCACTGCAGATTTGGAGCTTTTGGATACCAGGTACATTTTCTTTTTAACTTGTTTTGCTTTTGGGTTCTTTTTTAATAGCTATTTTATTTGTGAGTTTATTTTACTGTTGGTAACTGTGTGTGCTGCAGAGATTGAACAGAAATCTACCAAATTCTACAAAAATCTGTGTCTTCCTAAATTTGAAATAAGCTTAAAAAATTCTCACTTTTATTGCTCTGGTATTTAGCTGACAGAAATAAAATCCCTGCAGCCCTACGAGAGGAAACATTTTGTCTGATTTATACCGCAAGAGAAAGAAACACTTATGTGTAACATGTAAACATCTGGTTTCATCTGTATATGAGCACATTAACATTGAAACTATATATGGTAAAAATATTTGATGACACCTGACGATGTATCTGCTTCTTAAAGCAGCTTCCCACTTCACTGTCAAATATTTTAACATGAACCAAGTCTCGAACCAGAGGGTCAGATGAGTAGTTCTTCAAAACGTCACTGTGTCCCAGTATAAAAACAGAGCAGCACAGGGTAAGGTGCAAACTGTATGTGTCACATATGGATGCTGAGGAGATCACAGTGACACAAACCAGCAGCTGAACTAGTGCCTGCCTGTGTGTGTTGCCAGTAAAATCCCCTGAATGTTCATTGAACAATTATAGAATCGGCTGTTCACTGGTAATCCTTTCTCACACTCCACTGCTCCGTCTGTCTGTCGTCTGTGTGGTGCTGCCAACACACTCTTAGAAATTATACATTGACTGTTTGACACTCGACAAGCAGCCAAAACTGCATTTGATGCCAGAGAACAGAATCGCGTATTCCAACTTATTCACATTAAACAAAACCAGAAAAAGAACGAGAATCAAAATACTATTGCAATACTGCTATAACAGTTACAGTTCTCCTTTCTAATACCTTCACAGAACTTGGAACAAAATCTATCAGGAGGAAAAAAACATCTAAAAGCATAACTGGTATAACTGGGTCCAGTTATAGTCATCATTCAAACACGGGGAAAACCTGATCCCTGATCGATTTTTGTATTTACAGCAGCATAACTATTCTCATTGTGGCTTTGCCTGGAAATATCTTGGGTGACATCATGTTGCTCAAAATAAAATTCACCATGGGAGGAAAAAAATCATGAACCAGAAGGATATTTCACAAATGTAAGAACAAAATGCATTGTGGGTGAATCTAAACAATATACACATTTATTTATTTGCCTTGTTGCTGCTGCTGAAACAAACAGTCATAAAGTTTCATGGGGGTAATTACTTTCTTAAACTGGAATATGTTGTTTTGGATTATGTTTATTTCTCAGTAAGGGGCCAGTTTGATAACTTGACTGGAAAGTATGATCATGTTTTCTAAGAGTGCTTACTCTGTGCACAACAATAGGGTTGCTTCTTCTCTCTAACTACTAATATATAAACATTTAAACGCAAGAAAAATTGGCAGAACTGATAGAGATGTTTTACTTTTTCTGACCTTGAGTTTTAATTTCATACCCTGAAGGAAAAGAGAGCCCCATCAGCGAGAAAAACAAACCCTGGCCACGTATATATAAATAAAAAATCAGTAAGAACATAGGGTTTACATTTCTGCAGATGCAGAAACATTTACAGTATTGTTTTTACAGACCGTTTTGGTGTGTTCTGTGCTGCACACATTCCCACAATCATAATGTACGCTGTGTGCAATTGATAACACATGTGGACGGATGCAGGGTGTTGGCACGACTGTGTTGACATCAGAGCATCAACACATCATCACATCATGACCAGCGCCCATTATTTCATGATGTCACAGAAAAGACAGCCTTTCTTGGTCCAACTCCAAAACAAAAAGGAGTCATTCAGCAGCGGCTGTTTCAGGAGACCGCCACGTCGCCCCTCTACCTCTCCCAAAAATTCAAATTTCAATCAGGTTCCCGAGCCCTCACATGAAAACAGCCGCACCACGAGGAGAGTCCTCCTGCATGTACAGATCACGATGGCAGAGTCTGGTATCAAAGCACAGCTCATCATTTGTTGTTAATTATTTATATCTGCTGATCTTCTCAACACTTTGTTTGAATTTCAGCCAACGAACAAATCTGGAAAAGAATCAATCGCTCTGTTTTTATGAAGCTCTAACCCTATCCCTATTCCTATCCATACCCTAACTGAGAGTTCATCTAGAGGTAAACGTAAAACCCACTTGAGATTTGAAAACACATATTTTGCTTAGCAAAATAAAAAGAGACACAAAAATATCTTTGGAAGTATTCTGCCCTATATGTTAATCTCAGCAGGTTTTTCTTTGAATGCAAAGCTTTATAACTCAAATATTTCCTTTTGTAGAGTCATACTTTTCTTAATAAGTTTTCTTTTTTATCTTAACTTTGGAGAAAGATCAAGCTAAAAACTTTTGCTACCTTTGGAAGCCTTTCAGGGTCCCCAGGGTGCCGAGGGATAACCTTCTGAAGTCTCTGAAAACCATAGTCAATGGTTGGTTCATTCAGTGCTGCAGAAAAGAGAGGAATAGAAAGAGGATGAGTAAAATAAACTTAACGGAGATGACATTAATAGTCCATGTTTTTCTCTGATATTATATTTCATGTAAGGGCAGATATGTAGGATTTTCCATGATGACTCCAGCAGTTTGAAAATTAAAAGCATTTTTTTTGCGTTTCCTCGTTATAACTGCGCAAACCCCCAAAACATTTATGTTTTCTTCTGAACAGAAAAACTGAAGTAATGGTTTTATTAAGTCCATAGTGCAAACTTGACAACAAACAATTGCTCTTTATATATCCATAGGATTTCCAGTAAGACTACTTTTACTTCACAGCAGGTTTGACTCAAATTATATTTAATACTTCATAATAACAAGCAGACTTATCACGTTCAGCTGTAGAAGAAAGTAAAGATCTCTGCAGAATAAAAGTCACTCAAATCAGTACTGTCAATTTGCCAGTTTCAGTGTCAAATTATTTTTGCAACACATGTGGACTTAAAGTGCAACACTTTAAAAAACTTAAAGTGTTGCAAGTGCAGCACAACAAAGATTAAATACAAGAAACAATAATAAAATAACTTCTAAAGCAATAAACCAGAATCTGGGAAATAAAATACCTGGAAAATTGCTTGAAATAGACAAGAAAAGCAATGATATTACTTAAAATACAAAATAAAATGCAAGACAGAGACAATAAAATGAATATAAAACAAAAATAAAAAGATAAAAGAAAGAGGGCTTTATAAAGTTGTATACAACTTGATACCAACCATTCTAGGCACATTTTGCCAAGAAATGTGTAAAATAATCTGAACGTGATGAAAGAAAAGTATGAATAATTATTTACAGTTCAGGATGTGAGACAAAGGATCTCAGTTTGGCAATATTTGTTAAATGAGAAAAACAGGAATTTGACATTTGCATCCAAAGTGAAACTTGAGTTAAAAGTTGAGCCAAGATTCCTAACAAGAGTTTGCCAAAGTACACAGAGGTACAAGATGCTCATTTGTCATCGTTCCAGTGCAATGTTAAGTATTTCAGTTTGTTCTTCATTTAATACAAAAAAACTGTCTCCCATCCAATGTTTAACTGTGTCTAAACTCTTTGCCAAAGTGTTGAGTTTAGAAATATCACTAGCTCAAAGAGAGGTGTAGAGCTGCATATCATCTGCCCAACAGTGATTAGAGAGCGATGTATTCAAAAGCTGACACAATGAACCCAAAGAGCAATACAAATACAAAAAGTCACTGGAGGCCATTTTAAAGCTTCACGTTTCCACATGTATTAAAGATTGGATTTGGACAGCATTCAAAACAACCACCTGTTAGGGAACACATATATTGCATATATAGATTTTTGCTTTCCAAATATAGCTTCCTGATGCAACTGTAAATAATAGCGCTGACTGTGAAATGTATATACCCAGAGAGGAAAGCAGAGGACATGTAACAATGTGATCCCATCAAGTAAACCTTTTTACATGGATCAAAGACTTTTTCCAAAAATACGATAGCTTTCAAGTGGTTCATTAAAAGCTCTTCATTCTCGCTGCTTGTCAGAATAAAAATAATTTCCATTAGCTGTCCACCATTGGTCCTTGTTGTGTTGAAAAACTTTGCACCAATTTTCAGAGGCTAAAAATTTCACAATGCAGTATTTCACAAACAGCCTTTGTGTATTACACACGGTTAAATATGGAAATTAAGTTTAGCTGGTTAAACATCAGTCATCAGTGTGATTATAAAGCTTTCTGATCCCAGTTTCAAAATGTTACATGTCGCACTTTTAACGCTGCTCTTGCTGGTGTTTAGCCCAGCTGTGCTAATTAACACACACAATCCAAACATCTGCAGGAGTCAGCAGGGGGGAATCAGACTAGTGAGGAAAAACAATCACTTCTCTTTTTGTTTCAAAATACCCCACTGACACCGGAAGGTGTTTGTATTTCTGGGCTGAACTGAAAAATGGTGAACCTTGCTAATGTATTTATGTATTTCTTCTAACTTATAGAAGAAGTGGGTTAGAGAAGTGGGCATGTGTTTTTATATTTAAATCTGTGAGTCATTTGCTGAAGAAAAGACATCTAAAAATGATTAATCATGTTAAAGCAGGTTGAGGCAGGTTCTTTATTTTGGATGAAACAATTTCCTGTTTTTCTCAAGCTGAGCATTAAGGCATAGAAATAAACTGGACATAAACGTCATTTATGGAAGTCAGCCCCAAAAAAGGTGCAAGGTATTTGGAGTCTCGTTTTGATCAAATATACTTCCAACAACATCAAAACAAAATGGCTCAACAATAAAGTCCAGTTTTCTCTTTTAACTACTCACCATCTCCAACTCTTGCCCTTCACAATAAGAGTCTTTATTCTGTTGTGAAACGTCAGTGTGCGCCACACAACAAGTGAAAAAACCGAAAGACGCCTTCGAATCATCTAAATTGTTATAGTGAGACCCTTTCTGGCTTGTCAAACAACAATGTTACACTTGCAAGCTTGCAAGAAATTAAGAAATGTACAACTCACTGACAAACTAATTAATTTTCATTAATAAATGTTTCTTTAAAATATAAAAGTAAAAAATAAATGGGAATAATTTTAGTGTTTACCCAATGCTATTCTTAATATAACAGCGTTACGCTTATTTTTTAATCCAAGCCTCAGATAAAACACAAAGAAGAAACATCCAACCAGAAAAAAAAACTATACTGCTCACAAGAACAAGCAAGAAAAATTAATACTCCAACAAAAATCAAGAAACCCCCTTCTCATCTGATTACGATCGATCTTTGGTCTGCAGGATTTTCAGGACCTTTTGAGTGTCACTGGACAAAGTAAAAGTTAAGAAATCCAAAATTTCTTTGCTTTTAACTAATACTCTAAGGTGATTTTTTTCAAGGATGCAAAGCTGGACGTTTTGTCATGTAAATCATGCTTTGCCTGCTTTTGTTTTTCAATAATACCTGGATTCTCCTTCACACCTCCTCTTGCTCTCCCAAGAACTGTGACTCCTAAATTGAGTGCAGGAACCTCACTCCATCCTCCTGAATGTTTGTTGTGCTGAATGATGAGATATTTTTTATCGCATTGAATCAAAAATACAATACATGTGGTAACTTCAAGTGGTTGAGTCGGGGTGAAGCCACTTCTCCATCAAACTCTCAAACAACCAGCTTTAGGACTACTTTTCCTTAATGCTACACCAAGAATCCAGGTATTTTCCACCTAAATCACACTACAGAGGTTTTGTTACATAAATAAATGAACAGAGCAAAGCTTCCAATTTAAAAAAAAATCTTATTAGATGACGTCAGAATCAGCTGGGATTAAGTGCAAGCAACTAAATAGATTTTATATATACTTATAGATATACGTAGGTATACTAAAAAGCTTCAAACTGGTAGTGTCAAAAACATCTGTATGATAATTTCAGTACAGATACAATCAAAAAAGGTTTTAAAGAATACTTAGGGCCCCTTTAATGCTCCAATTATTCTCATCCAAAGTCTTTATCCAATCAATTTGTCAATCAAGGAGAGCTCTGAAAGCGCTGTCCGTCAGGATAGCATCAAAATGTAAAGGTTTGAGCAGAATTTCTGTACTTTTTCAGTTATTGACAAATGCTGAGCTTATGTCATCACCACATTGTTGAACCCTGAAAGTTCAGCAATAGGCGAGGTGTAGGTAGGAAGTTATGCTGGATTAACATGGACTTGTGGGAACCAAAGGGGTGTGTTTGCGTACATGAAGTCCAAGAGTGCAGCTGCGGCGGTGATGTTTGGTACTTTCCACAGCAAGCACTGATAAATTACTTGCAGATGAATGTCCTTTGCTTGTTGTGCAACTTCTTTTAGCATGTGTGTTTTAGATATGTCTGTGTTATTCACACATCACACCCAAGTCTCTGGTTTCTGTTACGTTCTCAACCACCTAATTTGTTCGCAACATTACTTTATAAATCATGAGCTTTGGTCCAGATGTTAAGCTGTTGTGGACAGCATTTCTATGTGCTTAAAGGAAGCCCTTTGGGCACATTAGGATTTTGTGATTTATTGATGGTAATTATGTGGACATGAATTAGAGGTAGAAAAGGGTGGGTCTGCGTAGGAAGAAAAAAGACTAACATGAGGGAAAAGAAGAACAGAAAATGCAGATTTAACCAAGAGGAACAACCTTCTAATTTAATCTTAATATAGAAACCTTAAGATAATGTAATCTTGGTATGAAGTTGTCACTTAATTTGAAAGCATTCTTTCAGAATGAGGAGCCAGAATCAAGTATATTACTCTGTTGAACTAGGTTCTGAATGGACCACTGGGTAGCTTGCTTGGTAGAGCAGGTGCACAGTGTGCATATTATTTATTTTTTTTAATTCTTTATTTAATCAGGTAAACCCCGTTGAGATCTAGATCTCATTTTCAAGAGGGACCTGAAACAAACTTCACTCCCCGTCGGGGAATCGAACCCCGGTCTCCCGCGTGACAGGCGGGGATACTCACCACTATACTAACGAGGAGACTATACTATAGTCGTTCTGGGTTTGATGTCTGTCTTGTCCCTTTCATGTCAAATTAGTGATCCACAAACACTAATTTGTTGAACCCAAAAAACCTTAGGTTGTCAGAGACATTTCAACAATCAATAAAATGCTGAAACTGTCTTCACCTTTTCCCTGCTTTTTGTCTTCTTGTTTTAGTTCACCATGTTGTTTTCTGACATGTTGCGTCCTAAAATACATTATTGTATTTTCTTGAATTTTGTTGTTCTCTTGGTTTTAATGAACTGCATGACATGTGAACACTCTGACTTATTTAGATACGTCAAACCCTGCAAAAACTTTGTTTTATTGTACTGAATGTTGATTGTTTTAAACATAATCATCCAGATTGTTTTGTTTTAATTAAAGAGAGCAGTGTTTCTGACAGAAACAGACCAGGAGAGAGTGATGCAAGTTAGAGAAGAAGGTGTGGAAAGCAGTAAAGAGGAAGAACTTTGGTAGAAAGACAAAAACAAGATAGAAAAAGAGCATGCAGTCATGGTTGAGGGAAAACAAAAATTAGAAAAACAGCTGCCTAACAGTCGGCGGGATATCAACTGTCAGAACCAACCGCCAGTGTCAGATCCTCTCTCTGAGCATCTCTGGAGACGTTTAACCGATGCCAGCACTAATATGGCACACACAAACACACAGACATAGAGATAAGCGCATACATCACATCACATCACAGCACAGCTCAGATTAGTTGTGATGATTTAAGCATCTCAGACTGTCTCATTAATAATGGAACAATGTTTCTTTAAGAACAAAATGATGTGCGAATGTTTGCCTGCGTGGATTTAAAATTAATTCATAACTTTTCCCACAAACTTTAATGTTTTTGATGAGGATTTTATGCGGTAGAGCAACACAAAGTGGCCAAGAATTGTGAAGTCGAGGGAAAAGACACATGTGCTATGCCTTTATATTTAACCCTCTTTATTTTGATACCCCAAAATAAAATCCCTCAGTCTTCTTAATTACAAAGCAGACTCCACCTGTGTGGTATTTAATCTCAGTTCAGTTCAATTCAGTTTGCTGGAGAATATTCAGGAGCAAACAGCATCATGAAGACCAAGAGACACTGAGGACAGGTCAAGGAGAAATTTGGGGAGAAAGTTTTAATCACGGTTAGTTTATAAAACAATATTTATAACATATTGAACAAACCAAGACGTGGCAATCCAACTAATTTGATTACACAATAAGAACAATAATCAGCAGCCAAGAGGCCCATGGTTAAAAAAAACAAAACAAAACAAATGCCAAAACCACATAAAGCTGTAACTGTAGTTAAAGATGGTTCTGCAAAATATTAACTCATGAGGGCTGGCTACACATGCACCCCATACGTTTCAGATATTTATCTTTGAGGAAATGCCTTATTTGTCTATGACATAGATCATGATCAATGTATGAATGCTCATGCAAAGCACTGACTGCAGACTTAGGGTCATATTCCACCCAAGGATTTGTACAAAAACAGAATCAGTATCAGATCAGCAGAAGTTGTCGAGTTCATGAAGTATCAGTTTTAAAAAGTGCAAGTAAAGCCACCAAAGGCATTCTGTCCATTAAAATCCTAACCCATGTACCCTAAACACTTATTGTACTCCCCCCAAGTTTTAATGAGCAGTGCTTACTTTCCAGATTTGGACAAACGAAAAGCAGATGTTTTTCAGAGTAAAATTTATTGTTTTGTTTAGCAAGAACTGCTCCAGCAGAACACATAAAATCAGTCATAACTATGTTGTCGTGGCACATTGTTCACAAAAACACAACATAAACACTTCATCAGAGCGAATGACACTGAAACCTGAACCTGTCTCATCTCACTAATTCTGCCTCCCTGCTGCTCCCCTGAAACCTTCTCAGCACGAATCCCTCCAGCTCTGCTTTACCTCCCCCATCATCCCTGTCTTCTGCTTCATCTCCTCCCTCCTCCTCACTAACTACACCTTCTGCCACTTTCACCCATCCATCCGCTCAGCCATCACTCCTCCACCTCCTCCTCCTTCAGCCTTGTTCTTTCCCTCAGAGTCCAGAGCCGCCATCAGATCAATACTCATAGAAGTTTCATGAGGACAGACCATCCAGTGTTGCTCCACCATGAAATGTGAATGGAGGAGAGAGAGAAAATAAAGAGGGGAATAATAGCAAAGAAAGGTGAAATCTGAAATATTTTGTGATCAGCTTCAATACAATTGTGTTTTTCTCATCATCTTTTGGGAGTACTGAAACAAAGGAATCCACAGATGGGGGAAAAAGGGAGGGAAAAGGCAAAGGCTAAAACTGGGTGGGTGAAAGGACAAAGAGGACTGATGTAAAAAGAGCAGAAGGAGGAGGAGGAGGAAACGAAGAGGAGGTGTGGTGATATTGATTCTCTGGCCAGCCAGCAGTTCAATACCACTGAATTATTGCTTCATTCTTCCCCTTATGAGATGAGATCTCTTTCTCCTGAGCTCACCGTCTCTACGCAGTTGTACATGTGTGTATCTGCATGCGTGTACCACTGTACTGTATGTGTGATCTACTTATGAGGGGATCAATACTTTACAATCTGGTTTTAAAAGTCCATATGTCTTTCTGGCGCTGCATCTCTTTTACTACACTTCAGCTTCTTATTGTCTCCCTTTGAGACAGCAAAAGTGAGACTCAAATGTTTGAAAAAGAGAAAGAAAGTCAATTTTTTCCCAAAGTTTGATATGCTTTGCTCAAAGTTTCCTGTCCACGACCCAGCTTTAGATTTCCTATCGCGGCTCTGTTTCCTTTATCTGTGTTAATGTTGGCAAGTGTAAGCATTTATTGATTGTCACTTTGCACCGTTGAGTGTGTTTACAGCAGTGTGTGATGTGGAGAATGTTAATTTTTCCCATCAGGCGGATGAAGCAGCCATACGGCACCATATTTACGTGTGTGTGTGTGTGTGTGGACTGTTTCGATGTGGTAGACCATCTGTTAACCAGACTACTCACCATCTTTCTCTCGTATCAGTCTGATTTACAATTACTTTCAACTCCTGCCCCTGTTTGAAAGTGTGTGTGGTAAGTTGTGTAAGACATGACCCTGCTAGTATGGCGATCAGGGTTGCTTTTCACATGTGTGTGTGACCGTGAGCATGTTAAATCGCGCAGCCCTCACACCCACAGGCAACCACAGCAAGAGTACTGAAAAACCACAAGTAGCCAATCAGCTTTCACTGCCAGGGCCTTCCTGAGACAAGTCAACCTTGAGGCGGGGTCATGCAACCGTAGTAACGGATCGTGTTTCCTGGGTCGCATGTTGAACCGATCAGCCAATCGCCAGGTCACCAGGGGTCACCCCCGTCCAATAGGAAAAGGAGTTGGATGCCAGACGGACCAATTACCTGCTGGTTAGCCCCAGGGTTGGTCTAAAAATGTTTTAGAAGAATAACACTAAAGCAGGCACACATGCAAGTTTTGAGAAAGCACCGTTTAAAACCATTTCACACTGCCAGCAAAACAAAAATTACAGCATCATCCAACTGAAACATTGTTTCAGTTCTGCTCCATCTCTGGAATCACTGCTGGTATTTAGTATCGACAAGTGGTGGATCTACAGAACCCTCTACAAAAACACAACCCTTAGTGAAGACAATACATACAAATATATACAAAAACATGGAAATAAATGGCTCTTTATGCTACTCAGTGATTCCTACTTTTCTTATTATTCTCCTCACTTCTTTGTGGTAAGATCCTGACTTATGAAGAACGAGAAACAACCTCTATTCCTGAAGGGTACAATGTCTTGTCTTTCCCTTTTTGTAGAGCAGCTAAGATAAATTAGCCTCTATTGTATGTCTCATAGTTATACCTCCAAGAAACAAAAGATATGAAATGACTCAGTTATAATAAAGCAAATTTAGGATCAACTGTTATTTATACATAAATAAATACAGAAATTATTTATACCATTGTTAATAAATAATGGATACATCTTTCTCAGCATAACATTAGTCAGACCTAATAAAGTTCTGAACAACATTTTGCATTTTTTCCAATACAAAGCCACAGAACCTTCTTGCTTTAAATGTGTTATTTATACACATTTGTATTTAAACAAGTTTTATCACAAGTATTTGGCCTCATCATAAGCACAATTGTTTCAGTATGTAAAGCTTTCCCAATCAAGTCTTGGGGTAAATTGTAAACAAACCTTCAACATGTTTCCAGAAACTCAACTGGATGTTAGCATGGACAAGAACTGCAGGAGATTTATATTGCAGGAAATGAAATGGCAACGGCATTTGTGGGACTGAGCTTTAAAACCTTAGCTTGGTATAAAAAATATTTTAGAACCACAACGGTTCAAGTTCACACAGTTTTTAAGAGGGACAATGTATCAAACTGTCATTGCAGAATCACTGTATGCAATACAGCAATCCCATAAGACTGCCTACATTCAATATTTGGCTGTCTATAATATATTACATACCATGCATTAATATTCTGTGTGCAGGTAATATATTTAGCCCGTTAAATGGAATTTCACTTCCCCCAGTGCCAAAATCCAGTATAAGTTTTACTGAAATGTCAAAAAAGAACTGGAAGTTTGACAACAAATCTGGGCCAATCACAAATCACATTGTCTTTGCAACATTAAACAAGAAAATTCCATCTGAATGTTTTCCAAATATTGCATATCCCTATAGTCTCATTGTTAATTTGATTTGTTTAAAGTTATAAAGTTTAAAACCACTGAATTTGTGACTTAGGTCTGACATGTGGCTTGGTTTTCTAAAAGAATCTCTGTATTACTGAAAGTTTAACAGGTCTCTCATGATTTGTTTTTTTTGTCATACTTTGTGCACAACATTAGACAAACCCTAACTCATGAGATGGGGTTAGTCTAGAAACAACCCTAGAAACAAAAAGAATATTAATGTGTCATCAATACATTAATACTGTATTTGATACACATTTCAGTTTTTCTACCTTTGCCATATGAATTACTTGCTATGTGTTTTCAGAATGTATATTATCTATATTATGATCACTGGTTATTATAGCTAAACCAAACCAAGACAATCAATTTAAAATACACTGAGAAATTGGCCTCAGACTGGAATGGCCGCTCACAGCAGGAAGGCTAATAAATATTACTTACTCAGTGCTGTTCTGATAATTTCTTATAATATAGTTCTTAAACTAAGAACAGAACAGGACAAAATGTGGATTGGCAGGACAAAACTTTACAAAAACAAAAGATCAAAAATCAGCCACAATGTTGAGCTCAGTTGATCTTTATAATCAACAGAAAAAATAAACAATGAAAACGAGAATGTCTGGAATATAGTTTGAAAAGAAATATTATTTCTTCCAAATTTTACGCAAGAAAGCAGACTATTTATTGTGGAACTAATGCCATTACTACTTAACACGTCATCCTTATTGATCAGGTTTAAATCCTTATCTTCAGCTAATAGATGGAGTCATTAAATTTCCACTGCCTCAAAGTGTTTATACAGCAGCAAATACTTCCTTTCTCCCCCTTGTTGACGTCATCATTATAGTGTGTTGGAGCCATGTTGAGCAGCGGATCAATACCAGACATAACATCACCTCCATTCATTTCCAGGTATACGTTTAAAAAAGACCAACACACACATGCTTTCTTCCTCCCCTTCCCCGTCTTCAATCAGTTCAGCAGGAAAACACTCATTCACAGTGAACAATCCACTCAGAAATCACACACTCCTTTTCAACATTGTATGCAGTTTGTGGATGCTGCATGTGTGTGTTGGTGTGTGGGGATGTGTGTGTTAGTAAACTGGGTGTTCTGGATGATTTCACTAATAGTTTCAGCATGCAGGCATATAAAGAGCAGACTGTTTAATTGTAGCTGGTTTTTAACGAGCCTCTGATTATGGCAACATTCTAACGAGTGTGGGTCGTTAATGTTGACTAATCTGCAGTCATTAGTTCAACACTGTCTGGCCTGAGAGTGAACTGCAGCTCAGAGATGGCATTCACACACACACACACACACACACACACACGAAGGCATTTTCTCAAATACAAACGCAAGCTCGCATTTCCAAAAAGCAACTCTTTTCCTAGAAGCTAAACGTCATTCGGTCAGCAGCCTTTGCAAAAGTGCTTGTACTGTCTTCTTTGGACTTACCGGTGTATATGAACCTTCCTGGTGTGCCTTTGCAGAACTGTTTGGACTTGTAAGATAGAGTGACCTCTACGACCCCAGGGATGTGTCTGGGAGGTGTCTGCACCCGAATGGCATGTGGCGTAATCAGCTGCAGGACAAGGAAAAAAAGAGTCAGTGAACAAAGACCAAATCTGAACATCAACATTTCAAATCTCGAGTTTTAAGTGTTTGAGTCATGGATGACTGAAACTGACAAAGACAAATTTGTTTAAATGCGTCCTTTGCAATGTTACCACTACGGTTATCAAAGCTTCACTAGGATGTTTCCAATTAACAGAATAACCCTATTTATACTGGAGGTTTCTGAACCATCAGCTTCAGCCTCGCCTAAACGAAGAAAACACCATCTGTGTTTTCATGGGCTTATCGGTGGCATTAGAGGATGCAGGTATGAACACTGCTGAGTCTGCCATCTTGCACAGGAAATATTGTATGAAACAAGTCTCTGTGCACAGATTTTGATGAGCATCTTAGGGGGGAATCTTTTGGGAATCCAAAATCTTTTCCCATCTTTGTCAAATATGATGCATTAGTTTTCTTTTTGGTAGAGTAAAAACTACATCTAGCATTTAATCAGCAATGTGGATAACTTAACTTCCCTCAGTCTGTAAGCAACCACCCTATATGTGCAATTTGGAGGTGTAAACGTTTCTACTGATGTGGGAGCTTTGTTTACGAGGGTCCCAGTTCATACTGTTCTCTTTGTAATGGGAATGAGTGTGGCTTTGTTTCACTGATGTAGAGATGTTGGATCTTTTGAGTGGCTTTGTGAAATTCTTTCAGTTGTAGCCAGAACATGAGCAGCACCGGATGTCCAGCTGCTTTGCTTCCAACAGCGTTACAATCATTTGTTGGGGGCACTGCAAGCCTGGTCTAAGCGTGAGAACATCGTTATGTGGGCAGCCCTGTTGTAAAGTCTCAGATGACACCAAATGCATGAGCCACACATCGTTTACAATTTACAATTCATTTATAAGCAGGCAGGTGCCAGGACCCTGATATTCTGCTACCTCAATATTGAATCTCTACAATATCACCCTGAAGGTTTTGAGATCAAATTAGTCTTAAACTTTCATATTCAAATCAAGAGGATTAATTTCTTGGTTTGCCTCAAAAGATCTCTTCAAGCCCCTACTGAAACCATTGTTGCTCTGGCTTATTTTGTTTTTAGAAAGAGGCCCATGTGTATGCAATGCAAATAAAACATAAACTGTACAAAAATGATCTTGATTAAATAAAAAAATGACCTGAACAGCTTCTGCACGTCATCGTGGAAGGGAAAACCATTCTTGTATAAGGGGTTCTGTGCTTGTGTGATACTTGATGTACTGTATATATTTTAGTAGTTGTGTTGCAATTGCACCACCAAAATGCCTGCTGGCAACCAGGTTTCCACTAAACTAATGATTTTGTTGCATCCTAAAAACTAACTTAAAAAAGTAGGCAAGAAAGTGTGGCTGGTGGGCCATTTATGGAATAGTTTTCCTGAGCATCAAGTGTTAATTAATGTAATAATGGTAGAAATTTGGACAGGTTTTTAAAGTGATTATTATTATTTTAGGTCAAGAAGTCACTGACAAAAATTAAAACTTCTTAAAATAGAAAGTGTTTGGCACAAAATAAGGTATTTATTTTTTAATGACCATGTTTTTTGCATTCATTTTGATTTAACTATAGATTGGCAGGTGCATTAACCTTTGAGGCACTTCAAATTGAACACCCAACAGTTTCAGCCCTAATGCAGAAGAATGATGCAAATGTGGTTGACAATTGTTTCCTTTTTTACTATTTTAGTTTTAATCAATACAGGTGAAAAAGACAAAAAGGGCATAAAGACATACAGATTTAATGTAAAAGTATTTTCAACTTTTGTGGCCCAGTAGAACTTCCAGCTTGAAGATTTTTGCTCATGTGACAAAAGCTAAAATATTCGAAAGGGAATAGAAAAGTCGAGTGCAGTCACAAACTCAGTGAGAAATCTACAGGTAGGAAACAGATGAATAAAAACTGGCAAATGTGCAATAATATCCCACACACTGATGCAGCCCAACTATGTTTTCCTGCCTCGGAATCAATAACCAGGTTGAGTGCAAATGAAACATTCGTCTGCCAAAAATCCCTTTGAATACCGCCTGAGGAACGCTCAGAGAGCTGAGTCAGTTTGAACTGAGACTCTGTACACATGTTAGTGTGCGCAAGTGCAGCTCTCAACACTGTAAACAAACCCCTTAGCCCTTAATAGACACACACATATGCACCCCCCCACACACACATTCCTGTATGTACACACACACAACTGTACAGAGACACTGTTGTTGTTGGACGGCAGCCACGGTCACTCGGCGCACACCGTGAGTGGAGTCAGAAGACAAATAAACATTTTGTAGAGGAGTGGGGAAAACTGTGATAGTGAGCTCTATGTGCGTGTGTGTGTGTGTGTGTGTGTGTGAGTATTCAGCCGATGGCTATCAACATGTACTGATTTGATCAGTGCTCTGAAATAAAGAGGGAGACGGAGCACGGGTGAGGAAGGTAGAGAGGGGCGGTGGTCTCTGGTTGGTAGGGACTCATTAGAGAGGTAAACATCATTTAGAGAAACATTAACACACACACACTCTCTCTCTCTCTTTCTCTCTCGATCACACACAATTAAGAGCCAGACGATGGAGAAAAGCATGCATTCACATTAAATTACTTCCAACAGAGCAATGACTGGAACTCACAGCTAAAAGGCTGAAACAACGCAGACAGAATGATGAACTGACCTCACTCCAAACCAGCATGGTACCAAAGATAACTTGGAGGCCGTCAAAGAAGTTGTCTCCTATAATGATGACTGTAGCGCCCCCTGTAGTCCACCCCTCGCTGGGACTGATGGCCTTAATGCAGGGAGCTGCTCCTGGAGGGAAACATTTCAAACAATGAAACATCATTTGATCTAACAAGCTTCTGAAAATAAATAGTTGTAAAATTGTTTCACTTTCATGAAAAACATTTTACTCCTCCTTACAGAGCATAATGCATAAAAAATAAGAGATAGAAACCTTTTGAACAGCCTTTAATTTTAACACAGCAAGCAATGGTGGTTTTTAATGTTTTCATCAACCAATACAGATTTAAGCCAGTTCCGAATTCACTTTAAGAACTATATTATAAGAAGTTGCTCTAAATACAAGTCCGTGTGTTGAAAAATCTGCTCAACCAGAATGTTTAATTAAATTATTCTTTAATTATCTGTTTTGTCATCAATCATGTGGATTCATTTGGATAAAACGTAAACAGTTTATAAATGTCCAAGGCGGTGTGAACAAGACCTAGAGTCCTTGTTTATCCAAAGGTTTGACTGACGTGAGATTTTAGCTGATATAAAAACGCTCACAGATGGTTCAACGTGCATCATATTACTTCAACCAGAACAGATACAGTCAGCTTGATGTAGCTTTATTTCTGACTATTGTTAATTCAAGCATATTTGATCTAATCCCAAAGGATAACAGCAAAAGTCTGCCTGTCTGTCAAAAACCAGCTCTCACTAATGTAAGTGTGCGATTAACAGCATTCAGCAGAATTACAACAGCTCTGAGTCTGGGTTTGTTCATGAGAAAAAGTGTATAATGATATTAGACTAGAAACACACACATGCACAGCAGCACACCATGCACTGTGTGTGCTGTAAGTTGGATTAGCCAGATGGAGGGGCAGGAATCACCTGATAGGATTAAACCATCAACCATCTGGCGGCCATGCTGCTCACACACACACTCGTGCACCCCCGCAAACACACACACAGGCTGGTGTTACCGTGTTCTAGGTAAGATGGGGTTCCCTCCACGGGGTCGAGTCTGCGGGCCCGCCGACCGTGTTTTGAGTTGTTGTGGACAAACATATTGTCAGAAACTGCCAGGACATGTCCCTCCACGCTCACCGTAGTTGACACAACCACCTAAGGAAAAGCAGGGGGTGGGATGAGGAGATAAAAGAGCAGGGGAACATAAAGGGAGCAAGGAAAAAATATATAGGAGAGAGGAAAGAGGTGAGAAGTGAGGAGAGGAAAAAAAAAGAGAACATTGAAAGTCAACAGATTGTCGCAAAGAAGAGTTTAAAGCATTAAGCTGTGAAAAGCTCCTTAAATGTAACCAGTTATCACTGCTATTACCATCACTCTCAGTACACACTAAGTCACTGTGGCTGCAGGTTTGTGTATGTGTGTTCATGATGGGTCCAGCCTTTAATTATCTCCCAGGGAAACAGAACTGTCTTTTTCTAGTTCCACTACAATAGAGCTGCACAATTAGAGGTGCAGATACAGTCACACACTTGCTACTGTTTGACTCTGCCTGGTCTGTCTCACTCCCCTACACACACACACACACACACACACACACACACACACACACACACGCACACACACACACACACACACACACACACACACACACACACATAAAACCTCCCTCTCACACACACAAATGTACATGGTAATAAATCTATCAGTATCTTCTGGGCATCGCATATATCCACTCAACCCCAAGTGGTGTCTTCCTGATTGTGTTGCAGCCATGAAGATAAGGAAATAATAATGACTGCACTGTCTTAAATCTTACCCACAACCCCTCACCTCATTTCTTTATCCTACTCCCCACCCCCTCCCTTCTGTCTCCCTGATTTGTGGGTATATTTATGTTATGACTAGTCAGGGGTCAGGAACTCAAGCTTCCTGTAAAGGCACTGATAGCTTATTTGCTTACACACATTCCTGCGCTTATGTGTTGTGACAGCCATAAATTTATGTATATTAGTATGTGTTATGTCCATTGTAAACAAGGCAGGGAGGGCAAAAAAAGCCAGACAAAGACAAAGAAGGCTTGTACCTGGAACCTTCTCATGTCTCTTGGGTTCCCAGCGTTCTTTAAACAGTTCTGGTTGCACTTGAGGAAAAATTTAAGGAAAAATCTGTTGAGACAAAAAAGGTAAAAGCGCAAAATTTGCTTAACAGTGAAGAAAAACAAAGTTATTTTTCACTTAAGGATCACAATCTCAAACATATGCAAAGAAGGAAAAAGAGAGAGAATGAAATATATTTTTTTTTAGTTCCTGGAACTGAGAATGAATCTCCTTGTGAAATTTACTTTGTTTTAGTTCTTATATCTACAGGAACTACTTTGAAATGGCAAATAAAGACATTGGTTGATGGCTTAAAAGAAAATGAAAAGGAGCAAATCTGAGGAAAACCTAGAAAAAATACATGAGAAAGTTCAAGTTTGAGAACATTTTACATTAAAGTTTTATGAGTGTAAAAGCACAAAATCTGTGAAAAGGCTTGTTTCACTAAAAATAAGCTTCCTGCTCTCCTTACTTTTTATTACATTTATATATATACAGTATAAGCCTATAGTTGCTGAATAATTCTGAGTATAACCACAGTTTCCTGCAAAACTATAAAAACCAGCTAAACTCTCTAACATTTTGTTAATCACTTCCATCATTATTTTATTTGGATTTTTAGATGAGAGACAGATTTGAGATTTTTTGTGAAAAGCAAATGAATAATTGCTTTTCCCAGTTTTTATTTTCTCACAAATATACATCCAAAAAGTGTGTTGTGCATATAGGCTGTTAAAGATGTACAGTAACTTACGCTACAAACCTCTCTTTTGTTTCGCTGTTTGTTTTGATGGATTTTTTAATTCACTATTACATCAGAACAGACAAAGATCTCATGACATATCTCAAAGTTTTTACTCTGAAGGTGATCCCCACATATTAACTCTGCTCTACAGACATGAAACATGTACACTTGGGTAACTTTGGCCATTTAAAACAGAACCACATGTTCATGAATCTGTTTTACAGAGTAAATCAAACTCACAGATGGTGGTGGACAATGTGAACCAGCTGGCCACCTTGGCAGAAGCATCAATACACACATCTCCATGTTCAAGCAACAATAATCACAGAAATATTTACACTGAATTCAAACACATTTTGAGTGTATAGTCAGTCTTTACCATGCATCACAATTAGGTATTTTCTAACATCTATGGAGGATATTAAATAATGACCCACAACAAAAGCATAAGAAGATATCAAGCAAAAAGTGAATATGACTGACGAAACAATAAATTAATATGTTAGGCTTCACTGCAACTAGGATTGCACTTTTACTCTATTATTTGGGGTTCCATAAAATTTTTTTCAACTTTTAAGATTTTAATATTTCTGTAACATCTCCATTCCCTCGTGACCGAGCCCAGTGCTTTAACGTTATAAATATGACAGCCTTTGTGTTGGACCGACAGGATAAAGCAGAGGTGTGCGATCATGTGCATGTGCAAACATGCACTCAGCTTGTATGTGTGTGACGGTGCAGCGAAGCTCAGTGGCAGGTCCGGGTGTAAAACTCTGCATTAACGAGCTCAGGCTTCGTTAGAACAGCAGCACTGGGATCCTGAATGCCTAATTATACTGACCCCTCACCCCTGGGTGACAGCCTATCACAGCGGAGGACAGCCACGATGACCCCAGCTGACCTCTCACTGTCTAGTCCTCCTCACAACACTAGCATGGCGTTAACATGGTCACCTCGGCTGACCCTTCTATTGTAGATCTGTGTGTAAAAGAAGGCGACTGGGACGCTTGCACACTCACTAGCTCATGTTTCTAATACACGCTAGAATAGGAGCAGTAGGAAAAGTTCAGCTCTAGGAGAAAGTCTTCTGCTTGAGGTAGTTACGGTAAATATGAACTAAATGTCGAACATAGTAGTAAAAAAATACTTGATAACATAATAAAAAAAAAACACTAATACATTTTCTCTTGACATGATCATCATGTCCTAGGATCTACAAAAACAAAAACGACTACATTTGGAATTTTCCATATTTATCTATAATACCAATTTTAGCACTGGTTTTGGTACTACTTTGGTTTTTAAATAACTGGTGAAAACTTACCTACAGCTGACAGTAACAGGATGTATGAAAACCCCAAAAAGCCAAACAGTTTGATGACTGTTTACAGCAAAATGTTCTTCATGCAGCCTTTAATTTGCCAAAAACCAGAGCACCTTCTTTCAAATATGTCAACTTTTGCACAGGACTTCACATGTCTTTCTTTTGAATGAGAAAGTCATTGTTTTCACTTTTCCATAAAGGCCAGATATGTGAACTGAGACCAATAATTTCCCTGTTGACATAGCATTCCACCTGAGCTGTGAAAATCTTCAGCTACTACAGAAATAACGCTGGCCTCTTGGCTACTTCTCTAAATAACAATCCGCTTGTCTCAGTTTCGGTGGATGGCCATGTCTTGATTTGTTTCTTTCTATGATAAGACAATGGATTGCAATGTGCTTTATGAGACGTTTCAAGCTCGAGATATTATTTTACAACCTAGCCATGTATTATTCTCCTTCCCAACGTTATCCCTGACTAGTCTACTGTGTTTTTTGACCTCATGATGCGGTTTGTTTACTAATGTTCTCTAATGAACCTTGCTTTACTACAACAAGTGCAAGAACAATGCATAGCCTGGCAGGCTTTTAACATGCACTACAAAACATCTACTTGAGTCATTAACATGGGGCAACACAAAAAAAGTAAATTCCAGTGTTAGTTCAAGCCTACATGAGGATTTACAGAAGTGTGAGAATGATACCTTAATATTGTGATTATCTGTCGTGTCTCTGATCAAAATCTTGATTATTTTATTGGCATGTTGGTTTTAGGAGCTTATTGCTGCCAGAAACAAACTTTGAGGTTTCCATAGAACTTAAGCCTTACATTCAATCTGCAGGAGCCATAATGGTGTTGTTATGTTGATATACCATATGCCAACATAACTACACAGTATGGTTATGTTGTAAGGTTTCAATGTCTTTCAACTCTTTTCCTTACTGGTATATTTACCGTTTGTGCATCAAAAGGTAAATGATTTTTGCAGAATGGTAGAGATAGGCTTCAATTAAAATATTGCTGAAATAATTCAAAAATCTGGTGAAATTTCTATTACAAAACAAATTCATAAACCAAATTATTTATCATTGGTTACCAATCTACTCAACTCAACTCATGGGCAACTCAACTCGCCCGTGAGTTTTTTCGCTCATTGATATTGGGCTATGTCCTTTAGATCTTAATGCATTGTAAGGGTATCCCTTTTCCTTATCCACTTGACCCCAGATGGCCCAATCAACTGTGCTATAAAAAGGCCATACAGTGACAACCATTCAGACACACACAGACACTTTGTGTGAATTGATTAGCTGGTCCAGTCCCTCGTCGTTAAGAGGCTCCCAATTAAAAGAGGCAATTATGAGAGTCTGGCTGATGAAGGGGGAGGAGAGTTCAGTCCCCATTTATCTTGTGGCTCACTCCTCCACCCCGCCGCCCCATCATGTTCAAGTGATAACAGCGCTGTTGACCTTTGGTATATTGTGAGTACCACACTCTGAGAGCTGACCCAGGACCAGTATAACTGGACAAAAACACACACAGCCCATCTGCTCAGAACCGAGTGAAGCGCAGGCATCTATGATTCAAGAAAAATAATTATTTGGCTCTCATGGATGTTGTGATTGTAAGTTAAACAATTGTTTAATTGTATAAAGAAAGAAGGGAAAAAAGAAGGAAAAAATACCAAATACGTTCAATACATGAACAAACTTTGCATAACAGCATAAAAACATGGGAGATATTTAAAAATAAAACACCGCAGTGTACAGTTATGTTTTCAATCCTGATTTAACAGTTTCTGGACATCCCAGGTTGTCAGACCATCAACATTATTTAAATTGTACCTTTTGGCAAATAAGGAATATTTTAGAAGAGATTTCAGTTTTGTGAAGTTTTTAATACAAAGCCTGTACACCACAGAAGTCTGTGTGTAAAACTCATCTGCTCACTGAGGAGTAGATTTAGTAATGCAAACTTTGCCAAAGTCTTCATTGTCTCGAACTGACAGACAGTGTTGATTATGGGATTCTTTAAGCACTTGATCAATAGTCTCTAATATTTCCACTCAAATAGAGAAACAACAACAGTTGCCTTCACAATAAAATAAATTTTTAGAAACTAAAAGCATCATGTTCAGATTTATTGTAGAACATATGCATGTCTAAGATATCTAAGGAATCAACTGCTTGTTATATTAGTGTGATCCTTTCACAAATTGCAGGTTACTTTTGAGGTCTGGTAACCACTGCTTTGTCGGCTGTATCCATTTTGTCCTGATAATAAAATCACCTGTGCTGCTGTTATAGAGTCCGTTAGCTGTAGAAATGTAGCAAACAACAACTGGATGCTGTTTTCTCATCCTGTTAGCCTTGGTGTATCGGTGCACAGCACAGAAACATCCATTATTCAGAGGCTGAGATGGCAATTATGGCTCAGAGCACAACTGACATTAATATTTAATATGTAGGACTAACACAGACCTGAGAGAGAGAAAGAGACAGAGCGAGGGATACACAGTAAGGAGGAAGTGTAAGAATATATGGAGTGTGTGAAGGAGAAACAAGGATTATGGAAGTTTGTTTTGACCATGTTGCTGTCTTTTAAGCAGTTACAATACCAAGAAGGCAGTGGCGAAATGCAGGGGGAATTCCAGCTCAGTTACTTAAAAAAAAGAAAAAAAGGTGTGAGTGTCTAAGACTGGATGTGTATGTCCGCTTAATTCCCTAAAGACCTGCTACTTTACTGAGCCAGGAATAACAATCCTGCTTTGGAAGAGAAAAATCTCTCGAAAACCGACACACACACACACACACACACACACACACACACACACACACGCACGCACACACACACACACACACACACACACACACACACACACACACACACAGAGGCGTCATTCTGGTGAGGTGCTGCTGACAGGTGGAGAAATTGCAGAGAGTCAGTTTGTGCAGACAAACTGAACAACAGATCAGTGCTTTAGCTGTTCCTGCCTCCTCTGTCTCTCTGCTGTCTCCCTGTTTTTTTTTAAAATGTCTTTTTTCACCTACCTGCCAAGTTTCTTGGCAAATCTTTCAGACAGAATGATGATTTTGTCTTCCACGAGGTGTTTGTGTGATATAACCTCCTAGATTCTCTGTGTCTGTAGTAGCTGCCATTGCCAGGATTAAAAGCTGATTAAACCATTTAAAACAAAGTTGAAACAATCCCACTGAATGCATATTATTGTGATATTACATACTTCTTCTCATTTGTCATCTCATATAGCAAATTCATCTAAAGTGTGTAGTCCGCATTTTCCTCTCCGTTTGTTGATCCATCGGAGATTAACTTCCTGTTTCCTGTTTACACTGAAAGTTTGTTGTTGTATAATGTGATGACATTAGATAAGCCTTGTGTCTCCTATGCTAAAAGAAAAACAGAGTTATAAAATGCCATAATGACTTGTGTTTACAATAGGACTGTAATAACGTATTGCTTCCTGTGGGAGAGGTACTTTTTCTTTGCTCTTTAACGGTGTTGTTTAAAAGAATTGTTTTTGCCAGTTACATATATTAATATGTTATTGTTGTTGTTTTAGATGCTCCAGCCATGATTTAAGAATAAAGATGACAACTGCAGATAGAAGAGAAAAGTAACACTAATTCAGAGAAAGAGGTTGGTTCAGACACGTTTGGAAATAAGATGCTCTTGAAACTAAACAATTAATTTTTGTTGAATTTGGGTTGGAAACTACGTTTGATTTTCTTTTCATGCTTGAAATAATTAAAGAAAAAAACTGGTCTGTTTTTTTAACATTTCATGACCGCCTAATTTTCCAAAAATTATGTAAATTTATAGAGAACAAGTAAATGAAATAATAAAAATAAGTATCATATCAAACATATATTATGCTTACTTTAAAAATATGATAGTATCATTAACATGAAAAAGATTATAATATTGATACATATATTTATTAAAATACTAGCAGTAATGAATAATAGCATGATATAAATAAAAACTAAATAAAGACTAAAACTCAAGACAATTTTCTTTCCTCTTCACTGGTGATTTTTAGTTTTTGTTATTTTGGATATTTAAAACAAAAAACTAAATAAATAAATATTTGCTCCCTTTTTGACCATAAACAAGAAAAACATTTTAGAATTTAAAACAAACCAGAAAAACTTGGAGAGACTGAAGATGAATTAATTGCACTTCTGTTTTTGATACTTCACACAAACTGTGGTAACAAAGGTGATCCATCCTACAACCTAAATGCCGCGATGACGATCTGACTTGTGATGACTGAGTAAATATTCATTCCTGTGACAGAAATGCCAAATAAGGGCCACCTTTGCACAGTCTGATGCCTCGCTTCAATGAAAATTTGAGCTTTAGCATTACTTCCGCCTTCTAAAACCTTTTCTGCTTTTCTGACAAAAACCTCATTAAATATATTAGTGGCTTATGCAGACCACTTTTATAATTACCTAATGTCTGTTGTTGTCCAAGTATTTCCTTTTGATCTTTTATTGATTTTCATGTGCAGAGATCTTAAAATGAACTTTTAATCTTTAATTAATATATCTGATAAATTTTACAATTTTTTGTTCAGTTACGTAAAACCCAATATTTCCAGAGTATAATGATTTAGTAACAAAAAGTCACAGAAAATTAACAGTGTAAGACAAAATACAAATGTATATATATCAAAAAGGATTTGACAACCGCTTAAAATAAAAACTCTTTCACAGTGTGAGGCAATTACAACTCCATTTTCCAATTAAATTTATGCATCAGTAACCTCAAAAACTTGAGCAAGAGAGCACTAAGGCGTGCTTTCACTTGGATTCCAACTCTGCTGACTAAGCTCAACATGCAATTTTAGATGGTGTCATGAAAAAGTAATTCCCTCTTTCAGATTTGCTTTGTTTTTGCCTTTTGTCACACTTTAAAATTTCAGACCATCATTTTCAGATAAACATATCCTCCTCAAATGCAAAGCTCTGATTTTGCCTAATTAGGGTAAAAGGTACTTACTTAATATATATTTTTCTGGTTGAATTTCAACCTGACCAATCAGCTAACAGAAGGAGTTGACATTAATTTTCTGCGTTGTTTTAGAACTGGAGTCTGCCTATGGATGTATTTCAGCAATGGCAGCAGATTAAGTGAACACAGCGTGTGCTTCCAAATATTGAGTAACTAAAGTTTGAGTGATGAGAATGTATAAGGCATTTTGTTGCCGGCAAAGATGTCATTGCCTTGCTTGAGAGTGTGCAGTCTTACTACTGCTGCAGGATTATTATGGGATCAGATAAGGTTGAGAGTTTTGCAGCCTCTAATCACTTCAACTAGTGAAATGTTATGTAATTTCAAAACATCACTACAGAGACAATTTATTCAGCTTGATGATGACATCGTGTGGATTATCCTTTTAGTTTGTTGAATATTAAACTAAATTAAATGTGATCAAATGTCATTATTAACATTTTTTAAAATTGTATGATGTTACCACTTATATATGAGTCAATCCTGGGAAGTTTTGACACCACTCCGTGTTTTTTTCATTTATGGACAATGGATCGCACTGAGGTTCACTGGAGTCAAAAAACCTTATGAAAGGCTTTATGAACCTTTCCAAAGGATTAATTGATAAATGTCAATGACTTTGTTTCTCATCAATTCGACAATTTCATTAGATTGGGTGACAAAGTTTTATTTTTTCTTGATTCTGCAAGTCTGGCAATACTCTTGCATGGGTGTAGCACTTTAAAAAGTACAATTTCTCTTTACTTTGTGAAAATTTTTTGATATCTGAATCATAAACCCCCCCCCAAAAAACGTTCTTCTCTTCCTCCCTCTCTTTCAGAGGGCAAACACTTTATTGGCCCTTCACATGAAAACGACATATTGTATCTTTAATGTTATAAAAAAAGTCCATATAAACGTCTTTAAAATGTGAAAATAAACTCTGCAGAAAATGCATTAACTTATATTTGGATGAGCCAAAAGAATAAGGCAAAAAATAGGAGGTGGAGGAAAGAGTGGCCGAGACTCGAATGGAGAGAGGATGAAAAAAGGCAGCGGAGGAAGAGTGGGGGCTGGGTGAGTTATGTGAAGGAACAAGACTTAAGAGAACGGAGGAGTCAAGTGAAGCAAAGTTATTTTACATAATGATGGTTGATATGCACAGAGGTAATTGATAGCTGAGCTGCAGTCCCAAAAAGCACCCAGCTTAGCTGTCAATCACAGCTCATCTCTCCAGAGATATGCTAATGGTGATGATGATGATGATGAGGGCTTAGCTTCATATTGCCATCATTACTATTAATGCTGTCATTGTTGTCAGCTCTGCATATTTAAATGACATCACAGGGCAGAGAAGTGTTAGCCTGAGTGTGTGATATCAGTGAGCAGTCCCACTCCTTGCGCCCAGGCTGGGAGACATTCAGGGAAAACATCTTGAGCTGGTTAAGATGTTCAGCTCTGCACCAGACCCGCACAAGTGTCGTCTCATTGCATCATTGTTACAAGTAATGGTGTCTGTGATAGCAGTTGTTTGACAAGGGATCACATGCAGCAACTATTTCACTGAGTAATTCAGTTCAATTCATGTATTTCTACAGCACTTTTCCCAACAAACATTGTCTCAAGGTAGTTTACAAATCCTGTTTATTTACAATAATATATAGTCCATTCAAATGTAAGACAATGAAGTCTAGCTTGTAATGTACAATACAAAATACAATTGCCTCCTCCTGAACAAACATGTGATAATGCATAGTTGATTGCTTCAAGCTAATGTCTTTGTAGCATCATCTGCTGAGGCCTTGAGAAGACAGAGCAGAGAGAAAAACTCAAAAGCACTGGTTGAGAAGTACTGACTATGTTCAAGAAAAAGTCAAGAGTTAATGGCAGCAGTAACTTTTTAATGGATCCATCTAGAAACGAAACACAGCTAAACAAATAAGCTTTGAGCCAGTAGCAAAATCCATGCCAAGAAAAATCAAGTTCATATCAGTAGTCGAAGCAGTAGCTCTTCAGTTGCTTTGTCATTTATAGAGTAAACATGAAGGTATTAGAAGCATTGGCTCAGTCAATGAATCCCTCCAAGAAGGACTCAAAACGTAAACAGAAGGGCTGGGCTAGAAGCAACTTTTAATAGAGATAAAACCTGTGTTAATGTGCAAACATTTAGTTAAGTAAGTCTGTGTGCAGCTAAGTTTGACGTTTTACAATTTTGGTCTGATTTTTATTGACATTGAAGAAAAACATGAATTTTCAGACAGCTTAAAAACCAGCAAGTAGGATGTTCAAAGATATTTTATAAAAAGCAATATAACAATTAATAGTAATCAACAACAGCGACTGTCCATCAGACTGTTCAGATATATTACTGGATTACAGAGCATGAATGTACACTTGAAAGGGAGGCTCAAGTAAAAAATGGCCAAATACTGCAACCACATAGTGATTTTGTACAATGACTTTGACATTGCAATGACTGCAAATCAATATATTTTGCAGCTCAAGTGAAATGGATCAAAATCTGAGGAATGTTTCAGATACCTCACTAAAAACACAAAGAATGAAGGGAATTCTTGAGGCAAAAGAAGCTCCAACCAGCTACTGGCAAAGTACCTAAGAAAGTGGCCAGACAGTGAATATAGTTTTTTCATGAGAACATCACTTTCTGAAGTCATTATCAGAGTTTCTTGCATGATTCTTAGGGAATCACTGCTCTTTATTAAAATCGTCTCAACAAGAGAGTTGAACAACAATGCCAACTAATTCAGTGACCCTTGGTTATAAATTAACAAACACTCTGTCTGTGAAGATGCTTTGCAATAAACTGATCTTCAAAAATGATCTAACTGACCAGAGGATCAGCAGAATGAGGAAGGGGCAGGAGAGAAAGGGGGAGGCAGAGAAGAGGTGCTGGATAGACAGAAGGAGGAGGTCACTGTGGTGTATATTTTAAGGGCTGAAGGCAAACTGTTGAATTATAGATGAGTGAGATTGATTTGGGGAGAGCAGCAGAAAAAAAAGAGAGGAAAGGTAGAAGGAAGGACAGAGGAGGAAGGATAGAGGGAGCATCGCTTACTCCTGGCCAAACATGAACAGCATCTATGTACTTACACTGACACACACACACACACACACACACACACAGCGTGCTTCCGATCGATATGAAGCATTGGCTCTTGCTCCTTTTTCTTTCTTTTTACTTGGTTTCTCTGCACAAATTTGAGCAACATCAAACAAACAACCAAACCCCAAAAGAAGCACCATTCCAAAATACCTGTACACTCGTGAACTTACAAGACAGAAGCAGCATCAGCAGCCGAGTCTTACAGGACAAACACGACTCGCTGAGCTGTCTGTTAAACGTGTGTGTCTGTGTGTGTGTGTGTGTGTGTGTTCCTTTGTCATCGGTCATAGAAATAATTCATGGAGTGAGAGGGTAAGTAAAGGAACAGAAGTAAGGAGGACAGGGATGAAGGAAGTGATATTGACAGGAACCCTCTTCCTCTTTTCCCCTCCTGTCTCATCCTCTCTCCATCACTCATTCACCCAAACACACACTTAAGCACGCTGCCTGTAAGATGGCATTTTCACTCAACCACACAGACGTACACGCACATAAACACTGACAGTCTGGGAGAATTTCTCAGTTAAAGTGAAGCTGATTGAGAAAACCGTTTTTAAAGCTCTTCCCCACTGAGAGATGGGCATGCATTGACTTTTCTTGAAACTCTTTCATCTTGCTCTTTTCTATTTCAACTGGGTCTCCTCCATGTAAAAAACATTCTTGCTCAGGTTATTTTGTGCTTATTCTGATCAGGCACACTGTGGGGCCATATTGCTTACTGCCCAGGGCGGCACGGCCGTGGGGGCCCTGCAAGCGGTCAGGAAAGTCATCTGCCAGTTGCCAAACAAGTTTTCTATTGCTTGTTTGCATATCCAGTCAATGGGATTGGGATTCCCGTGTGTTTGTGCACCATACACAGAGTAAGAGTATATTGATCCACAACACAGCTGGCCAAATACACTGAAGTTTGTCTTACAACTTCCAATGCAGCACAAGATTTCCCAGCATTTTATCAGTTGTAGTTGAAAATCTGAAACAATCTGTTTTGAAAAGACATTCTTAAATACCTACTGAAAATTAATATGATAAACAAAAGACAAATGTTAAACTCAGTACACCATAACTGTGTGTTATGGTGTACAGTTATGATAAAGTAATTTATAACTTACAACTATAAAGTTGTAAGTCTATAGGCTTACACCTTTATAGGCAACCTATGTCTATAAGTTTAGCTTGAAGTGCAGTTAAATGAGAAAGGCTGGATGTGTGACAATACAAGACACAAAAAAATTGCGGTATTTTTTTCTACACTACATTATTCTGGCTTCCTCATAGCATCCTGACGGGCAATATGCACACGAGGTGAAGACATTCTTTAGGAACGGCTTTTGCTTTTAGGACAGCAAAAGCAGTTGGCAAGAGCATGGGTGAAGCCTGTAGCATAAACTCACTGTCACTGGATGCACAGAGTAGGTTCTAAACCATGATAATTACTAGAGATATTTTAAGAGAAGAAGAAATATAAGTTTTCTGCTTTTTTTTTGTTTTGTGAAACTGAAAGCTGCAGCTTAGATAGTCCAGGCACAACAGCTGTTTGACGGAGGGTTGAACACGATTGAAATGTTGCCAAATATACAGTGTAATGCATATTATAGTGCAAAATGTAGCCTGAAAATAGCTATACTTGATTCTTGTTAATTAACGGGTGGATTTATATATACTTATTGAACTTCTTTTTGTACAGTTATGATAAAGTAAGTTATAATGTTCTGATGTTGTAAGAAATAATAAGAAAAGGCGAAATGAAGATGCTATAAAAGCATCCAATTGATTACCACTACTGGGTAAATTTCTATGCAGGTGCAACACATTATTGCCGTTCATTTAGACATCAGGGCCATTTAAAGTGATGACATTTTATTCAGTCACTACATCTTGGTGGCATAAAATATTTACAGCCACTATCCAGCAGTAAGTGTAAAAGTTCAGTTCTCTTCCTTATGTGAGTGTTCTAACCTTCACAATTGTTTTTTAATTTTAATCAAAGGTTCAAGCAGGAACATTTTCAATCTTATGGATCAAAAAAGTGAAAGCAGACCCAATTAAAGACAGCAACATCTTCTGCAAGTATTCTCTTTAGCTCAGTACTGAGAGCAGCTGATGGAAAATCTGTGCTTTTACTGAAGGAGGATGCAATCTTTAAGGTTAATTTGTGGTCTGAATGTGAACAGATGAGGAAGAAAGGAGTGAGCCAGAAAGAAGATAAACGGAGGTGAGGGAGAAGTTCGAGGCAGGTTAGAGCATTTAACTCCTGCAACGTTTGTCAAACAAATTAAACGCTGTCAAGGTTCCTCACCTGCATGTGCAACACACATATAAACTGCCCGTGTGGTGCACATATGGCTCACGCAGCCCAAATAAGGAAAGACGAATACATTACCATAGCTAATGCGAGAAGCACTCCATTTAATATGCTAATTCACTGAAATATTACTGAGCGCCGTCTGTTGTGAATGAATAAATTTGAATTGCAATTAGAATAATCCTTTATAATTAATGAAAACTGTCAATTTTGGTTCAGAAGTAATTTGATTAACGGGTTGATGGGCCACCAATTAAGCAGACGATGAGGAGGGGCGGAGAGAAGGAGGAGGAGAAGAAAGATGACAAGCTCTTCACATAATCAGCTCTTTTTTCAAGTGTAATGGGAGATTAAGTCAGAAATGATGTAATGCTCCTTTAAAAAAGTGTGATAATGAAAACAAATTTCTCTTACCTTGAATGAAGCATCATGGTGGCAGAAACATAAAGAGAGAGAAAAAATAATAATTAGAAAGCAGTCTCGACAAACCTAAAGCAACAAGATCCTGCATTCGAAACTTTCTTATTTCGTCAAGTAACAACCATGACCTTTAGTGTAGAAGGGAAATTATGGTAATAGTCTTTTATATATAGAAATAAAACATAAACTCCCTGCGACAGACTGGCGACCTGTCCGGGGTGACCCCGCCTCTCGCCCGAAACGTTAGCTGGAGGTAGACACCAGCACCTCCTCACCCCATTAGGGACAAGGATGTTAGAAAATGGATGAAAAAATACACTGTGTGAAAAGAGCTCCATCCACTCAATATTGTGCGGAGCAACCTTTTGCAGCAGTTAGAACTGCAAATCATTCCATGTATTTTTCTCCCAGGTATAAACATCTAGAGAGGGACAGTTTTTGCCTCTTTTTCAAACTCAGTCTGATTGGATGGTGAGCTTTAGAGAACATCACTTTTCAAGGATTCCTGTAGATTCTCAATAGATTTTAGGTTTCACTGGTTGCTTTCTAAACCTCTCTATTGCTGCCTCAGATGCTTGACTTGCTTGAACCTTCATCCCAGTCTCAAGATTTTTTAACAGATTTTCTTTCAGGATTACCCTTCATTTGGCTGCAGTCATTTTCCCACTCTGGTGAAGTTTTTCAACACAAATACCAGTTTGCATGTAAGTCAAAACAGTTGAACTTTGATCTCATCTGACTAGATTACCTTTTTTCTCATGTTTGCTTAATTTCCTTCGTGGCTTAACTGCAAATGGAACTTCGTACTTTCTGAAAATAATAATCTTCTTCTTAGCATTCTTCCAAAATAGCTCGTTAAGTGCATGACTATTTGCAAACCGGAGCTCTGGGATCACTTCAGCTCACCCACAGTTACCATGAGCCTCTTCTCTTCTTCACTAATAAATGCTGTTTTCTAACCAACAGACAGCCATGTGTTGGTGCCATAATCTCAATTTTCACATGATGGATTAAGGTTAAGGAATATATTTAAGAATTAGGTGACCTCTTGAGTTAATTGGTTGAACAGGTTTTACTTAGGGAGATCAGAGAAGTCTGTGCAACTGCACACCACACTTGATTTCTTTCTGGAAATTATATGTGCAGTATGTGGTTACAATGAGACAAAATGTGTAAGTTTTGCAGGGCTTTGTACATTGAATCATCCTCATTCTTCTTAGTTTTAAAATGCTTTTAGCCGGTTGTTTTGTCAGCACAGTAATTGCGTTGTTGGCTTTCTAATTCACAGGCACCTCCTACCACTAATTAACCACATCCATGTTGCTGTTATTAGCTAATTACAAGACTGGACACATGCCCGGCTAATTAAGGCTATTAGGTTTGTATGTGCGTGTATGTGTGTGTGGGGATGTGTGCGTGGGGGGAGTGAAAGTAAGGGAGGATCTATATTAAGGGGCATGAATGTTTTAACAACAGAATTTAACTGCATTGCAACAAACCCCCACCACCCTGCAAACGGTATGAAAAACGCCGCTGCTCCCTCAATTCCCAAATCAATAGCCAAGGTCATTATGTGCAGCTGAATCATATGTTTCACTAAAGTTGCTGCGTGTTAATAATATTTCAACAGAGTTGCAGGAGAAAAAAGCTTCTAATTTAGCTCGTTTAGTCAACACTGTCATCCATCATTGTGGGAACACAAAAGACCCCTCTGACTCTCTGATGTTTCTCTCTTTGGCTTTTCTCTCCAACACCAACGCGTTTTCCTCAGCTCATTTTCTCTCCTCCTCTCCTCATTCATTATCACTTTCCTTCCTTTTCCTCCCCCAATCTTCCCTTCAGTTCTTCCTCTTACATTTTCCCTTTCATTAGAAGAGCATGGGCTCTTTTTCCTCATTTGGACTATCTAATCCTCTCTTTAGACATTTGAATATTCATACAACTGTTTTGTTTTGAATATTCAAGGACCAATTAACATGCCGCATATGAATAATTAATGCCTATTATTTTCCTCCCTTATACATTTTTAATAATTAAAACCTATAAATCTGAAAACAAAGCGTCTCTTTTTCACTTTCAGGGTGCTTTGTGTGTGTCACACGTGCTGAAAGACTTTTTTAACAACAGCTCAGGAACTCTTTCTTTCATCTGCCACCAAACCAAGGTGTGTGCCAGTGTGTGAGCGTGTTTATATCACGTTCATGAATAAATGAACTTGTTAAAAGAGATAAAGGGGAAGAAGTAGACAGGTTCTGCTGTCCTGCTCAAAACTGCCTTATCAGGCACAATGCTTAGCATGCAGGAACACGCATGTCAACACAAGCCCCTGATTCAGTCAGCTGCATCGAGGTAAAACACACAGGAATGTGAGTATTTAAAGATATTATTCACTGCTGTTGTTTTTTTCTTTGCTAACTAATGTATTCTAAAATAAAACAACCAACTCCAGGATTAAAGTACACACATAGTTTATAAAAAGAGTACAAAGGGAAAGTGTAATTTAATCGGTTTGATGACATCTCTGATCAGCTGGTGTTAGTAAACGCTTGGGAAATAAATGACTGATTTTTGATAGATACTGAAGCATGTGGACCAAAACAGTCAAGTTGAACTTGGGCCACAAAAATAAATATATAAACATATGATACATATATACTGTATATTTCTACTTTAAATTCAAAACATTTTTGTTTGGACATTTTCATTACTACACGATTATCAATAAACCACACACATAACTTTTTTAATTTATTTTTATTTTTTTAAGGATGCAGCAGCTTTTTCCTCAATGGTACAAAAACAAACAAAAACATGTGCTATTTGCCCTTAATGTGATCCATTAAATATGATATTACGATGATAATTTTATCCTTTTCTCCGTCTGTCTAATTCTACTCTTTAATTCAGTGGAACACAATAAATTAAATCCAAAATGATAGTTGAGATTTGAATAAAACAAGGTAACGAGGAAGTTTTAATGTGATATTAAATTATATTTCCTTTCTCAGGAAAGGGACATATCAAATTTTCTGTTAACTTATAAATAAAGACATAACACCTGGAAGCAAATCAGAATAGAGAACATAAAACTGGACAACTGTTGTAAAAAGCCAAACAGATTTAAACAAACTCTGTTCTCTGCCTTTGAATTGGCTCCAAAATGAATCCTACTCCATGACTTTGACTAAAACCAACAACACAGATATGAAAAGAGGGAGAGAAAATGTTTTTGGAATTGTTTTGTGCACCAGTGTGATCAAAGAAAGAAAGTGGAAAGGCTTGAGAGATTTTTAGTTGTGTATGCGATTAAACTTTGCCTGTGTGCAAAAATTAGGCAAATAAATATGCAAACAAAATAAAATACAAAGGTATACACATAAAAAGCATTCTTGGTTTTGAGAGACATTTTTTATCTTGATTAAATAAAAAATATAGAATATAGTGAATAATAAACAAACAGAAAACAATTACCATGGTAGGTTTTATAGGTGGTAATATATATCTTGAGTGAGTTAGATTGATTTTACAGAAAATTCAGCTTTAGAGTTGCTTTAAAGTAGAAAATGCCAAAGGAAGACAATAAGACAGAAGAAAAAGAGGTGGGGATAAAATGCAAGAGCAATAAGAGAGAAAGATACATCCTTGTCCTCCTTTAGTCTTATAAATACAGCTGCCTTCACGACAAGCATCATTCCTTTTAATCAGCGTCTCTGCTGTGATCAAAGAAATACCACCTCCACTGAAGAGACAGCAAGAGATGGTGTAAAACGGGAGACTCCTCACTGTGTTAATGTGTGTGTGTGTGTACAGCAGCGACAGCAACATCGCCTAATGCCTGAACAACAGCAAAGCCATCGTGTCTACATGCTGTCACATAAGCGAGGGCTTGCAGTACAGTCAGACTTACTTACTCCTCCTCTCCTCATGCTTCCTTCTTCTCTTCCCACCAACATCCACACACACTTCCACACACAGCGCTGACAACTGTCAAACTCTCACCTCCCGACTCCTGTGCAGGTAATTAACCAGACAAAACAACTCGCAACACCTCAAGGATCAAGAACACAGAAGAAGGAATACAAGGAAGACACACACGACAAACACAAAAAAAGAGACGAGAAGAAAAACGAGACTCTGACAAGAAAACAAGCTTGTGCTCCTAAACGAGGAGCTTCAGTCAGGAGGAGTAAAAAGGGCTGAATAATGATGAAAATAGAAGCAAGCCTCCTGTTTTTTATATTATCCTCATGTTGGCACTAGGAGACAAGATGTTTTATAAAATGTCTACAAATGATTTGTACACTAAGCATGCTTAATTGAATCTTACACTGACTGTGCCGAACAAGTTGGCCTCAGCTTTGCTCGTAGTGGCAATTTGTGCACAATCACAGATAGATTTAAGTTCCATTAGGACAGAAATCAGGACTGAATTCAAACCCTAACATCCTTTCTTACTCCAACTGACTTCTTTTCAACTGCATTTTCTCCACTTCATCCTCTTTCAAACGACATTTTTACCGTTTTACCCTTTATTTGAGGCGTAGTTATAAAACCTACTTGTGATAATTTGTTCCAATAACATTCATTTTGTCTATCTGTAATAAAGTCTTGAGGTTTTCTTTGTAATTAGGCACTCGATTAACTCTCTTCAGATATAACAGATATGTTTTGAAGTGTCACAGCTGTTGCTCCCAAACAGCTGTGACTCTAGTGACGAAGACGAAGTGAACTGCGTCTAAAGAGATATACAGTAATTAGGGCTAATAACAAAGGAAACCTCAAAACTCTATGTGGCAAACTTATACCTGCATTTTACTGTTGTAGAAAAATTGCACTTGCAAGTTCAGTAAGTTTTACTAGATTTTTAAAAATATTGATAAATTAGGTATACATTGATTGTATATAACATTATGGCAAGTATGCAGCCCCCTATTAAGCAAACTTTCATAGATTGTGAATTTGGGTTCCTTTCTTTCTAAATTAGCTTGAATTTCTTCATTCTGAGCAGCAGAAGCTATTCTGCTAATCTATTGGACTGAACTACATGAATCAGATTTTGTCCCCATTTGGAGCAGTGAGTCATGATCCAGCCATCGGTTTCTTCTTTGGACCTCTTTTGACACTACAGGAAGGGGATGTCGCACAAGAACTACAGTTTGTTATGAAATGTGAGTCTATGGACGGGTCATACTGAAAAATGTTTAATGGAAAAATGATGGACAAACGTACAAAAATCACAGGGAGCACAGGGAACCAGAGCAGAACAAAAAACATAAACCAATGAAAACGCAAGCAGGGAACACAAGGAAGAAATGGAGCAAAACTGGCTACAGGTGTGCAGGGAGAGCAGAAGACAGACTGAGAAAAAATGAGAGAAAATGGCACCGGGGCGAGGGAGAGTGCACAAGAGACTAGGAAATGAGTCTAACACAAAAGAATAACAAGAGCTAAGAAACATGATTAAATCAGGGAAATAAGGAATAACTAGAGACAAGAAATAAAAGTAATTAGAAACACCCAGAAGGACTGAACTAACGTAACAGAAAAGACTGATCCAATCAAAGAAAGACACTAAAAAACACAGAATAATCAAACCTCAAAAACAATTCAAAACAACCCAGGACATAACACAGATGGACAATTTGACCCTCGCTAACTTGCTGAAATCCATAAGTTTTCCCAATTTTTCAAGATACATTTTTAGGACAGAATGCTCAGTTTCTGGTTAATGCGTCCCTCCCATTAACCTGCTGTCAGTGGCCATAATGATCCGTCTGATGGGCTGTAAAACTCTGCTCTATCAGATTTCTGCTTCTTTTAATAAAACTGAAAAAAAAAATAATAATAAAAACAATAAGGCTTGATCAAACATTTTGATACAAAAAAATGAAAGCTGGAGGAATAAATAAAAAGCACTTAAAATATACTAACCTGTTTGAATACACTTTTTGCAATAATAGCAAAAGTTTACAAAGTGTCCTATCTATTAGCTGAAAGAGTAAATAATTTAAAATCAGGGAGATTTTTTTCTTCTCTTACACTGATGTATGTTGTTACAGTGTCACGTACTGTAAAGCCATACAGTTGATGTATGAGGTTTCTGTTCTGCTGTATGTCTGAGTCTAACTTGTGCCAGTACAACTTCCTGTTGTGCCAAGTCTTTCAATTTTAAGAACGGCACAGCGTAAACCTCTAATTAGCTTCCACTCAGACAAACCAAGACAGTACAGGCAGCGTGCATACACTTTCTTCTCTTCCTCTCTGTTTAATCTCCCTGTTGTTTCCTATTTGTTCAACTCATTATGTGATCAAAGCCATTAACTTGTTTATGGAGCAGCTCTTTCATGTTGCAATGAAACACACTGAAACAACTCATATGGTGGGGAAATATGAATCTAGAAGCCCTAAAGATCAGGATAAAATGTATGTTTCTCTGTGTGCTTTACAGTTTTAACCTGATGAAACTCTAACATAAAAAAAACTGATGAGGAGGACAGGGGAGGGGATTTTGAGTCTTTGAGCCCTTTCTGCACACTCACACACACGCCTGTACACCCCGATTCACATATGGAAATACATACACAGAGGCGGTAACTGTTAAATAATTCAGCATACACAAACACACACTGGAGGCAAGGTGAGGGTGGAAGCAAAGCAAAGCTAACAGGCATGCCGAGCGGGCCGCAGTGTCAACAACCAATCAGGATGGAGCACGGTGGCCAGAGATCGAGACGCGACCCGTGGTGACCCCCAGACTCTAATGATTTATAAACAGCACCGGGAAGTGTGTGCGTTTATGTGCGAATGCGGGTCCCACAAAGCCTGAAGCTATTTAAATGTGGAGATGAATTCTTATTTATTCACACAGAAAAAGACTGAATGTGAGGACCCCAAGGGTAAGGTTCAAAACAATACTGGGAGAGAAAGAAAAAGAAACAGATGAATACAGATACACAAGAGAAAGTGGAAAAACAGAGAAAAGGGAATACGAAGAAATAAGGACGAGTTAGAGGAAGGGAAAGGAAAGGAACTTTAAAGGGGAAAAAACTGCACTCAGATCACGTAGGGTAAGGAGGTTAGAGGGGTGTAAACGACCCTCTTTTACGATCCTAAGGGGCGCGCACACACACGCACACACATCACACATATTCCTTCCCTCTACCCCCAACTCTGTGTGTGTGTTCTCATGCAATTTTAAATAGTCAGAATGTGTGAGTATAAAGAGTGGAGGGGCTGGGAGGCAGTGAATTATATATCACTATTGATTTGCACACACACACACACACCCCACCCCTACACGCACACCCGTCTTTACAAGCACACCCCCACACACACATATGCTTTATAAGATTAGAGCTCAAACCCAAGAAACAAATAACAGTCTCTAAAGGAAAGACTGTGTGCTTAAAGTACAGACATCAAGGTAGAGCTACTTTTCACCAATAGTTCAAATTTTCTTACACAAATACCAACAAATGACTTCAAGAAGGAGATTTTAGCATCTTCAGAAGTCTGACGAGGTCAGTGTGACCCTTCAACTGACAGAGGAAACAGTATTTAAGAATATTTGTGAAAAGTTTGTAATATAAGGATGAAAACATGACAATTTCTTTACGTTTTCAATATTTTGCAGCATCTTATTTCAGTTTTCTCAATATCTGCAGCTTTAAATGTGAGTCAGTATTCCAGCAGAAAATCTCAAATAAAATGTCTATTAGCTGTGGATATATTTCTGCCCGAATGACCCGTGTTTTTAAAAAAAACTGTGTATAAATCCAAGGACTCACATGGAGATGAAAGCCACTGAGGTTAAAAATGTACAAAATGTATAGTTGAGATAAAAAAGGAAAAAATTAATTGGATCCTGGAATATACACCAATCATTGTTTTCTATTGTGGCTTGCTGGTTATCAATACACTACAGTCATTCTACGCTGATCACCATCTCCTCCACAGCAGTTTGTCTTTTTCTTCTTTGCAATTTGTTCAACACAAAAAGCTCTGCACCATGAAAATGCAAATTCTACTTGTTGTGAATGTAATTTACACAAGAAATAAATAAACATTGTGTTTTCCCTAAATACATACACAGTAACTCATTAATGCGGCTAGACTCTGTCAACACATAGAGACTGTTTGCTAAGAGTGATTTCAAGAGCAGATCTGACTGTTATATTTCAGGCTGGGAAACAGTTAGCATCCACAAATTGTTTTAGAAACTTTCCAGTCAGTGTATTGTGTTGCTTGTTATTATGCCTGGAGGGGTTACCCTGTGAAAACACACCTCTCTAAAATAAAATTTAAAAAAAGATCAGTCAAAACATTGATGCTGGGTCTTGGCGTGGTGAATGTTTTTTAAGTGTACTAAGTATGAAGTATATTATATTCACTTTCTGCAACTTATCTGTGGGTTTTAAATATTCACAAATCTTGGGTAGAGTTTGACATAATGTCATATTGATTGTCAAGATTTTAAAACAGAAGCGCTGACGTAATGTGTCATGGTATTGTGCTGTACGTAGTGAATGGCTGCATTCTGACTCAGTTTAAGACCAAGTCCAATACCGTTTCCATTTTCTCTGAGGTCTTACCTGCTGGTTAATTTTTTTCTTTGTTTCTGAAAGATTAAACACACATAAAGAGAAAAAAATGAGCTGATTTTATAGATGTATTGGTGCTGAACCCAACAGAAAATAAAGGAAGTTACAAGATTATCCTGATTTATAAATTCCCTTTATGAATAACAAGCTACAACTGAATGAAGCTGTATTACACCTCAACCTTTGTCTGATTTATGAAAATTTTTTTTTAGTTTATGTGTTTAATTTTGATGCAATTAACAACAAAGGTGGAAGAAAACCTGACTTTTGTGGTATTTGATCAGAGCAGATCAAGAAAACACTGCCTGGCTCTGATCTTTAGCCAGATTATTGCATTTTGAATTAAAATGTCTGAAATATATTTTATTTTGGATTTCATTGATCTGAGGGGTTAGAAGTGAGGTGCATATTGACACAAAAAGAAAGTTAAATAGTGTTAAAATGAGATTTCCACTTCATAAGCTCTAAATCAAACATGTGGAATAGACTGCAGCTCCACCCAGGAATAGTGATGATGATACAGTCACTCACACATCAGGCTCCTCCCTCCACTTCCCCTGGCTCCTAAACCCCCAACTATCTAGCATTTTAATGCATCTATAGTCATGCTAATGGTCCCTTGAATTCAAAATAATTTCTCCTTTGTGTTGCTCGGCCGCTAAGCGCTGATAGAGGAGTGGTATCTCTCTTTCCCCCCTTCTTTCCCTTCATACCGACAGAATATGATTCTGACAGAGTCCTGTCAGTCTCTCAGTGTGTCTTTCTATCACACTCATTCTGGGTGTCAGATGAAAGGAGGAAAGCAGTTCAGAGTGCTGACAGGGCATGTAGAAAGAAGAGGAAAGTGGAGGAGAAAGAGAAAGGGAGGAGGAGGAGAAGGAGAAGAGAAGGGCACGCATTTTACATTATGAGTGGTTCCAACCTTTCTATTCATGCTGGTTGACCCCTCCATCAGCAGGTAATCGAGAGGAGAACGTCCTTTACTATAAAGGCTGGATGTTAAGTCACGCTCCGAGCAGAAAGGGGAGCACCTGATGTCACCACTGATGTCAGCCAGACTCAGGGTGAGATTGGGAAGGTGGCGGAGGTGAAAGAAAGGCTAGTCGTCCGGTTGAGGGGTGTATATATTGGACGGATATTACACAGAGGAGGCAGTCATAGAAGGGGCAATCCACGTATGTGTGTGTAAGAGTGTTAGTGAGCGGTGGGACGGGAGGGGGACAATATTGCTCTGCCAGTGCAGGTCATTGTAGAGAAAACATAAAACATAATCATCCATTAAAATGCAGCTTCACACCCTCCATCACGTCCACGATGGGGCTGCCGCTATAAACGCCGTGTGACTGTGAGCACACATTCACATGTGTGCTACACAACTATGATAAATCCAGCTTTAAAAAGCCAGAAGAGAGAGGAGGAAGGAGAGGCTTCTGTGGGGTTTGTGGCAGGTCTCTTTATTTCTACAAGGATTTGTGAGTTCTGGCAACAAGCGTGGATTAAGAGGGCTTCAGATTGCTCAGATTGTAATTTTTCTCAACAAATTTCTATTTTTTGATTAAATTAAACGCAGCATGAATGATACATATTTACTTTACACGATTAAACAGTGAATATGAAACATCAGAAATAATTGAAAACTACCTAAACAAACTGATTAAGATGAATGATGATTAATTATATTCTTAACTTTTATCGTCACTATTTACACCCATATTTGAATTATTCAACTTTATTTCATTTGTATTTATACTCCTATATTTAATTACACAAATATGACCAAGGAGAATGGATGCAGCTTAAATTTGGTTCAGTTAAGTTTTATAGATGGTTCCTGTCACGAGAATTTAACTTTTCTTGTTGTATAAAGCAGCAAAAATAGATAAATAATAAGAAAGATCTAATGAAATTACATGAAGTGGATTTAACTTCAGTCTAATTTTCAAAAAAACTTGACAATCTGCAACAACAAAACAAAAATTTGCCTGAATCCACAAGGCTAAATCGGAATATTTTTTCACTGTTCAGTTCGGTTCATTATTTTCCATTGTCTATTGCTACTGATATCTCAGCCACTTCAACTCTGAAACATGGTTCAAGTAAAGGATATCAAACATTTTGGTGTCTGGTTCAAAACAACTTAGGAAGTAGTGAAAGATGGACAGACTGACTGAGGCCTCGCCTGCTGAAATGCAGGCACTGCTACAGTTGTTGGTGGTCATGTGCTACAAATCATATCTGAATGTTTGAATGCTGAAATGAACTCCCACCATAAAGCTAGGAAGACTCATCCATAGAGCTCAATCAATTAGGGGATTCTTGGAGAAGAGTCAGTCTGCAAAAGCTATTTGTTGTCAAAAAGTTTCTCGGGTTGTGGGATTTGGAGAGTCAGGGAGGTAGAGAAGATCCAACAATGAGAAACATGGAGTCAAACAGGCATCTCGCATTTTACAAGCACAGAATCTGGACTACAATATTGTATGCCTGTTATAGATTCCTTCAAGTAGAATGTGATTTTTTTAAAACTATTACTCTTTGTGAAAACAATGAAACATGATTCCTTCTTGCCTCGTTTTGAGAACTCAGTATCGAGAATCATTTCGTCAATAAATGACGAAACGAGTGGATTATACATTCACAAAAGTCAAAACATCTGGGTTTCAAACTCAATTTACTGTTAACCACATAGGCTATAGTATTTCTGTTAATAAGAAACACAATGGCATAGTTACATAAGTCAAATAACACAATTTATAAATTAGCAACCACCAGCTGCTAGCAAATACAAAATACAGTAGAAGTATGTATTTAAAACTTATCGATGTTTTAAATACATCGATAAGTTTCGATGTATTTAAAACAAGAAAACAGTGTATGAAACACTTATGTTTCATATTTTTTCTATTATTTTCTTGTCTTTGAGTCGTCAGAGCTACAGCTGACTCCTGAAAGCCTGGTGGATAAAGCAGTTCATAACTTGCTGGCATTGAAAAACATCATGGATTTGCATCATCTTCTTTAAGTGTCATGAAAACTGAAGCAAACTGCTCTTTGTTTCTGCAGACGTGAGTGATGAGCTCTCCCCCCTTGTAAAGACTCTAACCATCATTATCATTTCTGAATGGCATTGCACTGAGGCCAAGTCTATATTTCATACTCATAACCACAATGGTGTCACAAAAAACACAAAACCACGCAAAGACTCATCTCCCCAATACACATGTGCACACACACCACGCTCTCTGACACAGCGCTGCGCCATAAATCTCCACTTATTGAGGGTAAGTGAGCTTCAGATGGTTCTGTGTATAACTAGGCCCAGCCCGGTGGATCAGAATGGCTGGCAGCGAGCTTACATGTTTGTCATCTAAAAACTATTCACCCTCCACTTAGCCAAGAAAACAACACAAACAATAGACAGCCCGTTAACAATGTACCATTATCTGGAGCATGATGGGAGGAGGGGTGAGCACCAAGAAACATGGAGCGAGAAAAAGAGCGACGGCAAGCGGCAAGAAGGAAAGAATAAAGGCAGAGAGATGAGAGGGAAGATTGCAGAGAGACCAAACTATTATTTAAACCAGGCGGCCACGAAAACATCACAATAAATAACTCGGCTGTTTAGTCTCCACCTCAGACACCGAAGGGGGGGAGAAGGAGTAGAAACATGCGGGACAACGGAAGGAGGGAGGTGTGTACGGGCAGAATTAAAAGGATTTGGGAGGGATGGAGTGGTGGATGAAGAGAGGGAGGATAGAAAAGGGGATAAAAACACATTAAAGGATCACTGTGTGTTGTCAGACTCAAAGGAATAGCCAGTATCTGCTCTCCTCTTGACTAATGAAAGGAGCAGTCAAGCACCAAGAGGCGGCCTGGAAACGCACATGCACACACTCACAAACAAATTCAGCTCACTTCACATGACAGAGGATTTTGTGCAGCTTTTGAGCATTTCACTGACAAACCCCACCTTTCCTACATGTTAACATCCTACTTAATCGCACAGAAGCCTTTTCCTCATCCTCAGAGGAAGAAACGGCATGGAAACACCACCTTTTACAGCTCAGAGTGCTATCTCACCAAAAAAGCAGTTGATGAGAGGAAAATAGTGCTAATGCAGCAAGGAAGCTGTTCCTTCCCAATTAAGCTAATAAAACACATGCTCCCCTCCTTTCTCTAAATGCCTAATAAGCCATAAACACAGCTGAACATTCATAATTCGGCCTAGTCCATAAAAAAACACTTCCCATGCTGTGCAAGAGGGTGAAGTGCTGGGAAGAGGGTGCAACGCCAGCCTCAGTGAGTTGTGGAGAGGAGATACTTTCTCAACTAACAGAAATATTTAGTACATCTTGTGAAGGAGCAGAAGGTGGTGGATAAGAGGAGAAAGATGTTAAGAGGAAGATGAGGAGGGTTCAGAGCTGTCCTACAAAAAAGGAACATGCAGCATTTTCTTTCCTCCTTCCCCCTCTGTGGAGGAGAGGCTGCGTATGCCGAATCCCTCCACATACAACGCCGTGCAAGGAACCACTTTTGTCACATTACAACAGAAAACTTCAAAGAGTTTTATTGGGATTTTATGTGATGGAACAACACAAAGTAGTCCTTGATTATGAAGTGGAAAGAAAAAGATAAATGGTTTTAAAATTGAATCCCCCCTGTGTGCAATTTAACCTCAGTATAAATCCAGCTGTTCTTTGAAGACCTCATAAGGTTGTTAGAGAACATTAGTGAACAAACAGCATCATGAAGACTAAAGAACACAGCTGTATATAAAACATCAGTCCCTAGATGTGGAAAGCTGGTTGAGCCATGCTGCAATTGTAACTGCAGTAAAAAATGGTTAACAAAGTCTTAACTCAAGAGGCTGAGTTAAAATGTTTGACACTCTTTTCACGTTTTAATTGGCAAATCCTTTATTTTATTTCCTACCATTTTTCACAATTATACAATTCTTTGTGTTGGTCTTTCACAGGGTCAGCGTTCTTTACAATATAAAGGCCCATTTTTACCCAATCTACTAAATAAGATTGTTTTTAGAGCAGAAAACCCTGTGTGACCCCTTAAACAGAACTATAAATAACTACTATAAAAAATGTTTTATGATTAAATTAACTACAATTGTTCCACTGTTTCAAAATTAGATTTTAGAACAAAGAAAAACATGAAAGCATTACAATAAGAGAATGATGCCTAACAGGAACTTAAACAGCAACAGCCAAAAATCTTTGTACCATGTGTTGTGGAAATGTTTTGCAAAAATACCCCCTTTAAATAATCTTTACATTTAAAAACATGGTAAACGACGTATCATTTTAGGCCAAAGTTGTAAATAGTAACTCTGAAGGGCCAAAAAAGTCAAGTTCCAGAACTACATGTTGCAACTGTCACATGAAATCACAACAAAAGACGCTGATCTATTTTGATTGTTGCAACGTCACAAAAGGGAAAAGGAGGCAAAAAAGGAGGAGAGACTTTCTTCTCCAGGTGGGAAGAAACATCAACAGTGAAAAGATGACTCAGGTTGCGAAAAAGAGGAAGACGAATGATATTTGATGGAGCAAGTTGAATGTATGTTCTAGAAATGAGGAAGATGAAAGTGTCTTCACTTCCGTACGTTTTCGTGTGAGTTTTGCTGCTTCTTGGATCAGTTCACAGGTTTCTCTCTGGGCTGGCTCTGATTTTCTCCTCCTAGGCAAGAGCAGTCGTAAACACAGCGTGGGATTTCTGTCAAGCACTTCTTAAAAAATACACTCAGTTTTATTGACTAAATACTGGAGCACTGCTCTGGTGGGAGACAGAAAATTGGACTCGATGAAGAGTACCAAGCAACAGATTCAATGCATCTATTATCACCTTTAGTTGAATGAATAAACAGCATTGTTGAGGTTAAATGGTTTTCACATTTTTCATCTCTGACTAATGTGTCCGTCTGGTTTCAATAATGAAAACACAAAGCACTTTATGAATAACCAAAGACTCTCTTTGCTTTTCTATGAACATAAATCAAGATATAGGATAAGCAACACACACACAGCAGTGAGCAAAAAACCCCCATAAAGTATCGGTAGTTTAGTACAGCAGAGTTAGTAATTTGTTCTTTAAGGAGATAGGCCTTTTTCTGTGTGTGTTCACTTCTATTGCTGACATAAATGCAAAGAAGATACCGGACATTTTTTTGCATCAAGCACATTAAAAGGTGAATTTTCATGTCATATTCAGTGCCTTCCTTAAAACTGTTGTTAAGAAGACATCTATCAGCAGTTTTCTGTCAGTGAGCCTTGCAGAAATTATAGCCTTCTTTGTCACAGATCCAGTTATAAACTGTAGATATCATCAAGTTTAGGTGTAGCTATTTTTGTAACCTTTTCCTGGCTTTTGAAGAATAACTCAAATCTACCTTTCTTGAATTGCATGTTTTCTTCTCTTCATCATTTTGAAGAATAACAGAACTGATTTTCTGATCCCAGAAAATCAGAAATTCTGGAATTACTGAATTATGCTCCTGCAATAAAAGATTATGTTCAGGCTTTGTTCAAAAAGTATATTCTGAAAATGCATTCAATATCCAGCCAGATCATGATCCTAAATCATCATAGAGAAAGCATAACTTTGTAATGTCTTTCATTGTTGACCAATTGATGGTTAAATAATTTAAATAATCAACTATAGATCCACTTTTTTTTAGGAATCAAATTGTGATTGGAACAGCCTTTATTTTATCCCTGTCTTCCTTTAACAGGCACTTTTGCTCCCTGTTAACGGTTAAATAACTGGAGAGCATTTAGGATTTATTAATCTAAAGTATCCTAGAATTTATTCCTGTGCCCTTCAGTTATATTACATAATGGAGCAGAAATAAGTAGAGAACACCTAATTGATATAATTAATGCAAAATAGTACAACAAAGGTGGAAATGTTTAATAATTTAGATGCCTAACAGTGTACATCTTATGTGTGAATAGCAAGAAAACTGATGTTAAGGAAAATGTATGAATCATCTTTGCAGCACTATAATGTTGCGGTATGATTTGTTTAAAAGCTTTATAATTTAATATGTGATACCTGTGAGTTGAAATAACAGTTTCATTGTGTAAAGATTTTGTTATTTTATAAATGTATAAAATTATTGTCATTTGAAACAGAAATGCATCAGTTGGTCCTGCTGCAGCTAAAATAACATATTGATTATTAAAAGCATACAACTGTAATCTATAACATTTATGTATTGATTTTGACATTGGTATGGATGGATACCAAAACTTTACTTGGGCAAAATTAGTAACATAAACCATTTAAATCAAACGCTTCACAAGAGTCTTTTGTTCAGCAATATTTTTGCTGTTCTGCTCTTCATAGTGTGACATAAGCATATCAGCTCATATCAGGTTAATAATCAGACAGGTTCTCTGCTCCAGTCGAACCTCCAGTTGGCTGCTTAGCAGACACGCTTGGTGTCGCTTGCAAACTCCTAAAACGGAGTGATGGCATCAAAATAGTTTCTACAAAATGAGTGACCATGTTTATGATGTCAAACAGTTTGTCTTTCTTGGAAGTGAGGTTGAGCAACAAGCAAGCGAAGGACAATGCCGCTCAAGTAAACTACCGTAATTTTCTGATTATTGAGAGCACCTGAAAATAAGATGCAACCACTAACTTTAGACACAGAAATATTTGTTTAACTTTTAACGAAATAAGCACCTATAACACAAACGTGTGGCATAAATGCTGTTTCCGAACAGCGCCTGTGGAACAGTATTATCGTATCCTGTATTGGCAAAAAAGTAAGTGGTTGCTCTCTTCATCTTTCCCCTGGACATTAAAACTACAAAAGTCGTCTTAAGAGTCAAAATTTAATTTAACAGCGTCAAACACACTTCCTCTGTCTCTCTTTTGTTGTCGTTCTCTATGTCAGTCTCGTCTTGAGACAAATTCACCGTTGTGCTTCTGCTTTCCTCTTCACCAGGCAGCAGTCCAGTCTTTTGAAACCCGCATCACAGCATTAAAAACGTGTAAAAAATGTAGCAAAGTAAAGTCTGGAAATTACGGTATTTAAAATCTTGGTATATCTTAGTATCAGGGCCATAACTAGTCATATGCTGGATGTTGTTTACTAGGTCTTCGTTTAAAAAGGCATGGACTGACAGATGGATTTTTGTATTTTGAGAAACAACACTGGGCCCCATAGAAGTGAGTGAAGGACTATAGTAGACAATCATGCTTTTTGTGATTCTCTAATTAAGTTCAGAATGAAAATGTCTAAAAAAGATTTTTGTTTACTTCCAGAGTATCATGAATTATTCAAATTAACTTAGGCTGCATCGAAGTTGATTTTGTTACACTGTTTTTTAATCCCTGTTTGCATAAGTACAGCATGACTTCCCTGTGAGCATATTAAAATGTTTATTCAATCGCAGACACATTTCAGAGTTGTCTGTTACGCTGAAGACAGAGTGTAAAAATAAATAAATCTAACAACTGCATTCTTGGGACAATGAGTTTCTTTAAATGTAGGTACACATTAGCGTCTCCCAAGTATGCAGCACTTTTTATGGTGTTCTTGTACAACACATTCACACACACATACACAAGAGAGGAATGAAGTGTGTGTGTTTGTCTTTCCTGCTATTGTCAGACGGAGATTGATACCGCCTCTTTTTACTGACAGACGATTGTCGAAGCTTCCCGAACTAATTATAAAAAGCAACAACAATATCTCACACACCCTGTCTGCCCGCCTGTGTGTGAGTCCGTCTCTCTGTCGGCTCTGCAGTTGTCTGTAAAGTAAACCTAAAAAAAATCTCTAAGATGCTGATTCATATTTTACTTTGCATTTATATTCTCCAAAGTGACATTTTGCATTAAATGAATAAGAATTCATATTGCAGAAATACATACTTACTTAGAGACAACAAAGTAATAAAATTTCCTTCAAATCAAGAAGGAAGGAGTAGAGATCAGAAAGACAAAAAACGGAGAGGATGGAGTGGGAAAAGGCCAGACAGTGAACAGCTACACACCAGTATGAACTCACCTCCTATTGTCTGAGTTTCTGGAAATAGGAAATGTTGCGCTGCATTTACACATACACAGACATAAAAGCTGTGAGTGTTATAAATCAGCACTTATTGTCAGGTTTTTAGGCACTGCAGCAGCTGTGTGTGACTGGGTGTTTGTGTCAGATGAAAAAGTATTCATGGGCTGAATGTTTTTGAACAGGAAGTGGCAATGATCCACTTCCTGTTCGGATGGAAATCTCATCTGTTTCATGAGCTGCCCAGGGTGTTACCACATGCAAACGCACACAAACAGGATCCCAAATATATGGAAGAACAAACACACACAGCAAAGACCACTACCCAATCTATTTCAGTGTGTCCATTATTGTCACCTCTGCAGAACCTCAAACTTTTTATCTTCAGGGAAGTTTTCTTTCTTTTCATAAATAACTGATAAATCATATAACAGATGGTATTCTTGTTCAGATAATCAAGCATAACTCAATTTGTACTTATCTTTTTAAATGGTCAAATCTTCAGTTAAACTTGGTGTGTATCAGATTCTTTCAGTGTGACCTTTTCTTAAAATAATTTTGACTTCATAGATGTGACGAGGCTATAATTGCATCCAATGTATTTACTAGAACAATGTAAAGGATCAAAATACCAAACCAGCTTTAAAAAAACTTCCTTAGACCACAAACATTGTTGTAAAATAGACTGTAAATACAAAGCTAGAGGCCAAGTATGAGGATTTCAAAAAGTTATTCTTTAAATATTAAGTAATTTTTAAAATGAAAACAATTTGTAAAAGAAAAAGAAAAATAACTACAATAAATGAATGGAAACTATAAATTCATTAGGATCATGATATAATAGCAGAAAAGAAAAACCATCATCACACAACCAGTGCAGAAATCAATTCACTCTCACATTACTCAATTATAACAATTAAGATCAGTGCAAGCTAATATGACTTGCAAAAGTCCCTGTACAAGTCAGTTTTTAGCAGACTTCAGCCAACCCATAACTCCGAATTAGTTTGAAACTGTTGCTCTCGTATACCTATAACACAACTGAACTAATAAAAAAGATAAAATTAGAACAAAAATGGAACAAAAAGTTCATTGCAACTGCTATTAAAACTAGCCTTGAGCTCTATGGATGGCATTATACATCCATAGAGCTTCGATGTTGTGATAAAACTTTAGAATTGATGTATCTTAATCCTGTCACCGTTGAAACGTTCCAACCTGCAGATTAGCTGCTGCTCCTTCAGATTAGCTGTTGCCAGACCTTATTCATGTCTGACCAGAGGGAGACGGTTCTCCAGTTCTTCATTTTCAAGTTCAGAACCACTAAACCGTTCAGAATCAGTGACTTAGCAATCGGCATTGGCAAATCAGAGGTAGAGAACTGACTAGCGTTAGCTTTCCCCCTTTTGTAAGAGGGATTTAATATTTTTGCTCAACTTTTTAAAGAAAAAAGAAAACCTGTGTTTACCACGACCACTACACTGTTACTCATGAGTACCTGACACAGCCTGCATACATTAAATTGTGTGAAAAAAGTTGATGTCCTCATAAGTTCTTCTTTGGTGTAAAAATTATACTTTTTGATGTTTAGCTCCACATTGGCACTAAGACTGAACTTAAAATTGCTTTGTGAAACAAAGGTTTCCTCCTTAAGGCTATATATTTTTACATGATTTGTCTTAAAATACACCGTATTGCAGGGTAGAACTGCACTTGAAATAGCAAAGCAAACAGAAAAAGTCAGAGCAGAGTTATATAAAGCCCTGGGAGAGAAACGGGCCTAGAGGAGCAGGGCGATGGGAGGTGAAAAATGGCGCCGTGCCCCTTCCCAAATTAAATGCAGAGACACTTTAAATGATTTTTGGAACTAGCACTATGATGCATCCACCACAAACACAAAGTTACAAAAGTTCATAGTTGAAGCCATGATGACGAAACTTTGGGCTTACAAATCATCTCTGATTAGCACAGACACCACTTTACATGGACATTTGACTTGAATTATTGCAAAGAAAGCTGCATATCTACATTGTGCCTCTGTTATTACAAATTCTCCATCTGAAGCTCAGGAACTCGCCTGCTATTCAAAGCCCTTATTCAAACTGCCACTTCCACCTCTGTACCATCTAACTCCTCCTCTCCTCCTGCTCAGATCATCTTTGTCAACTCTTTTCTGCAGGTATCCTTCACCTTTCCCTCGCTGTTATTCCTTCCCTAATGCTCTTCCTCCTGCACTCTTCTCATTAGTCAGTCATAAATCTCCAGAACTAACCCGGTAATTTAACCAATTAGCATCTCAGACAGGAAGGTGGTGCCTAAATTATGACGGTACAGAATGGCGGCGCATGTAGCCCCGGATAGGCAAATTTACAACTTCTCGTTACATATTCAGGCAGCATAAATCAAGCGTTCCCAGCTGACACCCAGCCTTATGGGCAGGCACGGGCCGGGCTGGAAGGAACAGTCTGAGGAGGAGAGTTAGTTAATCATCTGAAAATAAGACACATTACCCACATTCACATGGACACTCACACACCGGTAGAGCAAACGTGTGTTCAAATACACACTTTATGCACTGCTGTAAAAAGGAAAACTATTTGCTCTTTACAAATTTATTTTTTCTTTTGGTCACAGTTAAAAGTTTCAGATTGAGAACTAGTTTAACAGCAGCTGAGTGAAAACAAGATACAGTCTTAAAATTGGTCAAAAATCTTATTTATTAAGGAAAACATACTCCAGTGACTTAACTTCAATTTCAGTAGCTGCACTTTGGTCTGCCACACCTGCATAGTGAAGAAATCCCTTAAAAAGATCCTGTCTAATAACATGAAGTTGGCTAAAAATCTCAAATAGTAACATCAAGAAATTGAACAACAAAGGAGAAACAAAACCACTGGCATCAACCTGCCTGGAAAGCGTTATTGAGCCATTTCTCGGGATATGGGACTCCCTCAGTCAGACCCTAAACAGGATGTTTATGCTTGAAACTCCTCCAGACGGTGGAGAATGTCGATTTGGGCAACTTTATTACCTTAATAGATTAAATAATCAGTTAAAAGTTGATTTTGTTTTTACCCTGGTTTTCTTTTTCTGACTAAAAAAAAAGAAGATGAGCTAGATGATTGCTAGATGAGCTGAAGCATTAAAGTTGCAACCACAAAAACAGAAACAGAAGAAACCTTTACTTAGTGTAACACTTTTTTTATTTTCAACAGTTCATGCATCTAAACTGAATGTTTGTTAACAAAATGCACAAAACTATCCAGACAGTTCCAAATGCCACCCATGATCTAAAACGACACGTGATAAAGTAAACCCAAATCTAAAAACAATGCCACAGTTGTTTAGTTTTGCCACCTCCTTCACCCCCCCCGTCTCTTCCTCTAACTCCTCAAAACACACACTCCTGCCTAAATGAGTGTTTCCGTGTGTTGATGGGCGAAACAAAGCACCCAGACAGCCACCGCTGTGTCCATGTGTGTGTTTGTCTGTGAGTGCATGTGTGTTATCTCAGCGCGTGGTTCCAGTGTCGGCAGCGACAAACAAGTGAGTGATAACTGTAGTAAAAGTGTAGTAAACAGCCTGAGTGATGGCGGCTGTCTGCGGGGCCAATTGAGCGTGTGACATCAGCCGCAGCACATCAGCGGAGAAGCACAACGGTAATGACAGCATCACCACGCAGCACGCTCAGGCTATCTGTTACCACTTAACAGCCGCTCCGCACACACAGAAAATGAGCATATTGTCAGAGATGGGCATAAATCTGACTTTCAGCTGCAGTTACTACCTGCAATTTCTCCAAAATCGCTCACAAGTCATGAAGGAAAATCAGTCTGCTTCGATGTGGGGGGAAGGTGAGATGTGTCTCCAGTCTGAAGAATTTCAAGCACTTGGATTTGGGTGTAGTTAGGAAGGTGAAAGGTCATAAGCTGCAATCCCCGGAGGGAGACAACAAAAACTGCTGTGCCTACAGGGAGAGACACATACAAAATGCTAAAACACACACGCACGCGCGCGCACACACCCAGATGAACAGACTCAATAAACCACAAATCATTATAACATGGAGTCTGATAATGAGGTGGTCACCTTCCAACACCAATCCTCTCATGTCTCCCAGTCTCACCTACCAGCCTCCCACTAGACAAGCTGACTGTGGGGGTCTCATAATTAGACACAAATACCACACATGGATACTCATCTATCAATCTGGATGCAGAACGCAACTCAGATTAATATAGTTTAAATTTCTAGTTCTACAAATCTCATTAAGGTTCAAACAGATTGCAGAAAGACAGCAGCACTGTCTAGCTGTTTGCTTTTTACAGTACAAAAACAATGTTTCTGCAATATGCTCATATCGATAATATGCTTCTGGTTGGGTTTGTTCAGTAAATTAAACATTTAAATGTTTGACATTCTTTGTAATTAATTTTTCAATATTGCAAAAGAAAAACAATCTGGTTAAAATCAATTGCGCTAAAAGAGTCTATCAACCATAATCGGATCATTTTCAACTTAATCTTCCCGAACCAGATATCATCCGGTTAGATTTGCAAAGCTCTGATCTTTTTCTGAAAAAAAACCCCTCTTCAGTGTGTAATCTGTTACTGAGTAAAGAAGACTCAAACCTGTCTATTTTCATTATCAATGAAGGGTTTAAATTAAACCTAATTTTAAAAGAAAACTAAATTTTCCGTGGCATGTTAAGATATGTTTGCAGTTTATATTGCAAAAGAGCAAAACTTTCAGCAGACGACATCAAGGCTGAAGGGAATTACAGCAAAGTTGCTATGAAACATGTAAAATTTTTTACATTATACACTCTTTTAGAAATATTAGATTTAAGGTAGGAGTTTATGACTTCAAGAAAATACACATGGAAGCTGATGTTTTGTCCATCCTAACCCTGCTAACCTCTGACATAAAATGCTAATGACAGTTTAAAATACCAGTTCTGTAATAATTCTGTTTATATTCAAATAACAGGCAGCAATTTTTACAGCAACCGCTCTCTCATAGTGTCAGGGTTCTTTGTCTTATGATATAAAAGAAATTGCAGACTCCTTACATCAGTAAGGTTAGAAAAGAAATTTAGTCAATAATTGTCTTGTGTCTTATATTATAGAATCAGTGCAGGAAAAAAAAAAAATCTGTGCCAAAGGTTTTTATTGGTGCACCTCTAGTCTAAAAATAAATATTTGAAAAGAGTAAGAAATGTGTGTGGATACAGCTGTGATTTAAAAGCTAGTATGACAAATTCCTGAAGAGGTGTTTACAACCAATAAAAAGATCAGTAATTATAATAATCACTCATTCTGTCTCTTTTATGTTCATCTAAGTTTCAAATGAAGAAACTTGAGAGGAAACTTAAGTCATACTTGGCTGCAGCTTTACTCTTTTTAAGGTATTGTAACAAATGTTTAATTGGCTGATAGATTGATTAAATGTCCGTAGTAACAGATTTTTGAACATTAATTGAATAGAAAATTGTATTCTAATCATCCATTAAAATGCATTTTAATTGTATATTCCATTAATGTTATTACCAATGAAGTTAAGACTGAAGAACTAAAACATAGTCCTTAAGTCTCAAATGCCTTACCCTTGGTATTTCCAAGGTTCTGCCCCGTATAAAAGGCAGATTAGAGCATTAAAACTACTGGATGTGCACAATAGAATCAATAAGGGCAAAAAACATATTTTTCTTTCTTATCTGAAAATCTTTCTCTCAAGACACAAGAAGAAATTGGATGATGTTGCTGTCACCATATGGCTTTCTGGGCAGATTCTTCTAAAAGCAAGTGTATAAATAACCACAGAAGATCAAATGTGTTTATTCTAAAGACACAGGGCACAAAGAGAAGAAATGCAGATTTTCTGAAACTGTCTTTTATTTTAAACAGACACCCAGATGATTGCTGCAAGTCTGACACTTGAGCTGGCTAACACCTACACAGTGTGACCCAAGTTCAAGTGTTTCTAGCTTGCTTTCTCAGCTCGGAGAAAGATACAAGAAGAGATGGAGAATGAGAGGAAGAGGGGGAGAGAGGCATTTAACCTCAAAGGGTCAGACCAAAAACAAAAAATAGAAAAAAAAATTCAACAGGAACCCTTCGTCAGAGAAAACACACATGCACCCACACAGAGTTACATGAGCAGAGTCACACACACACATACACACGCACACACACGAGCTTAAAACCATAAACACTTAAGCTTAAAACACACACATACATGTTGTAAGAAAGCTGGCCACAGCTGCGCTCTCCTCTCGGGTGCCGCACTAACTGACGGCTAATCGATTAGTGCTTGGTGACCTCTGACCCTGCTGGCTTCCTGTCTGACAGATTACACCTCCGCAGTTCCACCATACTGCGTTCTACTGCCTCTAACTCTTGGGGTGTTGCATAGTTCAACATCACAAAAATACACACAAATAGCCATTATTTTTTATTCAAAACACCATATCCATGGGTACATAATGCATGTCATGTTACACAGTGATGTGAAAATGTGCCCCCTTATGGATTTCTTCTATTTTTGCTTCTTTGTCACACTTAAAGGTTTCAAATTATCAAAAAAATGTAATATTAGACAAGAATAAGCTGTGTAAAAACATAAGGCAGTTTTCAAATGATAATTTCTTAAAGTGATAAAGCTATTCAATCCAATCTGGCCCGATGGACAAAAACTAATTGGGCTCTTAATCCAATTTAATGGTTGTACCACCCTTTGTGGCAAAATATAGTGTTTTAAATAACTGCCAATGAGTCTGTTAAATCGCTGTTCTTCTTTGCCAAATTGTTTTAATTCAGCCATGTTGAAGGGTTTTCAAGCATGGATTGGCTTTTTAAAGCCATGACAGAGCATTTCAATTGGCTTTTCAACCATTCGGAGATGTACTTCCTGTTGCGCTTGGATTATTGACATCCTGCAGAACAGTAGCGTGCTTGAGCCTAGGGTCACAAACTGATGAACAGAGAGGATTTTCCTTTAGAGAGAAGAATTCATGAAGTTGTCCAGTTCTTATAGCAGCCCTGTTAGCATGACAGGTTTTATTTTAAATGCTGTGATAGTTTTATGCTTGTGAATGTAAACAAAGAGTTCCACAGTATATTTTCTTGTTAATCTTAAGATGTGTTTAGGTAAAAGTGAAATGGTCCTTTGTGTTTTTTTAGTCTGCAGTGGTTTCAGCCTTGCAACTTCCCCATTTCTTCTTTTTCTAATTTTTAAACCAGGAACTCCTGCAATGCTCTAAATGTGATTTTAGATTCTTTTCTGACTTCCTGGTTGAATTGCTGTGGTGCTTTTGGAATAATGTTTGTCTCCAGGCCTTTTCTGTGAAGGTTCTCCCCTGTTTTTGGGCTTGGAGATTTTGGTTCTCAGTGTGATTCACTGACGTCCCGAACACCTCAAAATGATTTTTCTACTTCCAGATAAATAGATCTCAATGACTTTCCTACTTTTATACTTTTTTAGCCTATATGTTGTTAGACAGATTCTATTGTTAAGCAAATTCTTGATTCCACAAGTCTGAAAACAATCAATGTAGGTAAAATTGAATTCAGACTCCCAAAAAATATGGTTATTCCCAATTAGTTCACTAGTAAACAAAGAGTGGAATTTATTTTCACAAATGAAATCATCTCAAAACAATTTTATGTTTGTTCCGTTTACCTATTTCTAGTATTTTAGTTTATACGATGATCTGAAATATTTAAATGTGACAAAAAAAATCCATCCAAAAATACTCTTTCAAAGCACCACATAAGTGAGCAGTGAGAGCTTTTGATTTCTTTTCTCTTTTTTCTTCCCCAAATTGTTTGTTGTTGTTTGGGCGTGTGCTACATGTTACTGTGGCAACACAGACAGTGTGCAGATCAGGCTGCTCGTTCTGGGAGGGGTGATGCAGTTGTGTGTGTTCGGAGGTCCATAACAATGCCCCTCTCTGTAGGACGCTGGTGCTTTCTTCCTGGTGCGCTCCACAGAGGAAACACTGCCACTACACATATACACACACACACAGATATTTTTACCTGTGTAGGTTGCAATGACTTCACCAGCTCACCCTACCAGCTCTAACAAAGGGAAATGAGACCCTGCTGCGGACTAATGCCCCCCACCACCACTAACACACACACACACACCCCTATACACAGAGCATAGCAGTTGCAGACTCAGTCCGTTGGAACAGACAAGGTTAGCATTTTTATTCCGACATGGCTATTAATAATGAAATGATGCATGGCTGGCACATTTTTACTCTGCTCCCCTTCCCTCTCCGCTCCACCGCTCTCCTCTCCACTCCGCAACAAATTCCTCTTTACAGTTGCACAAACTTTCGCACAGTAAGTAAACACACTCTCGCTCGGCCTCCTCAACCACCAGCTCACTTTGCGGTATGGGGAAAAATTCCCTCTCACGCTCTCGTTGGCGTGTCTGTCGAGGTGCATGTGTGTGTGTGCGAAGTTTTTCCAGGTAGACCAAATCTGTTTGCCTTTTAATGACAGCGCTTAAGATATTCACACACACCATCGGCAACCACCTATCATGAATGAGCCACTGTGCTACTGTAGTGTATGTAAGTGTGTTTAAGCATGAGGGTGTAATGGCTGTCGAGTAAAGAGAGTATTGTAGGACGGATAGCTGTACTGGCTCCAGGACTGACTGCAGCTCTAATCCACACCAGGAGGTTAACTATCCATCAAATTAATGAACACATGCATGTGCCAAATACTTTTTTCACTATTTATTGAGGTAAGTTTAACAACTGATTACATATTCACTCTATGACCTAGTTTGTCTGCAGTTGTGTTGATTAATCACTGAAATCACTCACTAAGTAGCTTAGCTAACAACTAAATAGCTTAGCTCACAACATAAAAAAATCTTAGTCTTTTTGTCTTTCATAGTGTACAAAAGGTACTCATGAACCTTTTCGACTTTATTTACTTTACAATCAGAAAATGCAATTTTATTTAGATTTTACATAAAATATTAACACAAGGTTGTGTAATATTTTAAAGCAGGAGTGTAGCATGCATTGGTATCTGGCTCCTCAGTGAATCTTTTGTGTTATTTTTACTTAAATTACAGCTACGAGTTTCCTGAGGTGCTGCTTAGAGTTTGTCTCCCAGCTGAGTGGTGAATTTTTATAACTCCTTCTGAATTACAATTAATCACTTGGCAGCTTCTCTCATTAATGAACCAGTGAACCAAGTTTATTGATTTGGTGACTTCTGGCGACAAGTGGTTGGTTTTATTTAGATGTATCATAATAGTCATGTAATTTTCCTTCTACACACAATTATACATAACTTTGTGTTGGTTTATCATATAAAATCCCCAGGAAACACAAAAACATTGTGATTGTATTCATATACATTCTTGTTATTTTGACATGTCACTTTCAAATATAACAAATTATATTGTAGCTAAAAATGCATAAATAAAGCAATGTAAATTCTTTATTTAAATGAAGCTGCAGAAATGAATTACTGGCTGAAAGGAGTTATTTTTGCACAAGCAGATATAAAAAAAAAAACTCGACAGTCACTAGATATTGATGCAACAAAAATTTATGCTCTGAGCTTTTCACATCTTTTCATGTTGAGGCAAAACATTCAGTTCAGCAGCATACCACACAAATACAATTTTGCTTTATAGGTGGACACAAGCAGAATGTTTATGTACAGAGCTAGATGCACAGAGCTCATTCCATTGTGCAACTTTAAATAAAAGATACCAAAACAAAGTGGGTGGACTCCCCACTATCGCTAGAGGCTGTTATCTTTTCACGTTCTGATGCGGGATGGTATGTCCTGCATGAACATGAAGAAACCTTCAACTGTGAACAGTTAAATGGTTAAATGTGCATCATATCTCATGTCCAACTGCAGCTTTTAACAACATGCAATGCTCTAAAATAACGGTGGTATTGCTACAGATTCAGCAGACATATGGGAAAATGTGAGGCTGTCAGTTAGTGTTTTGTAGCTATTAGGGTAACACGATTCCGGCCAAAGGATGTGTGTGTGCATGGGGGGGTGTGTGCGTGTGTTTTGGGGTGTGTGTCATAGCACACAGGAGGAGGAAACAGAGGAAGGAGAGGATGAGAGGGGTGAAAGAGGGGGAAACAAGGAGAACAGAAAAAGGAAAAGGCTATGTCTGTGTTTGTGTGGGAGAGGCGGCAGCAGGGCCAACATTATACATCTGTTTGGACCCTCTTCATTCAACCCCTGTGGGTGTTTTTTAACAGATTTCCTGTCTCATTGTACAAAGACATATGTAATATATAAAGACTTGCTATTTTCAGCTCAGTGACCTTTTCTATCAATAACTGCTAATAGTAAACATTTTTTATCATAGACTATTATCAGATTACAACCCTGGCTACTACATATTTGCTGTGAGAATAAAAATATGAAAAAATGAAATGCACATCTTATACCTTAAAAAGAAACAAAGGCAACACATTTATATAAAAAGCAAAACCACACACACCCAGAGAAGGAAAAACAGAAAGACATTTTGCAGCTCTGTAAAAGTGTGTGTGTTCATTAAAACAGGCAGTTAGACTAAATCAGCTAGTGAACTGAATGTTGAGCCATTAACTGCTGGGACAGGTGCGTATGAAGAAGCTAAATGAGAGAAATGAATAAAACATCCCTTTCTTTCTCTTCTCCATCTCACATTGCCACACAGTCACACACACCAACACACAAAAACTGTGACCAAGATGAACGCTGCCATTATAGCCCTGGTATGAATAATTCCCAGCGGGCCTCATCTTTAAGCAAACACTGACCTTCAACACAGGAAGTGGTCCTGAAACATTAGAAAGCAAGTGAGAAAGGAAGTACGGGTATAATTCACTGGAAATAACTCAAATCCAAAGTTTTTAAAATGTTGGAAGAGAAAAGGTCCCATAATTGAAATAGGTTAATGTTGATCATTTCTAGTACTTAAAGGATATAAAGCTAAATTCTAATTTCTAGAACAGTGTACTTAATTTTGCAAAGTAACAAACTATGAACAAAAAAATCAATGTGTTTTATGTAATGGAGCTACACTATTGGGATGTGGGAAGGAGCATGATAAATACATACAACCATTTTCAAAACGTCTCCTTTCTAAGGAGACGTTCCTAATAATGGCCTAAGTCATGTTTCGCCAAAAGACAATTTAGGCAAAAGAAAAAAAAATCACTTTTGACAGAAAATGCACACCAAACTCAACAACAACAATTATATCTATAAGGGCATTTTACAGAGACCAGCAATGTTGATGGTTTTTTTATTATGGGGTTTTCCCAGCGTTCTTTCCCAGAAATCATCCATCTTCTTCTTTCCATCACTATGGAAAGAAGAAGATGGAAGTTCGAACCAGCAACTTTAATGTTGCCTAGAAAGTGATATATTTGTTACATTTTTTCACAAGTAAAATAGAAAAATAATTGATTCAACGTTCAAAGCTTTCAAAGGACACAAACTTCTCCTCAACATTATTTCTGATCAGTTTCCTGGGTTCTCGTCTTTATATAGTCACCAAGGCTCTTGAAAAGTACCTGAAGCTTTATAGCTGAGATTACATTATACATATCTACTTATTCATGAGGTGACTTCTGTATCAATTTTGCTGTCTTTAGGGGTAACAAAGTTTGAGCCTTTTCCTGCTCACTGGCTTGATTTAAAAATGTGCAAATCAATTTCTTAGGGAATCAGTTTTATTTGACATGTTTTAGCAAGTAGGCATGTTAAATGGCAAATTATTTGTTATGTTTCATACAATATAACACATAAAATCAAAGAACTGCGGTCATATAAAGTGAAGCAACGCAAATCTATATTTAGGAGGGTGGAAGGTGTGATAGAAAAGAGGGCAACACAGTAAAGGAGCAATGAGAACAGGTCAAGAAAGGAGGAAAATTATCTCACATTCTATTTTAGATGTGGGGGCGTGCATGTGTGTGTGCGTGGGTGTGTGTGTGTCAGACAGTGACAGTAGAGCGAACAGTAACAGTGACGTACCAGGCTGGCAGAGATATTTTAGTAACTGGGACAAGCCAGAAAAGAGGTAGTGAGGAAGACAAAGGAAGAAAAGATGAAGAGATCGTTTAGAAGATCCCATTCGCTCCCTCTGTCTTCTCACCTCCCCTCCTCCCCCGCTTACCCTACCTCTCACCCTCCTCCTCCAGTTGATTGACAGCACCCCCACCTCCCCTACCCCCTGCTCTTTGATTGACAGGGCTCCCCAGACGGAGGCTCTTATCCCCTGAAACAAATCTTGATCTGCTCCTCCTCCTCCTCTTCTTCTCTCCTGTGTCTGCTTCTATGAGCCTCCCCCTCCTCCTCCTCTTTCCCCTGTAAATGCTGCCTCATCACCATCACCTCCTCGTTCTACCGTTCCTCCATCCTTTCCTCTTTCCCATCATCTCCACCTCAAGCTGTGACCCCTCTTAACCCTGCAGATTGCACACACACACACACGCCGACACATGGGGAACCCCCTTAAACCCTCAGGCTTATGTGGGCCCCTTTACAACCCGAGACAACACACTCTGGCTCACAAAACAGACACCCACAAACTGCCTTCCTTAAGTCCTGACACTGATCTAAGCCCTGAACACACTGCCTGAGACTATAACCCAGACTACACACACACTCTCTCTGACACACACAGCCTGGGCTTATTAAGCCAATTGTGGGTGTCTAAACATGCAGCAAGCTGAGCAGTGAGGTAGGTAACCCCCGAGGGCCACGGAGAGACCAAAACAGTCAGAGAGGGAGAATAAGGAGGGAGTGAAGACGAAGAATGCTGTGAATGAGTTGGAGGAAGGCCAGGAGTGAGGAGGGGAAAATGACACATGCAGCAGAGAGAAACAGACGTGTTGGAGAAGAAAGGAGCGAGAGCTGATGAGGATGCTGTCGGAGGAGACAGTAAAAGACGCAAGAAACCAGCTGAAAGGAAGCCACACACACACACCCGGAGAGGAGCTCAGAGTGAATGTGGCTCTTTAGGAGTCAAGCAGGCGTATGATAGGATATCGTTGCATGTCGTTAACCCTGTATTAACCCTGAGACACAGCGAGACACTCGCTGTCCCACAACAGGGATTTACAGGGCCATACACACTCTTTCACACACACACACACCTATGCATGGAGTGATGGGCTACTTGTCACTCAGACATGCTCACTGGCACCAAGCAATGAGTTGCCAGTCTTCCCAGTTTGCTACCTCTTCATCCCCAATGTTAAAAGCAGAAGCATGATGAGCAAATGCAGCACTTTTTTGTTAAATGTCAAACAATCTGTTCATCATTTCTTTGCTTTAATTACATGTATTTCCTGTTAAGTATTGCTGATTTAAAATGCATCAGTTCCACTTAAAAATAAACCGAAAGCATTTTATTTGCTTCTCACTGGGTTTACATGAACTCAATGCATAGGGATACATCATCCCCCCAATTACTGACACTTCTACTAAAGATTTAAATAATACTCTTAGTAAATATGTAAAATGTTGTTGTGATGACCTGCTGACCTCAAAACGCTTCTCCATATCGATCTTTTCTAACAGCTTTGGAGACATTTTACTTCCCATACTCTCGCCCTCTGTGCATTTTAGAAAAATCAAACCTTGTTTAAATGTTTGTTTAAACTTTTAATCAGGGTTTTTCACTTAATGGCAGTGTTTCCCAAACTTTCTAGTTTCTCATCAACAAAATAAAAATATAAGAGGATCATGACCCCAACTCTTGGTTTAGCATACAAGTATTTTTTTACCAAGTTCAGATAAAAAGTGGTAAACTGTCAACACAATCAGACACAAGCTAATGTTAGCTGCCATTGTTCTGGTACAGATTCAAAGCATGAAAAAATAATTTTACATTTGATGTGCATAAATGTATGATTATGGCTAAGGCATTTGAATAAAAAAAATGCTTATGTGGTTTAAAGAATTGAATAAAGTGAATGGATTTGGTTTGAAATGGTCTGTTTGTACATAAGTGGTCATGTTGTTGAGATTTAGACAGATAAAAGCATCAGTGAAAAATCTTCTCAGAACTTTTTTTCCTAATTCTTCTGATCTCATTTACAAGCATGGGCACTTTCTCTCAACGGCTCGGTTTATGTTTTATGTTCCTTCCCACCGCTAACGAGCCACTGTTTACCATGCGGCCTTAACACATGTCAAGTTTGTTTACTTTATTTCTCCTTCACATATCTGGGCGCAGGATCTAGCTGCTGTCAATCAAATTCAGAAACTGGTGAGTGTGAAAGTGAAAATGATATTTTGTTGCTTATTTGTTTGAAATTTTCAGTGATTCAGGGGACGTTTAGTTAACCTGTGGGGTTTGTGCAGTCTTATTATTCTAACATAGCTGTTTTTTATTCCCTTAAACTGCACAACATATACCTGGTGGTAACACGTTTACTGGTTACTGTAACTTTTGTATATTTCTATTTAGTTTTTAGGGGAAAAAACTTCATTACTACTGTCTAATTTCTATAAGACAAAAGGAAAATATTCATTGGTCTATTCAAGCTTGAAAAAGTAAAATTCTAATCAGGTGCAAGTTTGCAATCGGTGACTCGCTTAAAGATTTTATTCTGTCCTTCTTTCCTCGTGTTTTTGTCAGACAGCGTAGTTCCAGATGTTGCAACAAGATGCTGTGAGGGGGAGAGGGGCTGACAGGAAGTATCCCACGGTATCCACAGTAACCTTGACATTCCTTCCTGACCAAGTTCCCTGACATCTCTTAGAATTCACTTTACTGCTTCTCTGTTTCAGCCATGTCAAATGACGCACAACCACACACCAGCAGTCCCACAAACACAGCTGCACGGTCCAGTTCCTCACACATAATGGGTTATGTATCCATTATTTTGTCAAGTTGTGTCTAATGTATCAGCTATTCTTTCACAACCAGCACACACACAGTCACACACAGATCTAGACATTAACTTCCACACCTTCCAGGCAAATGTATAATGGGAGGTAAGATGAGAAGTCTGAGAGAGCCGACAGAAACAAAACAAAATCAGGGCTGCGGTTTACAGTTAGGACAATATCCTGCACAAACATGCAAACAAAGGCAATACACACATTTGTATTCTTTAAATCTCCATGAAGTCAAATTTACTTTGAGTGTAACTTTATGAATTATGATGCAGTTAAGTCCTACATCTTTCTTCCCCCTGCCAAATACAGATTTACAGTAGTCTTTTAATTTTACCAACATGTAAAATTACGTAGCAGATATATACTGAATTATCAGGGCGTCAAGAAAATCAGTCTTTGAATGTTTTGTACTTAAAGTCACATATACTCTCAAAATACATGGGAACTAAACAACTTTTTTACACAATTGACTCCTGCTACAGGAAAAATGTACATTGTCAGACTCTCTGCTAGGCATTTTTAGTAAAATGAGGTTATTGCTATGAAAACCCCATAGCAATAACCTGACAATAAAGTTACCCAATCTTATATGATACAACACACCATGCGGATGCTCTGTCTGCACTGTGGAAGATCCACTCACCTCTGATTGCTGAACGCTTGATTAGTATAACAAATATTAATTTGATAACTTGGGGGAACTTGTAGACTTTATAAAGCATTGAAAGTTCAGAACAAAATTAGCATGAAATATATATTTATTTTTTAATCTTAATAATGATTCACAATTTTCTTGCTGTGGGCCTGCAATTGGTTGAATTTACATTGATTTCACTGAATTTAAAATTAAACAGCCTTTTAAAGGACACATGGGGATCATCTAAATATGAAGTTGCAGTAGAAATAAAGCTGTGAAAAACTGAAAAAGGTAGAAGTGATGGAGACTTTATATTCCCTGAATCTCAACTTACCAGCTTGACTGACAGGTATAAGTTGAAGCACTCAAGAAGTGCTGAAGAATCAACTTTGGATACAATAACATCCAGTCAGTGGTGTCACTTGTATATGCTCTACACTGAAAGAATGGCAAGTATTTTCCCCAAATTTGGTCACACTGCCAAAAAAATTATGCACTCATTTTCCACACAAACATACAGGAAGTAAAAATGCTGCACATTTATGCCTAATCACACACAGAAAAGTGACACTGAGGAAAAAATGTCAGTCCTCTTCCTCTCTGTGTGTGTGTAAATGCTCATGCAGGGTTAAAACAACAACCAAGACAAAAAAAAAAAAATCTGATTAAAATAATGTTGGATCTCATTTCAGTTTTTCTCAGTCACTTTTTTCTTTGTTTGTGACCCATTTTTTGTGCTCCTGCAGGAGTGATTGGAAGAAATGTGGGCGGGTGGTGAGTGATAGATAACTTCATTCCTCCTCTCTGACAGAAAGTTGTATATTTTTGCATCAGATAACCAAAAAAGCACCTGCTTATATTTAAAGGTGCCCTTTAGTTCCAGATATTAGGCAGCAACATGTTGGCTGTTGTGCATTTACGTCCTTGCTGAGCAGATCCACATCTTTCCTGAATCACACTCGCACAGTTAAAAAAAAAGTGTGTGTGTATCTAAGGTTCTTTTTTATGGGTTGCTGCTAACACCAGTGCTCATCATTCCTGCTGTTAAATGCAAAGCTTGTGTCTCAAATGTTTCACCCCGCTTCACATCAGAAGGCACTGATTCAGTCTGAGGAGCATCTATTTCAGTAGCGACAGCAGATCGTCTAAAAAACACAAACATCCTGTCCCACGCTGCCATTCAAACAGGTCAGAGCAGTGTGCCAGTAGGTGTCTGGACGGCGTGTGTGTGTATGTGTGTGTGTGTGTGTGTGTGGGTGTGTGTGTAGGTGGCAGAGGTAGAGAGAGAGAAATAGACACAGGCTGAGAACAATGGGGCAAAGAGAAAGTCAGTACCTGTCGATGATAACAGGGTCTGAGGGCGTCTCATTACGATTTCCGCAGCTCTTCTTGTCACAGCACCGACTGAGAAAAGAGACAAGAGTTAAAGAAGAAGACACGGGGCAAAGTGAGCTTGACGCACAGAACATTCGCTACATTATATGAAAGTTTCCTATTAGAAGTTTAAATTGGAGAGTTCCTACACATAATGCACTCTGACAGCAGCAATAGAGAGGTTATTACCAAATTCACATTTGATCAAGTCAGCCGAAAACAGGCCAACAGAAGTTTTACCGAAAGTCTGTCAGGGAGATCATTGCTGGGAGCTCAATTTAAAAATAGGCTTCTATGACACAGAAAGAGCACGCATGGTTTCATCTCAAAGAATTACACCAGATTTCAGAGGATCTAGTCAGTTTATAATCACAAGGTATAAATGAAAGACTGATACATAAATTAATTTGTAATTTAACAATGGACTTGTAGAGGAGAAAGTATAATAATAGTTGCATAAAACATTTATCCCACTAAAATTGAGTAAACATGGCAGTTACAGAATCATGACGTGGGATGCTTTTCTTCAGGGAAGCTGGTCAGAGTGGATGTGAAAATGAATGGAGCTGAACACAAGAGAATACCAGAAGAAACCAGTTAGAGATTACAAAAGACTGGGGCAGAGGTTCCGGTTACAGCAGGACAGCGACTGTGTTGTGTCATGGCAAAATGTGCAAAAGTTCAAGGAGTCTGAATACTTTTGCAATGCATCATAAATTAGAATATCCATCCTAAGCTGGAGACGTTTTGGGTTTAATTTGAGTATTCCAGCATCTTTTAGGCAAAACACATTCAGAATCGCTTAATCTGTGACTTTCAATCAACCACTTGTCATTTGTAAATAAATGCAGCTGTTACAAGCTCTGCACTGCAGCCTCTGTGATACCTGAGAAGAATGACATCTGAAAAACAATGCTCCCTGCAAACTGCAAAATACATGGCTGGTGGAACTTAAAGAAGTTTCAGGGTGCTGACTTGGCCTTTAAAGTCTCCAGATCAATCCCTTACAGCATTTATGGGATGTAAAGGAAGAGAAGCTTAGATCTCTTGATCCCTGTGACAGCTTGTAGGATGTAAAGGAAATACTCCTCATGCCTGGCTGCCTGATGGCTCAGGTCATCTTCAGAGGTCGTATAAAGTCTACAGAGGTGTTTTTAGAGGCATAAGAAAAGGGATATAAAGTCATAAAATATCCCAAGGTATCTACAGTACTTGTTGAAGATACTGTAGATATACTTGTTTGTAATATAAAAAGAGGTTTTGCTCCTCCTGCTAAGAGAGCCTGAAAAGAGAAACTGTTCAACATTATGTGTTTCTAATACTAACCAATTAACTCTGGCTGTAAAAACACAACTAGTTAATAAAGTGTGCATTTTTGAAACAAAACTTCACAAAATAAAGTGTTTCTAAAAAGCACAGTAACAAAGAAGATAGTGTTTTGTTAATCAGCAGAACATGATGACCAGGTGAGGTGGAAGATACAGAAGCTCATATAAGGTGTAGGAGAGAAACATAAGCAAAAAAAAAGAAAAAACCTGGCAAGCTCACAAAAAGTCACACATGTGTACTACAAGAGTGTCAAAGCGGTTTTCTTTGCCTGTATTAATTATGAATAAAGGTGGAAGTCAGAGGGAGGAGAATAAAGCCATGGGGGAATCGGCAATAAAGAGTGAAAGAGTAGGCGTGGGAGGCATAAAAGAGGAGGGGAGACGAGGGCTTTGGGTGGGAAGAAGAGGAAGGGGAGATGTCTCAGGTTTCCCACTGTCACAGATGGCAGAGGTGGGGTAAAAAGGGACTGACATGTTACACCTTCCTTATTGTCTCCACTATCTACTGCTCTGCCGCTCTTTCAGCTCTCCCCCGCCATTCACTTTCCGCCGTGCCATGAACTGGGTCACTGCACGGAAACTTTTGGGGAATGGCGTCTCGTCGGTGAAAGGTTGGAGATGAAGGAAAGCAGAGAGATAAGGAAGTGAGAAAACGGGGGAGATGAAGAGACCAAAGAGGGAAGGAGGAAGGAAGCATAGGAGTGAACTGGTGAAGGTGGATGAAGTGATGAAGATTAAGGGATAGAATCATTTTCTACCCTCTTGTATGCATTTCTATTGAATTAATTTTATTTCTATTTGGATGTAATATGGATATATTTTTAATACCTAACTCCAAGTTCTGCTGAGTAGAAAAGACCAGAATAAGAAATAACTAGAGGGGGAAAAAAACTATATTTTCATTAAGCCAAGCCTAAAAAAAGACATTGTCTTCTTGTCAATTAAGGTACAATAAAGTTTTAAACATTTACAGATTGAAAAACGCAAAAAATGTACATTATGCCATTCCTAAAGTCTGAAATCTCTCTTAAAAAATGCTAGAGAAAGAGTTGGGGTAACCAGCCGACTTAGCAGCAGGTTGCTCCACTTTTCACTCATAAATACAAACTTTTTTGTTTTAAAAATATTTTTTTCACAAGAAACACAAACCATGATGGTGTGGAAACCTAAACAGCACCACTAATCACACTTACTAAAGTCATTCTGTTTTAAAACTACAGCTGGCAAGCTAAGATTATTAACGAATAATCATTGCCTATTTCTAATTAAAGTCAAAGTGAAAATCAATGCAAATGTGTTAGAGATAACATTATATTTTCTGCAATAATCATAATGATTCATTTCAACAGCAGTAATAATTGTTGTTTTTTCTGTTCTAAACAAAAGTAGTTGGATCATATGATACATTTTCTTTAATACTTGTGTAAATATTAAATTACTGTGTTATTTTTAAACAATGTTTTTTCACTGTAAGAATCTCATAGCAACTTATACCTGGTCTTTAAAGCCTTTTGCCAGTGTTATCCCATTTTCTTTAAGGCCCTTTTGCCACAAGCATCCAACTTACTGATTCATTAGTTATGTAGCAGCAAGGACGCATGTTTTTCTTGATTTTTAGCATTAAGTTTTAATTAAAAATATTTTTAAGATTCCAAGTTCTGTGCCAAATCTTAAAGCAGTGATGTGGTACTTTGTGATGTGGCAGGTTGGGCTGAGAGCATGTGGCTAATAGCTGCCCCGTGATAAAAAGCCACACTGATTAATGGTCGCCCCAGGCTCTTTGTCTGAGCGCACATTCAGCGTTGTGTGGAGCTCCTGCTGCAGATTCAGCACAAGAGAAGTTGAGACAACAACCATAACTTTGACCTCAGTTGTTACTGAAGATGGGAGTGAATGTACAGTGAATAAATGTTTTTGTTTCTGGACTGTTGCTCCTTCAGAGAAAAGAGTTACACCTGCTAGCCTGCATGCACAAATGCATCTGGTGACATCACAAAAGGAGTAGACCAACCGAGTTGACTTATTTTGAGTATATACAACTGTAATATTTGTTTTGCTTTTCTTTATTCACATTTTATTTTACATTAAGTATCTTTTTAATGGTGTAGGCCCATATTTTGTATGGTTACAGTAAAATATTTGAGCTGGATTAAGAGCACTGCATGGATTTTAGGAAGATTTGGCAAAACTAAAACAAGGACTCCAAACACATTTACTGATGTGGCAAATATGAGCAGAAACCAATTAGACAGACAGGAGTATGAACAGATTTGGACCAGTTTCAGTTCTGAAAAACATGTTCATCATCACAGTTTGATTCAGTACGCCAGTATCCATGCTGGTCATCAGAATAAATTCTAACCCAAGTATGTTACTCAAATGCAATTTAAATACCTGAGAATATACGTTGAAATCTGTCAAAGTTATCTAATTTGCATAATATTTACCAGTGCCAGCTCAGTTCTTGACCCTCTTATCATGTCATCAACCCAAATACACAAAAAGCTGAATTATGTTTATTCAGAACACTTTTTAAAATCTTTGGATTTAATATAATCCAAGAAGTAATTTATATTTTACTATCCTGCTGTGTTTTTATCATCATTGTATTTTTTAATGAAAAAAGAATCTTTTAGAATATTAAAGAACTATAATAGGGCATGGTAGAGTAGTATTTTACACACTATAAATTCAGGTCCACAATTTATTCCAGACATGCTTAACAAAAATAACACATTGACAAATCTATTGTTTTTTAATGTTTGGGAATAACTTTTGAATTTCAATGGGTGTCTTTAATTAGGCTTTGCAGCTTAGCAGGTCAACAAATATTCAGCGATCTATAGAATAAAATATTAGTGTGCCTGATTTCACTGCTAAAGTCCCTGCTTGCGCATATAGATGAACCCCAATTTATATTGTTATAGTTAAAAATTGCTCAGTGACAAGGTCAGGGAACAGGAACAACTTAATTCATGGGCTAAATTAGAATTTTTATAACTGCGGTGTGCAGGCCTGTGCGTGCATATGCATGCTTCCTTTGTGTCTTTATGTGTGTGTGTTTGTGAGCAAGAGAGAAAGAGAGAGAGTGAGAGAGAGTCCCTGCTTATATTTTATAGTCAAGTTGTGGAAGGAGACCCATTTGTTAGCCATGTAGCAACAGAAGGGTTCAGATTGACTAATGAGTTTCTCTGTGTCCTAATTAACCAGGCATCATAAAGGCACATACACACCAACAAAACACTTGCGTTTCCACACACACACTTCTTTTTGTATAGTATAGGATGGTAAAATGCCTCTATAAATAGACCTCTTTCCTCTCAACCTACTTCTGCAGAAATTTATCTTAAACTATAATTAAAGCAACGACCATGCAAGCCCAAACTCTTGTTCTTTAACATAAATCTTTATGCATCTTGGAGAGAGGGCGTGTGTTTGGGGGGAGGGGGAGTGTGCGGGGGAAGGGGGGGGGGTGCGTGTGTGTGTGTGTGTGTGTGGGTGTGTGTGTGTGTGTGTGTGTGTGTGTGTGTGTGTGTGTGTGTAGAGGGGGTGGAGTCAGGGATGTAATGAGGGCCACAGAAAAATACAGGTACAAAATATGAGTGGTGAGAATTTCCTCAGATTTACAAAGTGAAGTAATGAGGAGCATGGGGAGCAGAGGAAACAAACTGTGAAATGCTGAAGAGAAGTAAGGACAGGTGTCTCACCTGCACATGATCTCATGTGTCAGCAGCACTCTGCACATCTCCGGGTTCTTGTCTTGGCCTTCATAAACAATCGGCTATAAAGAGAGATAAAAGACATAGAGAAATGTTATATTTTGTCTAACACCTTTAAACAGTGTTCACACAGCTTAAGCTTTTTCACATTTTGCTGCCTCACAGCAACTTTTATTCTTTTACAAGCAGATTATGTGGTAGACCACCACAAATTAGTGCATAATTTTGACACAAAAGAAGAATGTTACATGGTTTTCAACATTTTTTACTCATAGAAATCTGAAATGTGTCATGTGCCTAAATACAAATGATTACAACACTCAGCTTTGTGGAAAACAATAAAATCATGTATCATTTTCCTCCCACTTCACAATTATATACTATTGTTTGAAATCCCTTTAAAATGGATCACAATGTGTGGTTTTAGCCTATAACATATAGTAAGTAGTTCTGGGGTATGAATATTTTTTGCAATGCACTTAACATCATGTTAAGTGTTTTGGCTAAAAGCAGCATATATTTAGTCAGAAAAACTGTGAGAAAATTCCTTGACAAAATCTATAAAATGCCACATAATCATCCAGGCAGTGAAGCTCCACTGTCACTCAGACTTGCTGAGAGATGTCAGTCACTGTCTGTACCACTGTATGGATGCATAAAGATGTATTTGCATTTTTTCTTCCACACTGCACTCTAACAAACTGCAGGAAAGTGATGACAACATTTTGTGTGAGAACTGAATGTCAAACTGAGACAATTGAATTACCTCCAATGCAGGAATACACTCACACACCATCACATCACGATAAACCTGTGGGAACGCGTTGTTGGGTTAGCAGGTAAAGTTCCCACCTCACATGAGGAGCGCACTGTTGATCAGTCACGCCTTTGCACCCTCACACTCTCTGTGTCGACACGGGCCGTCTGTTACTCCCCCCACAACACACACACACACACACACTTGGTTTGTTTCAGAGTATCTGCACGAAAACAATCACATTATCTCAGCTGACATGCGGTGCAGGTGAGTTTTTACCTAAAATTAAGTTGTATTTTTTCATGATGCCCACACTTTCTGCTTCTGAAAATAAGTTCCAGCTGAGGCGTCAACTGCTTTCATTATGCAGTCTTCCAGCTTGTGTAAGGAAGCTCAGAATAAAGTCGTACACCACTAAGCTATCCATCAATCAGGAGGTACGCCCTGTCTATCTTTGGTCTATTCCAGTCCGTTTGATCTGTCATTCTGAACTGCAGCAAATCTCACCGAGTGACAAGCTCACTTTTCTCAGGAAGTAGAAGGGAACTTTCTCCGTCCTCTGCAATAATCTTCAACTCTGGTGCAGACTAGTTGCTGGCATCAAGCAGTCGTTAGTAAATTAAGTACCTGTGGCGAAAACTCACTTGTTCCAAACAACACAACTCTGCATGAGGCTACGCTCGAAAACATGTCAAACATGACATATCAAATGGTGGGTTAAAGATGATATGTAATAAGTAAATCAATCGATCAAGCAATCATTGAAATGATTATTTACATGCATAAATTCATGTATTTAAAAGTAAAAAAAAAATAAATGAATCATTTACCTATTTAATAAACAGACAAAAAACTACACAAAATATTAGAACATTAAGTACATACATAATGTATTTTAAAACAAATAATGTTCTAAAGTTAAAGATAAATACATACAAAAAAGCTACTTATTTAATAAACAAGAAACCTCATAAATGAATAAAATATTATTTTACCTGTTGAAGTAAATTAGATACACAAATGTATCCTAAAATAAATAAACAAATTTATGACAATAATTAACTCAATAAAGGTTACAACTCACTAACACTCATCCTCTCATCTCTCACCATCATATTACTAAAAAAGAAAGCATGTAAGCCATGTCAGCCTTTTCAAAATTTTTAACTTTTTCTTTATATTTAATAAAGTCAAAGTCAAAAGTTGCTGTTCTTTAGTTCTGCTTTAGGGACGTCTATTCAAAAACAATACTTTATCTAACCAGCAGCTTAATTTTGATCTGTTGTCTTTTCTAATCATTTCCATAAAACTGAGTCCTTTGGAGTAATTGATAATAATTTAGGTAGAGCTTTTTCCAAGAATGTTTAAAAGGGTCTGTGTTGTTTTACCCCAGAATGTCCTCCAGGAGCCGTCAGGCCTGTGTGTTTGTAGCGGGGGCCCAGCCTGCGTGCAGACTGCAGACAGAGCCCCTCATTTGTAGAAACTAGTCCCTTAAAGCCCCCAGAAGCTAGCTTGGATGGCTGCAGCATTAATGCAGAGCAGCCGAACGGTTTAGGAACCAACTCACTTTAGCCTAAAGCACGTCATACTAATAGCTGGCTGTCTCTGGGACCATTTGTATTTTCTGGAACTGGAGACCCCATATGCTTCAGGACCCAGAGTCTTTCTCAGTTATGATTTTCCATGCATGCACACCGTGATGAAAATGTATTGACACACAAACCCAGAGCCTGAGCAGGACTTGGTGGTCCAAGGCTCAGGGGATGTGCACACCCAGGCCATTCAAGCATGATGTGTAACATGAAACAAAAATAATATGAGCCTGAAGCACAACATGCAGACTCAGCCGATGCTGACGTTTCCACAGCGAGTCTCACTAGAACACAAAATAAAAAAATACCTTCAAAAAATATTTGAAATGACCTGAGGCCAAGCTGAAAGTTCCCGTTGACACATTGCTGAGGCTGATCCAGCAACCAAGACGTTGGAGTACATCATGTCAATCTACACTCTAAGTGCAAAGTACACTGCCTTGAAAAAGTATTCATGCCTGTTGAACTGTTTTATAACACATTTGGTCATGTTACAATTTCAGTGTATTGTATTGTAATTTAATGTGACAGACACATAATAGAAAATTTCTGCTATTAGTCATGAGCTCCAAAATCTAGCATTTGGCATAGATGCACAAGTCATGTAGGGAAGATGGCAAACTTTCGAAAGAAGGTGCTCTAGTCAGATGAGACCAAAATAAAATGTTCTGACCTAGATCCAAAACAAAACATTTCATGAACAACAATTAATGGTGGCAGCAGGAGCTGCAGAGATCCAAAGCTTAGGCAAGAGAATCTGCTGACAGAATCTGCTCTTCGTCAAACTAGCCTTCATGGAAAATTGGCAAAGGAGGTTTCATTTGTAATTTGCAATGTAGAAGACACAGCAAACATATAAACATTAAACTACAGGTAAAACTTTATATGGTTAAAAACCAGGGGTCACAAGTAACACATTGCATTTGCTCAGTTATATTTACTTTTTGAAAAAGCAAAAAAGTACATCTAGAAATAGTTTTATTATATTGTACTTTTTACTTTTAGTGGAATTTTATAATCATTATAAAAACATGTTTTAACCAAAAGTGAACTAGACAGAAAAACACATCTAAAGTCAGACTTCTCATTTAACAAGATAGAATAAATAGGATGTAATGTTACTAGAAATACTTTATCCTGTTCTGACATATATACACTACTTACTGTACATACTAGTTTTGTAAATTTTATGCTGTTTGTCTGATTATATCATTTTTAAATAGTAAATCAAATGCTATGATCAGTTATTCAATACTTGAGTAGGCTTTTTACTAAATATGGTCAATTCAGTCTCTTTATATTGATTGTGATTGACTGTTTTAAATTGTAACAGGATTTAAAAGGTATAAATACATTTTCAAGGCACTACATTACTTCCATAGCTGGCTTTGATGTGACACTGTGTAACCCCAAACTTTTTAAGACATTACGTTTGAAATAGGAATCCGGTTTAAATATGTGAGGCTCAAATGTGTGTTCATGGAGAGGAACAATTTCCCTTATTATCCTGGGGAAACTAAAGGGCAAATTGTACAAAACCAAGGTCTAAATTTTCCACTAAGTCTTTCTTCACACAAAAAAACAACCACATTAAAATATTTTACTTGTCATTTCTTTCTGAATCTCCTTAACAGATTTACTTCTGGTCAAGACTTTGTCACCTCTCGCTCCCACTGCTCTTCCCCTCCGATTCATTGGGTTTTTCCTTCTTCTCTTTCTCTCTACTTCACCAGGACTTTTTCACTGCATTTCAGCTGCTCGTCAGAAGTAGTTCTGCATATGTGGTTTTTAAACAGGGATCCATTAGGCAGGGAAACACACTTCTTCCTGTGTTATTGTCAGCATGATCCATAAGTCAGCGATCCAGCAGGGCCTGCAGTGACAGACGCTGTATTCTGGGGGACAAGGCGGTAATCAACGAGCACCATATGACGCTTTTAAACATGAAGAGGCCTGCCTGTCATCAATTTACAGCAATCTGTTCTCAATGTCAGCACTAATACACATAGCAGGTAGGCATCCAGAAAAAATAGTTTAATTTAAGTGCCAAGCATTAGAGTTGGCTTTACTCTTTTGGTATGTCAGGACTGAAAAACTCAAAGTGACTCACAAGTATTTTAATGAACAACAGCGCCAAGTAACATCTGAAAGCAAAAATCTCAAATTAAACCACAAACCTCAACAAGTTTTCTTGGAATTTTATAATGTACAGAACACAAACCTGTGCATAACTGGTAAAAGAAAGAAAAGGAAAAACTGTTTTGAACGTTAAATCTTTTTTCAGTCTGTTATACACGGATTTATCCCTGAACAAAATCTAATACAACCAACTGCCTGTCGAAATCAAGACATTTGTTGTAAACAGATTCCTCCTGGGTGTAATTTAATCACAGTATAAATACAGCTGCTCCGAAGGTTTGTTAGAGAACATAAGTGAACAAAAAGCTTCATGGAGACCAGGAAACACAGCAGACAAGTCCCGGGTAAAGCTTCCAGAAGTTTCAAACAGGGTTAGGTAACAAGAGATCATTTCAAGCTTCAACCATCTCACTGAGCGTTGTGCAAATCAAATCAAGCTCATTCAGGTCGGATGGCGAATGTCTGTAAATATAAATATTCATCTCTTGGACTCTGATTATTTTAACACAAGAATTTTTATCTAAATTTTGTGTTTTGCAAGTTTTGTGTGATCTGACCAGGTAATAAAACTTCTTTTGACTTTCTTTGAACATTATCTTCTTTCTGACTCTCTCTCTCAACCAGGTTTGGAGATTGAACACATAATCATCATCGTGTCAAGAGGTTCTTCATTTTACATAAAAGCTGGACATATATACTGAGATACTTTTAACGTTGTTTAGTTGCACTGGTTGATCTCGGGAGTATCAGAGTAAAAGTGGCTGAATACAAATGCACACCACACCTTTCAGATTTTTATTTACAAAAATTTGTGAAAATTGGTTATTAGTTTTCTTTCATTTCACAACTATCTGTTACTTTCTCTGTAAAAAGTTGAACAGTTCAGGGGGTATGAATACTTTTTGCAAGTCTCTGTAAGCTTTTACCATAGTAGCATCTCGATGCATAGCAGCCTCTTTCTATGATTAAGTGTCATCTTTCACTCAGGCTCTCCTCTTTTACGCCATCTGAAACGACGTCCCAAAGGTTCACTCTCCAATTCAAAGTAAGTAATATTTCCAGCACTTGCCCTCAGCATTTAAATCCCTACTGATCTATGCCGTTCATTCAGCGCTGCAGGGAGCCTATTATGCCTCGTTGCAACTGTTTCCCTCTTATCCTTGCTCATCTCTGGCTATTTCTAGACTTTAATGCTGTTTAAAATATGCAAGAGGTATGCTACTACTGTAGCCATGTCTAGACCACAGAGATTAACAGGTCCTCTCTGAAAAGCTATCACAACAGACAGTGGGATGGAGGCGTTGGACCTGTGATGCTTATCTCAGAAATGAGGCTGGACTTTGCTTTCCTTTCTCATTACAATTATTAGTGTCTGCATTGTCTCTAATATCTAAATTTCTGTGTAACACTTTATTTTCCACTTTCATGCTGCTATACAGCATAGAAAGTGAAAAATAAAGTGGTATATGAATTTAGTACAGTTAAAAGGATCCATATGAATGCAGACTGTAAAATTATTTTAGGTCACTGTTGTCTAAACTGACTGGTATTGGAAATTTTTATTCTTGGGGTTTTAACTTTAGTTTAGTTCAGTAAATTAATTTTGTTAATGCTAATTGAAATGATAAGTAATCCAGGAGATTTAAGCAGAAGTGTCCAAATCAAATCCAAACTGAACTGACTTTTCTGCTTCAAAAGTTTAAAACAATCAAATTTCACTTGTTTCCTCTTGCATTGTGAAAATCCAGATAAAAAGTGTGAAAAAAGAATCTGTACACAATTGTGACAAGCGAGGCGACGTTTTGCCTTTAATGTTACCTCAGTGAGAAGATCAACACACATCAGTACCACTGTTGGCTTCATTTTTCTCTGCTTGGCAGGACAACAGTGCTGAGGAACAACTGTGTGTGTGGCTAGAAAGACAGCAGCCATGACATCACTAAGCAACTAAGCCAACCACACGGCTGTTTTGGTTCCACCACCTGTTATCGTCCTATTCATCTAATGCTGGGAATTTAACGAACCCAAACAGAGAGACGCACACGAACGACTGAAACAATACACTGACTCCTGTTCACTGTGAACAGCCAAAACTTACTTCAAATAAATCCACAGCTCACCCATTAAAAAGAATAACTTCCTTTAACAAGTTTCTCAGGCCCACAGCATGACACATCCTAAATCTTACTTGAAAGTGGACAGAAGGTGCTCTTCCATATACTTTGTTGCATAATCACACATTTGTTTCAGAACATTCATTCAGTGAGAAAACTAAATCCGACATAACAAAACAATTGGTTTTAAAAACTAACTGGCTGCTTTGAAATAAATTTAAACATTATTTAATTTATATTTAAATTTCAAGCTTACCAGAGTTTCTAGGAACTTCACTCAAAGTAAGTAACATTTTCTTGCTTACTTAATGCAATGGCTACTTAGACTTAACGTAGCGATATAGCCATTACATTTTGGCTACGTCCACACTGCAGGCCTTAATGCTGAATCCCGATTTTTTTGTTTTTTTTGGCACGGTCGTTCATCCTCCCAAATATATGCGACTTGTATGTGAAACGCAAACAAGCTAAAAGTGTCCCGCATGCGAAGTAGAGGGCGCAATAGCGTCACACACCGAGAGAGCGTGCTCAATGTTTTGTCATAAAACGAAGAAGAAATGCTCAGTGTTTGCGGAAGTAAACGTAGATGCTAATAGTGGAGCGTATCTTACGGTTTTGAAGTTGATGTCCGACCCGAGCCAGCACATTAACAACTTAATCCTCATTACAGTCCGCCATGGTTGTTGTTTTTCTTCCCGCTTGCGCGCATTAGGACGCAGAATAGTGACGCTTGTCAAGGATCAGTGACGTTCAGGGACGAATGGAATAAATGCAACCTGGCCATTAAGACTCAGGGCACATTTGAAAAGATCAGATACGTATCAGATTTTGAACCACATATGTAAGTATCCTGGGTCGAAGAAATTCGATCTGTGTTGTTCAGACTGTTGTGAAAAACTCAGACACAGATCGCATTAAGGCAAAAAAGGAAAAAATAATCATTTGGGTCACTTAAGGCCGCAATGTGAACTCAGTCAGACACTCCATTTTCTTTATACACAGTGAGAGGTTAAACGAGGTTAAAAAAAACTTTAAAAACTTACAGTTCCATTAAATTGCAGCAACAAGTGGTCTCTTTACACCAAGTCTCAATAAGCATAATTAATGTCCAAACTGGCTGTTTTGGGAACCATCCCAGTAAAAAGCCATTTGTGTCCTACCATCACAAATGAAAAATATGTGATGTTTATCAAAACTCTACTGGGATTTTATCTGGATTTTACCAATCTTAAATGTTTTTTTTTAAGATTGTCAAAAATGTTTAAGATTGATAGGCATCACTACATGTGGGATGGATATGTGGATAAGCACCTCAAAACCACTGTTCCGTTCTGATGGAGGATTTGTAATATGCTTTTAAAAAACCCTAATTTTTCTCTTCCACTTTCATAGAAATAGTTTTGTGTGAGCTCTTAAAGTGGTTCAAACTGCTGGGTCACCCTTCAGAAGGGGGTTCCTCCATGGTACGGGCAGGCAAGTCTAAGAAATGTGCTTCCTTCATCCTGCTTAATCTTCCCCCTCCACTAACACCAATTAGCCACAGGAGACGCTACCAAGGACCAAAAACATCAGCAACACCTTCACCACATGAAGGCAGTGATAATTCTACAAAGGTGGAGATAATTGAGATAATCTAATCTCGATGACTCCTCAGGGCCTCAGTTTTCTAGGCACACCTACATTATATAACATTTCTTGAGGTGGTACTTTTTATGAAACCTGCACATTCTTTGTATTTATTAATAGTTTTTAGCAAATCACTATAGGTGGCACTGAAGCACAATTTTAACAAATACAATAAAAAGTACTGTCTTGTATAGGGAGTGCGGTATAAATCCAGAGAGAAGAGAAGACCCCAGGCAGGGATTCAAACCCAGGACTTGCTTGCTGCAAGGCAAAATTGCTACTAGCAGTTCCAACATGTAGTCCCAAAATCTAACTCCTTAGAAGCAAAATATTTTTTTAAAAATGTAGACAAGACTTTTAAGCAGCACGGTACTCTATGATGTATTGCAATGTTGAATTAGTTGAAAACTATTTCTTTCTCTCTAATTCGAAGCACTGATATCCATTGTTCTTACATGTTTACACGTTGCTGACCATGTGTTTGTGTGGGAGGAGGGTCCCACTGTGTGTAACTGGTGATCACCCCACAGAGATTGAGGTTGAGGTAAAGCGTGTTATTGTTGAAGCCGTGTGGTCCTGCAGGCCTTCCAGTCTCACACACATACATACACACACACAGTACGCAGTGCAATGTGGCAGCAGTAATGTGAGACTCTGTCAGAGCCTGGAGCCACATTAACGAGTATTCAGTGCATGGCATTGGCTCTTGGCTCCCCACACAACTAACGGAAAACTCTCACTTTCAGCTTCACCAAAAACAATGCGTGAGTTGAACTATTTAAATAATATAATTTAAGTAATTTGAGACATTTTGAACTTTATCTGCAAAATGTCTTTTCTAACTCATTAATGTACACATAAACAAAAACATTAAGCACAAATTGAATCCGATCAGACGATGCTTGCCACCAGGTAGACCAAATCCCAGAGGTGCCGTTACATCTTCCCACTTCCCACTGTGAGCAGCAGACTCCCGCTCCTGTTCCTCAACACCCGCTCGCTGCCTCTTTGCTCTAATCACAGCGAGAGAAGCACAGACAAAGAAAAAAATGCCTGGAGCCATGCAGCGTGTGTGTGCGTGTGTGTGTGCCACCATCTCCCACATTCACACTGTGGAAACACCCACCCGTTGAATCTCGCACACACAAACGCTCATCGTTCTGTGTGTGCAGCTACAATGCATGAGGGCGGAGGATCTGTGGAGCGGCTTAATGTCAGCGAAGTAACAGGAGAGGTGACAGACTGCTGGGAGTGCGAGGGTGTTTACCTGTTTAGTCATGGAGTCTATAAGTCGGACGTAGAAGTCCTGCTCTGTTCTGATGCCTGCCAGGAAGCAGAGGAAGAGAGAGAACATAGATCAGAAAGTTTACAGCGATTTTAAATAAAAGCATGTCCATTAGATAAATATTAAAATCAAATAAATAGCAACAGAAATGTTTTTTCTGCAACATTTTGTTTCATCTACAAGTAGTTGTAACACAGTGTGTAAATTATTATGTATTTTCTCCCTCAAAAGGAACTAAGCTGCAACAATGAACTACGAATAACCTTGTTTCATTACAAAACATCTGTCTCCATTAAAACATATAGATGTTATGGCACCTTAAAATTTAACCAAACATTTACTGAAACTAAAATTTTAGAAAAATTAAAAGTTTGGGGTTTTTTTTTTTGAGGAAAAAAAAATTCAGAGGAGAAAAAAGTCCTATTTAGAACTTAAAAAAAAAAATTCAGTAGTTACCGGTGTGTTTCATTAGTTTCTAAAGACCGATCTTCCCAGTCGAACAGCTCTTAGTTCCACATGGTCAGAGCATTTAAAGAGGGAGACTTTGACTATTCACATTTGGATAAAGTCTAGATCATCCAAAGTCATGGATGTGCTCTCAGGTCAGTCATGATATTTTTGATTAGATTTAGGTTTGAGCCAAGCCAGAACATGCTCTTGGTTATTAGTGAATCATTTCTGTTCTGATTAGCATATGCATTTTAGATCATTATCCTGCTGCAAAACCAGAAGATGTCCCATTCCTCTTTTTTTTTGAAAATGTTCTGGTATTTCAAAGATTTTGTGTACTCTAACAGGATTCCCAGGGTTTTTGAAAAAAGGGGCTCACAGCATCACAAATCCTCCATCATATCTAATAATGGATATCAGATGCTGTTTAACTGTTTATCCTTTTTTTTCAAGTCACACAAACTTGGAATGTTTGTGTGTTGCTGAAAAGCTCAGTCTTATTCCCATCTAATAATCAGTCAGCTCACTTTAAAGTTCCTTTAGCAAACTCTACATTTGTGATGGTAGGACAGCATGCCTCCAAAACCATCTGTTGGCATCTAACCAGCAGCTAATGGTTGCTATGGAGACTCATTGGCCCCAAGACGCCACTTTTTGCTGCAAATCTCTAACAGAGAGCTTTGGAGATTTTTTTTCTATCCTCCTTGTGAAACTACATGGTGGTAATATTATGATGGACCTCTGTCAGGTCATATCTGCTCCAGGTAAGCAACTTATGAATCACCGATTAGTAGTTTGATAGATTAAAAAATAAGATAAAGTAAACAGACAAAGCAATATTTAAAAGCTCTTTGTACAGCACATCAGTTGCTTTCTATGTCATTAAACTACACTTTAAACTGTATCGTCACTATTAAAATACAATTTATTAAAATAAAATTCATTCTTTTTACAAATCTTCCAGTGCTTCTGTTGTATATATTTTATTATGCAAGTTACCATTAATTGTGCCACTGGTGCATTTAGTAAAAACAATTTCTTCTCAACACAACATTATTTTCCCCCTTGAAAGGATGTACTCAAATTATGGTTTGGATTATTATTTTTACTTTATCTTGTTATATGTGTGAGAATATCAGATCAGTTAATAAAATTAGCAGTAAATGTTTTTGAGGTCCTTTCAAAAGGATTCCAGCTAAACGGAGACTCAGTCAGACTAGTTTGGTTCAGCTCTCAACTTCCAACATTTTGGCCCATAAATCTTCACATCAATCTGCCGTAAATGCATAAAAAAATATAAAACAATGAACGACGGAGAGAGTAAATTAGCAGACAACTACTTCTTAACATCTGATCCCAAGCTGTCAACAAGTGCAGGCCTCACATTGTAGCCGTGCTTTTTTTTTTTTTACAGTGTAAAATAGTCCTACTGGAACTCAAACACGACTCCAAACTGGAAAGCCTAATTTAGGGACAGTGACAGTGATAAAGCCACAAAGCTGCTCCAAATCGCTCGCAACAGCTGCACTGAAATTTGACTAATAGGTCTCATGAAACTCCTGAAACTCTCCTGAGTCTGTGTGACAGAAACAAGCTGTGGCCGCCTGATGCTCCTCTGCAACGTTTCCTCCCGGAATGTGGAAACAGTTTAAAACGACGCCTGTGTGCACATTTGATAACGGCAGGCTATGATGCTGATCTGCTCTAACTGATCGAAAATAATGCGACCACTCACCGTTACTGTAGAGAAGCTGAAGTCGGTAATGAATCCCGTTATTGGTCTTCTCCCCGCTCGACTCCTTAAACACACACACAACAAACTCCAAGTGGTTACTGAGATTTATTTTTAAAAAAGGAAAGCTTTGCGCACGTAGGAAAGACCAGACTGAGGGAGTTCAGCCATATATATTAAATAACAGAGTGAATTATGTTCACTGTTGATGTATTAAAGGAGCGCAGCCTTGTAATTTGGCTCACAGTGTTATTGTGGATTTTTAATTCCTCTGTAATTACCGGTTCTGTTTGGAGGGGGGGCAATAAATCCGACACTTGGTTCGCCCGCTGCATTGCGATGGCATAATTGATGAGGTGCTCGCTGCGCTCTTGTTTATATAAAACAAGTGGTTATGTTCAACAGAACCATAAATTAAAAATAATTTAAAACGAACACTGAGTTGGAAATTTAATGGAAACATGCAAGAATATTTTTGTTGTTGTTGTTTTTTACAACGTTTATTTCGGCCTTTTTCAAAATCAAATTCAGATTATTATCGTTGTTAATAATAATAATAATAATAATAATAACAATAATAATTATAATAACAATAATAATAATAATAATCCTTAAATTCTTAAACTGAAATAAATCAGGCCTATGGTAAATTAAATCATGTTTCATTTGATGCGACAGATTTCCACGAGTGCTGCCACTCACCTTCTCTTTCTCGATGAAGTCTACGAAGTTGGTCCTCTCGATCTCCACCGGCTGGCCCTGTCGGTCGTACAGAGCCAGGACGAAGTGGAAGAAGTTGGACTTCCGCAGGTTGGAGGGCGGCTGCTTCTCAAAGTGAGCCCGGGCCAGACCCACTCCACTGCGGACACACAGGCAAGACAGAGGCGGGCGTTTTGTTTCGTTTGGTTGTTTTCCTTTTTAATGGCTAAAAAGATTACTGTGCAAAAGAAAAGAATAAATGCAAAAGAAAAAAAGAAGACAAAAATAATAGTAATAAATAAGAAACACCGAAAAATGCTCCAAAGCAGCTGTTGTGCGTTTTAAAAAAAAAAATATTGCCTAATTACTCACAATAGGCAATATGAGACATAAAGACTGGTCTCATAGGAGTATGGGTATTATAATAAATAAATAAGTAAATAAAAATTATATATATATATATATATATATATATATATATATATATATATATATATATATATATATATATATATATATATATAATGTGGTCATTAGACTGACTTAAAAGAGCAGTCTTGTCATTTCTCAACCTTTATAATATTTATGATTATGTTGTATATGTATCCTGGTTCCATGAGGCTTTTACGCTCACTGGACATGAACTAGAAGTGCGTAAAAATCAACATTAGCACGTGTTGCCGCTGAGGGTTTAGAAAAGTGAGCCTGTGCTGTAGCCTAACGTCAAGCTGGATAAGTGTCTTCATCCCCAAAAGTCTCTCCGCTGTCTATAAATCCAGCAGCCTCTCTTCGGAGACTATCGTCACGGAGAAAGCACGCGTGGTTTCCATCTCTCCGGAGCCTGTCCTCGGACCGAGGCGTGGAAGCGCCCTCCTTCAGCGGGGCAGAGCTCACCTTTGAGCGGCCGTGTTGGCGTCCAGCACGCCGCCTCCCTGCATCCAGCTCCGGACGTTCATGCCTCCCAGCGGCTCTTCCTTCAGACCGCTGCCGCTTCTCTGGATGCTCTCCTGGATCCCGAACATGAACAAAACCTCCGAAAGCCCGGTGCTTATCCACCACAGCTGCGCACTTGTTCTGCAGTGGATCCGTCACTCGGACAACGTGGGTGCGCTCCCGGCTGCTCTTTATTCCCTTTGCCTCCTGTTCTGAGCAGGGATTTGGAAACTAAAGCTGAGCGCAAATCTTACAAGAATACTGAGATCCAACTTGTCCCAACATTTATAAAGAGGTATTAAATCGCTTCAAAGAATGACGGGGACCGGATTGACCCGAAAGAAGTCAATCCAGGCTCGCAGAGATCCACAGTTAGAGCTGTCAGGGAGGAAGAAAAGGAGATCAGATGTCATCATTGTCTGACACTTCTTTCTTCATCTTTCAGTCTCTTCTTTCCTATCTGCCTGCAGCTCTGCGGTCCGCGGGACGTGCCGTGGCGTGGGTGATGTCCGGATCAGGGCTTACTCCTGCGCTCTCGCAACTCCTCACTAGCTCTGAGGAAATCGCTCTGTGACTCTTCCCAAAGGACCCCTCTCTCTGAGAACCAAACAAGGGGGGCGCTTCTACCGCCCCAGGAGAGAGAGAGAGAGAGAGAGAGAGAGGTGGGAGTGGAATAGAAAGGGAAGGGAATACCAGAGGAGGGGAACAGGAGGAGAGGAGACGCCCCCAAACAAAGACGAGAGTGGAGTCAAGTCTGCATCATGCAGCCACACGAAGCTCCCCTGTCCTCCTCTAATGGCCAGAAACTCGGTCTTTAATCTGATAAAAAAAAAAAAAGTGGTTATGAAGTGAAACCCATGCCCGCACCACAATCTCCAAAACTGCCCGCACAACAATATTTTTTCATCATAAGGGAGCTGTGTCTGCTGGAGCAAAGCAAAGACCTCAGCGACTCTTCAGGAGGGGGCATCTCCCATTCAGATATTAAATATCAATTCCCCTGGAATCGTTGCATTAATAAATACTGAATCTTACAATAAAGTATAAGCAACCGAATGCAAGCAACGACCTTAACAAAATGAGAAGTTCTTCAAACTTTTCTCAGTTGTTATTACAACTTGACAATATCTGAAAGTCTTTAATTAAGAAAGAAAATCTATCAAAAACCTTACACAGGACCTGAGAGATGCATTATCCTTATGCTCTCATGTCTTTATCGGTGAATATTTTTTTTTTTTAGCATTGAGCATTTGCAACGTAAATATGAAGCAAATTAACTGATATATCTGAACTCTTAGAGTTAGTAAGCACTCACAGCCACAAAGATGATCCTTACTGACTGCTCATAATGTGTCAACCTCTAAGGTTGAAACGTGGATCTGGAAATGACATCACACCTAATTTAACAATATTCCAGCTGCAAGTTGGAAACTCATGGGAATTGGCAGTTGTTATGGCTACTTAGCAGGATAACGAGCGATAAACAATGTTTTCTCTCTTAACATTTCATGCACTGAAACACTGCAGTGTGTTGTCAGACCTGATAAAATGCAAGCCAAAGCGTTAATAAATTGTAAGTAAATAATTGGTGACCACAGCTTTTGCCACATGTTGTTATTGAGGTAACGGTTGATGACAAACGTCTAACTTTACCAGAGAAAATAAATGAAAAAGTCAAGGTGCAGTAGGACTGTTTTTAAATGACTATCATGGTGTATCTTTGCTCTTTACATTTTCTGAGGTCCAACAGATTTTACCTGTCACCTAGTAAGTTTTTTTCTTCAAGTCACTTAGACATTTAGATCTGACCAAAATTACCTCTTTGTCTATGTAGCTGACTTTCTGAAATAATAACTAAAAAGCTGCCTATATTTATGTCACTCACGTTACACCACGTCTGCCTCTGATTGGTTCCTCGGGCCTCTTGACGTCTCGTCAGGAGGCAGTACTCTTTCAACTAGCACCTTTTGTTACGTCATACTTGTTTAACTCTCTTTTAGCGTGTCACATGGTTCCATGACCATCAACTATCCCTTTATTTGGTGGAAATATTTGATGAAAACCACAAGTTGGTTCCTGAGAATAAACAGCCTGAAGTATGTGAACTAGGACTTCCAGTTAAGTCCTTAAAGCTTCTGGTGGTAAACAGTAATGTAGCAATAGTTGGTTCTCAGACTTTGAATTCATCCCTTTCTTTTTCCATTCCCTCACAGACTAGCGTTAGTTTAGCATAGCTCAAATTAAATCTGCAAAGTCGGTTCTATTAGACTTCCGAGAGATCAATAAATCCCTGAAAAATCTTAGAATTTGATCAAGATTGTCACTGTTTAGTTATTTGGTCATAAACTTACTTATATCAGTATTTCTTCTTAGTAGAGCTTCAGTAGGCGTGGGAGAGAAATCTGCCTTCTTGCAAATAAAAAAAAGAAAAATATAGAACGACTCAAAACTTTCGCACAGTATTTGCAGTATATGCAGCAGATAATCTTTTTCCAATTTTTCCACATTGCTTCACATGATGTTGTTCATTATTATCACATTTTTGCATAAAAAATAATCAATTATCTAACATATTACAAAATAAAGTAAAAAAATGTACTAATTTCAATCTAAATTGCTTTCATTAGAACATCAGTGAGTGCAAACGTTTGTTAAATCGGTTCTGACTTTTATTTACATCAGTCGGTTACAGGCTCCATTATAAAAAGGCATTTTTTGTCATGGCATCATATTCCTGCTCCCTATTGTCTTAGGCCTTGCCTTTTTGCAGCCCAGCGCCGCAAGACACACAAACAAAAGTGACAATAACAATAATTAGCTCAAAATAACAATGAGCGTAATTGAGGATAATTGCAACCAGATTTCCCCGCTTTGTCTCTCCCTCCGGCACCATCTGTTATTTGAAACTATTTATCACCCCGCTAGGAGGAGGTGGAGGGGTGGGGGGTCAAAACAAAATACAAATATTAATAGATAATGCAGTGAAGTGTGTTAAAAACCAATAGTTTATTGATCTGCTAAAGGTCAGGAGGTCAAAAAATCCTGCTATTTATCTATATGTGAGAATGATTGGCAGAGAGAGAACTGGCACTCTTCCAGCTCTTATTCTCAAAAGGCTGCTGGAAAATGCTCTTGACCTTGATTAAGGAGGAGAAGAAGTCTTTTATGCTCTGGTTCTGCTTATGAAGTGACACAGAGAGGGTAGTGGGCTAGTGGCACACAGAAATCCATAGAGTCATACAATTTCAGGGAGATAAAATATGTGGTGCATAATTAAGGCTTTGACATAAATTCCTAAAAGAGAAAAATATTTTTTCTGACTCTCAAATCAATTGCAGATCAATTTGATCATAAATAAACGGCATGAATTACTCTGTAAATTTTGCACATAAATAACACATTCCTTACCCAAACTTGAAAAACATTGCATTTAAATATTTAATATTATTAGGCGATATGTAATGATATATTGCTTACAAAATGTGTTTGAAGACCTTCCAAGGTATTTTGAGAGAAATCTTGAAATTAAAAATCAAAACATGGTCAATCAAATGATTACTAATTATAACCACAAGTATACATCTCTGTTATTCACAAATATAAAGAAATGCTGCAGAAATATGCATAGGAAAATCAGAAATCACTGATTCTCACTGAGTGCTTTGACTGAGCTGGTCTTTGGCACGTGTTTGCGTCGCTTCAGCATAGCTTGTCCCACGAGTTTGTGCTCCGTCAGCATAAATGTGGCGCAACAGCGCCACCGCGTGCCTGGTTAGTGCAACAGCAAGTCCAGTATGTAATTGTTCAAAGAAAACGGCGTTTTCTAGATCCAGTAGGTGACGACTTTTAATTTTGATGATCAAACTGTACAAATGGGACCGTTTTGCTTTAAATCACCGATTGTTGACCAAGTTGCAATAAAATTGTAAATGTTAAATGCCAATGCCTTGCAAAATTTCTTACCATTCTTTGAACTGTACCAAATTTTTTGTCAGTTTATTTTATGTATTTAGTCATATTGTTTGATAGCCCAAGACAAACAAGTGCATAATTGTGTAGTGAAAGGACTAGTACCTAGACTTTTCTTTTACAGATATTAATCAGAAGTTTCCAATGTGTTCAGATGCACTGAGAATGAGTGAAAAATACAGGCATTTTCACCCACAAAACAAAACAAGTTCAGTCAGCCTGAATTGAGAGCATCTGAGCATGTTTAAAATTTTCTCTCCTCAACTGGATTCAAGACATACATAAATACATAAATATACCTTGATCAAAACCACATTGTTCTGACTATCTGCTTAGGATGTTGCAAAGCTTCTGTCGACAGGTTTTCCCACCTGAGCTGTAGATCTCTCCAGCTGCCTCAGAGTTGCACCTCGACTGCTTCTGAGTATTGCTCTTCTTTTTTTCTTGGCCTGAGAATTTAAGGCACCTTCCAGTCTCTGCTTAAGCGCACCTGAATCAAATACATAGGTAACTCTGGGGAACATGATTGCATGCTCAGAAGGTAATTTGATTTAGTATTGTCAAAGTAAAGACATATTCAAATTCAAGCAAACTATTTAATACAGTAAATCAATGCAGTAAAGAGCAGAATGTTTTGCAGAGAATCGTTTATTTTATTTGACATTCAGTTTCTGTAAAATAACCAAGGCAACACCAGGCCAGTCTGAAAACCAGCTGTGAGACATTTTTAATTCAACACAAGAGCCAGGTTTTACAGAGCAGGTCCTATCTCTGTAGGTTTTGAAACTAACCAGACAAAATAAAAATAAAAAATGTAAAGGAAGGCTCAGTTAGAGCAAGAAAACACCATTCTGCACTTTGAGGTATTAGCATTGAGCAGCTGTGTTAAAAATGCATTCACTAAATTTAACAGCATGCTTGTTTCAGTTATAGATCCAATTTCCATATTTGCATATGCTTCTTTTATTTCCATTTCAAACACAATCTGGGCTTTGAGAAACTTGGCTTTTAGAAGGCAACACTATTGTTCCTCTGATTAATGATACTCTGAAAATCTTAAAGATATTCAGGCACAACATGAGGGAAAATCTTTGAATCGTGTTTCAGGTACATGCTCTTAAAATAGTGTAAAAGAAATCAAAAATGCCAGAAAGGTCCACTTTTAGAAATTTGTTCTTTTTACACCAACACAAACTAAAGCTGCTGAAGTTGAAATGTTGGCACATTTAATCTGAAGTTAATCCTGCAGCTGAAACAGAGCTGCAAATAATGCACTGTAATACTGGCCTTTAAGAGAATATGAATTTTAATGACCACACTGTTAACAGTCACTGAAGGAAGAATTTAGACAAAAACTGGAGCTAAATATTCATTTTAGAATATTTTTCATTTGATTTTCAACCAACAAACTGCTACTTTTAGCACTGTTTGGTGTACAAGGAAGAATTGTGCAAATATACACTGAACCAAAAGCTGACAAATGTTCGTGCTAGTTAGCATTTAATACTGCAATGCAGATTCAAATACAGCTGCCAATGACAATTTTCACCTTCAAACATTGTATCATGCAGGTGATTCTTCTGCATGATACAGTCTCCAAAACCTTGTAATGCATAACTAATCTGTGTAGCCATTGAAGGGGCTTAGAAGTAAAGAAACAAAGACAGTCCATAAGTTCACCTTTCAGAGAAAGATGCACACAATACATCAGAGTCAACATCTTATCCCTTAAAAAACAAAACAAAAAGATGCAGCATTGCAAAGGTCTGATCCTACAATTATCATGTATTCATTTTCAGCCATGTAAGCAATGCTTCGTACAGTCAAAAAATAAAGTCAGAGTAACAAGACCTTATGAAATTGTGGTAATAAGCAATACTGTCAAAGGTTAAGTACCAGATCTCCTGTTTGTCAGCGTCATGCTGATCCCACTCCTTACCAGTAGAGGACACTGGAGCGATCACTTCAGCCTGAGGACGCGTCATGCACACAGGTGATGCAGTGACACTGACTGGTTTCTCACACCAGAAAAGTTTGCCTTCTTGACAGCTTCTGGGCAAAGCAACAAGGAAGCCAGGAGGAAACCGAGCACTGGTCATATAAACAATACGGATACCGTCAAACAGAACAACATTTCTATACATTACACACACAGATTGGGCTTTTTCCTCGTACACAAACGACAGAGGGCTTTTGGTAGCTGACAGCAACAGGACAGCTTTAGAGCATTGCTAGTAAAAATGAGATTAGTGCAAATACAACCAAAAACATAAAAGAGGAGAAAAAGAAAAGAAAAAGATTGAAAATAAGGTTAGAAACACTGAAGACGAAAACAAGTTCTGTGGCAGCGGGCAAGCTCTACATATAAGCGTGCATCAGAATCCCTAAACTTTTATTATTTTAGTCAAACACCCTTCATTACACATTTATTTTCTAAGCCCCAGAGCCAACTAGAGTGTTTTTTTGAGCACAAATAAGGGGTGGTGGACAAAATAAAAAACTAAAATGGCTTAGTTTGCTGGTAGTAACCTCTCATGGAGTGACTGAGCTGCAGGGATACTGATCGCCCTGATGGAGCGAAGTGATTGGTTCCTGCTAGGAATAGGTTTCAGTTCTCATTAGCCTGTCAGGTAAAGCATGCTTTATCAGCTGAGCTTTAAAGTGAATAAAAGTAGGAAGCCCATGTCAGCTAAGTGGACCCACTGCCTTGCAGTTTAAGTATTCACACCCCAAAAACATTTGCTAATTTGTCCCGTTCACATTGCAACCAGAAACGTAAAGGGATTTTATTGGGATTTTGCGCAACAAACCAACAGAAAGCTGCGAAATGGGAGAAAAATCCTAAATCAATTTTTCCATGTTTTACAAATGAAAGTGTGCAGTTGTATGCAACCCCTTTACTCTGTTGCCCCAAACAATTCCTTTTACATATGAGACTAACAAGAAATGAAAGAGGAGCTCCAGTCAGATTAGAACAAAATTTAACTTTTTGGCCTGGGTGCAAAATGCAACATAAGGTGGAAACTACATATCACCCAAAGCAACTCATCCCCATGGCAACACACTGTGTTTGCAGCCAAAAGGATACATTTCATTAGCAGAAACAGGAAAGATGGTAAGAATGAATTAAATGATGGATGGAGGCAAACACAATATAACCCAGAAGTAAAACCTGGTAACTGCTGCACAAGTCTGGAGCAAAAGGTTCACCTTCCAGCATAACAATGATCCTAAACATTCAGCCAGAGCTGAATCCAATTGGTATTCTATGGAAAGAGCTGAAAATCGCTGTTGCAAACAAGAGTGGGGCAGAAATGTCAGTCTGTAGATGAGCAGAGCTGCTGGAGACATTACCCAGAAAGACCTGCAACTGTAACTGCAGCTGAAGGTGGAGCAACGTAGTACCAACTCAGATGGCACTGAATAGATGCAAGATTTAGATATACTTCTGAAGTGTACTAGATGATCTTTTGCATAAAATCCCAATGAAATACATCAAAGTGGTTGGAAGATGACAGAATGTGGGGGGAAAAATATCAGAGTATGAACACTTTTGCAAGGTACTGTAATTACCCAGAAATGTCAAAAATATTAACTTCCTACTTTTCTCCATCTCCACGGTGCATTGCCCTGTCCAATAATATGATGTAAAATTAACCTTAATAATAATAATACTATCAGCGATGCAAAACTTTGGCGAAGAGGAACAGAGATGCTTTTTGCTGGGACCAGCCATGCAAATTTGATTCAAATATTGAAGAGGTGTTATAGCAAAAGCTTTGACATACAAAATTAATTCGACATCCCATGTGAAACCACTGATTAGTTCACATGGAAGCAAACGGCTAGACCACATCACAAGTCCTCCGCTTAGCACCAGGCTTCAGGTCATGTGACGGCCACAAGAAACGACATTCAGTATCTGTTAATTCTTTGTTTTTACCAATACTCACAACCACTGTCTCCCAAACGTTAAAAAAAGTCTCAGAAAGAAAAAAAACAAACTTGTTTATGAAATGTTAAGACTGTCACAGTTTAAAATGCAACCATAAGTTACCCATTGTCATTCGTAGCTGTCTCGGCCTCTGATCACTTCTACATGTCATGGCACGTAAAGGACATTAGATAAACCTAACATGTACAGCGATGAGAGGAAGGCTGCACGCAAGAAGGCAGGGAGGACGAAAGCAGTAAATATGACTACTGTGAGAAAGTCCAACAGTACGATTTTGCTGATGAAGAAATTAAATACAGAAAACTTATTATACTAATGGATTTCACATTTTGTAAACAGGATGTAGAAGCTGAAACTGTTTCTGAGATGGATCACTGCAACACTCTTGAAAAAAATGAAGTAAAAAAAAAATATTCCCAGCATGAGTTAAGGGGGAGAGATTAAGGTAACAGTTTAAAGATAAAGTGTCAAAATATCTCTAACCAGTCATTTATATTTTAAGATCTGAATAATCAATACAGGCTTACAAACTGAGTTCATCTTCCTCTCAGAATCAGATATGCAGGGTTCCTAGGCAGTTTTTAGTTCAGAAGTTCATTCGTTTTTACATTTGATCTTTGTCCTATTTTTAAAGTATAAATTAATGAGGGACATCAATATATATATATATACATATTTAAAAAATATATTTGACTGAAAATATTGTGTAATGTGTAGCAGTACAAAAGCACAACTTAAACAAAATACTGTTCTATAGTAACGCATTTGATTATAGGCAAATCTACAGGAGCGTTTTTGTTTTTGGGTTCCTGGCTGTATGCATTAACAACATTTTTACCAAAACAACTTTAAATACTTTCTTTTACCATCAGTTTTAAGAGTGCTGTGAGAAAAATACCCCTAAATATCAAAATAACATTTTCATTTAAGTCAGTGTCACCCATTCATGGTACTAGTAAACTACTTCAATCTAAGGTTACATCAAATGTTTTTACAGTGGAACGGCTTTAAATAAACTGCAACCCAAATAATGGAAGTTAGGAATTAAATAGAATAGTAGTGAACATTTTTTCTGGTGTTTTCTTAATCAACGTATGGTCCATAAACTCCCTGTATCTACCCCATTATCTCCGTAACATTTAAATTATATTTGCATACATGCCCATATCGCCAAGATATTTACATTTCCAACTTGTGGTAGATGAAGAAATAGCTGAAGTGTAAAATATTGTCAAAGGTGAAGTAAACTAAGAATCTGTTTGGGCCAGCTTTGTTAGTTAGGATCAAAGCCTGGAAATAACATTTTCCAAAACCTTTTTTGTCATTTTTAATTAGATACTACTGTAAAGTGAAAAATTGTAAACTCAAATCTTATTCATTCAAACTGTAGGAACCCTGGATACGAGGAAGTTGGATTTCAGGGGACAATAAAGGGAGCGGAGAGTGGGGATGCTGTTGCTAAGTGCATGCGTGTATTTTGCATGTGTGCAGCGATGGAGTTCTGGATGAGCATGAAGGAGAAGGAACTTCCTCAGAATGGCAGCTGGGCTGTGAAGGGCGGCCATGTCGAATCAGTGGATCTCGTGGAGGTCAACAGGGGTCAGTATCTGTGAGGAGGAGGAGTGTCGGATGGAGGGGGAAACCGCGTGGGAGCGAAATCGAAGGTTAGCAGGTCTGTCAGGCGTGTCAGAGGTAGAGCAGGAGGATGTAGATGGATGATCTGTTTGCAACTGGTTCTCCACGGAATCAGTCAGAGGTGAGGAAGAGGATGGACTGGCAAGGTGCAGAGGAGCAGAGTGCATGCAGGAGGGACAGGAGGTCCCATCACCTCTCTAATCTTTCACATCATCAGAAGGAGAATCCTCCTTCTCCTCGTTGCCAGCAGCGACTTCATCCTGTCCAGCAGGGATCAGATCGGCTGCGGCGGCATCTTGGTTGGGAACTCCGCTGGCAGCTGATTGGCTCTTAAGCTGAGAGTGACAAAGAGGACAAGTCTCCTGGACGTACAGCCACTTCTTCAGACAGCCAGCGTGGAAGAAATGGCTGCATGGAGTGATGACAGCACTGCTCATGTCCTGGAAGGAGAAAAGAATTTAGATTTACATTCGCTCTTGCTCATGTAGGCTTTTATTGGATAAGAATAGGACATAAAGACAACTCAATATCAAGCAAAAACCTAAAAATCTTTACTAGAAATAAAGTATATCTTGGAAAAAATATGATGAAAGAAGAAAAAGGATTTAAGTGTGGTACCAAATGGACCCAACAAAAGTAACTTCTTGTCAATCAGCTTAATGTAATATCAGCAAAAACATGTTAGATTTTTTTAAACGCGTGAACTATGACAAAAAAAACAACGACATAGCTTCCAAATGTAATAACAGTAATTTTCTAGGTTAGAAGTAGGGCCGTACAGCTGATAAATCAGTCCTGATTTTCTTAATTTTGAGAGATTGTTGATTGGCCGATACCCACATATGAAGCCAATTTTATCCACAGATCTTATCTACCTCAGCAAAGGTCTAGAAATTGACCACTGTCCTCTTTTTCTCATTTCAGACATAAAAAAAGAGAACAAAAAAAAGAGAAAAAGCAATCGATATTGGCCAAAATCAGAACTGGCAGGTCAGGCTCTAAATATCTTACTAAATAAATCAAATCAATGAGTGATGAGTTTAATCATACAAAGGATAAAAACAAAAAAACTCTTTATACACACTAAAGCCTCCGCCTACCTGGAAGCAGATAGCACAGATGTCGTTGTACTGCTCCAGCTGCGCGTCGGTTGCAGTTGGGAGGCTTTTGATCTTGTTTACAGCGTCTCTCCTGAGCAGGAAGCTCTGCCAGCCCAGCTGGGCTCGGAGCCAAACATTATAGTAGGAGTGGACCAGAATAATGGTGCTGCCCATCACACTCCACTCGCCAAATACAGTCTCTGATATGCCATAGCACACCACACACACTGCGACCTGGCGACAAAGAAGTTAATGAGTAAGAGAAAAACTCCACTGATTTTGAGTATTTATCTTTTTCTACTAAGGATTAAAATTGAAAAATGTAATTCATGTTCACTAATAGTTATTAATCAAACAGAAAATAAAGATAATAACATTATTCACCATTATGCACCAAAATACATCTCATAACTGATCAGAGCCAATCAAGAGAAAATTGTCTGATCTGAACTCATTCCACACAATTTCTCCAACATTGTGTGATGTTTGCTTAGTAAAAATGTCATAATTGCTAAGTTTTGAGGAAACATTTACCAGAAACTCCAGCAATCTATAGGTCCCATTGACACAGTAAATGACCTCATCCATGTTTTCCACTGGAGCTTTACGAAACTCCTCCACCATGAAGAGAACGTAGATCAGCAGCGTACCGAGAACCTGGTGGAGAAAGAAGAACTGTTTTAGAGTAAATCAACCAACAAAGGATCAGAACAAGGTTTTTAAAGTTTCCTGAAGTAAATATAGGACTTTTTAAACATTACTATTTACTTACATTTAAGAACTACAAAAAAAGAATAAAATCTCCATTCCAAAGACATGTAAACATGATAAACAGTTGAAAATGTAGTTTTTGACCTTCCATGTTTGGACATAGGGTAATATTAGAATATGATTTTCTAAATGAAGCTATGAGAACTTATTGGTTTCATAAAAGAAGTCTTTTTAATATCAGTGTGCTTATGATGTACCTGAAGTGAGGTAAGGATTGATGAGGAGATGATGATGAGGAGCCAGAAATCCATGTGGAAGAACTGACAGATCATATACGACATGTAAGCTGGAAAGATGAGCAGGAAGAGGCAAAGAGATACTGCGCGGAAGTGTTTCCACAAACTCCTACATAACAGAAAAAGCACAATTAGAACTCATAAATGGAATACAACTGAATGGCTTCTAAATTTCTAAAAAAAATAAATAAATAAAAAAGTGCATTAGGAGTTTGACCTACTTGTCTCTGGAGGCTCCCAGAGCCAAAACGATGGGGTCAGCGATCTCCAGCATGGACTGCAGAATGGAAGCAACAACAATGAAGAGGATGATGGAGAGGAGGAAGGCTCGGTGGATGACCTGCAGCTCTATCAAGCCGGTTTGCACAGCCAGGATAAGCAGCGTTATGCCTTCAGTCATTCCTCTGCACATGTGGGAGACAGATAAAATTGAAATTTGAGAACTATTTCGATATACAGCCTCAAATAAACAAGCAAACACACTCACCTGTGCATGGCATTGTCATTGACGAAGGCTCTGTAGCCCTGTAAGTAGAACTTGCAGAGCGTGAGAACTCCCAGCGCGATGAATGAGACGGTGAAAACCAGACCCAGCAGAGAGTATGGCGTACTACAACATTCTGCAATACTGCAAACACGTGGATGGAGAAGAGGAAAGGACAAAAGGGGAGAGTTTAGAGAAACTGTAAATGATGTAGCAGTAAATCACATGGTGTCTATAAACAATATTTATGTTACATAATGTTTAGGAAATAGAGATGCAACAGGAAAATGGCTGATAACTGGATTTGGATCATTTTCAGCTTGAGCATTAATGTTTGCGTTGTATACTTTTTTCTATCATTTTCCTGTGCTAGAACAGTTATTTTGCAATAAAGACAATGCTGCGAATGACTAAGTAAATTTGAATGAATAAAAAATTAAATATATTGTTTAAAAGCAGCAAATGTACCATACTGGGCACAGCCAGGTCACTCTGACAACACCTTTTAGTGTGGAAATAGTAACTGACTGAAGTTATCCATTTTCAGTTCAAGTGACTAGATGAGGCAAAGATATACAGCCATATAAAAGAAGTATGACCAACTAAGAGTAGGCATTTACCCAATTTTTATCATATATCATGATAAATTTCTTAAGAATTTTGATTTATTCTTTTCACAATAAATCCCAATTAATAATGTTTATAAAACATTAACATTATTGTCCATAATGTTGGAATTTGTATTTTAGTATTTTCTCCACTGTTTGCTCTATGAGAGCAACAATGAATATCAATAAATTTGAAATATGATTAAATGCAGTTACTATGCATGCTTTAATCATATAAATTCATCACAAAAAGGTATATATATCAAGAGCTGCAATTGTGCTTGTGGGGTTTGTAATTGCTGTGCTATGCAGTCACAGCCATGTAATTACCGTATCTAAAAAAAAAGTAATAAATAGTTTTTATTGTCCCTAATAGTTATCACAATAGTAGCATTTTTATGTTTTTATGATGTAAAGCACTTTGAACTGACTTGCTGCTGAAATGTGCTACACAAAAAAACTTGATTGATTGACCACAAAATATCATGACAAAACTTTAAGTCCATATCACTCACTTCTATGACCAACAAGCTTCGGACGAACCCACACGAATATTACTGATCCAACACCTCATAGGTACCAAATTACAATTTGATCATTCCTTATACAAAGGAGCAAACAGAGTTTAAATGAGTTACACACAAGCCCAGAAGGCCTTCAAATTTTGACTAAAGGTACTGTGTTCTTACCTTGTAAGAAAGAGAAAGAGAAGCCTCTCCCTCGAGGTAGGCTGGTCTCTGGTGCTGAAGTAGGTGTAGATCTGAAGAGCGAACAGCACGAGCCAGAAACACATAAAGAGAACTGGAAGAACCAGCTGGTTCCACAGGGACATCCCTAAAGCTAGCAACCCGTACACCTCCACCACCTGGGACACAAGAACAGAAAACCAGGAGGAGAGAAGACGGTAATTAGGAGTATTATTCATCTTGGGAAAGAAGACACAATCCAGAACTAAAGCTTCATGGGGAAAACATGGGAATCTTCCAACATAAGGCCACATTAGTAATTTATTACCTGAGCGAGTTCCCTGTAGGCAGTCTTGGCCAAGTTATATGGTACCAGTAAATTAGAAGCTAGGAAGTAAATGACCTCCAGGCCTGTGAAGATCATTGAAAATCTATTGATGAAGACGATGGTCTCCAGAGGAACCAGACAAAGTCTTGCCACCAGTGGGAGGAGGTGTGCAGAGAAAAGCCAGATCCTCTTGGTCTGCATCACACAGGAACACAGAGTGCACACCACAAGCTGACCTGAAAGACAAATGGACTGAAATGTAAAACATGGACATAACTATACAAAAAAACACAAAACATTTTGTGTTTTTGAGAATTAACCAGTTATTCTTTAGAACATTTATCAGTCCCAGATCAGTAAGAATAAGTCATTAATAAAACAAAAGTTGTAAGTAGAGAAAAATACATTTATTTCCCCTCTCGGACATTTTGTCTTTTATAGCAGTTATTTTTGCCTTCTCAGGCATTTTCTGTGAGAACAGCACTTCATGAGGTCTATTTATAACCAAGGAGACCCCATTTCTTTTCACTTGCAAGATGAACCAAGAAATTACAAGGCAGAAATACTGCAACATTTTGCACTTTAACAAATTTACATGAAACATGTTAGATGTGGTAGCTAGCATAATTTTTCCAGAGACCAGATTAAATGTATAGTTTACAGTACAGAGCTTTAACAACAATTCAGTAAAGATAGATGTTTTTAACACAGCATTACATTTCAAAAGAAGAGTTATAAAATAGCAAATTAAACACCAAACTGTACATATCAATATTTTGTAGGAGTAAATAATTAATTCACAGAGATGAAATTAAATTAACAGTATAACTACTCTTACTACAGCTTTTCTGTCTACAATGGATCTAAAACAAGAATACACACCCTTGTAAAAATGCCAGATTTCTGTTATGCAAAAATAAAAAGAAAGGAAAAAAATCGTAATAGATTATTTGAAAACTTTTCTCTTTATTGTGACATATATCCTACAAATTCCAATCAAAAACAACAAATTGGTTAGGTTCAAAAATGTTATTATAAAACTGCAATACTGTAGTTGCATAAAGAATATACAACCCTTAATGAATATGCTGAAGTAGCTTTTTGCTGAATTTTAGCATTTAGTCTCCTGTGGTAACAGACCAGGAGCATCCAACATCTTGAAACTGAAATGTTCTCCCACTCTGCTTGCCAAAGGTTTTCCACATAAGCTATTTGAGTACATCTGTTTTCCACCATCATCATCCGGTGACTCCTGTTTTCTGTCTGATCTGTCTGTCTTTCAGGACTGAGACTAAGTAGCTCAAAAACCTCAAATGTCTCATTTTTTAGTTCATTTGGGTGCATGTGTCGACTCAATGTGATATGGAAGAATTTAATCCCTCTTTCGCTTCTGCTTTCAGCAGAAGCCTGAAGGCTTTTAGTCAAATTGGAATGGCATTTTATTTTATTTACATGACAAAAACAAGTTAAAGACAGTAATGACATTGTAGAGTAGATATTGTGTCTTATGGACAATATGATTTTTGCAGGAAAATATTAAGAGATGCAAAAAAAAAGGTTTGAAATAATTTTTCAGTCTTAATTCTGACAAACCAACAAACTGGTATTTGCACAGGGGTGTGCGCACTTGACATATACCGAGTGTGTGTTATATTATACCTATGAGTGCAGTGGTGAATCTATTCATAGAAAGCGGTTCCAGGTAGACGGGTCCTTCATAGCCTGAATCCAGTTCACTGCGAACATAATCTCTGACAAAAGAGGGCAAAAGATGAGCACAGAGCTGTTATGTAACACCAATTTACAGTGTAGTACCACCTCAAATAATCTTTTCACAAACAAGAACAGGAAACCAACATTTGTCATCAATATGTTTTGAGATTGACTGAGATGGACTTTTTTATGTCAAGTGCATATATTTAACATACATAAGGTAGATACTGTAATTTGGTAAGTGTCTTTGGGCTCTGTGTTTTTTTTATACCCGAGATCAATTTTTCTCTTTTTATATTAAACGGATGAGCACTGGCAACAGCAGTAGCTTCAGTCCAAGTTAAGACATTGGTTTTTTATGTTTTTATTTCAACTCCCATCATTATAAACTTGTTGCATTTGACCCAGAAGCGACACACCCAGAAGAAACTGTGTTGTTCATATCTGCAATGGCAACATAAAGCTGATGTCACAGACTTCAACAATTAAAACAACGACTTTTGTTAAACATCTTCATCTTCTTACAAATTTAAAGCCTCTTTGAAATGTCTTGCTTCAATCACAAAAACATTAATCAGTTCCAGTCAAGTTTGTTTTCTTAAAGCGCTGAATTTCATACTAGTTCCTCAGTGTCTGCGATTGAGCTGCTTGCTGAAGCATAAGTGAGTGCAAAACAGCAGCAAGATGCAAAAAACTTCTTGACAAACCTTTTCCTGCTGCAATAAACAAAAAGGGACCTGTCCAGGGTGTACCCCGCCTCTCGCCCGGAACGTTAGCTGGAGATAGGCACCAGCACCCCTCCCGACCCCTCTAAGGGACAAGGGTGTACAGAAAATGGATAGATGGATGGAAAAACAAAAAGGTAGAGCATAGAATCTCTCTCCTAGAAGTGTTGTGGAAGAAGCAGCAGCTCTTATGTGCAGAGTGGGTTGCAGGTCTGCTTTGCTTTCTGCACCTCACTGTACAGATCAATGGTTCCCACACTTTTCATGTCAAGATTAAATTAACACTGCAACCATTTTTGGACCCAACTATCAGTTGAGTATACAAAACTATAAGTGATTGTATAAAATTAAAGTGGGTTCCTGGCCTCAACGTTTGGGACAACCAGTACAGAAAACATAGAATCTCCTTAGACTGATACTGGTGCTGGATCAAAAAAGAGAAAAACTCAAAGGTATGTACTTTCCGTATTAGGTGTCTAATTGGAAACATATTAGTAGTTAATTTATGCTACAAGAGAGTGAGAAAGCAAGACTTTCAACAGATCACAGGAAGGCTTAATGGAGGACAACAAAGTTTCTCCTTTTGTTATTTTAGGCTTTAAACCTCTTTCTGTCAAGAATGATGTTTGACTTGGGTATATAAGTGATTCTTAAAGAGAAATACATCACTACTAATTTGATGTTCTCTCATCATGTTGAGAGAACACAATGGTTTGTGAGCGTTTATACCTGGAAACTTGGTGACCAGCAAAAAGCAGCAGGGCCGTCAGAACATACAAGTAGAGCTTAACCAGATGCTGGCGAGGCAGAGTCAGAAGCACCAGGCTCAGGATGTAACCTGCAACAAAAGCATCACGGAAAACACATTTTAAAGCACTTCCAGCATTTCGTAATAATAGCCTTGTTTTGAGTCATAGAAATCAACAAATTACGCTTGTGACATTTTATGTAACTGCATGGAAACTTTGAGCATCTCTGCAATAAACAACTTTATTATACTCCAGTCTACAACCTAAAACATGTCCAGAAGCTCTTCCATGCAGATCATTTGCTTTCACTGCCTTGCTCCCTCTGTATTCGGCCGGTCCAGCCATAGTGGTCATCAGCACATACCCAGCCTATTGGCTCATCAATAAACTGCAGCCAAGCTTGAGAAAAAAATGCAGCCATGAAAAGAAACAAGGAAAGAAAAGTTTATACTTTGCCTATTGGTTCCCTCTTAGCCGTGCAAACAGCTCTTTACTGTAACACAAAGCTTGGTCTGCTCTGATTATTTTTTTGTCTTCAAAATACTCTTTTGAGTTCACTTTTAAACCTAAAACTGACTTCTACTCAGCAACATTTAATCTCATTAAAAAGGAAGAGAAATTGTCCCACCCTTTGCTGCTCAAAGTGTTTTACTGGCAGTTTGAATTTCTGTTTGTCCTTTATAAATATTTACAGAAGGAAATGAAAATGGAAAATAGCAGAGATCCAATACCAGCACTGCAACTCCAGCAATTTAGAAATTTGGGATTCAAGTACCTTTGTCTAACTCAGAGGTGGAACCACAAGTAGAACTGAGAAAAGGCTTTACCAGTGACACCAACTGAGAATAAGACTTTCCATTTACTGTTGGTTTAAAGCCAGAACAGAGAGAATCACACCCGTTTGGACTGTTAAAAACCCCTCTCTCCAGCCCTAAACGATTGGAGCTTTAGTAATTGCTATAATGTATTTTGGTGGTATTTTAAGTAGAAGGAAGAATAGTTTAAAAGAAAAAAAAGTTTAAAAGGGATGCATGCATAGGGAGTCACCCTTTTATTGTTTTACCCTTAAATAAAACCCAGTCCAACCAATATAGTCCATCTGTGCTTAAATTAATCTCAGCGTAAATAGAGATGTTTGGTGAAGGCTTCAGAGGTTTGTTAGAGAACATCAGAGATCAGTCAGGAACAGTAGAAGGTTAAAATTTGTGAGACCTTTCGAGTTGCCAATCACAAAAAAATTCCAAATAAACTATTTTATGTTTATGTGGCCATTATGTGAAAAAAATATCTGTATACATTTACATTTTATGTGCACATGTGTGTGCTGCAATACTAACCTACGTAGTGCAGGTAGAGTGCCAGATATTTGTACTGAAACAGAGGGTTGTTGGAAAGGCTGGAGCGCTGGATCTTCTGGAAGAAGGAGCTGACGTCCCAGCGGTACAGGACGTCAAGCAGCATGATGCTAGGGACACGCAGACCCACGTTGAGAACTGCTTCTACTCGGTCCTTCACTGCCATGGCCTCAGGTGAAATGCTGATCGGCAGGCAGAACTGACCTCTAAGGTGAGAAGTTGATAGTGGGTGCTCTGCAACGAAAAAGAAATAATGCAAGAGGAGAATAGAAATTCAATATGGTGCAGTTAGACAAGAAGAAATGGCAAAAAAAAAAAGAAAGATGAAAGGCACAGAGCAACAAAAGAGCAGGATTAATCAAGGTCACAGGGATCCGGAGAGCCATGGGGGAAGTGCAGAATGAATGAGGAGAAAGAAATAAAAGACACTCGACTCTGCTGCAAAGAGGCTGGAAAAAAAGCCCTGCTTTATGAAGAACTATGCCTGCCACAATAAAAATGACAGAGGAATATTTTTAACATGTAATCATTTGTTTTCTAAAAAAATATCAATATTAATTAAATGGATTCATTACAAGACTACTTAATTATTTTAAAAAACATAATATTAGCAGAGTCCGAAATAGCCTATATAATAACAGGTGTGTTGCTTTTGGTTGATTTTATTAGGGCAGCATTTGCTTGTGGGACTTTGCAGACCTAAACAATCAATTTCAGAAAGGACTGCAATAAACTGGCAAATGAAAAATACGGAGCAAACAATACAATATAAACAAAGCATGAGTAGACATCAAAACAGTTTGTAAACAGTATGCAAAAGATTTGTAATTTCCATAAACCACTCTGGCTTTCCATAATTCAAATTTACTGTAGACTGTTTCCGTCTCCTCCGCTATGCCTGGTTGATGTCAACAGAAGATAAGTTTGTTTTGTTCCTTCTTTAGGTTTTAACAGCTTGCTCACTCATTTTATAGGGTACTCAGGTGTGTGGGAGGCCTCTTCTTATGCATCAATACTACTTTCATTTTACCATAGAGCCGTAACCCTCTGTTTTCTGTGTCAGCCTTAACCTGAACTTATCTCTACTTTTGAACTTTTCCTCATCATAAAACAATCTTAAAATTCTGTTCACGATTGGACTCCCTGCAACAGAACAAGAGTTAGTTTGCAGTGTTAAATCATAACAGCAATTTAAAAGCACATCACAAACAGACAGCTAAATAAAACAAGCACAGACGAGTGGAGGCTGCTGCCAGAATTTTAAAGGCAACTGATCAGTTCTCAGAAAAAAAATTAACTGAAATGACAATGAAACACTTTTGTTCAGTCTTTTGATTTAAAAAAAATAGAGATAGTCAGTGTTGTTGTTTTTGGATTGTAAATATATAGCATGGAAGGTTTCCAACATAAAGCTAACATTTTCAAATCTGGGACATTTTATAACAAAGATTGAAATTCCAAAACAAATAATGGAACAATATTTCTGCTGTGCATTTAGGCTTTTGTTTGCCATTTGCTCTCTGTCTGAGCAAGTCGGACTCATGTTACCGGTAAACGTGGCAGTCCACACATGGAGAAGACACACCTTAGGAGAAAATTGTTTCATTTTCCTTAATGCCTTCCATCTTTTGAGGCTGATCTGGATTTATTTTAAAACATGTTCCAAATATAAAACCAGCTTCCTGTGGCTGTTTTTCATTCAGTAAGAACATCCACATTTCAGATGTATCCAGACTATTTGCACAAATATATATTGCAGGGTATATTCAATTGAATGAGTGAAAAATTAGTTTTCCCTTCCATTTTTTTATCTTATCAACATGTGATGCAATCACCGATAATCTGTTTAATCTGCTCAGAATTGATTAAAAGCTTTTCCATGTGTGTTGCTCAATGTGTGATTAGAATGAATTTGGTTGATTAAGCAATTTGACTATGTCTGCTTTCATGTCACAGTTGTCCATTAAATATACACTGTATGAGAAATTCAGTAAAAAGTTCTGCTTTTTTGTCACTCATTTCAGAAAGTGTAACTTATTATTATGAAGATTCATTACAAAACTATTTCAAGCCTTTTTTTCTAGTACTTTTTTGAACACCAATGATAAAAAACCCAAAATTTGATGTCTTAGAAACCTAGTTAAGATAAATAAACAAAAAGAAAGGATATTTTAACCAGAAATTTTATGCCTCCGAAAATTATGTTCATTAATATGAACTCAATAAATGGTTAGAACTCCTTTTGCATAAATTATTACATCACTGCAGCGTGGCATTGAGGAGAACGACCTTCTGGAGTCTCTCCTCATCCTCTGGACAATACTACATAGATTTTCTATGGGGTTCAGGTCAAGCCCAGTTGCTTGTCCATCAAGAACAGTAGCACCATGGTTACTGAACAAGCTTTTGGTACCTTTGGCAGTGTGGACAGGTGCCAAGTCCTGCTGGAAAATTAAATCAGCATCTCCACACGGCATGTCAGCAGAATGAAGCATGAAGTGCTCTAGAATTTCCTGGTAGACGGCTGCGTTGCCTCTGGACTCTAGAAAACTCAGTGGACTAGAATCAACAGATCACATAGCATTCAAAATTATCACTAACTGCAGAAACTGACACAGATTTTGTGCATCTTCATTCTTCTTCCACACTCTGGAAAATCGACTTCCAAATCAAATGAAGACTTAATGAGGATTTTGGACCACTGAGTGACACTTCAGTCCCTTTTCTCCTTAGCCCAGGTAAAACGCTTCTGACGTAGTCTCTGATTTAGAAATGACGCAAGAAATACAGCGTTTGTAACCTCTGGTGTTGGGTTCATCTGTGTGAAGTGGTTCTTGATGCGATCAGGCTCAGTTTACTCCTTCTGAATTTCCCTTAAATTCTTGAATAGATTTAGCTATAAAATCATCTCAAGACTGCAGGCATTCATGCTGCAAGTTTACATACTGCACTTCTTCCTTCCACTCAACTTTCTATAAATATGCCATAACATTTTCACAATATTTTAATGTTTTGGGATACTGAATTTTGGGTTTTTATTACCTTAATCTTCAAAATATGTCTATGTAAAATGAATTGAGTGTTTTTGACACAATCGACAAAAAATATTGAAATTTTTCCACAATATTTTTCATGCATGTTTACAGTTTACTTTTTTTTGCTGTATTTCTATACAGAGCAGCAAAGTTAATGTGGAACATGTTCCCATGCTAAAAGCAAACAGACAGTTCCTCAAACCTGCTGACTGCAACATCATATGACTTCTGTTTGAACCCTACTCGTAAAAACATTTCATTTAAGATGCCATTTTCTACATCTACATTTATATCAATTAATGCTCAGTAGAAATCATATGCATCAGATTTATGCATTTAGCAAAACATAATGCGACACCTAAATATACTTGTGTTCTCAATTATTGATGCAAAGCTGCAAGACTTTTCTGGTGTTGTTCACATTTGTGAGAGTCTCCATTGGTTAATACCCCTGCAGCACTGGGACAGGATGCTAAGAACTTATGTAACTGAATTCACTGGACAGAGACTGTTTTTCAGAATCCTACCTTACATAACAACACCACAGTGACTGTAACAATTTATCTGCCCCAATACATTCACGCCTGAAAAATATTAAACCCAGTTTCAACTATTTAAACATTTTAATGACATTAAAAACATAATTACCCAATGTATTTGTTTGCAAGTTAAAATAACTAAATGTGTAATTAAATGTAGCTAAATATTACATACTTTGGGTATGTTTTTACTCAGACTAAAATTAAAAACTATTTTAATAGTAAAATTAGAGCTGCACAATATATTGTTCTGCAATCATCATTACAATATCAATGCTTGCAATATCGATTCAGATTATGCATGCCAATAACATGTATGCCCACACCAGCTGCATGTTTTCTGATTGTATAAATATAATTTTTACACCTTTAGATGAAACCTGTATATGTGGCATATTAGATACACTTTTGGTTTTTGGAATAGGAAATAAAGAATAACTATAACTGTGACTCTCAATAAGAAGTAGTGACCATTTTTTTTACGTCATTTTAAAATGTTCAAAATAAATAAACATATGGATGCATAAATACTTTTTAGTTGAACATTGAGTGTAAGATAATATGTTTAAGCAACTTGCCAAAGACCTTTGAAGAAAAAAAAAAGTTACAACTAGGCCTGTCACAATGACAAATTTTGCAAATAAATTGTCCCAGAAGTTACTGCGATAAACAATAATATTTTTGCTTTGAGACCATTTTCAGGTATTATACTGATGATGGCTTATTAATGCTACAAAACATTCTCAAATATCAATAAAGTTTAAGTTCTAATGAACATTTAACACTGGAAGTAGAAGACAATTAAATGTTTCCAAAAGAAATAAACAAAACAACAAATACAACAAAATATGAAGTCTCTGTAAAAAAAACAAAAAGAACAAAAAAAGTTCTTTTTTTTTTTAAAAAAAAGGGGCAAGTAGAGGCCAAAGCACCAGAATGAAGTTTTTTGTCCTCCAGTTTTTGGTAAAAAGAGGGAGAACGTAAAATAAAAACAATAAATTATGCAAATGGAAATTATTGAGCTTGTTTTACTTTAATCATGCAATTAATTGATCTATTGCTTATTGCAGGCCCTAGTTACTACACACCAAGTCACTGTTTTTTATACAAAAAAGAACAAACCCTTTAAACCAGAAATCTAAACACATCTCCAACATGTAATGTTCCTCTTTTTTATGACCCAACGTTGACATATTGTCATCCAGGAATCACAGTGTTTAGTAACACATATGAAAATAAAGAAATATAAGATGCAAAAAGCAGCAAAATCCAATCCTACTATGCTAAAGAAAAAACATTGACGAGTTCAGAGATGATTTTCTATCTTAAGTTAAAATCTTATGGATGACTGAGTGCTGCATTGACTGCTGTACGTGCCATGAACTCTAGTAACCCCTCCGTCTCGACGGAAACAAACCCCCTTAAGCTGCAAAAGAAAGAATGCAACACTTTGCTACTAGATCAGTCCTTACGGGGCATTGCTACATGGAAAATACAAAGCAAATATAAGCTATTTGGTAGACCAAGAAACCACAGATTTACAGTATAAACGGGAAATCAACAAGCACTGACAGTATACATGCGTTGTGGAGGTGATGAGCAGCACCGAACAGAAAGCGGCGCAGTGCCAACAATTAAAGCCGACGTTGTCAGCTAGTGTTGCTGTAGCTAGCCGGACCAACAACCAATTCGTCCACAAAGCCGCAGCTAATGACGCCCCACACGCCATTATTTTTCACAAAATACACCAGTGAAAGCCCACACAATGAAGCGTTTGGTAAATAGCGGAAGTGCTCGTCAGATAGTCCAACTGAAGCGCAGTTAACAAGCAGCAGAATGGCAGAAACACTGTGCGCGTAGCTACAGCGTTAAGCCAACATTTAACAGGGGGGAAAAATACAACTTACGCTTCAAGGTCGATGTTCACAAGTATGAAAAACTGATTCTGGGTGGCTGGTTGGTCGTGTATCGACCATTTTAACTCGGCACCACCCGAGATAACGGTCCTCCAGATGGGTGTGCTTCACAGCGAGAAGACGCGGCCCATCCGTTCATCTTTCCTGGCAGCCATTTACCACAGTACGGGGGGATGCACTGAGCATGCGCAGCATAGCCTGTCCCATTAAATCTCTTAGTATCATATTTGTATTACAAAAAGTTGAATTAGTTTACTTACAAGAAGATGTTTTTTGCACTTCATTTCTCTCAACAAAGCTATTGATTCTGTGATTAAAATAAAAATGGGATTAACTGAACCGTTTTAAACGTGCAATGTGAATTAAAATTAATATTTTAGTTGTTTTTTTTGTTGGTTAATTTCATCCAAAAAAAAGTTAGAAATGTTATTTATTTATACATATTTATTTTCAGGATGCTATATCAGCTTTTTTTCAGATTTATTCCGGTTTGCTTTTTCAGGATGGAATGGAATAGAAATAACATATTGTCCCTCAATGGGGACATTCAAGTGTACCAGCAGCAAAGTGACAAACAAGTTAAAGCACCAATTTACACACAAAAAATATTAACAGAAGTAAGAATAACATGCTGTGTAGTAAGGACAAATTTACAGCAAAAGAAAATGTTCAGTTATTAAAAATAAGACACTCACTGACAGAAATACGCAACTGAGATGTGTTTTTTGTGCATAAACAACAACAGATTATTTACAAGTGAAAGAAAACTATGCAACCAACAACAGGAATGTTATCTGAAATGTGAAAAACTGCACAATACTTAGTTTAAGTTTATTGGGAGCAGTTTTATGTTTCTAAAGTTCAATAGGTGCAGTGAGGAAGGACCAACACTAAAGCTCCTTTGTGCACATAAGATGCAGCAGTCTGTCACTGAAATGGCTCTCCAGTTCTGTAATGGATGGGGTGGGAAACAATGTCCAACAGTGATATAGCTAAAGCTCTTCAGTCTCCCACTCTACCTTAGTCGATGGATAAGCCCAGGACCTTTGATGATCTTATTTAATTGCTTCCACTCAGTTGTTTGTCACACTTAAATGTTTCTGACAATCAAAGATAACATGAGGAAAAATACTATAAAGGAAAATACTATCTATACAAACTTTTCAGATTTTTTGTTTTGTGTCTTTATCGTAGGTGGACTTGCTTGTCCCACTGCATAACTCATGTGTGCTTGGTTTTAATTAACTGACTGATGAACATTCTTGTTCATGATTTTGAGCTAGAAAGTAGAATCCTTGGCTCCACCAGTAAGCCATCAAATTACCACATTTTTGACTGCTGGTGTAATGAACCTATTCCTTCAGTAATTCTGTGATAACTATACACCAGACTTAAATGGTTAAAAAAAGGCATTGCTCCAAAAAAAAAAAAGATATTGCTAAAATAATTTTCACAGAAATTGTGAGAAAAGACAATGACAATGTGGGCTACAATGAGTTCAAATCGTAATCACATCTGAAAGGTTTGGAAGGAACAGAGACAGAAACAGAAACATAGTGTTAAAAGGATATTATTTGTTTAAAACCTGTTTCAAATCGGTGTTAATCTGTTGACAAGGGGTCACTATGGGAACAGTCTTTTTCCTACGTCACTACCGGAAAGGCAGGGGGACGCCAGGAAGAGCACGGTATTTATCTATCGATGAATGAAGCGGAACCAAGAACATCATTCATTTACGTTTCTGTCAAATCCCTGGAGTCACAGTCAAGTATTCCAGGTTAGCTTGCTCTGAACTGTAAGAGCTACCAGGCTCTTTTTATTATTTAATGCTAACATGTTCTAATGCCCTGCGTGTTTACATTGCTGCTAGTCACTATTAGCCACCGCATGCTAAAAATAATCAAAGTGTCCTCTCTCATCGGAAGGAATTCGGCTGTTTGTCTTAAATACCCAAATAAATTAAAGAGTTACTCTGTGTTTCTCTTGCTGTTTCGCTGATTTGCGTGTTTTGTTTCGAGCTGTTGCTGGTCACTGAACACCTCTCCTGTTACTTTGCCTTTGCCTCTCTGTTTTCAAGGTGTGGATGTTTGTTAGTCCTGGTAGAAACAGCAGCAGGTGTGTGCACAAAGGTCTGTGCGTGTGCTCCAGCGTCGTGCATGTTCGTGAAGAGCCCGTGTAAGCCATGTCTGTGTCAGTGATCATAAAGTGGGGAGGACAGGAGTACTCCATCAGTTCTCTTTCTGAGGAGGACACTGTGATGGACCTGAAACAGTCTATCAAGAGTCTGACTGGGGTGTTACCAGAGAGACAGAAACTACTGGGACTAAAGATTAAAGGTGAGAGGGCACAGATAAATCCCTTAGAGCCATTAATAATATGACTTCTAGTTCTTACTCTGTTTCTTTTTATTCCTGTTTCCAGGTAAACCTGCAGAGGATGAGGTTAAGCTGGGCTCCTTGAAACTAAAGCCTAATACCAAAATTATGATGATGGGTACCCGAGAAGAAAGCCTGGTAAGTGGAAGGGTGAGAGCAAAGGTGCTACAATGGCAGTTCATAGTAACGACTCTGTCGAACTACAACAGCTTCATAAGATGTTTTATGAAATTTACTATGATATACAGATTGCACTCATCATGGACAGAAATGTCATTCGTTTTTGGCCCTTATGGATTCATTTGAAGCATTTTTTTTTCAGAGTGGAATGATAATGCACAACATAACACAAATTTTAATATTACAATATTATTGTATGCACAATTACTGCTACGAGATTTCCATTCTAGTAACATATTCAATGACATTTGCTAATTCGGGAGAAGAATGTTTTAGGAGGGCATTTGATGTACTGGTAAAGCTTTTCAGAAACTACAAACAAGATTGTAATTTTTTTATGGATAAAACAGCAGTCATATGCCACTTGTTTAATAAAATCAAATTGAGAGGGCAATATTTACACTTAAGGGCTGCACAGTGGCGCAGTCTACCAACTGCGCCACTGTGCAGCCCTTAAGTGCAGCAAGAAGGTCCTGGGTTTGACTCCCGGCGCCCGGGGTCTTTCTGCATGGAGTTTGAATGTTCTCCCTGTGCATGCATGGGTTCTTTCTGGGTACTCTGGCTTCCTCCCACAGTTCAAAAACATGACAGTTAGGTCAATTGGTCCCTCTAAATTCTCCCTAGGTGTGAGTGTGTGTGTGCATGGTTGTGTATCCTGTCTGCCTCTGTGTTGCCCTGCGACAGACTGGCGACCTGTCCAGGGTGTACACCGCCTTTCACCCAGAACATTAGATGGAGATAAGCACCAGCACCCCTCCTGACCCCTTTAAGGGACAAGGGTGTACAGAAAATGGATGGATGGATGGTGTACAGAAAATGGATGGATGGATGGATGGATATTTACATGTATTAATTTACCTATAGCTTCATTTATTTGGAATAGTTTAAGGGTTTTCAGGGAAAGACTTTTATGCCAATGAATTCTGTATCAACTGTGAAGCATGATCGGAACCTAATGGTGTTGCTGCCAATTAATCTGGTGGTTTGCACAACCTGTTTGAATAATGAAGAAGGAAGAAAATCTTTAATTTCCTCAACTTTACCTTAAATCAACAGCTAGACAGTTGATACCCTGAGAGGACAATAATCCCAAGCACACACAAATTCTGGATAAAACTGATTGTAAAAACCTTTCTTTAACTACCTCCACTTCAGCCATATTGCGAATGTTACAAAATGTGTGTGGACATTTATCTAGATAATATTACATGTGTATGTTTATATTTTAGATATAGTATATGTATGTTTAGAGTAGAGGAAATCTACTCTCAACTCAATTTTTCTTTTTTAAAAATAGCTAAAGTTTCTTAGAAGTTATTTGTTGTATAATCATACCACTGAGAAAATGAAATTTTTTAGCTGTAAGAATGAATTTATTTATTTTAATAGATGATTAAATGTGCAAAATTGTTGACAGCTTTTTACCATGATGAGTGTATGTAAATTTATGACTGGATATATTTAAGATTTTTCTGTTTATATACCTGAATGGTGAATGTTGCACATGTATATTTGTTAATTTTAAAGGAAGATGTTTTAGCTCCTCCCCCAGACAATGACGATGTTGTAAATGATTTTGACATTGAGGAGGAAGTCATAGAGGTAGAGAACAGGTAAGAAACTTAACAGCCTGAGTGCAGATGGTTAATAAAATAAGAGAACATGTTGAAAGAAGATATTTATTTATCACTTTTTATTTCTCGGATCTTCAGAGAGGAGAATCTTGCTAAAATAGCTCGCAGAGTCAAAGACTATAAAGTCGAGGAACTGAATCCTCCCAGAGAAGGCAAGAGGCTCCTGGTGTTGGATGTGGACTACACTCTGTTTGGTGAGTTAAAGACAAGATATCAGAACCTGACTAATATATAATCCAATTTTCCTCAAAGTTTTGGTTTCATCGCAAAACAGAAATCCTTGGCAACACATCACCTCATCATTTGAACCTGGGAATTGTTGTTATGTGTGTTTAGATCACAAGTCTTGTGCCGAAACGGGTCAGGAGCTGATGAGACCATTCCTTCATGAGTTTCTCACATCTGCCTATGAGAACTACGACATTGTCATCTGGTGTAAGTACCATCTCTATGGTTTAGTTATATTGATTGGAGCAATGGTTTTAGCATTCCTTAGATGCCCGTGAACAGTTTTTTGATAAATATGACTAAGGAAAACTTCCTTCTTGGCTAACTTTGAAAATGAACCAAAATAAAATAGGTTTTCATCAGCTACAGGCCTATTTTATGAATTAGAATATTACTGAAAAATTAATTTCATGAAACACTTCCGGTAGCTTACAAAAACTGACATCTAATGAAAATATGGTAGATAAAATTAGAACATTACATCAGACCAGTAAAGAATTGCTGTATAAATATGGGCTTAATAAAACCTTTTTTTCAATACTTATTTAAATGTCAAAAGGTAACCCTAATATGACTGTATAATGATGTAGTATAGCTACTTGTGTTAATACAGTGATCAACTGCTCTAGAAAGTAGGCCAAATATTAGTTGTTTTTGTGTACCTGATGAACTGAAAAGTATGTGAGAACATAAAAGTCAAAGTTTTGTTTGGCAAATCTTCCTAATTTAGCCACTTCTGGTGCATCATTGTACACAGAGTGATATAGTTAGGGTTTATTTTGAGTAAATTGAGGCATATGTCTCACAGCTAATAAAACCCACAAGCACAAATACAGTTTATTTGAAAACTTGAACTTTACACCTGATCAAGAAAAATAGTCTTTAAATATATCCTGTCCTACTAAGCAGTATCTCCATATGCTGTACAGTATACTCGATACTTGATCAAGGCTACTTTTGCATAAATTTTGCATCCATGCTGCGTGACATGAAGGTTATCAGCCTTGGGCTCTGCTGAAAACATAAATATAGTTTTCATTAGTATTAAGCTGTGATTATTATAATTAACATAAATCTGTTCTGCATCTGTTTGGTTTGAAATTTAGAAATTGATTTGATAAAAAAAATTATCTTTTAAATTTTTATTTGAATTTGTTTTTGTGTAGCATTCTAATGAATTGAAAAGTTGGGGAATATTTCTCAAATGTAGAAAAATCTGTGTGTTTATCTCCATCTTTCAAGATTCCTGGGTTTAACGATGTATACTCGTGCTTTCTCTCTTTAGCTGCTACAAGTATGAAGTGGATAGAGGCCAAGATGAAAGCAAGTATTCCCCTTGTTTCTTTTTCAAAGTGTGTAATTTTGCCTAAGCCAGTTTTTCCTAAACATTCTGCTATGCCTGGATAAAAGGGATTTGTTTATTGGTTGGGATTTTACTCCAACCAATAAATTGTACAAAATAATTAGTAAAGACATTACAAAATAATTGTTTTACATACATAAACATTGTCTCATCAAAACGAATCCAATGTACTCCCCCTTCTCATCACATTGAGTAGATCTAATGCAACCCAAAATTTTCTAATTTCGCAGTACCATAATCTTGCCAGAAGGTGGCGGTGTTGAATAATCTTACACAGTGAGTTTAGGCTGTACATACTGTAGCTGTGTGTCTCCATACGTGCAGGAGTTGGGAGTGACGGATAACCCAAGTTACAAGATCACATTCATGTTGGACAGCGGAGCCATGATCACAGTACACACCCCGAAGAGAGGGGTGGTGGAGGTTCGTACACCTGAAACGTTTCTTGTTTCATTCCTATCTTCACTCGGGTTAGTTCATTTAATTTAGATGCACTGTAAAAGACAAACAAACAAAAAAACAGTGTTTAGGGTGATTGCCATAATAACTGCTCTGACTTTCTGTTTTCCATGACATGTGCATCTCCAGGTGAAGCCTTTAGGTGTGATCTGGGGAAAGTATGGAGAGTTTTACAACAGAAAGAACACCATCATGTTTGATGACATCGGACGGAATTTCCTCATGAATCCACAGAATGGACTAAAGGTCGGCTGTGCTTTTTACTCTTCTGCATAGACACTGTGATCCACATAAGCTGTCATGACTTGCACCTTACTTTGTGCTGCTGTTTGTTAGATCCGACCCTTCATGAAGGCCCATCTCAACAGGGAGAAGGACAGAGAGCTCTCTAAACTGGCTCAGTACCTGAAAGAAATCGCCAAGCTTGAAGACTTCAGTGGACTTAATCATAAACATTGGGAAAGGTAGGCTGACGGAGCATAAAATGTGTTGACAAGGCAATGAACATTATTCTTTTAATCACAAACACAACATCTGTAAGCCATGAACAGTATGGTATCTTGCAAAAGAATAAGTAGATATTGAACTTTGATGATAATAACGAAAGCAGCATCTTCTGCATATTTGGTGAAACTGTGCGTATTTCAGCTTTCTTTCAAAACCTACTTTTTTCTATCAGCTCTTCCATAGAGGTCAAGTCTAAGGAGTTTATAAACCGGACATCTGCTCTGCTTTGAACAGATGTCCACAGATTATGTGTTCCTTGGTCTTCATGATTCTGTTTGCACTGAAATTGCAGTTAATGTCATGTGACCAAACAAATACCACATGACCAACCTCCCCTCCTATAAAAAATAGCAAGAATATGAACATTAATATCGATTGTTTAAACGATCGACTGATACCAATGTTAGTGCCAATATGTTGTGCATCTCTATTACATTAATTTCCAGCAAATTAAGATGTATAGCTGTACTGTGACAAAATTTGAAGGTTTATAGCCTGGATATTTTTTTTAAGATACTGTATATTCCTCACACTTATTGGTTGTGAAGTGAAAGTAATCTTATTTGTGTGTTTTTGTAGGTACTTATCCAAGAGGCAGCAGCACTGAGGAAAGAGTCAACTATCTGCAAACAATTGGGCTAGACACAACATCTCCATCCTTTAGTTCTACCCAACACCGTCTCTCCAAACAACCTTGTTGGACTTAGACCACCAATTAACCCGTAATGTTGCAGACGCCAACACTGTCACTCCCAGAAGTAGCTTCCTTCCTCCTTTATATATTTGCATGGTCTTCTTGGTCTGAATATTTTTTTTACATTCATTGCCATGACAAACTCCAGAGTGACTACCAGCTAATGATGGACGGCTATAACACTCAGTCAAGTCCACAGTGGCCTACAGATTTCTACAATTGTTTACATCTGTTTTGTCACATCAATGTTGGAGGAAAATAAGGGTCATGTTCCTGTGTGTCCATCCCACCTCTGAACGCATTCTGGTCCAGAAAGCTCAAATATCACATTTCATAACAGGTATTAAAGTGTTTTCAGCGTGCAGGGAGTCATTTGGTTTAGCGGCTATCAGTGTACATTGCATATCTAGAAAATCTCTTGGTTGTAATGAAAAACCTTGATTTGTACCTGTTTCTTTTTTTTTTTTTTTTTAGAGCAGTGGTCCAAACCAAAAGCAGATTTGATCACTGCTATACAACAATATGCAATAACCATTAAAACTACTGTGAGATAAAAAATAATATTCATAAAATTTTGACACTGGTTACATCACTGACTATTACAATGGACTTCAATGCATGTTTTGCTATAATATATTCATGAGTTAAGTGTGCAGCGCTGGTCAAGGCTGGATGGGTGCGGACGTGGATTTGCCCAAAAATGTGTTTGTTCTGTTTTTGTTTTGGGTGTCTTTTTTTTTGTGTGTAATTTGTACGTGCACACTTTAAAACACTAGTTCAAGAAAGGATCAGTTGCTTGAGTTTTTTTCTGGTATCGAAAGTTTTTACCAAACAGTGTAAGTCTAATTTAGACTATTTCAGTTGTTACCAAAAGTCCTTTTAAGTTATAGACAAAGGTGTAGTTTATTATTTAATGAGATGATGTCATTGTCTGACTTTTTGTTTTCTTATGAACTTCCTGTAAATTTAACCATAAAATCTTTTTGTACCAAAATTGTCTCTGCTGTTTATTGCTCCTCTAACTCTTTAAAATGAGTTGGTTTTTTTTTTATGCTGCAACGTTTGCATTTGCAAACCTGTTCTGGTGTCCAAATAATTCAGCCTTGGTCTTATTTGTTTAATGAACGTTTTTAAAGAAGTTCTGGTCTTTGACTTTGTTCACTTTGCAAATATTAATCTGGTCTTCATGTTTTCATTAAAGAGTTAATTTCTTGCACACCTCCCATTTAAGTTAAATTTGTGCAGTGCCTTTCTGGTTGGACTTACATATTATCTGTACAAGTTTGAGTGAACTTGCTCTGACAGCTATGCACATGTTGGCTGTTGTTGCTTTGAATGTTTTCCATTTGTAGATTATTTTCTGTGCAGTGAAGGAAGTATTTTTAAGATACACACAAGAAATAGAGATGCTGGATTTTATTATGAAATATAAAAGAAAGACATTTTTGGAAAATTGGTTTAAAAAAAGAAACAATGTTCAATTTAGTAATTCACAAAGGTTTTCATCCACTGTAAACTTATAAAACTAACTTAAATAAAAAGGAATAAATACTGTACATGTATACATTCACTTTTAGCAAGGCTTAAAAAACTGAAAATCTGGTTTTAAAGTAGTTGTCACATTTGCCCAACTTGCTTCATTTTAGGATTGGCAGTTCATGATGTTTTTGTTCACTCTGGAGAAAAAGAAATAATAATTATGATTAAAACAAGTGGGAGAAAAGAACATTTATTTTAGGACTAAAAATAGTTTAAATAATTTTTTTTTTATATTTTAAGAAGGTAGACTGAAGCACTCACGGGTACTCAGTCCAGCGGCTCCATTGTCCCTGGGTAAATTTGTCCTGAGCTCTCACACAGAAAACATACTTCTTGGATTTGATATTGACTTCAAACTTGGTTTCTTCAGTGATTTTAGGCTCCTTAAATAATTGACACAAAATTTTAAACATAAAGTGATTTGGCCAAACTAGAATCTTAAATTGGCATTTGAATTTCACTTACCAGTAGGATCTTTTCAGTGTGGCAGGATTGTCCGTTCTGGACGACCTTGACCTGGAAGTGGAGGCTGAAGTAGGTGCGGGGCTTTTCCCAGGTGTCCGGGTAGTCCCAGCTGAACACCTGACCACAACTTATGTGCAGGTTGGGGAGGTTTTCTGGCCTTACTGGATACAATATGAAGAGATGAAGTCAAGAAAAGTAAGTAAATCTCAGAATGAAAAGTCAGAAAAACATGATCACAAATGTAATCATTAAATCCAAAAAACATAACATCAAACCCTGATATTTCTGTAAAAGGACCTACCAATCTCTCTCAGGTAGAATGACATTGTGTAGGCCTCCAGACGAGAGTAGCTGTGCATGTAAATGGTGAACTGGATGGGGTGTGTTTCCTCTTTGTAAGGGCAGTCGACATCCTGGCACTGAACCCCTGATCCATCAGCATCCAGCACACAGGAAATCTCATCCGTGTTACTGGATTCAAGACAAATAGATAAATTATGATCTAAAACAGGTAATAGGTAATAACCCCTTTATGAAAGTATTGCAACAAGTTTATTTAAAGTGATACTCCGGCTTTTTATTTAAATTAGTGGGAGACTAATGAAGAGAGACTTCTGTCCTTACCGGTGTGCCTTAACCAGGAGCACAGCAGCGTGGGATCTGTGATGCGTTTTCTTCCAGGTGCAGTGGAAAGAGCCTTTGTAATTCTGTGCTGAGCAATGGATGTGACCTGCAGGAAATAAGAATAAAAAAATAATGGACTTAACTACTGCTTTTCTAAGCAAGAAGCCACAAATGGATGAGAACAACACAGAAAAGGCCCAGGTTTAAACTCAAGACTCTCTTTTTGCAACAGTGTTAAGAACAACATCATGCATAACAGCTTAACCAGTCTAATGTTTAGCTTTAAGTGTTCCTATATGCTATATTTAAAATAAATGTGTATTCTTTAATTGATCATTGCTACCTAACATCAGCACCAAAATTAAACATTATTTTTTCTCCCTTTTCTTTCCTTCTTTCCCTTTTCTCATGAAGGAGGTGGAGATTGATCTCATCACAGATTATCTGTTGTTTCTGCTAAAGGTGGCACACCAAGTTTCTATGTTAGGAGATTTTTTATTTAGGATGAGATTGGTCTGGATGGCTTTTTTTCTTAGTAGTATATGAAATCATTATTTGAAAACTGATTTTTTTTAATGAAGTTATAGTCCAATAATAAAACCCTGTGATGAACTAAGCCGTTTTAAGCGAATCTCTAAATTAGCTAATACTTTATCAAATAATGTTATTTCAGTTCTTCCTGTCGAGTGACCCCTTTCTCTCCATTTTAACAGAACAGCAACATCTATTCTATTTTTTTCATCTTTCTTGGATCCCATAACCTGTGATTCCCTCTCAGTCATCCCTTCACCTTTCTCCTCTCACCTTGTCCGGGGGATTTCTCCTCCAGGATGACAGTCCGGTTGTCTGGATCCAGCTGGACCAGGATCAGCGTGTGGTTCAGGTATTCTCCACTAGAGCTGAGGTGACAGGAGTAGTTTCCTGCTTTCATCTCTTTCACCAAAACGGTGATCTGGTTTCCCTGCAGAGCTGGTGTCATTTCCTCCCCTGAGAAATCCAGACGTTATAGTATCAGTTATGTTCCTCTCAGGCTTGTAAAGTTCCCATGTCTTTAGCTTTTGCTACAATAGCAAGATGTCAGATGTCTTTTATAAGATTACGCTCTGAATCAGCCCTCAGTGAAGGTGTTCTACAAATATGATATGAGCTGCAACGAATATCAAACAAATTTTATTTTTACCATTTTTCTTCCAAAACACTTCATTGTCCTGATAAGAGTCTCCGCAGGTCAGGGGAACTTCCACTATGCTGCCATGAGCATGTGGCACTTTTACCACCACAGCTGGGGAAATCATAAAAAGAAATAAGAGATTAGTTAATATTTAACATGAGGGTGGCTAAAAAGAGAAAAGCAAAAAAGAAAAGAGATAAAAACCATTGTCCATTAGAGTCTGGATGATAGGCTGGTGGATATTGGAGTTGGCAAAGCAAAGGCTGGCACTTAGAACCAACAGGAGCAACAACTGCATCTGTAAGAGATGAGAAAACATTAAAAACATGAATAGCTGTTTTGAGGTATGTGAGGTTATTAAACCAGGTCAGCAATATTTTATAGTTTAGGAGCTACAAATAGAATGTATTTACAAATGATTTCAGACTGAGGAGCAGTGGGTTTAAATATCCCAGCATTAGAGTATTTACAAATATTGAAAATGAGAATATTGAGGAAAATATTGAATAACCAATACATATTAAGTACTTTTTATGTGAAGAATAATTTAGGCTAAAATTTAAGCAAGCCTTTGTTCCTTCAACTGATTTTTGAATAAATTCAACATTTTGCTATACATTCAAATAACAGAGAAAATTAAAATAAATATATAATGAATATAGTTTACCTTGATTCTGTTGCTCGATCCAAAAATGCTGAACTTGAAAGCAGATCAGAGAAAGGCTGTCTTGTCTGTCTAAACAGACTCAGGAGTCCCGGAGTATTTATGCAGCAGGCTAAAACCCCCCCCCTCAGCGTGCGTGCAGGGGTGTGTGCGTGTGTTTGTTTGCAGATTATGGGTCCTTCACTCAGTCGGATCACAAAGCAAATCCAAATGTTTGTTTGTTTGTGTTTTGTTAATCAGTAGCAAATGTTTCACTTTTGACATTTGACATGTGATTGGTGTCAGTTGAGAGCTCAGTTAAGTCACCGTGATGCGGAAGACGTCACATCTTTTACAACAAAAGACCTGTTCATGTTCCACATAAAAACTGCATGTCTGATTATTGAGCAGCCACACTGACCACATCAAGGGGAAGTGAGTGCGCCAAATGACAAACCATGTGGAAAGGGAACTGGAGACATGCAACTGTTTAATTGATAACACTGAAACACAACTAACACTTCTTTGGAAGAAAACAATGCTCCAAAATTTCATTTTAGCTGGAAAAATCACAAGAAGAAACCCGTGGATTTGATTTGGAAAGAAGAATTGATGAATGTAAAGAACAAGTTTATAATAATGCATGAAAAGGGCCGTTTCTTCATCGCTGTTCATCCTGCAATATGACCCCTAACATTTAGTGAGTTTCTGTAATGAGACCACTTCTTATAAATAAACCTTTGACTTAGCTGCAGAAGTTTCTTTTAAATCTCATCAGCCTCTGAACAAAAAGGTGACAGATGACTGTAGTAGTAGGAAAGTGGTTTCTAACTATATCATTTCTAACTCTCACTTTCTCTTAATTTATCCTTCTGAAAAGAATTGCCAAAACCTTTCCCCTTTGACTCATTAGTGCAGTTTCAAATATAAGAGCAACTTTGAAATATTCCCTCTGCTGAAGGAAGAGATATCCTTTCTCTTTGTGGATAAAAGCAAATCTGTCCCCAAAGCAAACTTGTGCCTTTTGTTTCGTACTCCCTCCAGAATAGGTCTCAATTCTGCTTCCAATTTTTAGCTGAACGAGTTTGAACGCTGCATTCATTATTTTCTGCCATCATCTGCCTCTAACCCAGACAGAGTGTAATCCTTAGTATGCAGCCATAACATACTATCTCAATAATATTAACTTTATTGTTTTAATATCTGCCAAATGCTTTTTGTGAAATCTGGATGAATATTTGACCTCTATGTATGTCAAAATTGATGGAGTCTACAAATATGCAAAAGGTTAGAGTAATGGCAGCAGCTTAATGTTGACCAGCTTTATCTATCCAAACACTATTGATATTTGTTGGGGAAGTCAGTTCTGTTGGAACACCAAAATTTGCCCAAATTGTAAACATCTGACCCAACCTGTCACCTCAATAACACCAGTTATTGTCCACAGCAAAGCAAGTTCACTCTCAACATGAGCTGAGAGGTTGATGACTAAAAATAACCCCAGCTACATCGACGCCTTCAAGCTCAACATCGGTCTGCTCCAAATGAACAAAGAAAATCTCAAGACAAAGCCAAAATTGAGCTCTTTGGCGAAAATCTGCAAGAAGTGTGTTTATACAAGGTGTTATGAGGCTTTCAAGTCAAATATTTTAACAACTGTCAAGCATGTTGTTGGTGGTATCATGATGAGCTCAAACAATTTATCAAAAGTCCAAATCTATTTTGATAATGTCAACAATAAGTGGATGTTTATGTGTAAGTAGAACTGTACATATCTTCCTCTATAACATCTCTGGACCAATGAGTTTTTAGAATGAATATATTTATGTTCTCACTGGAAAAAGTAAGTAAATGTAAAATATTGAAACTAAAATTTAAAAAATTGGGAAAATAAGGAGAAAATAACATTTTATTTACTATTGCTTAATACAGTAGATACCAAATTGGAGGTCAGAAGTTCTCTGTAGGTCAGACTGAGGAAATCCCCTGAAATAAAATTTAATTATTTATTATGGTGGCAGAATCATAACCAGTGACTTTAAAAAGATGAACAAAATGATAAAGGATAGTTCTTCTTTGGAACATTACAGACAAGCCTGAGCTTCCTCTTCATTAAACTGTTAGACAACAGCAGAGTCAGTCAGAGGTTTCTTCAGAACCGCTGTAATACTGACCACTGCAGCAAATATCTCCTGCCCACAATTATTACCATATGGAACAACTCTTGGAAGAAACTTGTATGAGGTACAATACATTTACTACCTGCTTTAGCCCAGATACTACTATCTGGGCTAAAACGGGTTTATTTTTTTGCTCATGAAGTCATTTTTTGTTGATTTAGATTCATCCTTGAATTTCTGACAAATTTTACACGTATTATAATTCAGCTTTCAAGGAGATACCTAAAGATTTTGGGCCAGTGTTGACTAGTATTTGTCACTTATTGTAACTTCACCCAACTTGACAAAAACCTCCCTTTGCAAGGAAAGTAAAATGAATGTAATTTATTTTCTACATTACATTTAGAAAATAAGCTGAAATAAATAAAGCCTCATAGTTTGGCATCACACCAATCTGGCATTACATCAGGTCTGTTCTTTATATTCTAATTTATGTGCTATGTAGATCATTTCTCCCTAATCCAAACTGTCTAATTTAGATTTACAGCATCACAACTTGCATAAAACATAAGAAGTTAGTGAAAAACAAAAAAATATAAACACTGGACAAAAATTTATTAAAAAGATTCTATTTTTATTCAAAATATGCAACTGTGTTTCTGAAATCCATCTTTTCCCTAATAATGAGTATGGTTTGGGGCCTGGACGTGTAAGCCATCTTACACACACATACAGTACATACACACATACAGCCAAAGCTGAAACAACTTACGGTTTCCTAAATGATTTATTTGATTGTTCAGTGAATGAATGAAGTATGGAGTCCAGCAGCAGCCGCAGCCATAAATTCGGACTGCTAGCTCTTCACAATATAAAAAGACGAAATCTCTGAGCAAACGTACAATTCTAAACTTTTGCCACAGTTGTTAGTCGTCTCATTTACCCTGACTGACATTTGATGTAATCCCCATTATTTGCTAAAATGCTTTAAAAACTTTTGATTGTTGAATTGTCTCGTTTTATCTTAGCTATCTGAACTGGAGATAAGTTTGGAAAAAGGTTTTAATACTGTAGCCTGAAAAACAGGAGTTTATTTTGACGACCCTTGAGCAGAACTTGGACATAGACCTTCAGACCTCTCAGCTGCTAAGCAAACCCTTTAACCATCTCTTTTCATAGTTTGGTTTCCATAGGAACAGTTAAAAAGACTTCAAAAAAGGTCAAAATTTCAACATGTAAAACCAAAATAAGGAGTTTTTTCTCCTCCAATGTCTTTATGCTCGTCCGCCTTAACGTAGCCCTTCTCAGCGAAAACAGCCGAAGAGCACAGAAGACGAGAAGAATCGCCTTTAAATCGGCTGTGTCTGTTGTCGTCCTCATTGGTTTATACTAGCAGGGCCTGGCTTCAATTAGTTCTCCACCGGCGTTGGCTCTTGAGGCAGAGCAGACACACCTTCCACTGCTACGGGTCCAGAGGCCTCTGCTGTGTGTCCGGGTGGTGTTACAGGCTCCGGTGGAGGCCGCTGGCTTAGGATCACCTGAACTACGTAGTCCCTGGAAATGTTGAGTTGGTCCAAGCGCAGCCTGTCTGTCAGCGGCCGCCCTGAGAAAAACCAGCGCTGCGTGGCGGCAGGCACGCCCTCCTGATTCTGCAAGCGCCGCTTCATCATGCCCACAGTGTCTGTGGAGCGGACCGCCAGCCGCAGATCGTGGCCCGTGGAGAGCCGCAGCCGGAGCTGGCACTCGCCCCCCGGGATGGGGTCGCTGGCGCTGCCCGTGGACGGGTCTGCCGTCAGGGAGTCCGGATCCGACCCGTCAGGCTCGTCGGAGCGCTCTTCGATCATGTTGATAGGAGGAGAGAGGCAGTACACCGGCAGCTGGTAACGATTTCCCAGCTCATCGTAACATTCGGTCAGAGCGCCTGGAGCAAAAACAAGAAAAGCAAAACTTTATATCCAGGTTTGGGTTTTTTTCCCCCAATTTGCCATCTTTGCACAAACATCATACTGCAAAAACACAAAAACCTACCTGTAATTTTGGTCTAGTTTCTTAGCACACTTGAAATAAGATAAAACTAACATAAAAGTAACTTTTATGTTAATAGAGGCTTGTTTTATGTAAATGATTCCTTAATATTTATGAAAAAGTACTTATTTCACTGGCAGATAAATTAACTCATAACATGGGAAATGCTAAAAGTGAAATAAACTGCCAATGGAATAAGTACTTTTTCATTAATATTAAGGAATTATTTACATAAAATAAGCATCTATATCCTGCTGAAAACTTACTTTTGTCATATTTAAAGTGTGCCAAGATATTTGCTTTAGAAACTAAACCAAAATTACTTGGAAAACTTATGTGTTTCTGCAGTGCTACTTCTATCGCACCTTTCCCAACTATTTATACACTTTCAACAATAAATAGTTTACAGGATATTAATACCTTCTGAGGTAATAATTTACCATTTTTATAACCACATCCAAGTGTTATGTGTCCTGAAAGTGATAAGTCCTCATCACAACTTACAGTAACTCGCATCACAACAACAATACAAACATTAACTGTATGACGAAATTTTTTATCATCCATGGGTAAATATAAATGGGGAGCTTCCAGTCCGAAGCTGTTAAACTGAATGGGTTGGCCTCTTAAGTTTTACGATTATTTGATTTTTGAAATAACAGGTGTGGTTGTTTTGATGGAATAATAATATTGTAATTAACTACATTTTGCCACATTTATTTTGTTGGTATACTTTCAAATACTTTCATTATGGCAAAAACAAAAAGTAACATATTTCAATAACTTTTCTATTTAACAAAATGCACAATTCCCATTGTTGTACAATAAAATGGGGAAATGAAAGTCAAGCTCAATAGAAAACCAAGACTGAAAGGAAAGAGCAGAAAGTGAGAGCAGGAAATGGTCATGTGTTGGATGTGCTGTGTGTCAAGTATTAAGTCACCAGGGAAAATAAGATATAAAAGTGTGGAGGCCCCATTATTCAAATGGGAGACCCCCAGCGATCCTCCGGGGGATTTCAGGCAGTTGGGTTCAACTACACAATACACTGACGTAACACATTCATTGTATTTTGGTACTGACCACAGTCTTTTTCTTCCGTTTCACATTTCAAGTTAATAGAGTGAAATATCACTTCCAAACAATCACATCCTTCTTGTCTAATTTTCCAAGAAGATTTGAAAAGATTAGAATGACTTTCTTATATTAGATATTAATTTGTGAAATAAAAAAAATCCCCTGAATTGCAAGAAGCCCACCTTTCATGAACTACGTTTCGAAAAGGTCACTCCACAACTCATGTTTTATGACTTAGAAAGTTCAACGAGAAAGAAGGTGAGTTCTGTGGTAACTGAAACCGAGCAGGGAAGACCACAGGACTCTGCTCTCGGTTGTGCAGATGCAGTCAGAGAGGAGGCGCAGAGTAAGACCAGGACCAGGGAAATGTTTGACCAGCTCAGCGTAGGAGTGAGGGGCAGAAAAAGTGTTTGACTGAGTGGTGATGTGGCCAACAACCGGAGCTCATCTGTAACCAGAACGCACCGGGAAACTGACTGCTATTAACATCAGCGCTGTAATTCAGCACCGTTAACACACTTGGATTATTTGAGGACGTTTCTGGATTCAAAATTTCCAAACTGCGACACAAAATCTGCACCCATCTTTTGCACAACAGTTTATGAAAAGATTTCCAGCAGATATTCTGACAGAGATTAAGCTTCATTCAAGTATCCAATGGCAACATCGATTTTGCTAATGATTTTATCATCCACTAAAAGTTTAGACATTGAAACTATGAATTTACACAAACACTTAAAACAAGAAAGATAACCTATTTAATTTGATCCTTCCTGCTGCTGCTAAAATATTCTAACAAATTACTGAAGTTACATTCATGCCTTGGTAACAATATTTTTTTTCAGGTATTTTATTTTTCATAAACAGAATTAAAACAAACCATCAAAAAGTTGAAATTGAGAAAGAACAAAGAGGAGAAGAAGCTGAGACTTTCCCCACGTCTGGTCTTTATGGAAGAAGTCCTGCTTGTAGTTTGTCACAAACCATGTAGCAGACACAGTAAACATGTGACAGAAGGTTTTCTGGTTAAATGAGAATAAAAAATGAAAACATTTGGCAAAAATGCAACAATATGTGTGACATAAAAAAAACAACGCCGTGAACACACCAACCCCAATGCACCGAATGGTAGAGGTAGCATCATTCTGTGGGGATGGTGTTCTTCAGTGGGAATAGTGAACCTAATTGGAGTAGATGGAAAGATGGACAAGGAACCTGCAAAACACTAAAAGCTAAAAGATTGCAGGGTCACCTAAACATAGAGCTTCAACATTTTACTAAAGGTTGAAGGTGCTTTTATTTGACCTTTTATTGGGGCAACTCTGGAGCTTTTGTCATGTTTTGGTTTACTTGATTAACCCACATGCGCAGAACACACTAGAGAGACCAAGGTAAGATCAGTGGTTTATTATAAACACGGTGTAAAATGTGAAAGACATCCAGGATGGGACACTCGGGAGGGCGGAACCGGACCAATGGTCTTCCTGAAGAGGAGCACAGAAGTGAGAACAGAATGCCGGGAGGGAAACGGAAGTTCAGCGGTTCGAGGCCTTACTTGCTGGTGGATAAAGCGGAGCTGAGAGGGATAGGCAGCACGGTGGATCAGGGGTTGGAGCAGAGAGGACGGGCGACGGCGGCGTTGGAGGGCGGACAGGTGAGACAGGCTCTTCGGGAAACAAGGAGGATCAGGTTGTGTGGTCTCGATGATTCCTCCGGCCACAGGGAATCCAGACGGACAGGATGCCGGCAGCTCCGCGGCAACGAAAACCATTTACGAGCTAACACTCTGGCACAAGAGTGTTGACGATGTCCTCCTGAAATACTCCTCCCAACAAGGTAAGTGGCAGCAGGTGTGCCGGCAGGATCCGCCGACCACGCCCACCATGAAGTTCCTGAACGCCCCCTGGTGGAGAAGGCCGCAGGAACCTCCTCCAGTCCTCCGGAGATCCACAACAGCTTTAAGCATTGCACTCATTATAAACCCGCCATCAGACCCTGATAAAAGCATTTTTTTCCCCAGCAGTAAATTGGTGGTGAGACAGCAATAGCATCAAAATAGAGCTGGAGACGGTTTAGTTGAAAACACTGTCTCCACCCGTAATCAGAGTTTTATCCTTCTGGAAATGTTACATAGAAAACATTTTGGAAACACATGCTCTCCATAATTCATTTTCTCCATACTAACCAGACCTGGAAAACACTGTAGGCAAATGTCACTCTATTCTTTCTGCACAGAAGCAGTTGAAATCTTTTTAGCTCATAAAGCTAAATAATCCTCAGGCACACAACATGTTTCCATTGCATAGTAAGGTTTTACTTGGCACGGCGCTACACTGTGTTATTTTCCACTGCAGACAGAACCCTTTCAACCTGCGCAGCATCAGATGTTTACCATTGTGGCGTGCATGAAGGTGCAGTGACACAGAAGCATAACTTCCCTCAATCAGTGTTTGTTTATTTGATTACATTGTTCAAGAAGACATGTTCACTCAAAGTGACTTGCCAAAATAAACAAAAAATAAAGAAGTAACCATTTGGAGAGTTGATAAAACATGGAAATGCTCCGGTTCTCTGGTCATGCCCACAGGTGATGGTTCTCTCTCACCACTAAGTGTTTAGCAGCGTATTGATGTCATCGTGTTGACCCAGATCGACTCATTTGGTACTGTGACTGCGGTGTCAACAAAAAAAGCAGAAATTTCATGTGGTACTAACCACAATGGGAATAAATGCCAGGCTGTATCACACACAGATTTGTACTAAAACTGTTTCAATATATGATGAGTCACTTTGCTTGACTAGATAAATATTACTTCCTCTGTTAAGAACAAAAGTGACATTTATGAATAATTTCTAAGAAATTCCTTACAATTCCCAACTGCACTTAACATGGCATTCTGAAAGTCATGTGCACTTAGTTATCCAAGTAAGTACACATAGCTAGGTTTGTCACAGAAGCACATTTTTTGGACAAACAATTGTCCCAGAAATTATTGTGGTAAGCCATAATGCTGTTTTGAGACCATTTTCAATTAATATAATGGGAATGGCATAATAATGCAAGAACACATTCTCAACTAACAATACACTTTAAATTTTAAAAAATATTTAATTTGGAAGACATTTTAAATATCCAACAACAAATAAAATGAATTATGAAGTCTTTGTATGCAAAATTGTCCTAATAAGGGCTGGTTGAAACCAGTGTGCCAGACTGAAGACTTCTGTCATCCAGTTTTTGGTAGAAACTGGATGACAAACACCTAACAGACAGAAACTGTGCATCATTTGTGAAAGCATACAGCCTGCTGTCTGTGTTGCTCAGTGCAACATCTGCTACTTTTTACCAACATCATTTTTTGTGAAAAGACTGGAAACGCATCCAGTGGCTGGGGAAGTAAGTTGGACTACAAATCAAAAGCAGATTAAGATGTAAGAAAAGAAAAATAAACTTGAGTGAACCCCGGATACCACTCAGTCAGCATCAAAAGAAGGTATTCTGTGGATTATTTTTCAGCACGAGTGATATTTGATATAAAAACTTGGACTTTCTTACGGCATCTTCAGGGTTGTAACAATTCCTCGAATGATTTGAGTACCTCGATAACCAAAATTCCTAGAGGCAAATTATCTGCCTTGAAGCTTTGTTAAATTATCTTTTACTATCAAGCACACCATGTTTCTGCCGGGTGATTATTTGTGTTGCGCAACACTTTCACTTCCGCCTACAAGTTGTTGACAAATGTTGAAGGTTAACAGCATAATGTTCAAGTTCAGTAAGGGAATCCGGGGGGATTTCATTGACAGATGAAAATGTCCGGCTTTTTATCGTTCTTCAGGGGACCAATAAACATTCTTGAAATAACTGGCGCGATGCCTGGAATAGGACAGTCTTTCTCCACCCGGAGATGCTGCGTCGTGGCTGGTTCAGAGAGAATGGCGGCGAAGTGCGCCGAAGGTGTATGCATACAGGTGGAGCGGAGACTCATGCACATATAGATAAAACACACGAGGCTGCTTTAGCTGATGCTTAGCGTAGCTTTACAGACGAAACAGAAAATACATTTACCACCATCCAGGTAACAAAAAATGGGTGGCAGAGCACCCCGTGTGTATATACCTGGCAGATATGTTTCCGTGTGTGACGAAGGAGTCAAATTCTGTCGTTAACATGGACACAAAAACTATGAGTGGATGTGCAAAGTTAGAGTTTATCTATTAAATTTACTGAAGATTGTGTATTGTATTGTGTATTTATTCTACCTATTTTTAATTGCTATATTTTATTGTTTTTTGCTATTTTTCGTTCTCTGTACGGTGTCCTTGAGTGCCAGAAAGGCGCCTTTCAAATAAAATGTATTATTATTATTATTAAGATGGCTACATACACTAAAATTGGAATATAGACATTTTCTTAGAAGTGTCTTTGTGAGCCTGCTGCTTTATTATTAAACTGAATATAAATTGAGGTCTTTGTATGACTTTTGGCCTGGTTAACTTGAAGAGTGAGCTACAGGTACATTTTCTAAACTACAGAAAAGTAATTGTAGGGATGCACAAATATGAACACTTGGGTCTAAGTTGACATCCGATACTAATACTGCTGTTATGGCAGTATTTAAGAAAATTTTATTTAGTCATATTTTTTATTCAATTACTCAATTAATCATCAGAATAATCAATAGATTACTTGATTAATAAAATAACTGTTTGCAACAACCCTGGGCATCTTGCAAAAGGATTCACACCAGTTTAACTTTTCTACATTTTGTGGAGACCACAAACGTCTATGTTTTGATGTACTTTATTGGAATTTTTTTGTGCTAGACCAAAACAAAGTAGGAAATAATTGGAAAGTATAAGGGGAAAAAAACTAACAAATATTTTTTTATTTTTGAACAAAATAATGTAGATGGTAACCCCGCCTCTCCCCCGAAACGTTCCCTGGAGATAGGCACCAGCACCCCTCCCGGCCCCACCAGGGATAAAGGTGTTTGAAAATGGATGGATGGATGGATGGATGGATGAATGGATGGATGGATGGATGTAGATGGTATGGAATCTATTTGGAATCCACTTGTGCCCTGAGAAAAAAATCTGGACCAAACAAAACGGCAGACTGGGCAAGTTGAGAATGAATCAGAGAAGCAGTAAAGGAACCAACAGTAATGCGTGCTAAACATGAAAGAGGATTGTTTAGCTTGCACAACATAAAATGTAGTGGGCATGTTAGAGGAACGTCCGAAAACTGGTAACCATTACTCACTGCATACTTGCTCCAACAAGGAATTAAAAAGTGAAGCATTATATTGATAGCGTTAATGGTTGGAAACTCTGGGGGAGCTACAAAGGCTCAAAGATCAGGTGGGAAAGTGCAGCCTACACTCCATACACTGCCTCTAGGGAAATGTGGCCAAAAGGAAGCAAATGTTGAAAAGAAGTTGCAAAAACATCCAGTTTGCCAGCAGACACGTGGTGGATCCAATACAGAGTATATCATATTGATATTTGTTTGAGCTATTCATCCAATCTCAATGAGCTGAATAAGAACTTTAAAAAGTCACATCATTTACCCGTGTTGGCCTGTCATGTAAAATCTAAATACACAAATAAAAAAACAGGAATACCTTTACATGCAATTGTACTGCACAAGTAGATTGCTTAAAATAAAAGCTTCACACCGTCCTTATTTTTGAAAAAGTCATATTTATGCCATCCCACATCATTGTACTGTAGGCAGTAACAAGTTTAGGCAAAAGAAGGAACTGTAATTATAGAAAAGAGAATGCATTTGAGAATGTTTTTATAACAGCTCCTATTCATTTCACACATTTAATGGTTGAGTATTATAGGCGGATACTCAAGCGCCTATAATTTTTATTTCATTAGCACTGAAATAAAAAGCTATGCTGTTGTGTAAATGTTTTACATTTCTTTTTAATTATTTTGTTATTGCAATTAAAGAAAAGTGGTTTCAGATCAATATCTCTTTTCCTTCTTGCAGAGGAGCACATTTAAAAAAAAGACTGAAAATATCTAGTTAAGCAAGGTCAGAACCAAATCCTGATTTATTTGGTGCGAAAAAAGGCTAAAAATAGCATTGAAAAAGAAATTACACAGTTCTGTTTTCAGTCATCTCCTATGACTTCTAGTTAAATGCAACAACAAAAAGGGTGAAGAGCTTGTAAAGACAGAAGTGTTTCCTGATTTGCGTGGTACTTGGATTGAGTGAAACAGTGATGTCAACTGTGGGGAATTCACAGCTGCAGCCCAGCAGGATCTGATCTGGCCTCCCAAACTACCAAGAGGAACAGAGTAAGAAAGCACTGCATTTACAAAAAAACAAACAACAAAAAAACATTACACCTATCTAATATAAAGTCTTATTCCATTCAGGCGAAGGCGTTTCATATGTCAGGCAGTGTATTGCTTTCTGGGAAGCTAATGAGGACAAAATGTAAAAAAGCAACTCCACTCATTTAGTTACCCAAACTTCAACCAAACCAATAATGTTATGACAGAAGTACTGATGTATGAATATAAGAATTTGTTTGGTTTCTGGCACAAAGTTTATCTCTCTCTCTCAGTCAGACACCTTCACAGTTAGTTACAATGAAATAAGATGTGTGAAACCCAGTACAGGATACCATGGAAAACATTACAACTTTCGATGCCCACAATAGAAACAGGATCTTACCAAGGAAAGAAAAAAAACATTTCTATCCTCAGCTGAGGAAACATGACTCATTAGATGATATGCATAAGGATTAATGGGGAGTGACGCACACACAAAGAGTTAAACCAGAGCCAAATTCATTGTTAGGGATTTGATAAATTTCCAGGCGGAAGTTGAAATACTTAGGTATAAAAACTGAAAATTGAAGTGAAACTTCTACCTGGCCTTCTTCAGTGTATCAAACATAACGGCGGAAGCGTGATGGTCTGCTGGATCCAAGATCGGTGACTTACACAAACTGAACGGCACCTTGGACCAAAAGGGCTATATAAGTGTTTTTATTAGAGCAAATATGAATATGTTTTGAGTTTTATGCTTTTATCTTTTGAGATTGCACTTCCTGGCTAGCGCTGTTGTATAGCAGTTAGCTTGTCCCCCCAAGTACAGCAGGTAGAAATGATGAGAAAAAAGATTCCAGGCGTCATGTTTGGAGAAAACATCATCAGGCCAATGCTATCCATGAAGCATATTGGTGGCAGGGTAATACTATGGTGATTCTTTGCTGAATTTTTCAGCAGGACCATGACCCAAAAAGCACATGGCCAAGATCTGAAAGGAGTGGCTTCAGAACCACTCTGTGAAGGTTCTGGAGTGGCCTAGCTAGAATCCAGACTTGAATCAGATTGGAAACGTCTGTAGAGATCTCAAAATATCTGCACAAACGAATCCCATCCAACCAGATGAAGCTGGAGAAGAACTGCAAAGAAGAACGGGCCAAACTGTCTAAATTATTATTATTGCATATAATGAATGAAATTGAGCATGCACGTTTAATAACTTCATTGCCTTTAGCAAAACCGTCTAATTTAGAGTAGAAATGGTTAAAAAGCTTATGGTTATGACTGCCTAAGGTGACCTTTAGCAATTATTGTAGCTCTGCTGCGATAATATTAGACTGCTTAAGGATGTTCAATATGAACGCGGCACCTTTCCACTCTGCTGCCTTTAATCCCCTCACTCTCTATATATGTATACCTAAATGTTGATGCCATTAACTAGGTTTTCTTCCACACAGCAGAGATTCCTAGCCAGCTCATCTTGTATATGATGAGCTATTTTCACCAATCTAAAGGAAGAATAGAACTTGAAACTAATTCAAGATTTTTTTTGTAATATAGAGTCAACACTGAGCTTTAGAATTGAATTAGAATAAAATTTAATTAAACTGCAATAAACTAAACTGAATTGCACCTTGTTACCAGAAGCAAAGTTAATATATTACCCCCACTTTGTCATATAGCCCTTAGTTGGGAATTGGTTAGTAATTAAACTGAATTCCACTCCGCTATGTGGAATTTCCCACTCTATTTAGTGCGTCTCATTCCAATTGAATATATCAAACAAATTTTTTTCAGTTTATGGAGACCTGCATTATGTATTTGCTAAGGTTTTCCTGGGTTCCTATACAAATCTTCCAGAAACAGATGGTATAATTACCATCTGTGGGGAAAAGAACTACAAGTTCCTGTACTAAAATTAACACAGGATTTTACAGTGCAAACATTAAAGTATATGACAGTTATAAATCTAACAAGAAAAGAGCCCCATTGCGGGCTCTACACAGAAAATAACAGGATGTTAATATGCTTTAACAACAACAAAAAAATGTTTTGTCACAGTTTTCATGTCAAATAAGAATGTATATTGACAGTGGTGGAGAGGAGGACACTGAAGAAGGTTCTGTCTATTATGGACAATAAACAGCACCCTCTCCACCACATAGTGGACAGACAGCGGAGCACCTTCTCACATAGACTGCTCCAGGTCCGCTGTCGTAGGGACAGATACAGGAAATCCTTCCTGCCACATGCCATCTCACTGTACAATAAAAGCTAAATCACTGTTCTGCACTAATCAGTCCAATTTTGCACAACTGCACTGTGGCACACTTGCTGTACATATATTTACATATACATATCTGCATTTTTTTTAAATCTTTGCAAGGACTGCTCTTAAGTTGCTTTTTATATTAACAGCATTGTATATTTTTACAATTTATAGCATTTTATATTTTATTTTTTATTTTATCTACAACTACTACTCAGTGGTAGTTGTTATTGTGTCTTGTCTCTATGCTGTAACTGCGAAGTAATTTCCCTGCTGGGATGAATAAACTACTTCTATTCTATCCTATAGCAGCTGACGATTATGGCCTTTTTAATATAAACCCATTTTCCTAAATTTAGTTCCATTTAGATGAGGCTAAAAACAACTATTTTCATTTCTTATTTATTGATTCACTCTGTTGCACACACTCTCTCCAAACAGCTCTGAAAATGTGTTCCCTAAGGTTCATTTGGAAGATTTAAACTCATTTAAAGTACTGAATAATTTACATGTCTATAACTACCCTGTTAAAAAACGAACAAACAAAAAAACAATAAGTCATAATGATGCAAAAAGAGCTGTGCAAAAGCAGCTCACCAAAGCAGAAATTAACCAACAATACATGGCGACTTCCTGTTTGTTGTACTTCATCAGATGAAACCTGAAACTAAAACACACTTCCTTTGGAAGCTGTACTGCTTACGTAGGTTCTCTGTTTTGACACACAACCTATTTATGGTTGCAGCATAACCCAGGGGTGACTGCTGTTGTCTGGTTGAAGAAATTCCTGTCAAAGTTTACAAAACCACCTTAATGTTGAAATGTAGTTACTATGTCAGACTAAGATTTGATCGATAGAATATCACTGAAAAGTTATAACAGTAAATAAATTGAAAATGAGAAATTCATGTTAACAGATTAAATATTTATAAGCGTTTAATTCATTTAATTTTGAATTTTATTGCTCACAGGTGATAAAAACCCAAAATTCTGCTGCACAGAAAGTTAGGGTATTACGGTACATAAGACTAAAAAAATGATTTTCAATGCAGAAATGTTAGCCTACTGTAACATATTTTCATGCTTTGTACAGCATGTGACAATAATTAAAGTAGTAATTATTGCTAAAGGAGGCCTAACTAATGCTGCCATGACAGCAGCTACAACCTTCCCTTTAAGGTTGTAGTTATTCCTACTGCTTTTTCTACCACTTTTTCCTTTCACTCAACTTTCCAGCAATAACAGATGTCCATGTTTGCATACAGCCTCCTAGTTAAAGTTATCCTTTTTTAGGATGTCAATTATCTTTCCTAAAAACTGTGTGGTCATGATATTTTAGCATGCAGAAAGTGTTTTACCGTGTGGCAGTGTGATGCTGGCCCCGTCAAGGATGGCCTGAGCCAGTAGGTGGTCATTACTCTCAAAGGCACTGGCCGCAGCTCGCAGCGCATCCCAGATCTCCTTCCGGCCCTCGAATGCTGGCGCCGTATCCCAGAACTCATCTCTTTTGCTCCGCAGCTGGCCCTCTGTCATCGGGTAGTCACTTTTCCATTTAGGTCGCTCTCTCTTCAGGGGCTGGTTACGGCCTAGAGCCACTGAAGGCAAGGAAACGAGAGAGGGATTAGACAGGAAGCGAGATCAGAAAACCAGACGGACAGAAGGTAGGAGAAGGAGAGGAACCAAAAGGAAAAGACAGATATGACTAAGAGACAGAGTAACATGGGACTGATGGAAAGCAAGCGATATAAGAAAAAGATGTTTAAGGAAATTATCAAGAAAAGAGAAATAACTAAAAGCAAAAATGAGAACAAATGGAATGCAAAGATCTTAAAAATCAATAAAAAGGGGGTTGCACATACAATGCTGGGAAAAGCTATTTGTTTCTTACAGATTTCTTCTGTTTTTCTTTTCTTTGTCAGACATTTGCATGAAACAAATTTTAATATCAAACAAAAATAACCTGAGTAAATAAAAACGGCAGTTTTTAGTTTTGGAAATAAAGATTCAATCCTCACCAGCCTGGCCTGAAGTGAATGAGTAACTGACCCCTACAACCGTTAACTAGTTGTGCCACTTTTTGGGGCAACAACTGCCATCAATTGTTCAAAATAACAGTCAATGAGTCGTTCGTGTCTCTATGGAGGAACATGGTCCTCTCTTATTTGCAGAATTATTATAATTCAGTCATAATGGATGGATTTCAAGCATGAATTGCCTGTTTAAGATATTGTCACAGGCCACTCTAAAATAGGGGTGGGTGATATGGACTTAAAGTTTTGTAACATCATTTTACAGTACTGTAGTGATAACAATAAAAGTGACAATAACTATTTATTACTTCTTTTAGGTAACTTTAGGTGACTGAATGGTCACAAATACTGCTCTTAAAAAAGTGTGTAATAAGCTTCCAGTCACATACAGTAGTATTTTATATCACAGTAACTGCATTTAATCATTTTTTCAAATTTATTTATATTTATTGATGCTCTCAATGAAAAAGAAAGTGGAGACATTTGTAAAATTATCAATCGCAATTATACAAATGGATCTTGGGGGATTTTAAACATCATTAATTGAAATTTATTGTGACAACAATAAATCTAAATTTTGACAAAACGTTGATCACAATAAATGATAATACAATAAATGCCCAACCCTTCTATAAAACCCTTGTTTAATTATTTTGAGCCTTTCAGAGGTGGATTTGTCTTCCTGAGGTTATATTCCTTCCATACAGAGTAGCATTCTTTTTTCTGAAAAGCTTTGATAGTTTTATGCCAGAACAAGATGCATTTTCACAAAATTCACCTTGTGTCTCATCACTCTAAAGGCTTAGGAATCATAAAGATTTTTTTGGCAAATGTGAGACGGACCTTGACTGCTTTTTCTTTTCTTGGTAGTTTTAGCTTTGCAACACCCTAACAGATCCATTTTTTTGCAGCAAGACAGACCAAACGGAAGGCCATTAGTGCTGCACTGCTGCAGATGCGTTTGGAAACTGATAAAAGTATTTTTTGTGGGATAGTTGTTTCTGGGAAGGTCTCACTAATTGTCTGTAATGGGTCTGTCGTTAAGCCTTAGAAATGGTTTTGTCATCTTTTCCGGAAATCAATGACTTTGTCTCCAATCTGCTCTGCTTTTTTTTTTTTTGTCAAGTTCTTTTCAAGTGATTCGAAAAGAAAGTAATTATCTTTTCATAAATTGGTCTGTACAAGTTTCACCCGTCATTGTAATAATTATAATATTCATTTTAAAACTTAATTTTGCATTTACTCAGGTTCTCTTGTCTGATATTAAAAATGGTTTGATGAGTTGAAACATTTAAAAGAGAGAAAAAAAACGGATATATTTTTATTACGGCACTAGAAAATAACGAATCACTTTTCTCTTTTGCTCTGGTACTCAGCTGAGCGTTGCAGACTGAATTAACAAGTTATACACCATTAGTGATGTGGAGCATGCAGCCAGAATAAACTGAGCTAAAGCTAAGAACGATACGTTCCAAACCCAGTTAAAATGTTAGGATAATTGCAGCAAACAGAGGTCCATCTGCAGCAGAATGGCTGATGAATAACACCATCTGGATCACCACCAAACACGACACAGGTACAGGACAGTGTTTGTGTGTGTGTGTATCCAAGTACACAACAGAAAAGAGAAGAGGATCAAGGTGTAGAGTTCCACCCACTGCTGGTACACATGTACTCTGATCAAATAACACGTTCAACTTCAGACTGCTTATAGTAAACAAGGCCTCAAACTGCCTGACCCTTTAAGTTCAGCTACTAAAGGTTATGCAGAATTAAAAATTTTACTTACATATATCATCCACAAAACTACTTCATTATGATCCACAATCAGAAAAGCATAAATTAGTTTCTCAGTAGAACTGTTAATATGTTTTTAGAAAGGAAAGCAGATGGATAATTACAAAATATTCTTTATGCAGATGTTTGAGTTACTTTGATGAAGTTAAATAATTCTAGGACTTACTTCTACCCGACAGAGCCCAAAGAAGAATTTCATTTGGTGGCTCACTTTCAGTTCATGAACCAAAACAGAACAACATGTTGCCTTTGAGTCAATTGACACCTTTATCAGATGTGTGTAACCAGTTCAGTTCTACACATTATCACTTTGTGCCCACTGAAACCCTGGCGTTGTAAGTTTTTTTCTTTTATTTCAGGTAAGTATTTTCAGAATATATTGTATATTTTTGAATATATTTCGGAGATAAACTGACATAAAATAATCAACAGTCGTGTATACTTTAATTTAATAGTATATTCTTATGTGAAATGTTGATATTACACTCTATATCCATTCAATTTGGTTCTGATACCAACTGGGGATGTTAACGATTATGAAATATGACCTAATCAAACAAAAACCATCAGACTAAATCTGATACCATCAGATTTGGTCTGAAACAAATCTGTTGGTATGAAACGTCCAAAACTGCAAAAATATTAAACAGTAAAATGACCAGCAATCAACCGTGCCTAACTGTTTGGACAATTTGCACTAATCATATCATACTTACAAAGACAATAAATGTACAAACCCTGTTTTAAGTACATGGATATGGAATTGACTACTGGCTCAATCTCCAGTCCTTAAAGGTTGGTTTCTTGCAACATCCTAGTGTGTTCTGGTCCAACACACCTGAATCAAATGTCTCAATTACTTCCTCAGCATGCAGTCATGCTACACAGTGTCCTGCTAATGGCCTCATTATTTGATCCAGTTGAGTTGAAACAGAGACACATCTAAAAGTTGCAGGACACTGAAAATAAAGGAGTGGAGTTTGAGTCTTCTGGTTTATTTTACAAAATGGAAACGTCTATGTATGAAATGGCAGTACGAGCTACCAAAGGGGACTTACATATGAATATTGAGTGAACTGCATTCTATAATTTCAAATGTTTTTTTTTTTGCTATACACCAAAACTGATATGATAGATCATGTCAAGATTTAATTTAGTTCAGCACAGAGCTGCACAATATATAGAATACCATTCATCAGTGCTGTATCAGTTTCTGCAATATGAGAGTCGCACTGCTTTGCTACAATATTCAGCAAAGTAAAATATTTTGTTTTCCATGCATTTCAAGCTTCGATAGGAAATAATAATATATTTGGTCAATTGGACCTCCAGTGTTTTCAATGAGGCTTGTAATGTCATCAGGGTGATGGAAATATTAATATTAAGAGTGAATACAACTATTCACTCTTAATCACAAACAAGAACACAACTGCAATAGTTTACATTATTTAACTTTTTGTTGTTCTAATGTCATACACCACTTTTTAAAATGGTTTAGAGTAGCTCTAATGGGAAAAACCATTAGACAACGTCCTCAAATATGCACCATGGTTTTATTTTTAGAGTAACACAGCATCAGGAACGGCACAATTAGCTATCAACTATAATTAAACAAGGGAGCTTCATAGAGTTTTGGGAAGGCATTTTTGGATTTGAAGCAAAACACAATCAGAGCTTTAGTATTAGCCCACTTTCTAGTTCAATTTTCTGACTGTATCTCAGAAATGTATCTTCAAATCCTATTTGACTTGGTTGTTTTTCAGTAACTGACTGTAAATCATTTAGAGTCAGTATTTGTAAAATTTAGATTTCACTAGCTTTGTAAAAAAAAACGACAAAGATGTCTGATTTGCTTAGAACAAAATTGTTCAGTCCTGCAATGGCATTTGTACACCTTTTGTCACACAACCAAAAACCTGGATGTATTTTATTGGAGTTTTATGTGACAGACCAAAACAAATTAGTGGAGTGAATGGAAAATAATAGAAACAGTCTCATAAATACCAAAGAAACACAACTTTAACACAACCCACTGTCCTCACTATGAAACATGGTGTTGGCTGCATTATGCTGTGAAGATGCTTCTCTGCAGGAGAGGAAAATGGGAAGATGGATGGAGCTGGAGGTTGCAAAAAAACTTTGTGTTCGTCTGTCACATATACTCTCAAAATGCAATGAAGTTTATCTTTGTAACTTCACAAAATAAGCAGTGGAAGGGTGTGAATAAGCTTTCACAGCTCATGACATACATGCTATATGCCACCAGTTCTGAAGGTGTCAAGTACTGACAAAGCAGAAGTTGAACGTGTCGCATTCAGCTGTTAATAGAGATGCAGAAGCAAAGAGGAAGACATACAGGAAATCAAGCTTTATCTTTGCATCTCTACGTGCTCAGCCTCCTCCCCCTCTTTTCCCAGATCGGTGTCCCAGTCTGTAATTAAAATAACTCAAAGGCTGGCTGTGGATCCCCTCCTCTGATAGAGCAAACCAGGAAACTATCCCACAAACTTCCCACAGCTTCACTGAACTCTTTATTACATGAACCTACAACCTGAAGTCAGTTTCAGTCATGCTTTAGTGACTACTTATTCATCACTGTGTAAGGAAAACTGTTTATTGCACCACTACAACAGATGTGTATGGTGCTAAAAAAAACCCTCTCTTTACTAGTAAACTGTTGCAATACGTTGTGGACACCTCCTTCATTCTCTTTACTTTAAAGTTCAAATCATTATTCATTTCCACTTTAAAAAAAAGCCCTAAATGTAGCTAATGGGAGCTTGAGTTGGTGCCCAATTTAAATCACTCTGAATCACTTCAGAGCTTCTCTGCATGCCCCCGATGACTGTGACCCATATTTGTTGTACATACAGCAGCTAGCAAGCTAACTAGCTCCGTTTTAGCCGGCTAGCTCAGTCAACAGCAAAGAACAAAGGGAGACATCGCAGGATACTGAACAGGGTTTAGTTTGCAGAGTAACGAAGCTGGCACAGCGCCTGCTCCTCGGTTTCTATCCCGCTGCGTGGACGGAGACACCGAGCCCGTCTGAGGCTCCGGTCTGGCTCCGGATATTATAATGGCAGGAAAGGAGACCTCCAGCCAGGACAGCATGCAGAAAGCCTGCAGGGGGAAGCCCATCAAACAGCCAAACCTTCCGCTTACTAAACTGTAAGAGCCCGCTAAGTTACCTCCAGTGCCGTCCGAGTTCTCGTTTAAGCTGCCCGAAGAGTCGTGGTGGCTCCCGACACAGCCACCCATGGATGTTTCGGCGGAGCAGCCCGGGTTAGGTAGCTCACCCCCCGGCCCACAGCTAGAGCTACATCCACCAACCCCCCTCCTCTCAGTCTCTCTCTCTTTGCTGTTTTCTAAGCTTCCCCCCTTCCTGTCTTCTCTTCCTTCACTGTCTCCTATTCTGTCCTCCCTTCCCTTCTTCCCTCTTTCTATTTCTCAGCAACTGCGCAGTCCTCCTCTTGTGCTTCATCCCAGAAGTAAAGAAAAGAGGGTTCACATGGTTACAAGGTGACTGAGAGAGGAATGAAGGAGGAAAAAATAAAGAGAAGCAGGAGGAGACTCAACAAAGGAGAAGTGCACTATAAGAGAAAAAATATATGCGGTCTTCTTTAGGGCACCAAGTGTTTGCTCTGGTGATGGTGAAGATAATCCATTTTGACACATCTGCTGTCATGTTTTGTGAGAAGCTGTTTGCTGTCCTGATGAGGGCATGCCAAAATACTTAACCTTGTGTTTTTGAATGTCAAGGGAGCCCTCCTGCTGTTATACTGCAGTGGCTCAGTTTCACATTAACAAATGGGACTGGCTCTGCTTCTTTCTGGGTCTCTGTGGTGATTGTTGGATTTTACTTCGCAAAGATCAAACACTATTTTGGTCGGTAAAGTTAATTCTGGTTTTGCATCTCAAATAAATTTGGTTAAATTTGGGATAGGAAGATATTAGTTGAGTTTCCACCATTCATATGTGTTTACTCTAATTAAATGTGAAAGAATTGCTGTGGGTTTTGTTTTTTACACTGCTTTGGCTCCACTTCAATGCATTTTAACGGGATTTCATGTGCTTAACACAAATTTGCGCATATTTGTTAAGTGGAAGTAAAACAAGACATGGAGAAAATCTTTTAAAATTGCACAACACATGTAGGCCTCATTTAGGTCCCTCTTTTTTACCCAAAGTTTTTCTGCATCAATCTGATTAAATTCAATTCAAGTTTACTTTATGAAGGATAGCACAGTAAACAACAAAATAATTGTTGTTTGTATGTATGTGTTATGGCCACATGCTAATTTGCAAACCTGGTCCTTGATTGGACCTTTTTTTGGTCTATAAAAATATGTATATTATTGTGTCTCAAATAAATTTGGTTTTATTTTGGTTTAGGAAGACATTATTGTTCAATGCAATTAATACAGCACCACCATGTAACATGCAGCCCATTTCCTACTCATATGGGTCCAACATATAAACACTGGCTAGGTCTTAGTATTTGTCCTGACCAGTTTGCACTTCTAGATAATTTTCTGCCCGTTTTCTTTGGGAAATAGCTTAAGTTCAGTCAGACTTGATGCACTGTGCCTGTAAACTCCAGTTTCCAGTCTGCCATAGTTTCTCATTTGGATTTATTTCTGGACTTTGAGCCATCCTAACTTAAATTTGCTTTGATCAAAAAGATTTTATTGAAGTTTGTGCTGTATGTTTTGGGTTACACTGTAATCATTATTAGGGCTGCAAAATATTAGAAAATGTTGTAATGATTAGAATATTGGTTAATATAGAAACAATATCTGGTACGATATGTCCGAAATTTTCTTCTTTATCCTTTTTATCGTCTGTGTTTCACACACTTTGTGACCGTTAGCATTTTAAACAATGTCATTTGTGCCTGGTGTCAGCATCTGTTGCTGGCAAAACATTACATTAGCATGTAAAATGCAAGTTTATTGTCCTTCAAATATGGTGGCAAGATAATATATGGTAAAAACTTCATCGTCCATAAAAATGGAAATTTGGTTTACAATAAGCATCTCATGATAACTTCACATATCAAACAACATCATAAACAGTCAATACAATAATTTAAAAAGAAAACTAGTTTGTGATTTGCAATAATGTGTTCAATTTGATGGAGTATGGCACAAAGGAGTTCTTGTACCTGCTCATTCTACAACAAAAAACTGCAAATTGTCTCCCAGAAGGCAAAAGTTTAAATTTACAGATCAACACAAGCAACTCCTGCACTCTAGACAGTTCTTTGCAAAATTAATTTTATACATAATGATTTTGCGATGACAATAAATATGTAATATGTTGTGTAGCCCTAACCATCATGTTCCCCCATGTTTTGTATGCCAGCCAAAATGCTTAATTTTGAAATTTATTGAAGGCTCCTCTCCTTATATTCATTCACCTTTACATTTTATTTTGTTTGTCATGTTGTGAGCATCTTATGCTGCAGCATTAAAAATCTTTACTTCTTTTTTGTTGCGTATATTTCAAAAATTAATTCAGTCCTCGTAGTTAAACAACTCTCTTCTCTTCACACCAGATGAACAAACTCCTCTCTGGGGACTATCTTTAGGACAGTCTTAAAGTGACTTGGAAGTAATTTGACACGCCAGGACAGACACACACATATACTAGGAGGCACACAGTTGTTAAGCTACACACTAACCCCCACCCCACACACACACACAGAATAGCAACAGGATAGGAAGGGTAATTTTACAACAATGCTGTCTGGAATTACAATTATTTCCCATTACTGGGAACTGAAGAAAGATGTTTGTGCAGGCCAGAGCTTTCTTAGAACCCCCAAAAGAGAATTGCATGTTGTCAGTGACGCCATGTGAGCTCATGCCTTAGTCTTTTATCAAGGTCAGAGCAGCAGATTTAACTGGATCTTTTGTACTGCTTTTAGCATAAAAGATTCCTGTTTTTTTGCACAGACTGATTCTCTCCTGTACAGAATAATTTTACAATGTTATTTTTTGAGAAGAAGTGTAGCTTGTCAGAAACTGAGTGGTTCAGCGTCCACTTCCTTTTAAAACAAATCCTGAAGAATCAGCTGAAAGTTTCAAATGAGTAGTTGTGTCACTGTTTAGATATTAAACTATGAGCGGTTTGTCTTAAATTGTCTTAAATCTTAAAAGATTTAAGACCCTGATAATGTAGGTGAAATATTACTATTATGTTATTAGTGTTTACATCAAAAGCATGGAAAATGTGATGAGTGAGAACCACATTGACCTCTTGTGACTTTATCTAATAGACAGACATACAGTATATTGATTGACAGTTGGCACAGCCTCTCCTTGACTCCAAATATATTTTTGTCACTACAAATTGTTTCTGCGTAGGACATTATGGATTATTGATATGAAGTGGCTGCAAATTTTAGTCAAGCTCGAAGGTTTCAATTTTGGAATATGATCGAGGCTTCATTTGTACCCTGTTAGTTCATTTTGATGTCTTGGTGGTTCCTTGGTTGTCCCTAACCAGTTTATATTCATTTGAGAAGACACTTGGGTCAGACAGTTAAAATGTGGTTACGTCTTGGTGTTCTAACAAGTCAATGGTCTGAAATAAAGCCTGCTTTGGAACCAATAAAGTCGGCTAGCATTAAGCTTTTTGAAATGACCCTGAACCCCAACCATTTTAAACATTTGTGAACTTGGCTTAACAAACTGTGGTAGAAAATCAGCAATTGCAATAAACTACATGACTGGATACTGGAATGGTCAACATTATAGTTAGGATTATGCAAAAAGCTTGCTGCTTCTCTTGCAGCTTTCCGAAGGACATTCAACAGCATCTTTGTAGGAATGTAGGTATACATTAGAGGGTGTGTATATAATTTGGATCATGCATGGATTGGTATTGTAGATATCATGACATCAGAATATGTCAAATGCCAATGACATATTCTGATGTCAAATGCCAACAGCTACACAGATAACACTCAAGCTCCACAGTGATTTTAGATAAATAGCAGGTATTGTGGTGTTTAAATCAAACAAACTTTTATTATTATTGAGTTCAAGCTTCAGACAGTGTGATTCATTAGAGTCTAGTCTGCCTGTTCTTGTTTTCTTGTTTGCTCTTTCCCTGCTTGTTCATTGCTCAGTCAGTAGATGGTGCTGGCGAGATTGAAAAAGACACCTGAGCCCTCTTTCCATGATATTGTATTTACATGTGTGTTTATGTATGAAACAGCTTAGAAAACTCATGTTTTTAAGCTTTATTAAATCCATCAGAATCCCTAAATCTTCTTAAATTGGAGTAATGTATAACACATGAAACATAGTTAATCTGACTGATATTTTCCATTGACAGGAAACATCCATTCCTGTCCATTTCCTAACAGTGCATGTAGCACTGTTGTGTAATGGATGGGACTTTTATCACGTGAAGCATACTGGTTAAAAGCAGAACATTGCAAATAACCACAATGGCTGTTCCAACTGCAGAAACTGTAATTTTATGCAAGCAGACTAGTCTGCTGCCACTTGTACATTTTTTGAGTTCCTCTTTCTTCATAAAAGAGCTAAAGTTGTTTTTTGCATTATTGAGCAAAATTGTGAAATGCTCTTTCAACCTTTTCTTGTTAATAACTTTTTACATTCTCTTTCTTCCTCTTTCTGCCTGTCTCTTGTAGAGCAGCAGATATTGAGGTTAATAGGATTGCCCCTGACTGATTGATTGATTCTCAACTGCCATGCAGCGGTCTGAAGTCTGCAGACTTGCATCTGCTCTATTATCTGTCTCTGAGGTTCCAATTGTCAAAGCGTTTAATGATGTTCACTGCCCCATCTGTGCTGAAGACGGGCCTGTCTGTGGCCCCATTGATTTATTGTTATCTTCCGAGTGTTCCCAGCTTTTACTCCCCAGCCTCAGAAGGGCTGCATAGAAACGGGGTTCGTTTGAACTTTTTAAATCAACACACGGCCACACAGTTGATTGTACTTTCATTGATTTACAATTTCACACCTAGTCTTAACCAGCTGCAGTCCTCAACCATTTCACCAGCGCCACACATTTCAAATAGAGCAATGCACAGAAAGGAGACTGAGATGAAAAGGATGAGGATTTGAAATCTAAATGGAAAGTGGGAGAGGGGAGATGATAAACAGCCCAGCCACGACGAGATTCAGGTCAATCTGGCCCCTTGGGATAAAAGTGGCATGTGGTTGAAGATGCTCGAGATAGTGCTGAGAATAAAAGGACTGGACCAATTTTTGGCCGAAAGTCAATGGATGACAGGAGGTGACTAAATGTGCTGCAACAATTTACAGTATCAGAACCATTTAACCTTTTCTAGAAGATTTTTTAAAATTTTCCTTGTATACTTTCTTACTGAAGTTTTCATGCTCCTTAATTTTTTTCTACTTATCTGGAATTAAATGTGATACACCAACACAACATAGAGAATAGTTGGGAATTGAAAGTATATTTAATTTATTTTAATTTATTTATTTTAGATTTAATTATTTTTTACAAATAACATTTGAAAAGGAAGAAAAGTATTTTCGCAAACACTCAATTGTATTTAGGTTTGAACTTTGACTGACCTGAACTTTCTAACACACAGCTTTGACCTAAATCATTCCTTTGCAGCGCTAAATGTACCTTTCAATTAATCAAGTTTATTTGTATAGCACATTTCAGCAACAAGGCAATTCAAAGTGCTTCACATTATAAAAAACACAAAAGTACAAAGTCCTAAAATACACCATACAGACAACAATTTTGAAAAAAAGAAACAAAAATTACATTTTGATGAGTGCAATGTTTCACTTATTATGGTTCAAAAGCAACTTTAACTGGTCTAGATTTAAAGGAACTCAGTGTTACAGATGGTGCATTCATAGTGATGTCCCATGTTTGGCTTGTGGCAAATTGCAAACATGATTTCTTGTGGCTTTCTTATAAGAATGTGCTTCTTTTTGTCACCTCTATGAAGAGCTAACTTCTGAAGTGTTTGATAAATGGTTGTTATGTCAACAGATTCTCTTTCCTGCAGCTCCTCGAAAGCAGCAATAGATCTCTTGGCTACTTGTCTAATAAATGCTTTCCTTGTCTGGTCTGTTAGTTGATATAAACAACTGTATTTTTGGGAGATTTTCAGTTGTGTAATACTATTTCTGTTCCTGGATAACGGGTCAAACAGTTCTCTTTAAAATGTTTAAGCTTCGGTTGTTGTTTGAAAACCTGACCTTTCTCTAAATGTTTCCACAAATGTATCCTTGACCTGACTGCTGTGTTTCTTAGTCTTCTTAAGTTTGTACATTTATTTGTACAACAATGTTCACTAATAAACCTGAAAGGCTTTCAGGAAACACCTGCATTTATACTGAAGATTAAGGGATAAAGAGAGCTGAATACAAATGCACGCCACACAAAATTTTAGAAAAATATACAGTACAGACCAAAAGTTTGGACACACTTTCTCATTGATTCAATGAGAAAGTGTGTCCAAACTTTTGGTACTGTTTATGTATTTTTTTTCTTTTATAACAATGCACAGCTATGATTTCATTATATACATTATTCAAATAAAATATATAGATGTGCTTGGCTGTATCATAAAATGTGTAAATCCCAAACACTATGAATACTTGTCAAAGTATTATAAATCAACCTACCTGACTGAATTTACCACTTGACTCTGGTCCATCTGAAAAACAGTTGCAGAGATGCAGGAAATTTAATGAGCACTTAAACCAGACAGTCAGGAAGTTACCAGGTGATGCAACTCAGATCTTTTTGCATGTGTAGGAATATAAAATATGTTTTGTTAGTTTCATATGCTGTTTATCATTCCTGGAATGATAACATGCATCCAATTTGAAGAGGTGTTGTGTTAATTTCTCTGCTCAGCCTCCATTAAACCTTAAAGTACCAAGGTTATGGCTCAGGGGACTGTGGAGGGAGGGAGGCTGCGAAAGGAATGAGTTTACCTCGTCTTACTAATTTTGGGCATTGACTGTTGCGGTACTGGTGGCTTCATATATCTTATGGTTCCAGACCCTGCCTTTCTCTCTTTTGTCGTCTCTGCATGTCAAAGCCCAAACATGGACTTGATTTGTTATATTAGAGCTCAGTTATACAGAGACGCGTCTGTTAGTTGGTTGTGTTCTCAGCTCCTTCATCCAATCCCAGACTGCACATGCCCCACTTTGCTCTGTAAACACAGGTGGAATCCCTTTTTGTATAAACTATGGCATTCATTGCATTACATAGCTGCACGTGTAACCTCACAGTTATTCATCACCAGTTTTCAGGACAAACATTTTTGCATAACATCTTTATCTGGTGAGTCATTTAGGCCAGTGTCATATTTTAGGAGGTTAACCGCTTGATAGAACTGCTAACTTGGAATACAATAAATAAAAGTTTCAAATGGCACAAACTTACTAAACCACTGAAGCAGCATCCTCATTGTTCACAGTGAAGCAAGTTTAACATCAACATGGTCTGACCAAAAAATAATCCCCTGTACAGAAATCAAATTGCTTTCAAACCCAACAAAAATGTGCAGCTACCAACTTGAATAATACAAATCCTGCATTTGTATAAACTATTATTTCTGATAAAAAAGAATAGTAAGACATTATGACAAAATAATGTTGGGAAAGGTGTTATATTTCTCTGCAACTTGCAGTGAAAATCACAAGGACTGATTTAGTGAAATGATTCTTCCGCTACACAAACACAAATGTCACCATCAGCTGCACTTTGTTTTCAGCATTAATAAAATCTCGTGGAGGCACAGTACCACCCTGAACTGAGACACACACAGTGAAGACAAAACACTGGTATATTAGGCAGTGTCACCATGAATATGTTGTCATTTAGTTGAAAGAACAGCTGTGTCAAAGGTCAACTCCCCAGAGGGAGTGGAGGAGCAATGCAAGCACAACAGCCAGGTGACATTTAAGCTTTGATCTTAGATTTAAGGTCCTACTTCTGCCATTTTTACAGGTTTCATAAAAGGATTTTGTGCAGTGGTTAGGAGAAATGACAAAGTTTAAAACAATGATGAAATATAGACAGGAAATAAAATTGAACAAACAAAACCAATTAGTTATTGATTTTAAAACACATCAAAGGAAGAAATGACCAATTATTAAAATACATTAGAATAAACAGTAGTGGCATGTCAAACATATATCAGACAAAAACATTCTTTTCATGTTTTTTCAAGCTGAGCACAGCTGCTATCCACATGGAGGCCCCATCTGCTTCCATATGAGTGTTTTTGTTATTTCACTTTCGCATATTGTTCCTCAATATCAAGTCCCTGTATGACCGGTGTCAGAGTCTGGTCCGCATTGCCGGCAGTAAGTCAGGCTCGTTTCCGGTGAGAGTTGGACTCCGCCAGGGCTGCCCTTTGTCACAGATTCTGTTCATCACTTTCATGGACAGAATTTCTAGGCGCAGCCAAGGTGTTGAGGGGATCCAATTTGGTGGCCTTAGGATCTCATCTCTGCTTTTTGCAGACGATGTGGTCCTTCTGGCTTCATCGGGTCGTGATCTGCAGCTCTCGCTGGAGCGGTTCGCAGCCGAGTGTGAAGCGGCCGGGATGGGGATCAGTGCCTCCAAATCCGAGGCCATGGTCTTGAGCCGGAAAAGGGCAGAGTGCCTTCTCCAGGTCAGGGGGGTGTCCTGCCCCAAGTGGAGGAGTTCAAGTATCTCGGGATCTTGTTCACGAATGGGGGAAGAAGGGAGCGGGAGATCGACAGGCGGATTGGCACAGCGTCTGCCATCAAGCGGGCGTTGTATCGGTCCGTCGTAGTGAAGAGAGAGCTGAGCCAAAAAGCGAAGCTCTCAATTTACCGGTCGATCTACGTTCCCACCCTCATCTATGGTCATGAGCTTTGGGTCATGACCGAAAGAACGAGATCGCAGATACAAGCGGCCGAAATGGATTTTCTCCGTAGGGTGGCTGGGCTCTCCCTTAGAGATAGGGTGAGAATCTCAGTCATTCGGGAGGGACTCAGAGTAGAGCCGCTGCTCCTTCACATCGAGAGGAGCCAGTTGAGGTGGCTCGGGCATCTGGTCAGGATGCCTCCTGGACGCCTCCCTGGTGAGGTGTTCCGGGCACGTCCCACCGGGAGGAGGCCCAGGGGAAGACCCAGGGCACGCTGGAGGGACTATGTCTCTCGGCTGGCCTGGGAACGCCTCGGGATTCCCCCGGAGGAGCTAGAAGAAGTGGCTGGGGAGAGGGAAGTCTGGGCCTCACTTCTGAAGATGCTACCCCCGTGACCCGACCCCGGATAAGCAGGAGAAGATGGATGGATGGATGGATATTGTTCCTCATACTTTTTTGCCTTTTGTGGCAATGTTCAGAAAAAATCGAATAATTTGACTTTGTATTATTAGATTTTTCACTTTTGTTATTTTTGTTCTAACTTATATACTTGGGGGAAAAAAAGCAAATCCAAAGCTTAAAACAAAAGTAACAATGAGTCTGAAGCTTTACAAAATGCATCTTCTTCTGGATAAATGGATAACATGCTTCATCTTCATCCTCTGAGAAAATCTATTTTATCTTCATTTATATACAGTACAGACCAAAAGTTTGACAACTGTGTGCCCAAACATTTGGTCTGTACTCAGTTCAGACCAAACGTTTGGACACACCTTCTCATTGAATTCAATGAGAAAGTGTGTCCAAACTTTTGGTCTGTACTGTATATATATATATATATATATATATATATATATATATATATATATATATATAAAACATATGTTAAACGTAAAACATAAATCTGACTGTTAATGCAACTGGTTCGTGTTAATGCATCTAATAATAAATCATATATATATGTATATATATATATATATATATATATATATATATATATATATATATATATATTCAGTATATGGACAAAAACATGTTGATAATATCAAACAAGATTAAAATTGTTTGTTAGTTTCATGGTTATTTCCTGTCCTAAATAGATACATAACTGATGCATTGCATATAATTCATAATGTGACATAACTGGTCACATGTTCTAAATAAATATAATATTTTTGCATATCATTGTCAATTTAAGTTTTTGAATAATATTCTGAACAATATGTGCTGACACAACCATCATCTCTGCATGCATGCCTTTGTGACAGCATGAACAGATAAGTCGGCCAGTCATGTTTTTGGATCCATGCATAGATGGAGAGAACATATAAAGTTCTATTTTGTGGTAAAAGTATTTAGTCCTCATTTTTCAACTTTCTGTTTTTTCTTGTTTTTTTTAGCATAGTTTGTTTCAAGTAAAGACACAGCATACATTGTAGATGTTTTTTTTATTGAGAATTACATTATTTTAAGAGATTCTTCAAACAAAGTAAAGCTTACACATACTCACTCTTAGGGGTAATTTAAAGTGCCTGACTAATCTAACAGAGTTTGTTTTCATACTGTGGGAGGAAGCCGGAGCACCCGGAGAAAACCCACGTATGCAGACAGGAGACAGGATGCAGCTGTGTCGCTTTGCAAGGGGAATGGAGTTTTGGTATTCTGTTTTTTTTCTTTCTTTTTTGTCTTTTAGGAGCAGTGCTTATTATTATTATTATTATTTCAGAATAAAAAGTAATTTTGAAATTAAAACAACATAATTTTCTGTAAATATTTTTTTAATTAGATTGATTAATTTTTTTAATTTTTTAAATTTTTTTAATTAGAATGACAATTAAAAATTGTCATTCTTAATTAATTGGTTCATTCATGTCATTTTTTGCTAGATTTTCTTTTATACTATGAAAATCAGTTTCTTATTATTTTTTGGGTGTTTTTGTTATTTTATATAAAACTTCTATTAATTTTGTAAACATGTTTTTATTCATTGTTCTTTGGGTGTAGGTGGATCGTTTTTTTATCTTGTTTGTGAGTTTCTTATGTTTTTTTTATTTTTTATTTTTTCCTAACTTGACGTGGTTCCTAAGTCTTTTCTCAGTTTCATTTTACTATCTCATAAATGTACATAAATCCATTTTGGTAAAGGTCTTCTGCACTGTCCTTGTGTGCGATTGTTACTTGGTCATCTTCAGCCTTAAAGATCAGTTGTTTGTACTTCAGATATGTGTAAAAGTGGTCAGTCTGTGAGTTCAGGGTTTGACGACAAATGACAGAGGACAAACTGAACAACTGAGCTCCATTTTGTAATGAAATGTCAATGCATGCACTAGGAATCACAGGTATTCTGAAACCTCCCTGATTGGTGGGCCGTTGCAGATGCAGAGTTATCACATCAGTATCGCTAAGGAAGATGTTTCTTTTAGTGTTGGACAGGCAGATATTACATTGGTGCTCATAGCAGTTTTTAAGAACAAAACGGTGAAGAAGAGAAGCTGTTGTTTCATTTGGTTTTGCATCTGACAGGTAAACTATGGGACCTACCTCTGACAAGACCGGTGTAGCCAACTTACATCGTTCACAAGTGATCATGGTGTTTAGTATGCAAGCTGAATTAATGCCACATGGGTTTAACCAGCGCAAAATAGCCCCCAAAAATGTTGCTATATAGTTTTGCTGTGTCAGGCCTAGTAATGGCATGCTTTCACTGATTTCCATCAGAACTTGGTAGATTTCTTCCGGGGGGAAATATTTTCCTGGATGGTGCATGGCGGTGAGGAGAAGGCTAGCACAGATAGGGGTTGCTGATAAAGCTCCAAAGACCTTTGAGGGACACTTAGCCACAGACTGTCTGGCAACACTAAGGTTCAAAATACTCTGCATCGTGGCATTCATCCAACTGTTATTGAAGGAGTTGGAAAACTTGCAAATGTACATGGTTGGATCAATATTAGAATTTCTTTGACTTGTGTTGTCTTCTGCTATGAGAAAATAATAAGAGCCATTTTGTATTTCATTTTCAAATGTGATGCTGAGTTCATCCTCTGTGATCATAACATATTGAAGAGGGTCTTGATATACTTCATGATTGTCAGTGGTCACTTTGAACCCAACACTAAAATTGTCCTGTCCTTCTGTGTACTTCTCATAGACGTAGATAAACCCGTTATAGCAAATGTCGGCTGCAGAGGTTGTATTTGAAATTGTTACCTGATCGTCCTCAGCCTTAAAAATCAGCTGTCCACACATCAGATATGTGTAAAAGTGGTCCATCTGAGGACTCAGGGTTTGGCGGCAAATGACCGAGGATAGACGGTACAACTGGGTTCCAGTTTTAACAGGAATGTCAATAGTTAGACTAGGAGTCACAGGATATTTCAAATCAACCTGGTTGTATGACCGTGGCAGATGCAGGGCTATCACATCAGTGTGATTGAGGATATCTTTTCTCTTTAAGTTGGAGAAGCAGACATCACAACATTCTGCATAGGTCTCAGAAACCCAGCGGTTAAGGAGAGATGTGATGCTGTCGTAAGGTAGTGGAGGTGGGAGGTAAAGGATGGGACCAAGTTCTCTGATGTCAAGTAAAGCCTCTTGACATCTTTCACAAGTGATAGCTGTATACAGCATGCAACTTGTGTTCATGCCACATGGATTAAGCCAGACTAAAAGAGCTGACAAAAAGTTTGTTAGGTCGTCCTCTTGTGCCAAACCTACTGACTCTATGCTTTTACTTATTTCCATCTGAACTTTGTAGATTTCTCCTGGAGAAAAATATTTTCCTGGATGGTACATAGCTGTACAGAAAAGGCTGGCAAACAATGGAGTTCCTGACAAAGCTCCAAAAACTGCTTCAGGATAGTGAGCCACAAACCTTCTGGCAATACTTAGGTTGAGAATGCTCTGCATTGTGGCATTCATCCAACAGTTATTGAAGGAATTTGAAAACCTGCAAAAGTACATTGTTGGATCAAGATTTGGTTGACTTGTGTTGTCTTCTGCTCTGTAGAAATAATCTGTTCCATTTTCTATTTCATCTTCAAAACAGGCACTAAGCTCATCCTCTGTGATTATTACATTTTGCGAAAAATCTAGATGAGTTTCACAACTGATTTCTTCATCGTGAGTGTTAGTTTTGTCATTTGTGATCATTTCTTCCTGAACAAGATCTGGGTGGGCCAACAGAGTTGTATCTTCAGAATGGATCAATTCCATCGCTTTCTCCGTCTTCTCAACATTGCTTTTGTTGCCTCTAGTGCCAGTTTTATCCTCTATTGTACTTCTGTCCTTAGCACTAACATCATGGGTGCAGCAATATGTCTCATTTCCCATATTTGCTGTGCTTTCCATGTTTGTTTCTTCCACTTCAAAACAGGTGTTTATATCATTCTTTGTCATAGTTTCATCTATTTGAGAGTTGTAATTGTTTGAAGCTTTTAAGTTCGCCCTAGATTTTGCCATTATTGGTGTAGTCACTGGCCTTTCAGGGTTGCAAATTCCCTGGTCCATGGTCACTTTGAACCCAACACTAAAATTGTCCTGTCCTTCTGTGTACTTTTCATAGACATAGATAAATCCGTTATAGCAAATGTCGGCTGCAGAGGTTGTATTTGAAATTGTTACCTGATCGTCCTCAGCCTTAAAAACCAGCTGTCCACACATCAGATATGTGTAAAAGTGGTCCATCTGAGGACTCAGGGTTTGGCGGCAAATGACCGAGGATAGACGGTACAACTGGGTTCCAGTTTTAACAGGAATGTCAATAGTTAGACTAGGAGTCACAGGATATTTCAAATCAACCTGGTTGTATGACCGTGGCAGATGCAGGGCTATCACATCAGTGTGATTGAGGATATCTTTTCTCTTTAAGTTGGAGAAGCAGACATCACAACATTCTGCATAGGTCTCAGAAACCCAGCGGTTAAGGAGAGATGTGATGCTGTCGTAAGGTAGTGGAGGTGGGAGGTAAAGGATGGGACCAAGTTCTCTGATGTCAAGTAAAGCCTCTTGACATCTTTCACAAGCGATAGCTGTATACAGCATGCAACTTGTGTTCATTCCAAATGGGTTAAACCAGTCTAAAAGAGCTGACAAAAAGTTTGTTAGGTCGTCCTCTTGTGCCAAACCTACTGACTCTATGCTTTTACTTATTTCCATCTGAACTTTGTAGATTTCTCCTGGAGAAAAATATTTTCCTGGATGTTGCATAGCTGTACAGAAAAGGCTGGCAAACAACGGAGTTCCTGACAAAGCTCCAAAAACTGCTTCAGGATAGTGAGCCACAAACCTTCTGAAAATATTCAGGTTAAGAATACTCTGCATTGTGGCATTCATCCAACAGTTATTGAAGGAGTTTGAAAACCTGCAAAAGTACATTGTTGGATCAAGATTTGGTTGGCTTGTGTTGTCTTCTGCTCTGTAGAAATAATCTGTTCCATTTTCTATTTCATCTTCAAAACAGGCACTAAGCTCATCCTCTGGGATTATTACATTTTGAAGAAAGTCTTGATAGGTTTCATGATTGATTTGTTCTTCCTTAGTGTCATTTTCATTCCCAGTAAAAATTTCTGCCTGTACTGAATCCACTTCAGCAAAAGAGGTAGTCAAATCATCTAATATTTCTTCAAAACCTGTCCTCATATTTTCTGTATTTGTGGTTTCAAAAGTAATTTTCTTGTCTTCAGATCTTGTTTCCATTTCCAGGTTTTCACTGGCAAAAACACAATTTTCTGATGTCTTCATTATGAAATTTCTAGTAGTGGTTTGACACCAATCCTTCTGTGAAATAACTTTCACAATGCCTTACTAAGTAGGGTTCCAACAGCACAACAATCGGCACAAACCTTGTTGACAGGATGTTCAATTTCAATTATTTGGAAAATATAAACTGTGACAAGTCGTCTCTCTCTGAAAGCAATCTACCTTCAACAAAGTTGAGAAGTAAACTAAGAAAAAATTCTGTCTTGCGTAAACAGTCCCTTTGAACTATTATCAATGAGAACACCGGAAGATGATGTCACAAGTAAGCTCTGTTTTTATTGTTGCTATGGAAACTCAAAGAGTTATGGAAGTCATACAAGTTATTTAAAATCAAATTCCAACTTATTCCAAATAAGAGTTTCTCAGCCCTGTGGTCTTGCTCTGGATTCTCGAGAAGGAGCTGGAACAGATTGTGTGGAATATGGGTGCTGTCCTTTATGATGTGGAGCATTGTGATGTCCATGGTGGAGAGAAGTCACAGAGAACTGTAGGGCCACTCTCTGCAGGCTACGCTCTGTAATTGTTACAATTCAGTAGCAGTGCAGCTGTATGCCATATGGCGATGCAGGTTTAGAGAATGCTCTCCACCACACAGCGATAGAAGCTCCTTAGGACTGAGCTCCCAAATCCAGCTCACCGCAGCTTCCCGAGGAAGTAGAGATGCTGGTGGGCCTTCCTGACCAGACGGAAGGTATTGGGACTCCAGCCTCACATGGAGTACCACCAGTTACAGGTACACCGATGAGATGGCATCAACAATGGAACAGTTCTTCCTGTAGGCGAACTGATGTGGATCCGCAGTGACATCGATGGAGTCCTTGATGTGGGCATTGATTAGGCTCTCAAGCACTTCCTGCCTACTGATGTTAAAGCTATAGGTTGGTAGTCATGCCTGTCTGTCATTGTGGAGAGCTTGTGGGCTGGGACAATAGTGGTGATCTTTAAGCATGTGGGGACAGATGCCAGTGGCACTGAGGTGTTGGAAGATGTCCGCCTCAGAGAGCTGATGTGCACAGGTCATCAGTACCCGACCTGGGATGTTGTCAGGGTCTGCAAAAAAACACTAAAAACAGCTAAGGGATTGCCCCATTAAATATAAATAAAATATACCAAATGAGACACCTTCATCAAAGTTTTATATAAAGTATTTAAAATGTAAGTTATTTTCTTCATGAAATTATTAAAAATTGTAAGGAATATATTTGTTTTTAATTTTATTTCTTCTCAACATGTTAGAAAAGCACATGAGAACTGCTTCTGACGGGGTGGGTGAAGACATCTTCCACTTTAATGAAACATGTAGTACTTTTGTCCTCCACCAGAGGGCTTGAGACAAAAATATGATTTCATACAGTAGTGCCAATTTTGTTAAACAGGTTGAAGTCTAAGAAATATCCATATCAAAAAATATATTTTTGGTGTTTGATTAATATTAAGTTAGAAATATCATTCTACATTTATTCAACCACTTCTTTAAAACAGGACTAAGTTTGCAATACTGCTGGACAATTGTTTTATTCTTGTCACAGTTCATTTGTAGATTTTTGCATCTCACCTTTTGCATACTTCAAACTATTCTGTTTGTGATTGCAAATAACTATACTGTTTATTTCATAGCATCTGCTTTTCTGATTCCTAAGCCTATTATTGGCTGTAATGTCACACCATGGGCTTTTTGGCACAGAATTTTAACCAAAAATCAGTGCTTTCATATTGGGAACTGTACATTTTCTAGGACACCACTGGTTTCTGGCTTGAGTTCTGAGGTGTGAGTGCTGCAGGATATTTTCTAATTACAAAGCAAGGTCAGCATGATACTCTTCTGTTTTTTTCTCTTTCACCTATTGCAGTTCTTCTTCTTACCCTTAGCTTTTAGCCTTGCCTGCTCTTGTGCATCCTAGCAATCAAACTTGCACCGCACGTCTGGAGGCATCCGTCTCTACTTATGTAATCTTGTAACAGTATGATTATCCTGTGTCTGGTAGTGTTCAGTTATTCCAGGATGAAATATTTATAAATCACACAGTCACTTTCTCTGCAGTGATCTGTGGTGATTCATAAGATACCAGTGAATAAAGCAACCCAACGCATATTTTCAAATATAAAAAGAATGTTTTAAACCAATCTTACTGAAATATAGCTTATAAAAAGATAGAAAGAAACGGTGTCGTTCATTTAATTCTGAGAGGTATTCATCCATTCATTATGAGAATGATAAGGAACACTTGACTGAACATAAGTTGGGTGTATGCACATGTTTGAGTCTATATGTATAGTTGTATGTTTCTAATCTGTCCTCTTTGAAAAAAATACAGCACATGGTCAATAAAAGCACCAACAAAAGCCTAAATCTATAAGGCATTATTGCAAATGAGTTGATGTAAAAATCTTTATATCTGAATAGTTTTAAAAAACAAAACCTTCATTTACCCAAACCATTTAAATAAACACCGTTTGCAATACTTACATTTTTGTAAAGAATTGAATAAATACCACTGTATTTTTAGTAATATGTGGTGGACTTTTAAAGATTTTACTCACCTATTCTAAGTGAAATTAAATAGTAAAGTATAACAAATTTAAAGAAACACGAGAAAGCAGTTAAACATTATGGTGTTTTTGAATAAAATGTCATTAATATGTGTCCCTGTTTTCCCCCCAGGTACATACAATGTTCCTCCTAAATTGCGCTCTATTTTCCTCTGTTATGCAGCTCGGCTGTGGAAAAATCCAGAAGACTTTGGCAGAGCTTAAAGGGCATTTAGCAACATCATGAAATAAACCAGCAATGTCCTGTTTGACAGGAGACCAATGAAATGGGTTCTATGCAAAATGTTTGAAAATATCCTTTCACGGAAATGTCAGCAATAGATTTAACACATTGAAGCCACAACCCTCTGTATAATGTGCGTTCTCTTCATGTGTTTTACCACTGTGTGCTGCTTTTGGACCGCCTCCAGGCAACAGAGAAATGTGACCATAAAGTTAACGTCCCGTTTGGATTATCCCTTTGCAGTGAGTCAAATTAGGTTTTTGCCATTGAGGTGTCCTTTAATGCATCCTGGCAAGACTGGATAATGACATTTACAATGAAGCAAGAGGAGCAAAGGCAGCTTCAGAAAGTCAGCATGAATTAGGGAAGATGTCCATCTTTCTCTCTATTTGTCAGCATGCTGCTCTGTGTGTGTGGCTAAGAAGGTGTCTGAGTGATAATCTGATCCTAATCTGATTAGATCTAATCAGGCCTGATGTAAAGTGATCCATTTTCACACTGATTGGATTTGTCAAGTGATTTCTGAGTGACACACCTCATTGCCAAAGCGTTATAGATTTTGTTTATGATGTAGTTGCTCTTATTTTTGAGTCTAGAGGAGCTTTTAGCTTGCTTTTGCAATATAAACATTGCATTTGAAATAGCTGGATGACACATTGTGTATCAGTGCTTGCCAAATGTCATGCTGACCATCAGCAATGCAAACAGGAGTAATTAGCCTCCTTCGTTTTGTTGGAACTGTACCACAGACATGCAAACACACAAACCTGCAATTTTGGTCAACAGGTACCAATACGCACATGGAAAGAGTGGCTGATGAATATGGAAATCCATGCGCAGACACACGCACAAATAAAGGCTGTTGCCAAGGGAGGCCTTTCAGATGGTGTGACACCATATGCTGCAGTGTTGGCAGCCCCCAATGTTCCAGTATGATGTGTTTGGCTTTTTTCAATTCTTAACCCATTTAAACCCAATTTTTTCCCAGTCATGAAATTATTAAAATCAGATGTCATTGATAGCCCTTTGAACTAAAAGAGGTGAAATCATTGTAAAAATTGTGGAAAAATATATGAAAAAGTGTTTTATGATCGGTCACAATTGTGACCGGTGGGATAATATGATGTTCTTACTAAGATGAGCTAAAAGTGCTTTTTAGAAATAGAAAAGATCATAAATGGTGAACATTGCTTCTTTATTTGAATATATCTTGTCACAGCATTACTTTAGTGCAACATTTGCTCTGTAAAGTACAAATTTGACTACCTGTATATTCTAAACCCAGGTAAATTTGAGTGCTTGAGTGTTTATGCATAATTATATTGAACTTCAGTCTGTTGTTATTACATTAACATAGATCATAAAGATAACATCTATAGTAGAGGCCTTCATTTATATTGTTGAAAATCACGAACATTTGTCAGTCATACTGTGTTAAGGCCCCTGGCCCCTTGAGGCTGTGCAGGCTCCTGGTTTTTTTTCTGTTATGCAGGATCAGCTGTGTGGGTACACCTTTCTGATTGGCTGCCTAGAGGCTGCAGGAGAGCAGCTATCCCATTGGATCAGCAAGGCCAATCAGACGTTGATGAGACCCACCTACACCATATAAAAGATGTCTGAATTCATTCCTCCAGTGGGGCAGCTAGCAGGAAGAGGTTGTGTAACGCTGACCCCCACCTTCTGTGTTTGGTAACTGTTTTTGGACAGGTTGAACAATTTTGTTCTTGCTTATTTTGCTAATTGATTTGAATCTGCTTTAGATAAATCTCAAACAAGCAAGAGGCTTGTGTTTGGGAGGTTTTGGTGCTCCCTTTTGTCCTTTCTTTTGGGTTGTTTTAAGTTACTTTAGACTGATGTCTAAACACATCAGATGTTCAAACACATCTTGAACAAAATGTTCAAGATGTGTTTGAACATCTTGTTATTTAATTTGCACTCAATGATTTCTGAATTTGTTGGTCCTTTACTTTTGTTTAATTGGGTTAAGTTGTATTGTGTTTCGGTTCTGTGAAAACCATCTTTTTCTAATAAATCATTTTTTCATTCCACTTTTTCTCTGGACACGTTTTTATGTTACCGCCCCTGAATCCCTAGACCATGGGGGCGTAACATACTGTCATACAGTAATAAACTTAGTCCAGGGGTCTTCAACTCCAGGGAGTGAGGGCCGGTGTCAGGCATCTTTTCCATCCGTCTCTGCTTCAATACACATGAATCAGGTGATTAGCAGGACTCTGGAGAACTGGACTGTATACTGAGGAGGCCATCCAATTGATTGCTCATTGATCTATTTGACATCAGTCTCTGTGTAGTTCTTTCTCATCTTTGTTTCTACTGTGAAAATATTGTCTTTCTGGTGGACCAGCCGTTTCTCATCTTGTGTCGGAGCCTCATTTGGAACCTCTTTAATTTCAAAGAGACAATTGTCCCTTCATCATAAACTTTGCAGGTGGTAACAGAGTGCCACATAGATAGATAGATAGATAGATAAATCTTTATTGTCATTGTCACAAGAACAACGAAATTTAAAAGGTGCCATCAGCCACATGACTGGTGAAGGGGGAGATCATCCTTTTTTCACATGAACTGATCATATGCATTCAGACTGTGTCTCTTATAATACTAAAATGGAAAAATAAAAAGTATATTAAACCACATCATGGCAGTATTATCGTAAACATTTCTCAATACCTTGCTTGAAATGTTTCTCACTGAGTTATATCGAGTCACCTGCCAGCCTCAGTTTGCATGTAAATCTATACAGATGATATAGGAACACCCTTGGCAGACAGCTGCGTGACTCATAACTCCAAGAATACCATCAGGGTCCCAGATGTCATCCACAAGTTAAACAGCTCCTCTTAGCTTATTGCTTGAGGTTAGGGTTTTGCTGTGATCCAAGCAGCTGCTTTAGGGACCTGAAGAGCTGTGTGTGCTGTTTACTTTGCAGAATATGACATCTGTAATGCTTCACAGCCTCGTCTGAAGCTATCTGCTGATGCGAGCTTGGCTTGTGTGAGACGTGGAGCTGCAGAGTGCAGGTGCCTCTCAAGTTACATTCAATATTGTTGTTGTTTGGCTGTTTCCTAACTTACCGTCTTGATCACCCAGTGATCATCCCCTCTGGAAAAGCAATAGATCAGTTAGCTGTGAACTGAGATTTTAAGTGCAAGAAACACTTTTGGATTTTGTTGTGGGATTGGGTGCCCAGTGTTGCCACAATCAGCTCTTAAATTAAAGAAAAACATTTATTCTATGAATTATCTAATATTTTCTCGCATGAATAATTTTTTAATAGGTATTTTTAGGGATGTTGTGATTTCAGAACATCCTTTCAAGTGTTTCCTGCAACGGCAGTGATCCATAAAAGGCGAGGATTGGGCTATTTTGACCCAGGGGAGATTGTTTTAGATTTAGACAAACTAAAATAGGAAGGAAACCAAACAAAACATTCACTTATTGTAAAGGAATGAAAAAATGCCCCAACCCCACACTTGATAGTATAAGTTACACATTTTGGATAAGGAATGGAAAATAAATGAGCTCTACAATTTCTGATAAGAAGAGCATTCAGTCAGAATTGCAGAAACCTCTTGACAACTAAAAGCATTTTATTTCTTTGCAACACATTGAGCCAAATATCAGCCTGTGTGTATAATTTAGAAGTTGTGTGCTTAGAGAAAATCCACAAAGAATCCAAACACATCCAACCAATTATATTTTTCAAAAATCTGTTTTTTTGTTTTATAACACTGTGTAAAAAGAAAAAAACTATTCAAATGCATCATTAAAAGACCAAAATTATGCTGATGACAAAGTGATGTTAACCTCTGCCTGGAACTGTTTATTATAGAACATTATATTTACAGAAAAAGTCTTAATTTCTGAATAACAAAAGTCATATGCTGTAGTCTGTTTTTTGAATGCGATTTTTACAATTTTATTGCTACATTATTCAGATTCTGTATCAGCTGCATCTGTTTTTTTACAAGTACCAGAATCCTGAATAGCAACTTCAGAAAAGTGATTCAGATGTTTTGCAATCAAGGCCCAAATTGGTAATCATAGTGTAATTCTGATATCATCATCGTAAGCCCATCTCCAATACTGAAAATCCACTCATGGTACTACAGTGTAAAGATTAGAGCAATGTTTTTTTTAGAATTAGATTTTCTACGTTTTATGCCACACAGTTTATGGCAGGCTCCAGAATTATTATAGAAAAAAAGTCACAAAGTTTCCTATTATCATGTAATTTGATGGAAAAGCAAATTTTGCTTGTTTGACTGGTAAATTCCACATTTAGGAACACTGTTTAGTTTATTATCATAAGCAATTAAACTAAAGTGATTTTTTTTATCATGTCCATGTGGTTCACAAACACCTCTAACTGCTTAGGGAAGATATTTGTCTATAATGACCCTCATATCGCTTCAAATCTTATATCTGTACAAACGGCTGTGAGCTGGTCCGCACGTCTCTAAAGAGTAGAGAAATACTTTGGAAACACCATCTTTAAATGCCTTAAGTGCACGTCTCTGTCTGCACGTTGTGACTACGACGTGCAAAGCAAACCTACCCACTGAAAATAATCAACATGTATGTTGTAACTGCAGATACTGTTCTGGCTGTTGACGTTTGAGGAGAATGATACACAGAGCATGCAGGGTTTCGCAGCTGCAAAGCTATGCTGCACCATTGGATGTGCAGCAAAGCAAAACTTTACGCCTTTTTTGTTTTTTAAAAAAAGAAAAAGGTAACACAAAGTATTTAGATCTGTGATACGAGCACACTGGTACACACACAGCCTATTTGAAACCTCTTGTAGTGTTTCTTCCTTTTTGGCAAGTGATGTTGGGACGGCAACAGCTCAGGCAGCAGCACAGGCTCACTAACTATAAACTGTCCGATCATAAGATACTCTTGGCACAACCGTCTTTCTCTGTAACACACACTCCCTCAGGACATTGTGTATCTGTGAAACGTATGATCTGCATATCCTGAATGTCTGGCCTGTGCTGATGTGTTGCAAGTATGTTCACTACGTACTACATGACACAGCATGCATGCATGGTTGAATGTGCATATTTGTCAGCACTTAATGGTGCATAAGTCAAATACACATATCAAGGTTGACCTTAACAGTTATAAAAAAAAAACAGAATGTAAATGTAAGTGTTTATCTGAAGGGAAAAGCTCAGGTTGTGTGCTGCAATCTAAAGCTTCAAACTAAGTTGATCTAAGAAAATAAACTCATGTCAAAAAAGGAAGTTATGCAAGTCATGCTCACTTCAAATTGTCTTCAGTTGTTGTAATCATCACTCACAATAACTTGCAGCAATGCACACGAGATCAGACGTTCAGAGAAATGGTTTTGAACAGATTTATAAAACAAAATTATCTCGAGAAGAAGCCACGCTTGACCTTTTTCACATTGTGTACAGCTACAACCACAAACACTTAGGTATGTTGTTGGGATTGTATGTGATTTAAAAAAAAACACAAAGTAGTGTATTACTGCAATGTGCAAGGAAAATGAAACATATTTTTCAATTATTTTCAAAACTGAAAGTTTGAAAAGCATGTTATACATTTTTACTCAATCCCTTTTGAGTACCCTTACATTGTGGCAGTGTCCTTATTCATCAAGAAAAGGGACAATAACCAGATGATAGGAGGTCTGCAGGAGCTAGAGATAAATACAAGCTAATCCTGGAGAAAAAAACATTAAAGGGCTGCAAAAGACTTTAGAGAGACAAAAATAGGGTTGGGGCTACAATGCAATACTTACATTAAAGCATATTTTTAAAATTGATGGTCATTGTCAGTTTCCTTTACATTTTAATTTAAATTTGAGATACTCTGTTGAGATTATCTCCTCAGTCTCTAGATATGCAAAGCTGGACGTCACATGACCCCAAGTCTTGCAGTATTATATAAAACACTACTTTCAAATACACATTTTTTAGTGTGTGAAACCGAAAGACTTTGCAGTTGACAGTAAACAAATCATTTTCCCACATGTTCCATTCTGAAGTCAAGTGAGGTCAGAGTGGCTACAGTGGTCGATCTTATTTTTTTCTTGCTAAATTTCCAATAGCATTTTGATATCAAGGATTTTTTATGCTGCATCAAAGTATGTTTTACTAATAGTAAACTGACTTGATTGCCTATTAAGTGAAAAGGAATTACACATCCTGTTTTATCTTTATGTTGACTCATGACATTTTAATAATCTTCAATGTTTTCCTTTAAAAATAATCACTTCCTAAGAGGTACATTTAGGTAAACCTTGCATACAGTTCACACAATGAAAAGGTGCAGGTTAACTACAAAATGCACCTGTATTGGTATGAAAAAAACGAGCAAACAAAGTCCATCTTACAGCTGAAGTGTACTCCCTCTGTGTGTACTGCAGCAGTACATCTGATAGTATTTCCTCTGAAGCAGCTGATACTGTAGCTGCTGTGAGTGCCTGCACCTGTTGACCCTCCTCATGGCTCACAAAACACTCACACACACGCATGACGAATCCTCTGAGAAAAACGTGCAAGCCGAGTCCTATTGAATAACGGTGGCCACTCGCTGAGCACAGAGAGGCTCTGTCTCAGGAGCTTAGCTAAAAAGGTTAAAGGGGCATTGAAACACGACCCGCATTTCCTAATTTCAGGACATTTTATGGACATTTCTAGAATACCTTAATGGTGAACCAGTGAAATCTTTGTTGCTCTTCTTGGTCAACAATGTATTAGACTGTTTGCCAAGTTCTTTTAAAATCTTTTTTACTATGCTGTTGTGTGCCAGTTCTGAGATATAAAAAATGCACTGTAGTAGTACGCACTGCAAGATAGAAATCAGACACAGGAAAGGTTTTCTTTAAAAGAAAAAAGGATCATTTAAAAATATTCAGTTTGCCCTACTGACACTTACAGAAACCCTCTTGGAAAAGCCAAGACTGTTAGCTTCTCTGACTAGCTGTTACTTGTTAGTTGTAGTTTTTTGTGATAGTTGTTAGAATCTCGAAATGACAATTATTTTCTTGTACATGCTATGAGTTTCTTGAAGTATAGTTGAATTCTTGGACTAGTAAACAACTTTCAAGCACATATGTATTGAACATATTGAACTTCCTACAACTTTTTTAATACAACCCTACTACATAAAAGCTCCAACTGACTCTTAGAGACTCTTGTACACAACAGCAGCAGCTGTAACTGTAAGGTGCTTTACAAAAACTCCCCAAATCTTTTGCTTTTCTGATTTTACAAATCAAGCAGTGGGTATCTGAGATAAAAAATAGAAAAGAAAAAAACTGGATCTGACTGGCTCTGCTTCCCCTCCTTCTCCCACAGCACCACAAAACTGACTCGCAGAAATAAACACACACTCACCAACTGAGGACAAGCAAAGGAACATATTTAAATGACACAGTTTCAAACTTTGTTCTTTTACTTACAAACATATACAACAGCTTATGAATAAATATTTACAGCAGTGAGATGACATTCATTTAGATCTTAAGGAGGTAGAAAACAAAAATGCTTTTCTCTAAAAAGCTTCTGAAACTGAGAGCACAAGCATAATTGAAAGTTGTTTTGATGTTTTGAGTTTTTGGCCTTGCATCCAACATTAAAAATGAATCGCTCTAGGATTAGACATTTTCAGAAAGTAAATCTGTAAAGTGTTTCTTTTTTGTCTTTGAAGAATACCAGGAATAAATTAGTAAGATGAGGACTAGAGATAAACAACCATAGGAAAAGTCTCTTTAACACAGATGTCCAAACATTTGTGCTTAATATTTACAGGCAAAGGGATGTTTTGGCTGTAATTTCTTTTTTTAATCATTGGACAACATAATTTGCAAGTTGGTTTAAATATGAAAACTATTTACCTTACACCAGGAAGTCTTTCAAATGTAGAACACTCAACATGTTTATACTTACACAATACAAAAAGTACAACAAAACAAGGTTTTTACATTCCACATCAACTGAGCATCTCAGATCATTTTATTCTGAATAACCATTTAAAAATGCGTAAACAAAGCACTGTGTTTGTAAAGTGAGCGTTACAGACAACCTTATCTAAACTGTGGGCCCAACAGAACGATAATCATCTCTGCACTGTCTGAAACGTTGCATTGTTCGAAGAGCTAAAGATGGTAAATCAAAATGAAAGCATGGCTTCACAGTGTTGTTCTGAGAGGAAAAGAAATAGATCCAGTGAATATTGATGGTAGAAAATGATTTCAGGGAAGCAAAAGAAACCATCTGATAGTCACAAGTTAAGGGCCTCAGGTGTTTATCTCATACACAATTATTATCCCACCGTAAATGCTTCTGAGGTTTATCAGGAAGGAACTCAGAATAATGGAGCTGTTCTTCATAATCTTGCTATAAGTGGAGCTCCCACAACCCCTCATCTTATCCACCCCTACATCGAGTAAGACGTTCTGCCTCAGAGTGACCAAAGTTGAGGGGTTTTTCTGCTTATTGGACGTTTTGTCTGGATGTGGAAAAACCTTAGTAGCAATGCAAATCTGTTTTTTTTTCTTCTTTGTGGTCTACAACTAGTATGTTATGAGATGAAGGTTAATCACTAACCATATTCCATCCTCCACATTAATAGTCATAACTGTATAGATGTGAAATATTAAAGAATATATTTATATATAATAGTAGTGAGAAACAGTTGCATGATCTTGCCTCATTCTTTCAATGACAAAAAAAAATTATATTAAGGAACAACAGTTTTGCTTTGTTCTTTTAAATTTTTATAAAGGAGCTGAACATCCTTAATTGATACCTACAACAAATGCTATGAAGTCAGGGTAAAAGAAGCTATTTTAAAAAACATATGTATTTATAATTAATCTATAAACTGTTATTTTTGTCTATTAGTCCTGTTCCTCTGATGGAGCATTGAGACCTCTTTCTCTTTGTCACTTTTAAAGATAGAAAACAAGGGACTCTACAGGTTAAGACATGTGAGAAGCTTTATAATTAATTCATCTGTTGTTGCAGTAGCAAATTCTTACTCTGAAAGTTTTTAATTATATGATAAGACGCAGAAGCCCATTTATTTTAGCCACCGTTCATTACCACTGAAGTTAAGCAGAATTTTATTGGCCTTCATAAATCACTCTTCAAAAAACAGCTGGCCCATATCTGCAGTCAGAGCAGTTTAAAAGAATTAAAGCTGTAACAGATAAGACTCATTTTTTACATTCATAGCTTTGACACGTAGTCTAACTTAAAATGGATGAAGGTTTATTTTTGTAAAAAAGATTTAAGAAAAATTATCTGACTCCAGTATATTTTTAAGTTGTGCTGCTTAACCTGGAAAGGCTAAAACCCTAAACAAGTTTGTTTTCCACGTTTATTTTTATGCCTTTATAATCAACCAGCAAATTATATTTCGATGACTCAGAACTGTTAAAACAAATCTGATAACATTTCAGCCTTTTACCCAAAGATGCAACAACTCCACTAGACAAGTAAACTTTTCTTAATGTATGATCAGGGCAACCAGGTCTTAGGCAGATACAGACATTTAACAAAACATTTGCTGATGCATCATTATGATAAATGAGATTATAATCAACCACAGTAAGCTTAACACATTGTGGTTAACATGGTGGTTAACAGTTTGAATCTTTACTGTCCCAATAATAAAAGCTGCTTGACCTATCTAAACATTCACGTCTGCTATGGAATATACAGATAATATATAGCTCAACACATTCTTAGACTACCATATACTGTATATGTGTAATTTAATCTGCAAGAACTGGCAACAAGTGCCACATTTAAAACATTCAAAAAGTGAACGTTTTTAACAGTTTTTAATAAACAGCTTGGAATGAAGTAACCTGAAATCACTTGTTAAAGTAATGAGGTACTTTCTCTATAGCTCTTAAAACTGTACATAGTCAATAACATTGCTAAGCTAAATAAAGTCCAACATCACCCAAATGTGCCATTTTTTAATGTTGTCCTACAATTGTTAACAGTGATAAAATCATCTGTTGTTTTTTGCAACTGAACAATATGCACATATCAGTACCTTCAACATTCATGTAAAGCTTTAAGATAGAAGAAATATGAAGAGGCTATTGTGGAATACAGACACCTTTGTAGCTGCCGGTGAAAACCAGTCTTTCATCTCACTGACCAAATGATCCATTTTTCCAACATACAATCTACTATTTTCTAAATAAATGATTCAAAACTGTACCACTTCCAATACCTTCCAATACTTTTTTTAAAACTTGCTTAGTAAAATATTTTACTTTGTGCACCAGGTGCCTTGGAAAATTATCAAATACCCCTTTAAGTTTCTCATATTTGATCACGTTACAACCATTTTTCTGCAATTATATGTAATAGACCCACACAAAGCAATATATAAAATGCATTGTCTACAAATGAAGGTGAAACAAAAGGCATGCAAAATTTTTGAAAAATAAAATTTGCATAAAAACCTTCTAGATCAAGGGAGTTCAACTCCAGTCCTGAAGACCTTCTGCAACTTTTAGATGTGTCCTATCTCCACACATACGTTTTATTTAGGGGTATCAGAATAAAGGTTGGGCAACAACAGATCAATGCCACACTTCACATTTTTAAATTTGTAAAAAGAAAATCTGTATTTTTTTCCTACTTTGTATTGATCTATACAATAAGTTGTGTTGTTTAGTGATCAATTTATGAAAATCTTCAAGTGGTGTAAAGATTTCAGTAAGACATTATAGAATAAACCACTAACTCCACTTGTGAATAAAATCTTTAATATCCCACAAAGTACTCCAAAGAGTTGGATGCAAACCCAGCTGAGTACCATTCATTACATCAAAGGATGATAGAAGTTCTAATAATATTATATGTTAGTTTATTATATGTAAATTATCTTGTAAACTCAAGCCTTGTTTTTAAGTCTTAATTTATTTTAGCTTTTCTTTACAGATTGATTTCTTTAAGACATCATTCAGATTGGCTTAGGATCAAATGGACTGTTTCATATGAATCAAATGTTCCAATGTTAATATTTTCCCTTGTTATAGGTAATTAGTTCCCACAGTCACCTCCTTAAAAGAATCCAGAGATACTGATGGCATGCCACAATTTTGTATCTTATCTGTGAAAATATTCCATATTTTTTGTTTGGGTGAATGTATGAATGCTAAATTAATCTTAGATCACTGATCTTTGTATTTCAGTCTATTGAATGCAATAAAAAAAACTGCAATAGAGATGAAGAACATGGATATCAAGTAAAACCACAGGAACACTGAGACAATATAATCTCATCCAGCCATGTTATACACCAGAAAGTTCAATCAGTCCATCAAAGATAAACAAATTAGATAATGCTATGTAGAAATGTATTTTTAAAGGGGCAGTATTATGTGTTTTCCAGGCATATAGTGCCATTTTATATTATAATCAACCAACTATGTTACCTTCAGTTGTTACATATCAAATAGGATTTAGAGAAAATTTTATTTCCCGATTTAACTCCTTGTAATTGGGTCTCTGTCTCTTTAAAAACTCCTCCTCTTTCTGAAACTTTGCCTTCAGGAAGTCATCACAACAGTACTCCTCCATTAGCCTTTTAGCAACATTTCTACCAGCATTGCACTGAGAAGTAGCTTGTATAATAAGCTCAGCAGATGCACAGGGCCACCAGGTGTTTGCTAATTGGTGCTGGCTAGTCTGAAGGAGCTGAATAGGGGGGAAGACCCTAATGAGAGGGATGCTCTGTGAGGCAGAAGCTTGGAAACTGTAAGGAGCTGCGTCCTCGAAGGTGGAGCCAGGCGTTTTGGACAGTTGAACAGTTGCCATTTGAGATTAAAAGATTTCTCAAACATGCTTTAAAGAATTGAGGCAACACTACATGTATGTTTTTGATAAGGGAATAAAGTTAATATATTATGCAAAGCTCAAAAACGTTAATTTTACATGATACCACCCCTTTAATTTAAGGTCTAATGTCATTGTTTTTGGTCAAGCAATAGAAGCAACATTTTCCTTACAAGTCCTACTGCGGGAGCTGTTTTCCTCCCAACTGGTCGAGGAACCGGGAGCTACATCTAGAACCTGCTCTGAGCATGACGCTGGTAGAGCCAGGGTCAGAGAGCTGTCTTGAATTGAGCTCTCCACACTTCCTTTCCACACTGATGTTTCCTGAGTGTCCAGCCCCCTGACACGACTCAAGTCTGAGTTCCCATTCTGCCTCTGTGGAGTATTGGGGTAGTTGTGTCTCTCACTACACCATCCACATGCCCCCTTCCATCCAAAGATTCTGCCCCTCAAATGAAGGATCTCCTGGAAGGCGTGCCAGAAATCAGGACTGCGGCAGTAGATGAGGGGGTTGAAGGCAGAGTTGGAATAACCTAGCCAGTTAAGGAATCGAAATAGTTCCTTATAGTCATCGAGATCTACAAACGCTACGACGATATTGACAATGAAAAATGGTAGCCAACACAATGTGAAAGTTCCCATGATGATTCCCAGAGTTTTCACAGCCTTGTGCTCTTTAAGACAGAACTTGAGACGCTTTGCAGCAGATTGCCTGCCTTCTTTTTCTATCCTCACTCCATTTTCTTCTCTCTTCTCCTCTTGCCTGTTGTCCGTATCCTCAGTTTGCTGCATGTTCAGTCTGTCCTCTCCATCCGCTCCTGTCCTGAGTTTATTCATTGCAGGGCTGTCTTCTGGATAAGTCAACAGTGCAGACTTATGTAGGTGGTAGAAGTGCCGTTGCCTTCCTCGGATCTTTTCCAGCTGCTTCTGAGCCTCTTGGAATACACGGGTGTAAAGGAAAATCATCACCACCAGCGGCAGATAGAAAGACACAATTGAGGAACAGACTGCATACGTTGCGCTGGTGTTGAATTCACAGCAGGTCTCACTGTATAAGCATTCAACAGCTGATTTTTTGTCTGACACCCAGACTTTGAGATAGATGGGCAGAAAGGAGATGAGCGAGGCCACTGCCCAAACCACAAACACCACAGTGAAAGCCCGAGCCCTGGAAAGCATCAACAGACAAGAAAGTTTAAACATGGGAAAGATGATAAAAGCACGCAGATCAGTAACTGTTGTTATAAATCAGGAAACAAAACATCTACCTGTAAATGTTGCCTTTTAGGAAACCACTTTGTCAAGTGGTTTCCTAAATGGCCTTTCTGAAAGAGGCCATTTTATGAGACTTGGAATGAAAACACTTTGAAGCCCGAGTTGCTTGGAGACTAACCAGATTAGTTTGTGTTAGGGTTTCTCAGATATGCATCTGCAGTTTGAAATGTCAAAATAGGGTAAAGTTGGGGGCATTGGTCTGTTGATGGTACCAATGTAAAACAAGGTTATAAAACATTACTGTTTCAAAAGCTCTGAAATTTTCCATCATAAAGTTTTCATTGTTTGAATTATTTAATTGCGTTGCCAGACGAAGTGCAGTGATTAGCATTTTCTCTGTGTTGTCTGGTGCATAAATAACTATTTTCCACAAGTACATACTCAAAGTGGCTTGACTCAACCTGACTTTTAGTCAAAGCTCAACTCATTCAGTCTGTCTGAGCTAAAGAGTTGGCTTGCAATAGATACTACAAGCCTTTTGCCAAAGCAAGAACTGAAAAGGTCCAGTGATCTCAATCCTTTGGAACTTTGCAAATCCAGATTCTTTTCATTTTTAAACCAGTATCGACCTCTAAACGACTAAAGTGATCTACAAAACAGCAAAAACTCAAGTTTGCTCATAGCTTTTGCATGCTTGGTAAAACATGGCATTCATTTGTAAACAGGTGGTATTGTAAACCAGCTGTTCAGTTTCCCGTTTTACTTTAAACAACACACCAACTAGTTGATTTTTACATGTCTTAACATTAAGAAAGAAAAACAAACCCATGTTCTTTCAGAAGCATTAAAGAACTGCACGTTTTGGCGGAAGTACATAATGACGCAGAGTTAAAAGGGTTAATAATTACCTTGGCAGAGCTTAACCTATTAGCTAGAGAATGGCTAGCTAAGGCCAACTGCATACATTTGCAAAATGTGCTTCAGGTCTTAAGGGGTTTGTAGGTTAACATTTTCCACCAACCTGCTCTTCTGGCCACACCCAAGAAACTTTGTCAATAGATTGAAAACAACTTGCAGTATTTATCTGACTGGAATTTTAAACACGGTTTTCTTCTTAAAATTGAAATGATTCATATATTTATCGTTTAAAAGCTGTCTTACCTAGTGAGCAGTGTCGGATAGCGGAGAGGCCTTGTAATAGCAAGGTAGCGGTCCAGAGAAATCACACACAGTGTTTCTATGCTGGCTGTCACACACAACACATCAGTTGCCGTCCAGAAGTCACACATGAAGTTTCCGAACACCCAGCTTTTCAGCAGGATGTTACTGGAGCTAAAAGGGACCACAATCACACCCATGATGAGGTCAGCAACCGCCAGTGAGGCAATGAAGAGGTTGGTGATAGTTTGGAGCCTCTGGAAGCGCAGGATGGCTGTAATCACCAACACATTACCTGCACAGAAAACAATGACTATTGAACTAAAAGCATAAAATCAATCAGGTTTGATTCTCCAATAATCCAGCCAATGAAAGTGCAGCTCCTTACAAAAGTATTCACACTACTGGAATTTTTTAAAAATGTTGTCACTCTGCAACCACAATTAATTTTACTGGGATGTGAACACAGTACGACTTGGTACATGAGTATAAAGTGAAAGAAAATTGACAAAGATTCTTAACTTTTCTCAAAACTAAAACGCCGAATGGTGTACCATGCCTTTATTTTCAGCCCCATAAATAAAATCAACTGCAGTCAGTCACTTTCTGAGGTTATTTAATTATTAAAAAGAGTCCACCTGCGTGTAATGTAATCTGTACTGTAAACACCAGTGAACAGCATCATGAAGAATGATGCTGTTCACTGGATAAAACAGAAAAAAATGTTTTAGGAATCAGATTTTCAATTTACAGCTGGACAGTTATCCTAAACAGACAGCTGGAGATGTAAAAGAATGGTTTAGATGTACGTCTCCTGAAGTGTTAGAATGGCCTAGTCAAAGCCCAAATCTAAACCCATTCAAAAATCTTTGACAAGACTGGAAAATCTTTTGTTCACATATGCTCTCTATCCACACTGACTGAGGTTAAGCAAAGACAAATATTAAAAATGCCAGTGTCAGGATATTTTTTGATAATGGAGACATAATCCCCAAAACTGGCAGCAACTGGTGGTTTAACCTCTCAGCGTAAGTGAAAACAAATACACACCACAATATTTATACTTAAAGTTGCTCAAGATTTGCTTCTATTTTCCTCTGCTTCCAATTCTTTGCTGTTGGTTTATCACATAAAATCCAAAGGAACGCAAGGAGATTTGTGTTTGTAAAGCAAAATGTAACAGACAAAATGTTTGCAAGACACTGTGACTGGCATTTTTTATACTCACCAAAAACTATTGCTAGGACAAGAATAGCCATGGCAACACCAAGCAGCACAAGTTCCACATCATTATATTCTGGTGGTGAATTGGTGATATTGCTGAGTTGTGTCTGGTTCGTGGATGGTGGCACAAAAGTCACACCTCCCATGATCTACTGTCAAGACAAACAATAAAAAATAGTTGGTGATAATGGTTAAGCAATCTGAGAAGCAACAAGAACATAAGAGGAAGTTAAATCTTTTACGATGCATGTGATAAGGTTCAATAACATACATGTAACATATACAGTTTTTTACAGGCTCAAGTTAAGTGAGGATAAACATGAAACAAGTAAAAATGCAGCTTATTGATCTGACTGTCTCTGAACCTTTACTCCCTCTCATCTGTGTTGCCAAATATGTAGTCTGTAGCAGACAAGAAAAATGTCTCCATGTGAATTTTAAATAAAAACTTTCACCATTGATTCATTCACAACAGCTGCACTCTATAACTGATTTAAATTCTCTGCAAACTTTGTGAAAAGATGAATTTGTAAAGAGTCTTTTATTTAACAGATGCAGATCCAAGTGAAGAAGAGCTAAGACCAGGATTTCAGCTTCCTGTCTCATTGCTAAAATGTCATTTTTTATTCGGTCTGGTTAAACTCCAGAACAAAATTCAATTGTCTCCAAACTCAGCTTCTTCCTGTTACAGCAGTGTTGCTGGTTCAGCATCAGTAATGTAGTGACACACATCTCCACTTACAGCAACGAAGACTTCAGAATGTGATTAAAACTATATTCATTACAAACCTTTTGCAAATGTGCAGCGGAAACGGATTATAGAGGAACTAATTGTGAGACGATCCTTTGCAATGACGTTTTTTATTATTTTAAAACCATAATCAATGATTTTGTCCAAGCGATGATACTTTTGAACTTAAAATAACCTTTAAAATCCCTCATAAACCTGGAGAAAAAGTGTGACTGTTATTAACTTTACATGATTTTCCAGACTTCCATGTCTCTAACTTGTAAAGCAAAGGAGAGGAAAGTAATCTCAGTTGAGGACTGAAGTTCTATAGACATAATTTGTGATTATTTCACTACAGCTGCACCTTAAATTGGACTAAAAACTACTTATGAGTTAGACGAAGTTTGCAATATTCCATATATTTTTAATGCATAAAGCCTGTGTAACATGTCCCTGAAGGAGTGTCACCCACACAGAGGAACAGCTGATATGTCTGCTTTTAAACTCGCAATTGATTAATTATACATCTTTTTTGTTTTTGCAGAGATGTTTTTCATTGTATCTTGAGACATAATTGCTCAAGAAATGCTTTTCTCCTCGTTAGTATAGTGGTGAGTATCCCCGTCTGTCACGCGGGAGACCGGGGTTCGATTCCCTGACGGGGAGTGAAGTTTGTTTCAGGTCCCTCTTGAAAATGAGATCTAGATCTCAACGGGGTTTACCTGATTAAATAAAGGAATAATAAAATAAATAAACAGCTGAACTTCTAATTTTGTTAAATTAATATTACCACTGAGGTTATGTTATTTTACTCATATATTTAAATGTAAACACTGATGATCGAGATGGGTGATATGCCACTCACATGTGTTGTATGTGCTAAAATTTAAAAGGAAAGGCCTAACTGGAGTAGAGTTTAAACTGGGAGGTGGCTAAAATAGGAACCAGTAAAATATTTTTAGCACCTTCCCATAATAAACTCTAACCTTGAATCAAGTCTAGAAAGTACTGAGTTCCAACAGGACCATTCTCTGGGTTACGCTACTCATTGGTTAAAAAACAATACGGTTTTTTTTTAAAACCTTATAGTGCTTTTAAAAAATAAAGCACTAGAAGTTGAATTATACCTAAAATGGATACTCTATTAGAATGATTTGGTTTTTTAAGATGCATTAAAGGATTGTTGTTTTCTTTACGATTCATTTTCTCTAACAATTTGTTTTTGTCTTTGTATTTATTGTGTAATTATTTATACTTTGAACATATTGTTGCTCCTAAATTGGTAATATATATCACTTTAATCTGTATAAATTCTGAATTTTCGATTAAAAGAAGAATTTCTGTCACTATGTGGGACAGACAAATAAATGTTTTTCAATACTAGTTTACGACTCAAATTCTTAAGATGGATCAACCTGCTAATGTTTTCACTTTGCAGTGGAGTGACATATTTACAGAAGTAATGTCAGTATATAGGAAATGATATGCAGCGTTAAATGAGGAAGTGAGTCTTCTTTTTTCTTTTTTTTTTTCCTCCGAAGAGCTTTTTGCGGCGCTAGTGGCTCGTATTTTTTTGTACAGTAGGCAGACAGGAAGGAGGGTGAGGAGAGGGGGGAAGACATGCGGTAAAGGTCGTCGGGACCGGGAGTCGAACCCGCGACGTCCGCGTCGAGGACTAAGGCCTCCAAACGTGGGGCGTGCTAACCCCCTGCGCCATCCTTTAACGATTGGTCTGAATGCAAAACTCCCCATCAGACTGCTGCTCACCTCTCTCTTTAAATGAATGTGTCATACTTTTGCACAATTACACCATCTGCTTATATAAAGATAATTATTTCTTTGCAAAAGGTCAGTGACATTTAAAATAGTGTTTAATGTAAATGCTTTTACCAAACCTTTCACTGATGTTCTGGATCCTGTCTCTGTCTCATGAACTTCTCATGTGGTCATTCACAGTGGAAGCCAAATGTTCCTTGGTGTTATTATGAGTTCAGCTTTTTGCATCTCTTTGCATTTTATCTCAGTCAGATAATATTAATTCACTGGCAGCATGTGTTACTGCTATAATGTCTTGTCAGTTCTTCACTTTGTCTCAGCCTATATTGAAGTTAAGTCAAAAAGAGCTGTGCAAAATGCAGAAAAGGATATTGAAGACACAAATGTCTCTGTTCAAACCATCATGTCATCAGAAGTCTAGAACATTTTTCCGAACATGTTCCAAGGATCAGAGTGTACACTTTGTACACTTTGCTTTTGCACTCTGTGCTAATCAGTCCACTTACGTATACAACAAGCAAACGGATTGAAGCTGGGAACAAGCTGGGCTTGCAACAGCCTGCAGCTAAAGTAAAATGCGTATTATGTAACAAAGGTACAGACCGACCAACACCAAGGAGCTGAAAGAAATGGTAATAAAACAAAACCCTTATTGCTGCACGCAGACATGTAAGAGAATTAAAACAAGGTGATCGCATCAGGCCATGACTATAAACTTTTGACTTCATAAGCATTTATTTATTACATGTAATGCATGAACAAAGCACTTTTATTTACACAGGGCTGACTGGCTGGCCAGAACAGCTCTTTTACTGAGGTGGCCTAATTGACAGCAGATGCATGCTGTTCCTTGTTTGCTATTCTGACCGTCCATGTCAAACATAGGGGGATGGTTAGCACTGTTAGGTCAGCACGGGTTCAGGATATGGAGGTCTTCATAGGAAAGACATCTATCTTCTCAGATGATACTAACTGTAAACTTAATGAGGAGAGTTTGAATGCTTCAAGTAAAATTCTGTAAAGTTATTTTCAGTGGTTGTTTCAAAACTGTAGTAGACAGATGTCATATCACCGTGATTTTGTGGAAAGTAAACCTAACAAATAGTCAAACCAACTAATTAAAACTACTCAAATGGAAAACATTCAAATCCACATGATATTTATATTACCAGAAATTAAAGGGCTAAATTTTCTCAAGACACTGTTGAACCTTAAAAGTTACTGTTTTGTACTGCATTGTTTCAAACAATAGTATGTTAAACCTTTGGATTTTGTTAAAAAAATTTTGTGCATTTTATGGTTGTGTTGCGGAAAGTGCCTCCACTGTATGTGATGATAGCTCAGTAAGTGGTGTGTATGTTGAGTGTAGGTGAGCGAGATGTGTGGCAACCGTCCTCCGGTCAGAAGGGGGGCGCTGCGTGCTAAAAACAAGAAGAACCGGGAGGCTGGGGAAGCGAAGAAGAGACGGTACGTGTGAGGGGTGAGCGTAGCCGACGACCGGAGCAGTGGCTAAGGGAAAAATGTCTGTGAAACTTTCAACTGTAAGTTGGCGCTATTAAAAGTTAACTTCCGTGTGGTTCATGTTCAAGGCGTATGAAGGAGTTAACCCCGAAGTAGACTTCACTTCGGCCCTGGAGGAAGAACTGCCCTGTGTCCCTGTGAAAGGTTAACAGTTGTCTGGAAATGAGGTAATAGACAATCAGTTGATCAAGTAAATTAAGATCTTAAGGATCTGCCAACATTACTTGGCAGTAATGCAAGTAACATTACTTGTGAGAAAACAACACATGTATCAGTGATGTCTTCCAAAAATGAACTTTGAACATAACAATATTGTTTATTACATGATGAGTGTAGCTCTTTCCACCCTGATCTAACTGGAAGTAAACAAAAGGCATAAATTGGTTAACTTAGGACAACATCTAGCTTCTTTATGCAGATTTTTTTTATCCTCAAGCTTAATTTTGTGAAACTAAACTTACCTGCTTAGAGACTTTGTGTTATGTTTGTCTTTGAGCTGAGCTGCTGCTGAAAATCTATGCCTGTGCCCTCATTTTCTCTTTAGACCTAAAGCTATAATATAGATATCTAAACTGGTCTTAATGTCTCAATTTACAGCACATGAGCAAAAACAGGCAGAGTGAGAGTTTGCAGCAAAAGAAAAAAAATCAGAGGAATGAAGTTGTGGCTTAATGAATTTAATGACTTCAAGCTTTGTTCACTGAACACTATTGAGTTATATAAAGCAGAAATAACAGCACAGATTCTGTATTTAAATTAAGTGAATGAAGATTTTGTCAGCTGACATGCTGAAATAGAATCTGGATTTTATCAAGAAGAAATACCAGCCTCTCAGTACGCGTAGGATCAATATGAAATACACCTTGTAGTACTTTTAGTAAAAAACATGCCCTTAATGGTTAAATTTTTTGTCAACTAAGGTATGGAAGATTATGAATTAGAGCAGAATAAGTCGCATATCCTGTAAACTAATTGATGTCACGATCTAAATATTATTAAAGACTTTTATTTTTACAGAATTACACTGTGACTGTGAAATTATATAATACTGTCAGTTCTTGACTTGGGTTAACTGACCAAAGACATTAACATAGAACTGCATCCTATGGAGTTTAGTTTTTTTTAGTTTTAGTTGTTTTAAATAGATCATGGGTGTCCAGCTCTGCTCCTCGAGGTCAGGCGTCTTGCTGTTTTTAGATGTGTGTCTGCTCCAACACAGCTGATTCAAATGGTCCAACTACCTGGTATGTCAAACTTCTGCAGAGGGCTGCTAATGAACCATCATTTGATTCAGGTGTGTTGATCCAGAGAGAACTAAAGGATCCAGAATGCCAACCCTTGAGGACTGACTTTAGACACTAATGAATTAAATCAAATCAACTAAAATGAAGTGGCCATCTGGCTCTTAGGTCTCTACAGCTGTGATTTTTTTTAATTTTTTTTACTGCAGGTAAGGGACATTTTACAAATAAAAACTTCACAAATCCTCAGTTTAAAATAATCAAAAGCATTCCTTTAGAGTGGCATCGCTTATTTAATATTCACATGTATAGGATGTCTGTAAATGCTGTTAGGTTAATGGGATTTTCCGCTTAAAATGTTAACTGGCTTAATTCCAGCATAATCTAAACACTTGGAGAGCAATTTGATGGCATTTGTAAGGAGCGGCATTGATTCGCATATGTTTACTCAGCTCCACAGCATGCCAGCGAGAAAAGGCGCTGAATATTTAGGACACATTGAAAGTGCCGAGGCAGACCATGACAGGTTTGTTGTTTTATGAAAATCGGAGAAGTTGCTCTCCTATGTAAGCAATGCTGTCAGCATGACTCAAAAGGATTTTTTGTTGAGTCTGAATTGTAAGTCTTTCTTTTGGATTTTTAGATTTGTCATTAGAAAGAAAAAGTCCACATCCTTGTGCATATTACATGTCAGAAATATGATGGATCATCAGGAAACTCATTTTAAAAATCAATCTTTCATTACCTGTGCTCACCTTCATTCAGACATAATGAATGGGTAGAGGAGAGGCTGGCCATGAGAGATGATGATGTGGTGCTCACTATTTCAGGTATTATTTTATATATTATATTACAAGCATTTTATGATGATTTATAAATTTCTGCTATGCCCATAGTTTATCAGATCCCCCTTTTACCCTTTAAACTAATGACTCTTGAACTGTTTGCTGTCCTGTGCAGCTGATCAATAACTTTCTTGACAATTACCTGCAAAAGCACAGCTTGCAACACAGACTCTGACCATCTCCATGCTAGAGATCACTAAAAAGACACCCCTGATCAACCCTAAATGATTGTCTGATGTGTAAATATCAAAATATTTCAGCAAAAGCTCAGATGAATTACCCACAACCCTAAATACAAAAAACAGACTCAGTCACACATTTAAACAACATTAATAAGTGCCTAAACCCCCAGCTTTTTCTGTACTCAGTAGAATAAACATGTCACCAGAACAAACTGTTAAGTACAAGACTGAAAACATTTTACTGTCCAAATAACACAAACCATGTTTGATCATTTTGACTGGTTCAAAAAATTATGTTCTGCTATACTATTTTATTCCATCTGGCAACTGAGAATATAAGAAACAGAATCTGAATGGTTTACTTAATGTAAGATAAAATCCTTCAGAAAAAAGTGGATTATCTTATTTCTGATTTCTAATTTGAAGCCAAATCTTTAAGACAAACAAGATGGCATTAACTGTTTTAATAATATTTTTCTAAAACATTTAATTAGCAATAAGAGTAGATGTCAGTTTTTTTAATTTATATGTAAATGCACCCATGGGAACACAGAGTGAATGGAGCTCATGTATGTAAAGCAGACTTGCAGTGCTGTTTTCTTACCTCCAGGCTTTGCTCTCTTCAGTCCAACAATTTCATTCTTGCAGTTCTTTTAAATCCACAACATATTCGAACCGTGCTTCTCAGAAGGTCAGGCTCCACCTTTTGATAAGGTATTGAAACTGTTACACAAGCACTTTGTCTTGCTCCTTCCTCTTTGTTCTCACTCATGGGTGTACTCAGTCTTTTCAGCCCTCAACCACACTTTGAAGCAGCTGAGCCTGTTGCCCTTATTTAAAGCAAGCACTCATGACATCACAGCAGGACAGTAGCCTATCAGACAACAAGGAACAGCTTTTAGTGTATAAGGCATGCCTGAGGTGTACTCTTGACAACTCAGCTGCAGACAGTACATTTAAGGTTTTAGGAGTCTATACTTTAATTTTCATTATGTAGGACGACTTCTTTTTTTCAGATCCAGATCTTTGGATCACATGTAGAAGCTGTGAAGCAAAACCACAAACCTCCGCCTTTGGCTGCTGGAATGTTGTGCGATTTTAAACATTCAGTAAAACATGCTCACTCACATTGCTTTGTAGTCTGATATTTGGCTCCAAGCTTGAGTAAAAACAGGTTGCTTGAATGTGATAGGCTGTTTTTCTTGTCAAACATGTTAGTTTAGTCATGGCATAAACAGGCAGTGAAATGTCAAAATTTCACCTCCACCTACTTTATGTCATTATTTTTTTAAATAAGTTGACCATCAAACTGCAACCACAGTCCCACCTATCAAAAACATGACTATTGGGTTGATTGGTTACTCTGAATTAGCCTCAAGTATTTGTCTATGAAAAGTACTGGGAAAATCCCGAAAGTGTACCTTGCCTTGAATCCATGACGGTCAGTTTAAGGGCAAATTATACATTGCAGACACTTAAATCAAGACACCTTTGATTGTTTGGATAGTTGCCACATCCATGAGTCCATCCAGGACTAGATCATGGTAGCTTTCTCTTTAAATGATTCCTAGCCTTGTTTCTTCCCAGCATAATATTCCACCTCCTTCAATGTACTCGCGTGCTTCCAGCTAACTGGGAGGTAGATCTCATAGTGCTGTTTGTGCTTTGTTTTCCTAATGGTACAAAACACCTCAAGGTATAATTTCTAACTCAGCTTATTAGAGGCCTAAGTACTTTCATTATTTAATTGCACCTAAAATGAGCCATTTGATGAGTTGTTGTGAATATGTACTCCAAGTTCTTGTCTACTGTTTGGTTGGCTCCGCTTCTGACCGAGGAGCGGATGGACTGTCATGGAGCTGTGGGATTGTTTATTGGTAGCCATCACTTCAGCACTGTGCAATGTCTTAGTTTCTGCCTTGAGTGGCATGAATACTCACATTCATTGCATGACAGTGGTGGTTGCATGCATTGCCTTCCCTAAGGTATCATCACATATCCCTGGGTCAAATGTTACAATGAAACCATGGGAAAAACATCAAGCAGTCTTAAGAAAAACTAAATCCTTGGCACCACTGATGCTTCCAACAGGGCAATGATGAAAAAGCCACTGCTAAAATGATTTTCAGAAATGGTAAGAGAAGAACACATTTGTTTCCTGAAGTGGGCTACAATGAGCGCAAAACATAATCACATCTGAAATGTTTGGAAGGAACGGAGACAAGACAGAAACATAAACACAGTGTTAAAAGATGATTCTGTCAAAATCCCAGAGGAAGCAAGGAAGTTTGTTGATACAGACTTCTGATTATGGAGAAAAAATGTAAATGGCTTTAAAAAGGGAATTTCTAGTAAAAAATATGTCCCAAAAACAATGAATATTTATTTTATGTAATATTATACTTTTATTATATCACAATTTGTTTTTCATTTATTATGAAAAAATAATAATGTAAGCATTGGTTTCCTCACTGAATAATACTCTTTTTTAAGAGTATTATTAAGTGAACAGTCCAATTGATACTGGTACTGTTCTCTTTTCATCTGTGGATGATGAATTGACCTTTCTAACCTTTCTAACTCTGCCTGGAGGTTCGCACAGAATTATTCTAGAAATGTCTTGTGTGCATCATGGCCTGGATATTGTTCTCTCTAATATGTTTTAATAAACCCATGAGAGCTTTTCTGGACATTTGTATTTATTTGGAGGTCAAATTAATCACCAGAGGATTTTATTTGTTCTGAATGTAACTTGCTGCACCACATTTTATTTGTTATTGCAGGTTAAAGGACATATGTCTGCCACATATGGAAGATCTTCCATTTGAAACCACAAATATTTTCCTCCCACATCTGAACTTTGTTTTGATCCACTGCAATAAAATACATTGACGTTTATGCTTAAAATCTTCACAAAATATGAAAAACTTCTAGTTGTATAATTGATTTTGCTGGACACTAAAGTTAATAATCTTTTTGGATAAATCCCCTAATATAATTGCTCTATAGTGTTGTGAAACACAGAGTCTGAGAACCTTCAGCAGAAGCACGACCCACAAGCCAAAACACAAACTAGCCAAAATCACCAGGTTGAGCCATCTGACTGTCTCTTCTGTGAACATTGCGTTCTGGCAGTCTGATCATGAGCATAACCTCAATAATAACCACCCACACAGACCACATGGGTGGAGATATTGATGTGAAATAAGAGCAGGATGCCAGCAGTAGAGCTGCAAAGAAGCAACCCAACACAATCCACACACTCATTAACACACCCAATCCCTGTTTTGTGGCTTTTACTGAAATATGTTTTATTTTACAAGCACGGAGTGATGCTTGTTGGTGGAAAGAAGCCGCATGTTGTCTAGATAAGGCCAGGCTTCTGTCAGATGATTTGTGTATTGACAGTGCAGTCATGCTTTGTGCTTTGAGCTGCTTAAGGGAGACAGGAAGCACTCAAGCTTTGCAGAAAGCGCTCCACACAGACTCCTTTTATTTTTCTATCTTTCGCCGTCCTTTAATCAGCTCTTTCCTCCTGATGACGTCTTTTTGGCCATATTTGCCAAGCAGCAAAAATACCTAATCAGTGACATGTTTGGCCATTTGAAGTCAAAGGTTCATTGTTAGAGTCTTGGTCAGTTATCTTTTTTTCTGCCAGCTGATCTGCACTTTGCATTGTCTGGGCGAGGCAGTGAACACTCTGTTGGTGCAAACCAAAGCTGCGGCCAACCACTTAAGAAGCCCTCAGAAACTTTATCTGCAGGGTTTCTTCCCCCTTTTCTCACCTCTGGAGGAAACCACATATGGTATCACAAAGAATTTAGTACCACCACAAGTAAGCTATGTGTCTATTGTTGTGTTTGTCTTGTTCACACAACAGTATGTTCTTAAAAGAGAACAAATAAATAAATAAATGGGTCATTACGTATAGTTATATCCTCTTGACCAACACATTCCTCTCAGTGCCTCTTCCTGTCTGTGACTTTTCCCTTCCTCTATCCCTCCTTATGCTTCACTCCACCCTCTGCACCTACACCTAATCTGGAAGTATCCTGTGCCAATAAAGTTCCGCTGAATTAACCCCATAACTCTCCACTGAATGATCGCGATGCACTTAAACTTAGCAAAACAATGTTTTATTCTATCACAAAAAACAAGATTTTTTTGGATTTTAGGCTATCAACTCAAGCTAGTGCTTAATAAGATGATATGAATAATTATCTGAAAAGTGTGGTATACAAGTCCTGCTGCAGATTTTCAACTGCCTTTATTTCTGGACTTTGACTAAGCCATTGTAAAACACAACTAAAACCTTTCCATTATTGTTCTGCCTGTATGTTTAGGGTTGTTTTCTAGTGTCGTGTCTTTAGCAGCCTCTATATTTTTGCCAAAAATTCCCTGAATTTATTAAATCAAGTCAACTTTATCTGTATATCACATTTCAGTAACGAGGCAGATCAAAGTGCTTTACATAGTAAAAACATAACTCAATAAACAAGCAACTACTGAAAAAAGGTTCACGTCTATCTTATTTTTTCTAAAAGTAATATTTTGGTCTCTTCCAGTCAGATCACCTTGACTTTAAAGTCGCCTATATGGGTTGTGACAAACTGAAAAGGGCTTTTATGGCTTTCTTTCAGCCACTCTTCCTCAAAGGACAGTTTTAAGTGCATGATTAATTGTCCTTTCAACAGATTCTCCCACATTGAGTTGTGAAACTCTCCAAAAGCTCATAAAAATTACAATGAGTTTCGTAGGAGCTTCTTTGATTAATTCTTTCTTTTTCTGGCCCGTCAGTGTCGGTACATGTGCATGTATTTATAGGGTTACAACTGTGCCTTGCACACTTTTTGGGGAGTGACAGTTTGAATGATTTCATTTCCTGTTCCTGTTTGTGCTAGCATATCACCAAAAGCCTTAATAAACTACATTGTCACTTGTGATAATCCATGTTTAGTGGTAGATGTAAGCAGATGTGTGATGCCTGGTCATAAAGACGTTGTTCCAGTTGTGGCTTAACCTGCTTTTATTAGTAGCAATCAGATTGTTAATTTGGAATAAAAAAGAAAAGCAATCTCTGTCTTCACAACACACAGCAGAACAGTTGAGGTCTTCACCAAAGGCATTAAGTTTACTCCAGAGATTCATGTTCAGCTGAAAAAAAAGGTGCAGTGTTGTATTAGTGCAGTTTGTTTGTTCTTTTCTCTGTGAGATACATCCTGTACATACGGCGTACACTGGGGCCGCTGAGACCGCGCTAAACTGTTTCCTGCTGCTACATCCCATGCAGCAGCAAGTCTGTGTGTGCATCGTCTTTTTTTCCCATGTCAAGAGCTGACAGTGGCTGCATTGCTTTTCCGGAGACTTTTGACATTTTGAGTCACTGCAGTGATTTGAAAGATACTTATATTTGCAGGTGCAGCTGAAGTAGCTGCCATGGACGCTTGTTACTGTGGTTGCATGTTGGCTTAGTTTCACTTCTCAGTCCTGTAGTCACAGAAGGTGGTTCTCCTCTACAGGCTGCATAAATAGGCATAGCTGTATTTAGTTGTAGCAGCAGCAGCAGCTGCTGCAACTACAACACTGACTGTTATAGAAATTGTTCTAAAAGACAGTAGATTCGTTTTTGTTGGAATGTTTATTGCGACCGGTGATGTTATAATTATTATTTTTTCAAAGAGCTTCAAGCAGTTAGAATCTGTACAATGGATTTCAATTAAATCATTAAAGCTGCATCACTTAAGTTTTCTGTTTTTGTTTTGTTTTTTACTTCTTTAACATGTCCTATCTGGTGAAGCAATCAGAATTGTTGCCTGCGTTCTAATGAGAAGTCCAGCAGATTTACTTTTACAGGCAGATCATCATGTCTTTCATTAACAATGCGTTTTTAAAAAGCTGTATCATATCAACAAAAAAACCTGGAAGCAGTAGAGTGCTGCTTGGCTGCTTTAGGACATAATAATGGGGCCATAAATTCTGCTGTCTACCAGAACAACCGGAAGGAGAATAGCCAGCCATCAGCTGAGATCAAGCATATTTGGATTTTACAGGAAGGCAGTTATTCAAAGCAAGCAAGTCCTCCTCTTACTGACAAAAATCATGAGGAAGGTTTTGGAGTTAGTGAGTCCAAGTCTGAATTAACAGTCTATATGTGACAAGACATGAAACAAAGCACGTGTGTTGCTGAATTGAAATGTCCATCATTTTGATATTAAATATTATTTCTGGGTATATTAAATACTTATTGACAGCTTGTTTTACTTGTAGTTCACTGTATGTATTTATGAATTTTGAGATTTTTGGAGTAGATATTAAAAGGTGCTTTCATTTCTATGCTTTGTGTTTATGGTGAGGTAATCCAAGACAGAAAATCGGTGGTCAGTCTGTGCCCTTATTTTCCTTCTTCTCCAATTCTGTCTATTAGTCTCTTTCCCTCAGTTTCTGATCTCCAGCCTTTCTCACAATATTCGGTATTCCTCTGAATAGAGTCCCCTGATCACCATGTCATTGAATTTTATTTTATTTTTTTAGATTACTGGTGTTTCTTCTGCTTGGATCCTGCCTGCTCCTTCTCCTGTTCTCTTTATACCTTACTGTAGCTTTTTGTTCTCTGTTTATATTAAAATTAATCACATTTCTCCCATACTCTTTGATGCAGCTCTCAGATCACAAAGTTATGACGCTGTTGGGAGTACATCGCCGTACTCTCAACAGCTTTGAGACGTTTCTCTTATCGAGTTTGTATCTTTCTCTGTGATCCACACAGACGCAAAGACGTCATTTGCGATTCCTTTCTGCAAGTTCTCTGCTCACCAAAGACCTCAGAGAATTCCTGACTGTCCAAACACATCTGCTCCAGCTACTTTGGATAAAAACCAAAGCTGAGGAAGGCTGACTCCATGCTAATGTTCAAACAATGTGAGGGAGGATTTGGTTTGCCAGGGGAGATGCTTAAGCCTGCAAGTCTGTGCAAACTTAAGAGATCACGATGGGAGGCAAGAGCTACAGCTTACAGCAACTCTGGGGTGCATTACTCGTATCCTGTGACTTTGTAGACCGTTGTTCCTTTGTAATCTTCACATTGCTGCTCCAATAAAAAAAGACATACTGGGTGTCTTGTGTGAAAGATTAACTTACTCAAAAACTTGAGCAGTTTAAAAGTTTTGCCCCGAAAAGAAATCTATCTGTGATTTGGTGATCAACAAACAACTAGAAATATCTGAGATGAAACATGTAATATTCTGTAACATAGTGAGGTTCAAATGTGGGGTAAATTGATTTTCTCTTTTTGTGGATGTACTGTACACAAGGTGTGGTTTGTCTTCTATTTAAAAAGAAGATGATTATGTTTTCATTTATCAGCCTACTTCAATCTTTTACATCTATAAATCTGAAAAATTTTGGGTGTACACCTCCACCTCTGACCTCTGGATTTGTTTTTAATCAACAATAAATCTGTCTGTAAAGCAACAAAGCCTTGACACTAAGATCAGAAGTTCGACCCTTTAATCATAGGAAGTGGAGGCAGATCAGGTTATACACTTACACACACACATGTGCGCACACACACATGCGTACACAATGGCTCTGACCTCACCTTCAACCTGTCCAATTTCCTGACTGACAAACATTCAAACACACAATGTGTATTAAAGACCTTTTGGCTTCTGCAAAGAGCAAAGTTTGTCGTCCAAACGGGGGATAAGTCCGAGCTATAAATATAATCAGAATCACATTTGTTTTCAGAAGTTTACATATGATTATCACAATGTACATTATTTAAACCATAATTTGAATTCATATTTTTGAATGTGTTGTAGATTCACAACAGTCAAAATTATATAGGAACCAACGTCCTTTTTGATTGATTCTTTTTAATTGTCCTACTTAGTTGCACATTTCTTTGAATCTTAGTATGTCATTTTTTACATCTGCACAGTATTTTATGCTTTAAATTTGCCCCTAACATGCAGTCTCTTATTTTTATTTTCTATTTTTACATTTGCGCAAATCACTTTGCTGGTACACTTGAATTTTCACACTTTGGGATTATAGATATTCTATTCTATACACACATTCCACATTCAGTGTTGCTAAAGGTTTTTGCTCTGTTCTCCTAAGTGATCGTATGTGATTCTACTTTTAAATTTTTCTATGTTAGCATTTAAAAAACAGATTTGTTGGACAACATTTATCGGATTGACACATTTTCAAAATTCAGAACAGTCCAACTCAAATGCCAAGAAGGATTCAGGAGAGAGAACTTCAGATTTACACAAGCAGGAAAAGTCTCTTGGAGTCATTTATAAACAAATACAGATTCCAAGATCATCACTTTAAATAAATACAAGTTATTTGGATGAGTCACCACTTTGCCTCAAAGAAGTCCTGAACTGTTTCTGTTAGATGAAAGGAAGCTGGAAAAACCTGGGAACCTCTGAGGTTTTAAGAGCAACGTGAACTGATAGCAGCTGGAAAATCAGTTTCACCATCCAGGTGAAAATCAACTGATTTGAACTGTTGATTTTCACTCAGTTCAAATCAGCTGATTCAGTAAGTTTGAACTGAGAAAGTGTGAAATTCTGCTTTATAATTTACTCTTTTAGATTTGGCCAACATTTGCAGCTGCCTGCACAGATCAGCCAAATCTCTTTTAAAGAAAAGTTTATCAATTAGAAAAAGTATGAGCTTGAATTGTATTTTTCAATTCAAATATCAGTATTTGGCACTTATACTGCAGCGTTGTTTTGATCCTAGTTTTACTGATTTGTTGCACAAATTGGGTGGAATAATAGAGAAAAATTATAGCAACCTCAAAATCCTTGTGGCCTAAACAATCCAGAATGGATTAAGCAATGTGACAACACAATTTCTGAACGACAAGCTCAACTAAGCTGAAAATTTGTGAACTATGCTCAGATTTCAGGTCTGCGCCGGGACACCAACCAAATTAAATGGGTTCTGCTGTCTCTGCTAACAACTGTGGTCAAACATCCAGTCACAATTATGCCAGAAGCTCAATAGTGGATTTACAAAGTTCATCTGAGAGAATTTGAACTTGTTTAGGGACATTTAGCCAAACATTTGTGGGGCTGTGTGAACATACTTGAGCCTGAATGTTTCATTTTAACCTTGTCCCTTCACCCTGATCCATCTAAATTAATCTAGAGTGTCACTAAAAAGTATTCACCTCCAAGTGTGACAAAAGACCTTAGCTTTTTTATTACACTTAAATATTTCAGACCATCAAATAATATTGTAATATCAGGCAAAGACTAAATATATTTTGTTCTTTTTATAAACAATGACAGAAATGGTAACTAAAAAAAACTGGTTCTGTATTTTAACTATGTATATAAGAATTTTATTGCTGATTTTATCGCATATTTGTAATAACTGACAATACATTTTTGCATCACTGCAGATTAATTACAGTTTGCTATTTTTTGCTGAAGCATTTTCATTCACTGGAGAGTTTTCTACCATCAACAAAATATTTATGGTCATGCAACAGTTTCTAAATCAAACCTTTGACTAGGCCATTCATTTAATTATTTTTCTGTTGCATTATTAAGTGCACTTCAATTTAAGATACTGGCTGGAGATTTTTCTTCAGGATTTTCTTTTAGAGATAAGGAACCATAATTTACCGTAATTTGTCCAGGCTCTAAAACAGCAAAGCAGAAAACCAAACTACCACCAACTACCATGTTTGACTGGTAAGATCTTCTTCTTCTGAAATGTTACGTTAGTTTAAACCCCAAATGTAATTGGACAAATATGATATTCAGGATGAAAGCTTCAGACAACAACTGTAGTAGAAGCCTACATAAGCAACATTTTCAAGTAATAGAAGGCTCTGCTTAAAATCTAAAAATCTTCTTATGTTGTTTAAAATTTCTTTGAATAACATTCCTGAAGTCATTTCAGTAACAAATTCATAACTGTGAGGCCCACCTAGAGATAAGAGTCACATAGGGGAGTTTAAATTTACAGTTTGGCTCCTTATCTTAACCTGAGGGTGAGAAAAGGGTTTAAATAACTCCAGAACTTTTTAAAAACTCCCTGACAAGAACATAAACAGTATAAAACAGTAAATACCCATCATGTTACTGAAAACTTCAACTGCAGGTTGAAGAAAGGTTATGTAGCTATGAGAGCTTGTTCTATCTGAATGTGTTAGGAAACCTTTTGAAAATAGCACCACCCTTCCTGACCTGGTACAGGGGGCTCCAGGGTGGACGAGGTTAAGGCTTGCAGAGGTCAGCTTGAGAATATACAGCTGACATTCTGACCTCTCCTGAGCCCAAACGCAACTCGAGATCTTCAAACAGGGCCCTCTAGTACTGTTGCTGCTGGTCAACCCTCATTATAACTTTAAAAACCTGACCTTCTCTAGTCAGAGGTCCCTCCTCTGTGGGATGATGCAGTGGGACATTTCGCAGGAATTCAGTTCATTTTAATTTATCTTATTTATGTTGTCTCAGTTTATGCAATTAATTATGTAATTTTTGCTTTCTATTGATTTTGTGCTTCTTATTTTTTTTTACATTTCTATGTTTGGTGTCTTCATCTTTACAGGATCAGAATGTAGTTGCTCACTGTACACTCTGTCTGTTTTGGTTAGCATTAGACGTTCGTCCCTCCATGTTGTCATCAGGGTTGTTTCCAAACAGTTTTAACCAGGAAACCTTTGAGCTCCCATCGGAAACTGTCTGTCCAGGAACACATGCCATCTCTGAGTGACTCACTGTGGAATAAAGTGAATAAGGAAGCAATCTAGACGCCATGAATTTCAGCTGGCAAAAGATTTAAGAATATAATGATCATCAGACTGTAAAAATACATTTTGGAGGGTACTCAAAATTGGCCATTTAAATTTTTAAAATTTCAATTAAGCACATGTTTTTCCTAATATAAAGACTAATAATAGTAGAATTCTTACAATCTGGGATAGCTCAATTAAACGTGGACATGTAGATATTATTAATTTCGTGCTATACTCCACAGCTATGCAGCTACGAGCAGGCTCGTTGCTATAGCAACTTACCCCCCTTGCCCCCCCTCCCAAAAAATACTAAAATATTTACCACACAAAGAGCAGAACATTCAGTCTGTTGCAGTAGTATGGTTTTAGGCTTAATGTTTATTTTTCGATTATTAATAATCTGTGGTAAGAGGAGAAAACTATAAATATATCGCTGCACTTGACTTTGTTACTGTCTCTTACTCTGCAGTTGTGGAGTCACAATGTCTGGGATCATGAGCGCCCCCTGCCATGAGGCAAGGGAACTGCCTGCCTCACCTGGAATCTGTTCTCTGCCGTTTCTGATCGAAAACAGTCTTTTTTTAAGCATCTAGTGTTTGTAGAAGCAGTTTAGACCCAAACGGAAAAAACAAGCAGAGAAAGGCCTCCTTTCTCTGAGGATGATGACACACTTTTACCAGCGTCAGCAAACATTTTCATAAGGAATTTTGCTTTTTGATTTACGCATTTCTCATAATTGGAAAACGGAACATGTCTCCTTCCTGAACATTATGTCGACTGGACATTCCCATGCTATTTAGACTTGCCTATAATTGCTAGAGCAGATGAACCTGGTGCCCACAGACATCTGGAAATGATACCCAGCGATAAACCAGGCATGTGGAGGTCCACAGTTTTCTTCCTGCTATGATTTATTTTTATGATGTCACACAAGAAAAAGGTATTATGTTAAACCAAATCCTCAGGTCTGTCTTTATTTAGTACACATGTAAATTAAAAGTAAATTGGCCTCTCTCAAGTTTTATGTCAATTTCTGAATTTAAAGTAATTGATACATTAGCAAAAAAAAATTGTCTCCTTAATTTGGACTTATACATATAATTAGACTTTGTGCCATAAAATGGAATTATGTTGAGAACCACTATATTCTTTATGTTCTAATCACAAATAAACCAGATGAGAAAAATTATCATAATTAGTCAGTTCACAACTGAACTACTTTTCTTGTGCAAGAAAATTTTGCAATCAACTGGAAGTTATCTAAATTATCTAAGTGTTTTGTAGTTGCTAAACTTGGATCATTTATAGCCAGAAATATTGATTAAATTTACCTGAATGAAATGTCTGCAGATTGTTTAGTCAAACTGAATGGGCTAATTTGTTTTGTTTCTCAATAAATTGCATGTTAACAGCTCCCTTCCTGCTTTAATTAAAAGGTTAAATGCATTTATTTAAGTTGTATTGATTTTTATTGCTATCTTGAGATGGCTACAAAAAGAATAACCATAGGTCCTTGTGTTTGGGAGGCACATTGCTGTTTTGTTTACAACCTGGTGCTGGGCCACATTTCCTTTACTGTGTCCTTTCCAAGAGGATGTGGCTACTTTCTGCTCAGGCAAAACGCCTTTTGTATTTGTAGTATCTATTGTGTTAGTCTGAACATCTTTCAGATGTTCTAACATATCAACATTTTTCACTTTGTGCCGGAACAAGGGTTTAAGTACGTCACAGTAGTCTTTTTCTCTTTCTTCAACCAGCTTATTTTATCTTTCTCAAACCACAGTTTTAGGTTTAAATGTAGGAACTAATCGCCCGGATTGCTTGTTTAACTTACCCCTTGTTTGGTTTGTTTGAAGCACAACATTGCTTAATCTTTCCCAAGACATAACCAGATTGCACCTGCAGAACATTTTGCTCTGCAAAAGAACAACCCTCCTAAAAACCGACTGAAGTTGGACATCATCTGGGAGATGTACAGTGATCAGACAAGCCATGAGAGCCATGGGAGTGAACATTGCTCTTTATCCTGAATTTACCATAATCTTGAAACATGGTGGTAGCAGCATCATGCTTAGAGGATTCTTTTATTTAGCCTGGATTGGGTTAATCTCCAAATGAGAAGATACTGTAGATGGAGCTACATACAGGGTAACTGTAGAAGAAAACCTCTTCTGCAAAAGCCTTGAGATTGGAGTAAAAACGAATGCACACTACACTTGTTTTTGCCTTGTAAATTTTTTTAACTATTCATCCTTTCTCTTTCACCTACCTACCTTGTGTTTGGTGCTTATATCCACCAACGTTTGTGGTTGTAAATGTAAAAAAGCATCAATAAGTGTATGTAGTATATTTAAAATCCCTATTATTGTAGTGTGGCTGACAGACAGTTCCTCTAAACCAGTGCTTCTCAATTCTGGTCCTCAGGCCCCCCTGCCCTGCATGTTTTAGGTGTTTCCCTGCTGCCACACACCTGGATTAAATCTATGGGTGATTAACGGGCTTCTGCAGTACTTGATGCCTGCAGAAGAAGTCATGCAATCATTTGAATCAGAGAGGCACATCTAAAACATGCAGAGCAGGGGGGGCCTGAGGACTGGAATTGAGAAGCACTGCTCTAAACTGAGTTACTTGGGTTGCTGTTTTTAAAAAACAGGTAGACACGTTCTCTGTGTTACATTGTTTTTCTGACCCCAGACAGACATTACGTTGCATGCTTCCGTCAGGACTCATAGTTTTGACTCTGCACTTCTCTGTTTCTATCTGAGGCAAAATAGGCCACAGAGATAAGAGATGGATTCAGCCCTGCTGCAGCTGATGTTTGCAGAAAAAGCAGCTCAGATCTATGACACACAACAGTGAGGGCAGAGTTCAAAACTCTGCTGTTTGATGCAGCTTCATTCTTCCAGCTTAATTTGGCAGATTTGTTTTTCTTCTCCTGTGGAGGAAGAATTTATACGTTTAATTTTGTTCCACAGAAACGTCGGCAGCAGGCATTGGGAAATATCACCGGTTGGTTTGCCAGTGTTTGCAGGAAGTGTCCTGCACATTGTTTCTCAATTACAGGGAAGTGAGCCAGCATGGACTAGAAGTTGACTCTATAAACATGTTTTGTTGTTGAAGGCTTTTGCATGCAAAGAAAGAACCATGCTGAATGTCCAACTTATGAATTACAGATTTTCCCAGACATAACTTGATAACTGAAAGAGCATATGAGTTTACACTTGTCTGAAAAACATTTCAACAGACTACAGTTTGGAATAAAACACAAATCACCATCAGACCTTTTCATGGAAAATAAAAACAAGTTAAATTTACGTTTTCCTCAAGGGAACTCTAACTGTACTACCAAGACACTGTGGTACCTCTTTGAATTGAAAGGTTTGGACTTCTGTTTTTTAGACATATACTGCCCTCTATTGATGTTTCTATGTACTTGCAGATGGGGTCCTGTCACCTGGCCTGATTTGTCTGAAATTTCCTACTGTTTCATTTTATACAACCATCTGTAACTTAATTTAAAAATACAGATTAAGATGTCTACAAATTTGCTTAACAGTTTCAACTACTAAAGCTATAACGATCAGTCACCTCATCTGGTTGGTGCTGCATTACCTGTAAAACAACCTGAAAATGTGTAATTTTCTTTGTGAACATGTCTTGATATACATCTTTTATGTCCCATGATTGATAACACTTTGATGACTGACTGACAGGTTATGTTTCAAACTACAAACTTGATAATGTCAAAACATATTTTAATTTGTAAGAATAAAACAGCAGATAGCTGATGGTCTCTTTAATTTAAGTCCATTCTTCTCATTCTAACTACAGAGATATCATGAGCTATTGCTGTAGTTATGCTGCTATTGGCTCAGTCTACTGGATGAAAAACTCACCACTTTTCTGCACTAATTTCTTCTTTCATTACTCTCTAATTTGCATTATTTTATGTTATTTCATCTGCTAACTTTATATTTTCTCTGTTTTTTTTCTCTCCTTGGCATTCTGTTTAGCTGTGATATCTTCTGGGAGGAGCCATCAGCTAAAATGAACATAGAAAGTGCTCCTACATCAGTCCTACTGTTTGTGTGTGTGTGTTTTTGGTGGGGGGTGGGGTGGGGTGCTCTGTCTTCTCAAAGCCCCAGTCGGTCAAGGTAGATGGCCGAGTTCTGCTGGACGTTTCTTTCTGTTAAAGAAACTGTCGCTTCATGGATGCTTGGTATCAGGGATTGTTTGAGGGGTCTCAAACTCCAGTCCTCGAGGGCCACTGTCCTGCAACTTTTAGATGTGCCTCTGCTGCACCACACCTGAATAGAATAATTACGGCATTAAGGCGCTGGAGAACTGATCTACACAAGGAGGATGCAATTAAGCCATTTCATTCCAGTGTTTTGTACCTGTGGCACATCTAAAAATTGCAGAACAGCGGCCCTCAAGGACTGGAATTTGAGACCCCTACTGTAAAGTCAACAACATAATGACAAACAACTAAACTTAAAATGTGTGTTTGGACTGTGTGAAGAAGTCAGAGTACCTGGAGATAATCCCACACTTGCATATGGAGAAAATGCAAACTTCATGCAAAAAATGAAAAATAAAAATGCACACACAGGACCTTCTTAGTGCAATAGTGCTAACACCCTAGTCTTTAATCATTAGTCATTCACCAAAATGCAAGTTGTGAAGGAGGACAACAAATATTCTGGACGAACATGTTGGATTTAATCTAGCTTTTTCGTGGGTCCCCCAATATGTAATTTCATTCAAGAAGAGCAAAATGGTTCTTCGCTGGTGCCCATCCGCTTTAAAGTCAGAATTCTGAAAAAAAAGTCAGAATTTTGAGATTAAATTCAGAATTCTAAGATTAAATTCAAATGTCTTGTTTTTCAGTGGCCATAATCCTCTTCGTGGATATAAGCTTCGTACAATTTAAAATAAAAATAATGGCACAGAGTTGACTTGCTTTGCATGGCTGCAGTATGTTTTTCTGACGCGGTGCGGCGCTCTAGCACCGTATGGACAGAGGATCTTCGCTGACCGGGCGCTCTGACAACTCCCGAGCCTTGAAGCGAGTCACCATCCAGCACTGAGCCTGGATGCGGGAGCGCACGCTCGGCCACGCATGCGGTGGTACAGGCAAGCTGATCGGTCAGAGCGGGATGGACATCTCGGCTCAACCGAAAGCTGCTGGAGGTTGTCCTTTTTGGGAGGCGCTGGAGCTGAGGGCGTGATGAGGAGCGAACCGTCAGTTTCCATTTAATTTGCTGTCTTTACGCAGGGTGGAGAGGTGCGCTCTGCCGCCAATAATCCGCTTGGCGGGGAGGAGCAGGGGAAAGCTCTCTCCAGACTGAAGCAGAGTGAGAGGGGAGGGACAGCAGGTTAAGTCGGATACGGACCCACAGAGTTAAACAGCGTGTGGTCATAAGGACCGACTGTAGTTGGCAGGCAGGCTGCTGGGATTCCTCTTGGCACGATGAGCGGACCAACAAAAGGTGAGCGATGTGTAATATTCTCATAACAGAAATATTTTTCTCAAGCTAATGTTAAAATATGCATTTTATGCCATGTAATGTTTAGAAACAGCTTTATCATTTGTGTGGACTGAACTATTAGAGATCAGAAATGATTTGGCCCAATTAGCTGATTAGAGTTTAATTTTATTAGGTAATCCTCAGTGTCGTGGTGGAAGTTACTATCAAGGTCCAGAATGTTTGATACCAGAATTAGATTCGACTCACTGCTCCTCAGATGATTTGTTGTCCTCCTCCACAAATACTGTTGAAATTGCTGAAAAAAGAGAAAATCTATTGACACAATTATTAACCTCATAAGAGAAGCAACCAAGAAGCTCATTGTGTCGCTGCAGAAGCTGCAGTGACTCAGACTAAACAATCTGTTGACTGAATAACTGAGTTGCTCCCTCCACAAGTCTGGCTTTAATGGCAGCATCATGCTGCGGGGAGGCTTTTCAACAGAGAAGAGAGAAACTGGTCAGATTTAATGGAAATCGATAAAGAGCAGCATTTATCCACATTAGAAGGGTCTTAAAACTTAGGATCTGGTGAGGATTCAGTGGTTGAAATTCAAAAGTACTTTATTGATCCCAAAGCGAAATTAAATGTTTTTATAACTCATATTAATTAGGATTCTTCAAGCTGCTGCTTTGACAGAAAAGCAGAGGAACCCAAACTGGAAGCCATCGAATCTACTGAAAGCATTAGAGTTATGTTCCAACTGACTGCTCTGGCTCATATTACAATAGAGCTTATTGGTTTTTATTCCAGGCTTTGCAGTCATGAGGTCAAAGATCAGAGTCGTGTTGTCAAAAGATTCACAATTAACAGCCTTGTGTGAACGTGTGCTTCTGTACAGAAGCATCTGTACAGAAAGCAGTAGTGTTTTAACTGCATCCCGTTAAAAATCACAAATCAGAAAACCGTGAATCACCTCCACTGTACATTTATCAGTTCCAGAAACTAGAACAACATTTAAAACTACTAATAATAAACATATAAAAATACTGCATTCCTTTTGCAGCCGATCACAGGTGGCTCAGATCTTTCTCTGTCTGTTGTTCCAACTCTCGTGCTACCATCTGGCTGCACAACCAAAGCCAGCGTCTGTAATACACACCCACAGCCTCACACATTCTGGAGGAAACATTTTTGTCCTACTTTTTACCTTTTTTTCTTCCCCATCCTGTAAACATGCACACACCCACAGCTTGTGCTCTGTGTACCCCTTTCCTGCTGTCATCAGCTTAACCTGCCTCCATGTTGTGTTTACTGCGATTGCATAATGCAGCAGCATTAAGTGTAATGGAATTGAATGGAGCTTAATTTCTATCTCAGACTGTTGCACAGTGATTCATGCACTACTACAAGTGTGCATCTTGAACTTTCTGTGATATTGCAGTAATAGGCTTTAAGATATTTCACTGAGATTTTCCAATAGGCCAACACAAAAGTGGAAGTGTTGAAACACTGTTAAAAAAAACAATCACCAAACTAAACTCTATGGGCATCATTTTGAAACATGGAGGTCATGCTTTGGGGATGCGTCTCTTCGGGAAGGAAAGAAGCACAAATCTAGAACAAAACCTGTTAGTCTGCAAAAGAATGGGAGCAGAGATGCACCTTCCAGAAGGACAGCAACCCTAAACGTACAACCAGGAAGTTTAAATCAAATCATAGTCAAGTGCAAGAATGGCCAAGTCAAAGTCCAGACCTAAATCCAACTGACAATATTGATTCAGAAGGACTGAAAACAATTCCAAATTTATTTGTTAAACATTTTTAAAGCATATGTCTATTTCCCTCTACCTTACAATTTTGTCTTATTGTTACATCAATTCATCACATGGAATTAATTTGCTGCTTTCTCTTTAATTTGCTGTTACTTTACTTGGCAGAGACAGACATAACCTCTTATGTTGGCTTTAATTCTGACATAAAGAATTAACACTTTTCACCCCTTAATTTCTCTCAGTCAGGCTGCTACATGGTGATTAAAGCTTGGAAGTCTTGCTGATCTCCTGTTTACAGTAACAGACTTTTCGGTTGATACCGTTAGTTAAGAAGCCGATCACTAAGCTGTCTGTGCAAACTTGCAGCCAGCCATGCACTGGATTATTTCATGACTGCTCGTCACGCTGCAGATTTTGTTTCCTCTGTCATTTTGATGGCAGGCTTGTTAAGCCTGCTGAGCACTATACAATGCTTTTGTAAAAATTTCTTTTATTCTTTGAATTACTCTATTCCTTGCAGTTTAATCTTGAATGTGAACCAAATGAACTATTTCCTAATTTATTAGCTACAGGTTTCGTAATCAAACAACTACACCCTCTTTTTATAAGCTCTACATTTCTTTATTGCACTGTGAGTTGTTTAAGATCAGTTAAACAAAGAAAAATGGAGGAGCATGAAAATTATAATAAGTTGCATGTTTTTACTCTTTCCCTCTCCCTCCAGTTAAGTTCCAGTCAGGCCTCTATGGAGGAAACCACAACAGTAGCAGCTCTACTCTCTCCAGCAGAGCAAATTCACCAATCACGTGTGAGCGTTGTCGGGAGGCTTGTCGTGGAGAGGTGGTGCGTGTGAAAAACATGCACTTCCATGTTCACTGCTTCACCTGCCAAGGTAAAACATCCGGATCTTCTGTACATATGTTGCTTCTCTCTCACTGACTGAAAGGTTTCATACTTGCTTACTTTCTCTGTTGGACTGGTTCATGGCTTTCCATTTGTAAAATCACACCCCAACTCAGTTTGCATGATTAAATATTAAATTATTGCCAGTACTCAGACAAGAAGGAACCACCATAATTAGATCCATATTAATGTCTGTGCTCAATAAAATACAGTGCATATCTAACTGCAACTATGCCAGAGTTGAAACTTGGCATTCAAAACAATGTGAAAGGTAAAAAGAAGCATCAAGAACCATAAAACGTACCTATTATGGGCCAAGGTTTCTGGTGGATATTCCAGTAAAGTACAGTAGGGCGAAAAACATTTTACCTTTGATGTTTTTATTTCTATCTAGAAAAGTTTTTTGTAGAGCTGAATGCAACAATAATTTTATGAAACTAAGAATTCAAGTTATTCACAAGCAGAAAAAAAGGTTGCACAAATCAAACCTGTTCCTTCAGAACCAGAGAATGATTGAATCCAGATTTGATCAGTCGTGGTTCTGTCCCCTTAGGAAATGACGCTCTGGGTGCTGAGCCATATCAAAGAGCTTCTGGATGCATTCCAAAGCATTTCTTCTGAGGAAACCCATCACCTCAACCATTACAGGCTGTTGTTGCACAAGAAGTTGATTAATTAAAGGGACAGAAGCTGCCTCAGGAATCACCGTGCTTTTTGTTTATGATTGCAGTTTTTCTCTTTTACTGCAATACGCAGTAAAAGTAGCAAAATAAAAGGCAATCTTTGAAGATAACCTGTTAGATTCTTTAAAAGACTTCAGACTAGAGTGGAGATTCACCACTCCACCAGATTCGCCTGTTTCAGGCTCAGTTCTTGTGGGACAATTAATGAAAACTGATGCTCACAGAGTGTTTTCATTTAATCTACCAATTGAACTATCTTTCAAACTAGAATGTGAAAAATTTTCAATCTATTGTTACCACAAGAGTCATAATTATACAAAATATTAACTCAGTGAGGTAAAATACATGTGTACACTACACTTTCCAATTTTTGTTTCAAAAACCATGTATCATTTTCTTTACTCTTTACAGTTATGTTCTTCATTTTCTGTGTCTATTGTATGAAACCCAAGTAAAATATATTAAAGCTTGTAACATGGTAAAATGTGAAAAAAATCAAGGGGTATGAAATTTTTTGATGTCATAAGACATTACCGTAATTCTTTATTTTCATTGCACTACCCTCCAATGAAATCTCTTATTCAGTTACTGTAAAGGTTCCCAAAAGACTCATATGAGATATTATGAATATAATTTACCAATAATGTTATAATAAAAATATAATACAGATCGATAACCCCCACAAAAAAATCAAATTTGTGAGTGTAATTGTATTTTTCATGCTTGTTTTTCCTTGGTTAAGCTAAACAGATGGGGCCAAATCCAGTAAAAGAGGTCTGGAGTCAGCAGCCAGCTTTGCAGTGCAGTCAGCAGGTTTTCACCCAGTAGTCAGACTCCAACCAGCTAACCTTCTTTCTAAAGGCTGGGACCTTCGCAGTCCCAAAGCGAGCTGCAAGACAACACAGCTTTCTCCATTTGATCTGCAGCGAACATCGCCTCATTGCCCTGGTTACAAAGCACCAAAGAAGGGGGGAGTTTCTATTTTTACATAAAACACCAGATTTCATCTCAAGCAGCGTTGCTCACTGGGGTTTTTAAAAAATAATCAGAGCTGAATATGATTCCTTTGGTTGTTTGTTTGGAGTAGGCATGGACTAATTGAGTGTTTGCTCATAGAACACTCACGGTTCCTTGTGATAGGAAATAGAGCAGATTTATTGACGGAAGTGGCCTTCTTTTGATATTAAAGTGTTTATCTTTATGGACACTTGATCTTGTAGAGTAAGCGTAATGACAACAGGCTAATGGAGTTGGCTGAGTGGGAATCAACTGATGAAATGGACCTGAATGAAATTGTCAATACACAGACGTCTCTGTTTTTGTTCCTTCTTATTATATTTTCCTCTTCTTTGTCTCTTTTTTGTCTCACATTTTCAGCTTTTGCTTTGGGTTTCAGTCACAATGGTCTTTGTTTTCTTTTTGTCATAAACAGCATGATTATATTTTACACTATTTTGCCAACAAAGAGGGAGGAATGGTGTTAAAGTGGAATTTTAGAGGATTTATATATTTGTTAATTTTGCGACTGAACTGTTTATTGGACAAATACTGAAACAGGCTCAAGCCGTCCTGACAGCTGCTGGCATCTCACTGATTTTATTTTTTTTGCTCCAAGATTTTCTGTCAGATTTAAGTGCTCTATAAATTAAGCTGATATGGTAAATTAAAAAACATAGCTATACAAGGATGGCTTAGCATTTTTTTAGGTGGGGTTTTGCGAAGCTGTAATTAGTAGTCAGTATCCTACCTGCAAAAAACAGCTATCTGAATACCAATGGAAAACGCCAGTTCAACTGCTCTTCACGGTTGGAACAGGGTTTGGATCCCAGTTTGGGATCTTTCTGCATGTAGTTTGCATGTTGCCTGCATAGCTTCTCTCTGGGTACTCCAGGTTTCCACCCATCGTTCAACAACATCACTTTAGTTACCTCTAGTTGCAAAGCGCTGTACTGTATGTTCAGTGAAATCTAAACAGTACCTCTTTTTCCACGTTTGATCAACTAAAAATGTTAAATTGACTCTGAAGATTAGTTCATCTGTTTAGGCTTCTTCTTTCATTCATTCATCCAGATAATGTGAATTGACTGGAGGGCATAAAAGTATTCTCCTCTGCGTTGATGTTGCTAGTAAAGGAAGAGAGAGTGACAGGAAGGCAGACGTGTGTTAGATGAACAGATCGATAACCTCATTGATACCTCCCTTGGGTTCTTCTGTCTGATCCCTTTACTTTGCTGTCTGCTTCTCTTTCACATCACATTTGATGCCCTTTTACCATTCTGATCACTTTAATCTCTCCCCTGACTCCCATCTTCCTTTTCTTATCTTTTATGTTCCACTTGTACCTCATCCTCATGTCTGCAATAATCCTGCCTTCTTATGTTGAAATACAGATAACTGCTCAGTTATCTCAGTCTGCTGTGTATGGAGTTGTTTTATAGTGCAAAGTATGGGTTTAGGAGAAGATGGAACCCCACCCCAGTGTTTAAGCTGCAAAACCCCTGCATTATCAGGAAAAGATACATCAAATGCTTATTTTCTTTTAGGTTGTTCAAAATATAACCAATTTTTAGCACAAAAATACCTTTTTATATTAATGTTGGTTTCTAAGCCATATGGACAAACAAGAGACTCCAATAGTAAACTGTAAAGCATTGACTGTTTGAGTCAGCCCTGTTTTGCACAGTGGTTCAGTGTTTGTGTACAGTTTTATTTTGATCTTGATAATAAATTAGATAAAATTAGAGTGACTAAACATTTATAATCAGTAATTTAGGAGTCCTTAAGTTTGCCAGACAAATTTTCTGCCACATTTCGTTCATTCATGACTCAAATTATGTGTGAGGTCACCAAAAGCATGGAAATATTTTTTAATTTTGATATAGGGTTTCATAAATCACATTAACATTATCCTATGACCATTTTTGCAACCATATTTGCAACAGGTTTTGCTATGTGTCCAGTCTGTTTTCTTTTAAATTTTTTAAAATAACTCCAGTGACTCTTCTTTCTGTAAGAGCTGATTTTCTGCCTCAGCCAATGTGTTTTGGCGATAAACCAATGAAATTGATGTACTGTCTTCGAAATCAGTTTTGCATTGACCTAACTGAGGCACTTACGCCTAATAAGCTAATCTTTACTGGTAACAAATACCAAAGTATTCAGATATTTTGCTGCTTTTGGTAAGTGAAGTGAAAACATCAGCGAGAAAATGGCAGAATGTTGTGAAAACATTTTTAACTAAAGGGAAAACAGGAAAACATTCAGAAAGATTCTTAGACTGTTGGGTCTACTCATATATAGAGTTACTTGAATTTAGTAATTCTGAATAGTAACACATCTGAGGCTGGTTCGATATTCAGTATTGGAGGGTCAGTCAATCCTAGTTGTCAGAATTTTTCATTAATAAATGGATTTTAGTGGGTGAGGGCCGGTCTGGAGAAGAAAACCAAATATACCAGAGATCCCTCCAGAGAGGCCAAGTCTGAACAGTTCCCCTTTTTTCCTGCACATTTTAATCGTTTTCCACTTAGACAATGATGTGTGAAAGCTTTGAGTTGGATGAGAAATGATGATGTGGATTTAGCCTCAATTCTCAAGTGAGCATTGACTGCAGTAGGAGGAAATAGACCTTATAGTACACTTAGACTTGTTTACATCAGGTTTAATAAAAATACATCATCATGCATTATGTTTGAAGTCCACTGAAGCTAGAACTGTTGACTTTCTTGCATATCACGCTTGTCTCGTGGTGAGACAGTATAAGAATTATTTTGCGCACACGAGCATGAAACATTGTTTTAGAAGCTGAGAGAGCTTTAGTCCCAAGCAAGCAAATAAAGGTCAGACTGGCATTTCAAAGTTGTGTGGAAGCAGTTGTTCTATGTTTGGGATGTTGTCCTAGTTTTTATTGCCCGTTAAAAACATTTGATATGAAAGTATATAGCATATAGATATCAATAAGTTTATTTTAGATTAAATTGCACAACTAAATATTGAGTAAACCATAAGGCTAAAGTTACAAAATGTTCTATACAAGTGACTCATATTTTTAAATATAAATAAGTTCACATGGAATTGTCTTTTTGATGGTCAGCAATTTAAGTTAATAGACTTTTAACTCTTTTTGAAGTCATCTTAATGTGACTCCCTGGTGAGTGTCCCAGAACTTGTTGGAATTAGCCGCAATAGAGCTGTATTTTGACAACTAAAAGAAATAAAATTGAAAATTAACGCTAGTGAAGGACATGAATGTACAATGCATGGTTATACAATGTTTTTTTTCTTTTTTCTTAATGTGCTTTAAACCATATATTTATGGTAACGTAACCCATTTAAAATGAGGGTGCCTCTTTAAGAGAGGTTAGGAAAGCCGGATAGTCTGCATAACTAATCAGAATTTTTATATCCCAGTGTGTTTGGCCAATCAGAATGCAGAATGTCGCTGTAAGCCCCGCCTTTCTTCTCCGTGTTTGCAGCATTGTTGTGTGTGTAGTTGACTTGTAGTTGATGGTGTGACCGTCTGTGTAGTTTAAGATGGAAAATGTTCTGGATATAAACTTGTGACAAGGTTTTTCAAATAGTTTTGCCGTTTATCAGCCGACTTACGAGATGGAAGAAGCTAAAGTGAGTAGACCGACCGGAGTTTCAGTTTTTCTGCCGACTTTAAAGAGCACCGCTAAAGCAACACCGCTTGCTTTAGCACTTAGCCTTGTTAGCTTTTATTTGCTACTGGTTCCCTGAAAGTTGATCCTGTATTTCTTTCAGCTGAAGGCGATGCCTAAAAATATAGAAAATTGTTATTTTATTCACGGTGAAATCATATTAGTGTGGTAAAAAAAAAAAATGCGTTGTTAGGTTGTCTAGCGCCCCTAGTGTTCGGAGCCACCATGCTGATGTCACATTGAGATCAGAAAGCATATTCTTTCATTTAGGTTTTTATTCTGTTAAACACATTGTTGTTGAATAATAATCTGAATTATTTAGTTGTTTAAATATAAACCTTTACTGAGTTTTTGTAAAATTTTATCTTTAATGTTAATGTTTATCAAAAAGTGAATTGACAATACAGTTAAATACTTTAATAATTTAACAAATCAATGTCAAATATGATGTCTACAAAAACCTAATGGATTCTAGGTAGAACTGCTTCATAGAAAATGTATGTATATACTTTTTGGTATGCTGAATTGTTCTTGAGGTGGATTCCTCCTGTGTGTTTGATGGTGAATTGGAACTAAATTTGATGCATCTGTTTTTCTATCATGGTTTAGATCTCAGGTTAACAGGGTTCACCCAAAAGATTTAAAACTGAGAGCTAGCACTTGGCTATACGGAAGAGGATTAGGGCCACTGAAAAAAAAGTCAGAATTCTGAGATTAAAGTCATTAATTGTGTGACTTTTTAATGACTCACACTAAGATGTGAGTAGTAAAACACAACCAGGATGATGTGGCTTTTCATTCAGGATTAGTGGGATAAGACACCTTAGCTGTACAATCTTAATGCGTAAACACAGTTAAACTTAGCATCATGTCCTACCTAGCTGTGTGAAATTGTATTTAATGGGTTTTCAGCTATAACTCTTAATTTTTAGGAGTAATAACCCTTCAGAAAATGGGGGATGTGCCGTAACCTGGAATAAAGAGCCTTATGTTTCTCAACTTTTATTCGTAGCTTTAAGTAATTTAATTTTATTTGAATATGTTCTTTTGTCGCTATGTCATTCTATCCAAGTTTTTATATTCCCGTTTTGTATGCAGTCTTATTGATTTTTATGCCTTAATCATCTGAACTACTATATGGTATTAAAGCTTTGTTCTAAGAAAGTTGCCTTCCTGCAAATCCATACAAATTCAGATACATTGTCTACTGTTATTCAAGTCTTTTTGACTTTTTACATGTATCAGCTTACGAAGCCATTAAATGTTTTTATTAGGATTGTGAAACTGTTTCTATTTAATATATATTCCATAATTGTTTTGGCCCCAGGCTTGAGTCAAGCTACTCTCGGCTTTACTGTGCAGTATTTCTCCTGTAGTCTCACCCTCTGTCTCAGCCTCTTAACACTCCGGCTTGGATCAGCTCAGATCCATTCACTCCACTGGGTTTAGAGCACATTAGCTTAATTACAGAGTGGACACTCAATTCACTGCCAGACATCTTGAGCCGTTGGCTGCCTTTCATATGTCTAACCTATAGTTTAATTCAGGTCGTATCATCGTCCTGCCGTTTATACTGATGCATAGGCCTTAATTTCCTGTGCCTGCATGCTGCTGATTATGTTACTCTGACAGATAAATGGTGTGCTGACTTCTGCAGAGCTCAAGGGGAAAACGATGATAGAGATTTTATTCATTCACATTATGATTACTGTTGAATTAATATGCATAAAACTAATACAGAGCGTCGGAAAAATATTCACACCCTTAAACTTTTCCTCATATCGCGTTCCATTCAATAATTTAAGTTTTTTATTTGGATTTTATGAAATAGATAAACACAAAGCACAGCATAATTGTGAAGTGGAAGGAAATTAATGCAAAACTTTTAAAAAAATCTGAAAACAGTGGCATACATTTGTAATGAGGTTGTATTAGAAATGGCATACAAGCTGGGTTTTATTTCAGAATAAAACGAGCTCATTTAGAGCCAGCTGCATTTAGACATCACCTAATTCTGAAATGCTGTTTAATTCATCATCCAAAATGGAAAGATTATTCACAATTCTCAGCCTACTAAAACATGACAATCCATCCGAAATGACAGAAAGGAGAAAATAAATCTGAGAAGCAGCCTAGATTATCATGGTAACTCTGGAGTAGCTGCAGAGATTCACAACTTAGTTAGGAGAATGAGTCACCACAAACCACTAGCTTTTATAGAAGAGTACCAAGAAGAATGCCTAAAAAATGTATATAAACTCCCATTTGCAAGTTATCATAGTTTTTTGCAGGGGCCACAGCTAATATGTGGAAAAATATATTCTCATTAGATGAAGCCAAAATTGATCTTTTCAGTCTACATTTGAAAAACTTCTGATAGAAAACTTACAAAGTTTTAATATATCCTGCCTATCCTTGTTTTTTTGTTTTTTTTACACATCCCACCATGGTCTATGGCGGTGGCATCATCATGCTGTGTGAATGCTTTTCTTTAATAGGGACAGGAAGTACGTTCAAAGTTGATGGGGAAGATGAATAATATGAAACATTGGGAGGTAGTCATAGCAACCTGTTGGAGGCTGCATATTTTTCCAAAGAAAAATTTCATAAACCATTAACCCTTTTGGATGTGCAAAGCTGGTAGAAATATATTTTGGTGCAAAGATAAGTGCAGATCAAATACTCTTTGTCTTTCACATAAAATCCCAATAAAATACATAATATTTTGTGGCTGCACCATGAAAGAATGTGAACAAATTCAAGTCATATGAAGACTGTGAATACTTGGTTTCCATAAAATACAGCTAATTTCAGGAGATGGGCTAAGCTCCCTCTAACTTGACCACATATTGGTTTGGATCAATTTAAACTGCTTAACCATCCAGCAGCCCTGAGGCAATCCCAATGTTCACACAACTGGACCAGAAACAATCATTTGGCTGAGGGATCCTGTTTTTGCTAAATAAAAGTCATAAATCATGCTGTCACTAGACCGTAAACACACAGTGTGCACTTTCCTCCTAAACTGTCACACAACACTGCCTGCACTAAGGCATAAATGTATGTACTTTTTGTAAACACAATCTGACTGTTGTGGTGGTCACACTTTATATAAAATGCTAGAAAGTGGACATCTTCTGGAGTTTTTGTCATTTCTGCCTGTTGATCACCTAATCCTGCATATCGTACCAGTCAGCAGTTTTTATGATATTACACATTAAATGACAATCTCACCATCTAAGGTGTATAAAATGTTTTAATCTTTCCATTCTTCTATGACAGCCAGAGTTTATTTTTTTATTTTAGATCAAATGGATGGGAAAAGAGGAAGAACAAAATGCAATCAGATCAATATTATTGCTGATTTAGTGTAAAACTGAAGCTTTTAGATCAATTAATTTACAAAAATGTTGATGTCACACATGCACATTTTTAATCCCTTCAAGTCATCTTTCATTTGATGCCCTGATTAATTAATTGCATTTATTTCTGCCTTTGCTTCCCATCAATGTTTCTGGAAAATAAAACAAACCACTGGAGTTTTCTGTTTTTGTTTGGTCAGTGTGCGGCTGTGACTTGGTGCGCTCTGGTTTCTTCCATCATTCTGGTGAGTACATCTGTACTGAGGACTACCAGCGCCTGTATGGGACCCAGTGCGACAGCTGTGACCAGTACATCACCGGAGAGGTGGTCTCTGCCATGGGGAGGACGTATCACCCACACTGTTTTGTCTGCAGTGTCTGCAGGTAGGACCAAGCTACTGTTTTACAAAGCAGACAAGCAAGAACCAGTGAAAACATAAGCCTTACCATCTTGAAAAAAGTATAATTTTGTATTACAAAACCTAGTCTTATCTTGCAAATCACCTCTTTAAAGAAATGCAACAGGAAAGATCTGAAAAGAAATGGTGGTGTCAAGAATTTTCATTTTACTTGGTGAAGTGAAATGTTGCTTTACACACATTTCTGCATTTCCTAGAACTGTTACCTAATCAGATATATTCCTAGTGTCATGTGCAACTTGTTAGTATGAAACAACAGCAACGGATAAGCATAACAAAGATGACAACAGTGTGAAAAGATCCTTTTAGATCTTTCTTTATGCTCTGGGTTATGTCGTAACAGTAAAGTAAATTAAAGCTTTCTGCTGTGAAAAAGTAACTCCTGACATTTTTATCCCTGCTTTAACTGAGTTTTTCAAAACAAATCATTAAAAACTGTCTTACTGTTTCTCACTGTCAGCAACAGTAAGAGACAATGACACACTTTCACTGGAACAATCACAACCAAGTAGTTTTCAAAGTAATTGTAAAGAAAATGTGTTTTTGTTATAAAAATTAGATCAAGGAGAAAGATAAAACTACACTCATAAAAATACATTTTTGTATACTTGGTTCTTACAAAGACAAAACAACAGACTGATAACTGAAATAGCTTAACTATTTCAGTTTTTTAAACATCTAAATTATCATTAGATCGTATTATAAACTGACTAAACATTAACTGTCCAACATTGTAGTAACATTGTTCCCTTGCAGCATAAAAGTCCTGGGTTAGAAGCCCAATTTGGGGTGTTCTTACATGAAGTTTGCATTGTGAGGTCCTTCCAAACTCCAAATAACTTCTGTCGGGTTAATTGGTCTGATTTTTTTTTTTAGGTTTTTATGTCCTCTGTGTCTTTGTGTTGCCGTGTAATTGGCAAACTATCTAGGGTGAAAGTTGGCTCTCCCCCATCGACCGCTGGAAATACCAGCCCCCCTGCGAACGTGCAAGGACAAGTTGATACAATTGATGGATGGATGGAACGAGCCAAACGAACCCTAAAAAACGAATATATAACTGACAGTCACATAATGGTCGGATGCTTCTTTGTTTCTTAATGAGCTGGATGACTTGCTACTGATGAAACTACATAATGCTCCAGAAAATCTGAAGGAGAAACTGCACAACTGCACTTATGCAGCTGCAACAATCGTAAGCACATCAGCAAGGTTCAAAAAAAGAGACAAAAACGCAAAGTAAAGGTTTTTGAGTGGCTCAGCCTAGACTTTCTTTTTTTTTTAAAACAATTGAGATGATGTGGCATCACGTCTAATTCAGACTCAAGTCACCAGTGTTACTTAATTACATCAATTCTGCAAAGAAAGGTGACCGAAATTATGTGACTTGAAGAAGTCCTAGAAAGCTATGATTAACATTTAATGGCAACTCAAGATTTTGTCAAGAGTGTGAATAGTTAATAATGATTTATTTATTTTTTTAGTGTCACATTGGTTTGGATTAATTTTTTTTTTGCCTTAATAGGTATTTGAAAACTGCCTTTTGTCTTTTCTCAGAAAATGTTTCCTTCATCACAATTAGTTTTTAAATCTGAAACTTTTATTGCACTTCATTTCATACATAGTGGAGCAGTTTATAACAATGCTGTTAAAAACTACTCCACTGACGAGTTAAAATCTGAACACACTTTAAATGTTTTTGTGTATGATTCAATTATGTGTCTGCATTTTTGCTTAACATATATTCAACTACTGAAGTTCTGTCTGTTCTGCAACAGATCTTAGACATTGCTGTTTTTGTTGCCCATGTGTCTTAACTTCTTCAAAAAGATAGTTCATCTGTATGGATGCTTTATTATGAATTTATCCTCAAATGTTGCCACTAAGATTAAACTTTTATGCCAAAACAAGGCATTTAACTAGAGAAATGCTTTTAGCTGTTATTCATAGTTGATTTGATTTGAATTGGTACATAAAACATCAGATTTGTTTTTTTGAATGATTATTGCTAAATGGATGCAATTTTTGTGCTTGGGTTGAAACCTATATAATTTCCTTTGTGTGTGTGTTCTCAGGCTTCCATTCCCAATTGGAGACAGAGTGACCTTCTGTGGGAAAAAGTGTGTGTGTCAGCAGTGCTCACACTCTCTGAAAAAGGACAAGCCTGTTAAGATTCTTGGACCGAGCTGTAAGAAGCAAACATGCACACATAAACACTTCTCAGTCATACTCATGGATTTAATGTGAGAATTTGACACAGTGGAAATGAATAACTATAAAACGCAGAACAATTAAAAGCAAAACAAAACAATAGTCAAGCTATTGGCTCATATTTTAAAACAATGGAATAATCAAATGCTGTTTGGCTCACATTAAATTATTTTTTTGGCATCCTATTCCAATCAGTAAAGTGCTTCAGGCTAATTGTTGTCTTTTTTATTCCAATAAATTGAGAAAAGAATAACCCTAATAATTACTTGTGTTTGTGCAGTTTTTATTGTATTTTTCTTGGTTACTTGTTTCTGGCCCAAGTTGATTTATTTCTACACAGATAGAAAATATTAGCTGCAGAATTTTAAAGACAATATGAAGCACACCAGTGAAGTTATCTCTGAATGACTCAAAATAAACCAAGATGGTTTTGGTAGTTTTTAACATCCACAGACTTTGTTTGATGTCCCAATCAAAGATGTTGTGGCATGACCTTAAACAGAGTCTCCAATGTGTCTGAATTCAAGCACTTTTGTAAAGATTTATGGATTTAAGTTCCTGCACAGCAATGTAAAAACTTGCCAATTACCACAAATGCCTAGTAGTTATTAAGTTTTGGTTTGTAAAACTTTTTTACATAAGACAAGGATTGAAATTAGCATTTAACTGTGACAAAAAGGGAAAAAAACAAAAAGACAGTCTGTCAGGGAGCAAATATTATTTCACAGCACTATTTGGCTTAGTCTTCTTACAGATATTTTAAAAGCATTTATGGCTATTTTCCCACCAGAGTCAACCCACCTAAAAGCATATCTACACACCTTCAAACAGGGACACACACTCAGAAGGTGGCCTGTGCTCCAGGTAGTTTTACAGCCTTATTTTGGTCGCTCCATCTGTCAGAAACGGTGCGACAATCTCAACAGGAGTGGGGGAGAACCACAGCAGAAAGACAAGTGCTTGAAGGCATTATGTCCTTTCTCAGTGCTTGACTTCTCGCCTCTCCTGTCCTGCTGTCCAGACTGTGCAGGCTGCAGCCAAGAGATCAAACAGGGCCAGTCTCTGCTGGCTTTGGAGAGGCAGTGGCATATCACTTGTTTCAAATGTAGGACGTGTGGCTGTGCTCTCACTGGAGAATACATCAGCAAGTGAGTGGCTTAATTAACCCTTTATACATTCCCATTACTAGACCATGCAGAAATGCTCTGACAATTAGAGACACATTATATTTTTGACGGTGAAAAGCAGCACAATTGCAACGAGCATTGAGTTAAATGAAATTCATATGTGTTGCTGGCAGAGACGGGATTCCTTACTGTGAGGATGACTACCACACTCAGTTTGGAATCAGGTGTGAGGGCTGCAGCAGGTACATCAGCGGCAGAGTGCTTGAGGTGAGCCTTTCTTCCTGTACTTGTGTTGATCAGCTCTAACATCCAGTAGTTTTTAGCAGCTTCTCCCCTTTTAGGCCCAAAGCAGCCCAGACCTTTGATATAGACTCACTGTGGAGTTAGGTACTGAGGACTTATTTGTCCAGCACACAGAATAAAACTAATAAATATTTTTTCTCAACTCATTTTTGATCCATATTTGACCTAGGACAGGTTTTAATATTTGTGGCCATCAGATAAAAATATTTATTCTAAATGTGTTGTTATTTGAGATGTAGATGCACCAGTTTCACCCATCTGGTTTTTGAGAAGCTACTATTATTTATTCTACTCACTTCAGATGTCTCCTTGATAAAGTAATTAAAACAGTTTAGAATATTTTTCTTGCTTTAATGTCCTGATCTGTAGTCAGTTATCTGTATCAGTCACAGTAAACTTAGAACAGCTATTATAGAATAGAATAGAATAGAAGTAGTTTATTCATCCCAGCAGGGAAATTACTTCGCAGTTACAGCATAGAGACAAGACACAATAACAACTACCACTGAGTAGTAGTTGTCTATAAATTGTAAAAATATGAAATGCTGTTAATATAAAAAGCAGCTTAAGAGCAGTCCTCGCAAAGATATAAAAAAATGCAGATATGTATATGTAAATATATGTACAGCAAGTGTACAGTGAGATGGCATGTGGCAAGAAGGATTTCCTGTATCTGTCCCTACGACAGCGGAGCTGGAGCAGTCTATGTGAGAAGGTGCTCCGCTGTCTGTCCACTATGTGGTGGAGAGGGTGCTGTTTATTGTCCATAATAGACAGTTGTCCATAATAGACAGTATTATTCTCCTTACCCATTTTGTATCTTTGCAGTTTTGATCATTTTAGTGAACTTATTTGGTTACGATGGTGTGTATTGTAGGTCATATAGACGTGTTTTAGTTTGATCAGGAATTATAATTTGTCACATTTTATAAGTCACCTGACCTCGAGGTAGATAAAAACTAAAATAAATACAAGGTTTTTAGATGATAATGTGCTATTATGTTAAAATACATATGAGATTTGGGTATTTTGCAACACGTTATTGTCATAATTTATTTCAATTCAATGCAGAAATTTAATTATACTGTATTAATTAGCAGAAATTAATGTCGCAGCGCACAGAACCTTTGTTATATAGCCATTTTTGTCAAGCCAACAATGTTGTTCCTAAATATGTGGATTATATGCACATTTGATTAGATATGTAAACACATCTGTCCAAGATCTTTATGTTTTTGTGTTTTATATTTAAAAGAAAATGTTCAGCTTTCTCTCTAAGTTTTGATTTAAGATCATACATCTTTGGAAACCCAACACAACTGCACTCATCTCCTCTTTTTATCTCTACATGTTGTCTCTATTCGCCACGTGATGCTTCCTGTTTTCTATCATGTCTCTTATAATTTTCTTAATTTGTTTCTTATCTTTTGTCTCTACCTTCCTGCTCCTTGATTATATCTGCAGGCTGGAGGGAAGCATTACCACCCGAGTTGTGCCAGGTGTGCCCGCTGTCACATGATGTTTCAGGAAGGAGAGGAAATGTACCTAACAGGTAAGGAAACTGTTTACTTATTGATAACAGGCAATACTGCTCTGAATTACAATGTTGTCAAGAAAATTTAAACATGCTTCTTGATTTGTACAGTTAATAGACATTATAATACAATCTATTAAATTTGATTTCAGCAAAGATGCAGATGCCCAAGTGTGATTCTACAAATATGGAACTGATTGTGTGTTTGCAGCTTAGCAAACACACAATCATGCAATTTATATAGTTGCATGAAAATGTTTGCTGACTGGAAACATACCTATCAGATCCAGCTTAAACTGGCTTAAATATCCACAGAACCTGTATATTTGTTTTGGATTTGTTCGGATTCCTTTCTGCTTGAGTTATTGTAAGATTAGAAAGGAGCATCTTGCTAACACGGGATAGCCTGAAAAAATATTCACTACGATTTATGTGTGAGCCCAATGTATTCTGACCCTGCTGGACCTTCGGTAAACCTGATATAAAAGAAGATATTCTTTTTGTCTTGTTAGAACATACAGAAGAGACTGTGAGCGCTTCTGGTAGAGTGAAAATCACCAATCTCTGCTTAGTAACTAAAAGTGACAAATAACTAACAGAATTTCCTTTTTCTAATATTTCTCAGTCATTTAGAATGGCATCAAAAACTTAATTTATTTCAATAATCAAATTCAAGCCTGAAACACATTAAATGAACTAAAACTAAAATATTATAAAAGACCAATAAAAACTTATTTTAATGCAGAAAAGTTATGTAATTTCCAGCATTGAACCAAATTTAATTGAAATACATCAATCAATACAAATACATAATTAAGCATTAGTGTGTTACTATTGGTAATTGATTTCGCAATTACAATTTTGATTTGATATTTTGTGCAGCTCTATAAATTACAGTGCATGAATATACCTTTCAGTATGCTGATATTTTTATATGAAAATATTTTCCTATTTGCTCAGAAATATTTCACAGAAATAAAGGAAGCTGTGCAGAACGTTAGCAAATGAGAGTAAATACAGTGACTAGGTAAAAGGCAAATCGCTGTATAGATGACTATTGATCTCACATGAACCCTGGATCTGGAATGAACGACAAAGTTGCACAAAAGCACATGTACACACTCCAACATTAGACCCTCAAGGACTGAAGTCAATTACCTTTTATCCTTCACTTGTGCTGCTGGCTTCATTAATCTGGCTTGTCTGTTGTGCCAGGATAATTCAGCGTCTGATTGCATTACAGGTCTTATTTGAATCAGTCTGGAGTTTCTGCTGAAATAGAAGAGCGTTTGATTCTTTGACTAAAAAAGCAGAACAGATTTTATCAGGTAGGAAACTTTAAGTAGTAAATGGACTTATAAAGTGCTTTACTGGTCAGGAAGACCAGTGAAGCACTTTTACACCACATTCAACCAGAGCACTCAGAAGCAGCACACATTCATACACTAATACACACCTTAACAGACACATTGAGGTTAAGTGTGCTGCCCAAGGGCACATCAACGTGTTGGGTGAAGAATCTGGAAGTGCTTTGTAACTGACTTCATGGGGGCTGTTCCTCCCGCTCAGCGGCAGATGGACCCTGCTCTCGATCAATCTTGAGACTTAATTTTTTTTTGCACAAATGTCACAAAAGTTGTAGTGACAAGCAGCTATATGAAAATATAATTTTCTTGCAAGGACAAAAAAGTATTTATGTTGTGAATGTTTATGCTTAATGAGTCTCTTTTGTAATTTTTTGATAAAAGAAAGCAAAAAGCTAGGAGATTGAGCATTTCTGGACTGATATTCTATTAATTAACATTGACCTTATCAGTTGGAGTTTAAATCCAGTACAAATATGTTTCCTATTTTCTTAAACTACAGATACATAAATAACAGATTTCTCATTTCACTAGATTTAAAGAGGCATCAGCTCTTATGAAGAAACTAAGAGGCCTTAATTTAAATACGTATCATTTCAGTTTACAAATAATATGCAAATAATATCAAAATGGGGTAGAACATGGTGTATAGTTTGTAAACCTTAAGTCACAAGACTTGCAATACCTTGAGCTTTTTCGGATAAACTTGACTGAAAATTTACATTTAAACTCCAGAAAATAAACAGAACATCCAGAACAATTTGAAAATGAAAAAGGCCATTGTACTTCCCAGATAAGCGGGATCGAAGCAGCTGGGATTAAATGTGGAGCTACTGTACCGTAACATGTGGCTGACACACACTCAGAGTCGCCATGCAGGTTGACACCTCCTGTTTCGCCTCATTGACATTCTGCTGGCCTCCCTCTGAGGCGGCAGTAAAACTAAGCATTTGCATATTGCACTTTAAGTCTGTTAGTGTCTCTAAGAGTTGTACAGTATGTGTGTGTGTGTATATCTGATTCAAAGCACGTTGAACCATTTGTGTGTGTATATATGTGAATATATGTGTTGAAGTGTAGCTTTGGTTATCTGTGTGCGTTTCTGCTCAGCTACAGTGAGCTGCCCCAAGGTTACATTTGCTCCTTTTGATTACTTCAGCCATGTCGGAGGACTGAACAATCACCCTCATGAGACAAGTGTAATTAGGACACACACACGCAGACACACACATGCCCTTGCAATCAATCCTTCGATGCGTATCTGAAGTAGTCAGTGATTTCTATACATGAATGGACATATTTATTTATGTGTTTGAAGGAGTTGCACAACTATTTCAAGAAATTGTTTTTTTCATAGCTCTGAAAATATTATTTCTAAGGTTTTAGGGTAACTTTTAAGTAGTGGTGGGATGTGCAAAACATTTTTTAGCTTATTTAATCAAAACTTTTTAAATATGTAGTCTTGATTAAACTGATGTTGTTAATCAAATACTTATATTTAAAACAATAGGCACTATTTTTACTGCCAATAAATTTTACTAAATGAACCAATAAATAGACTTTGGATTATGAAAACATAGATCAATTTTTACCTACCATTTGTGGAAACTGGAATGTCGCTTCCATGCTGTGGTCTAATAAACAATGATTTGTCAGAGAGGTGATGGCTTAGGGTGACAGGAGACTGATCTGTGATTACAAAAAAGAATGTTTGTTTTTCACTGACTCATTTTTGCCTCTTGCAAAAATTGTCAGCATTTATTCTGCTAATTTTGACTTCCTGAAGTGCAGCTTACATTCCTTACATTCCATTCAGCAAAATAAAATTCATTTTAACCTGATTTACATATCTCCTGGTTTATATATTACCATTAGAATTTCAAATGACACAAACAGAAATGTCAATGATGCTGCCTGAGTTTAACAGTGGATGTTCTCATCCAATCGTTTTTGAATATCTCTGAGAGTCACACTGCTGGCATCTCTGACTGTTTTCTCTTGTTTTGCATAAAGGTAGAAGGATCTAAATGCAGCAGAGGCCTCATTCCATGATATCTCCCTGTAGGAAAACAAGCAGGGCATATTTTGTGTTGGACATACTTAGGCAGACAGTTTCCCGGTAAAGGAATGACTTTCTTTGTAAAAATGGAGATTCTTTTCATCCAGAAGATAAAGGTTCTCAAGGCCTGCTTGGAGCTTGGAGCAGAGTTGAGGAGTGTGGGAGGGATGGGGGTGCACTGAATCACCACGCATGGTTTCTGTCTGCAGTATTGATTTTGTGTGCAGGTTTGTGTGTGCGTGTACTTACATGCAGGTTAGATTTATGGTGTTGATGGTGGTTGTATATCAGACTCAGGATCAGCTCAGAGTCCGTTCTGCCGGCCTGCATTGCCCCCAGACCCGAGGAAATGATAAATACTGATGTGGGTGTGTTACTGCTTTCGGGGGTGTGTGCCTGCGTGCGTTGGTGTGTGTGTGTGTGTGTGTGTGTGTGTGTGTGTGTGTGTGTGTGTGTGTGCGTGCGCGCAGGGCGGATGTATTAACATCATTATCACTATCAGATCCTCATGCATATAACATCCTGACATTAGTAGTTTATTGTTATGTATAATCTGTAATAGCCTCCATTCATTTCCTCTTTCCTCTGCTGCTCTCTCCACCAATCTCTCCTCCTGCTGCCTCTGCCTTCTTTCCCGCAGGTTCCACAGTGCTGCAACTTTCAGAGCAAGAGTTTGCCAGATCCGGTTTTATGTAATGCACCATGCTGAATTGGAAACTGCAAAAATCACTTGTGTCTATAATGATTACTTTTGTCTCAAATTTCACTGTGATGGTGAAGGCTGTGAATGTAAAGCATTTTAGCTTGAAGTAAATGAGGGACATGAGTTTGTTTTGCATTCAATGTACAACAGAAGTTCAATCTCAGAAAGTCAAGTTGGCTGCGTTTCAGTTGCAAGTTGGAAAGCCAATGGAAGTTTGGAAATGGATCAATATAATAGTATACAAGCAGTCATCATAATGATCAGTGGGGGCTGTAATAGTTCACTTAAGTCCTGGTTTGTTATGTGCCTTGGTTTTAAAGACACATTTGCGCTTTAGTGGAGACAAACAAACAAAAGTATCTAAATATTTGTTTTACTTTATGCAATAGTGAACAATCATTGTTAAAAGTGGCTGTAATAGAATTGACTGGAAATTTGATTTAATTTTGTCAATAATCTGTCAAAAGTCTAGTGAGAAACCCCCACGAGATAGTTGGATGGAGTCACCTCAATATTGTGTCATTGCCTGGTGCTTAAGCTGAGCTACTAAACTCATCACTGTTGCAAATCCATTCTGCTAAGCTTTGTTTAGGTCCAACATTCTATCTCCATCATCACTGTAGCTCCATAAGAAACCATAATCCTTATAAATAGCAGATTTTAGTGTTGGTGGGGTCCTCATATTCTTAGAGTTGCACATTTTAGTTTAGCACATAAACATCCTGCAGGTACACAGGGTAGGAGAAACACTTCGTTTGGTACATGGGCGTACTGCGCTGTGCTGATAAATTAGGTATGAGTGCTTGTGCTGAGACACCCCTAATGACCAGGATAATCACTACTAGCATTTAGATGATAATAACAATTTCTTATTCTCTGTCTCCAAAGGGGCATCCTTGCAGAGACTATACAGTACTATTTTTTACCTTTTTTTTATAGGATCAACTTTGCTAACATTTTGTACACATTGAAAATGGAAGCAATAATAATATGACCAACATATCAAAACATATAAACAATTTGTGAGCAATGTAAAAAAAAAAATATGTTCAACGTTGAGGCTCATTATGATCAATTCCAATACCTTTACTAGACAAGACCAGAAAAATTAGTTTTCTCTCTCAGCTACAATAAAAACATAATTATTTGCTTGCAGTTCTGGTTTGGAAGTTCTTGAAACTTGTTTTTGATGCATCTTCATTGCTGAGAAATTTGAAGTGGGTGTTGTCACTTCATTGATTTATGCACCATGGGAAGGCTTCTATCGGAGGGTTATATTAAAGCACTAAACTTGTCAAGTAGAAAATCTTTTTGTCAGAAGTAACTTGCTAATTCTTTCCCTCAGGTTCCACTTTGACCTAAAGAAGAAATTCCTTTTTGGGATAATGTGGCCTTTACTTGTACAAGACTATATGTGAAAACTATAAAAGTATGGTTTCAAATTTTCCAAAGAATATTGACAACATTTTGTGTATGGTTTTTCTGAGCTGGATGTTACATTTAGCCAATAGTAGCAACTAGTTTCCATTCTAATAGTTTAGAAAAAAATTCTGATTTTGATGAAGAATCAGTGAGGAATTAAACAAATTAAAGTGAGTTAACAAGAAAAAAATTTGTCCAAACCAAGTTACACTGATTTGTGCATATATAGCTATAAATAGCTGAAGATTATTTTCCTCTTTGTCTGTGTGCAAGTGAACCAGAAGGGCTACAAGAGCCTGTCTTCAGTGTGTGTGTGTGTGTGTGTGTGTGTGTGTGTGTGTATGATGATTGATGTTGATGCACTTGAGAGAGAGAGTCAGAGAGAGAGAGGCTGATCTGCTCCTTATATCCCATAAAGCCACACACAATAAACAAAGCTAACTGAGGTAGAATTGTGTGTTTATGTGTCTGTAGGTTCGGAGGTTTGGCACCCGATGTGTAAAGAAGCAGCTCGGCTGGAAAGAAAACTTAGGGTGAGTTATGCTCAAAATACCTGTAGACCCCTGCAGTTCCTCTCTCTGATTTTCTCTAAATAAATGTGTTATTGCTTTATAAGCCACAAACTAATAATAACCTAATACTAATAACAAAAACTCTGAATCCTGAAATAGATCCTAATAATTACGTGTTGCTCAGACAAAAGAGTCAGAAATATACATACTGTACAAAACAAACATAAACCAAAATGAGAAAAGATAAAGAAGGTTTTAAACAAGCCACATAACATTGTAGTTAAATTCTGAGCCATACGCTAAACTCAAACTAAACTAATTAATCAAAGCTGAAAACAAGACTACTGGTTTCTCCCAGCCCAATTAACAACTGAAGGAAATTAGAAAATAACAAATCAACATGAATCAGAAGCTCGTGGTAAGGAGGGACCCCTCTGTTGCTCCCTCTTGTACAATGTTGACACACATTTACTAGTTGGAGAGAAATTACAGATTCTGTGTTTAATGAGGAGAGATAAACAATAGGAGTCTAATGGTACATAAGAATCACTGTATTATGTACCCTGATTTTGAGGATCTGTAGGATGGAGCAGAATGCCTTTCTTATGTTACAACTGCACTGTTCAAATAATATTTTAAAAATTACACCCCTGTTATTAAAGGATACATTTTAAATTAAATTGAAATTGGAAAAGAATATATATTTTTTCTCATTTTTTTAACACCAAGCATGACAAACATCCACTTTTAGAGGAGGCTTTTCAAACCTAGGCTCCACTGCTGCATTCTCATTAAATAGAGAAGGTTTTCTCCTCCAGTGCAGCATTTCTCTTAGTTTACCAGTTAAAACTTTTGTATTTGCCTGGCTAGATGTACAGTAGCTTTTGAGTTATTGTAATCCCCAGAGTATTACTAACGTTGCATGATCTGACCTCAAGCTTAACTTGCTCGAATGTCCATTCTAGGAAAGATTAGAAACTGCCATGAATGTTGTCCAGTTGTCAAATAGTCTGTAAAGTGATGTAAACTAAGCTTTTTAACCCTTACCAGACTGAAAAGCAACAGACTGTTACTCCTGATGTCTTTCCTACTTGGCATTGTGTTAGCAGACACCTGAATGCAAAGTGATTAAACCCCAGAGTTTACTGAGCTGCTCAAAATATTATCCATTCAGTTGTCCATTCTCTTTCTTCCTCAATCTTCCTCCCCCTCTCTTTCCTTCTGTTTTTCCTTTAATAATTTATAGATTGTGTTTTATTTGAGTGGCCATATGTGTAAATAAAAATGTAGGTATTGATTAGTGGATATTTTTAATAATTAAACAATTTCTAAAATATCTTTGGGAATCTTGTGTGTTTCATTCCCCCTTGAGGCACCAGGTCTAAAAATTTACTCATTTACTTTTTAGAAAATAATGCCTTTGTTACCTTAACCCTTTCATGCATGAATTATGATCCTTTGTGTCAAAATTCTTTTTTCCATTTTTTAAAATTTTTTTCTTAAGGCATAAAAAAGGTAGGACATTTTTTTTGTAAAAAATGTTTTTATTTTTATGTGATCAATTGTAATTTTGTCCAAATAACAAAGTTTTTATTTGAAAAATACATCAGTAGTATTGTTCCTTAGGGGTTATCTGATGTCACAATATTTTTTTACCTGCAAGAGTCGTCTACAGTAGAAGGAGGGACCGGGTCGGTTCTCATGCTTTTTTGTCTGTCGGCCATATTGTATTTAACAAAAATAATTTCTTGCATTTGCAGCTGATGGCCAGTAGTTGATGGTATATTTTATGATGCATTAGTGTCCACTTCAGTGGTCTGTGTGCATTTATAACATAAAAATCCACAGGAAGCACAAGAAAATGGCTTTTAGATAGCTGTCCACTGTAGTGCCCACTATGCATGAAAGGGTTAACATACTAAGGACCAAGTGATTTGAAAAAAAAAAAAATCAAACCTTACAGATGTATTTGTCCTTGATTAGGTTAAATTCCTCATGTTCTTGCTCTTGCTCTTTTGTTTGACCCAGCATCTGAGGCGAACCTCTGAGACTGCATCCATTTCTCCTTCAGGTTCCTCTCCCCTCCTCGGCTCTCCTCACCGGCTCATCTGTGTGAGTAACTGCAACCACTGTTGCACCAAAGCTGCAGTACTTACACAGTACCTTCTGTCTCTGTCAGTGCTGCCAGTCAAATGCCACTCACACTGACAGAATGGTCTCCCACTCTGTCCAACTACCTGTCTCTGTATGCAGAGCTTATGTGAGAGCTATTTAAATAAAATCCTCAGCTCCAGGTTTTCTATTCAGGACTCCATCTATATTAAGTGTCCATGTGTGAAGGGGTGTGTGCGCATCCTTCTGTTTCTCTTAAGGCTGACAATGATGTTTAAGGCTATAAGCAGCTGGAGGCTCTGCCCAGGGTCAAAACCATATATGACATCCAGCAGCCACATATCATCCCTTATCAGGCTGAACATGCACACACTCGGTTCTTAGAAGATGCTGTGCAGAGAAACAGCTGTGGACCAGTACACACATTCACACACAGAATAAATAAAACTGTCAATTCTAAGTTATATTGTAGTTAACATAAAGGAAAATGACTAATTCTGATTAAGGATAACAATATTTATAACTCTCTATCCTCCTCCTGCAGTCTTTGGGTTCCTTATCGCCATACGCTCATGTGAGTACTTCAACCATTTGTCCTCCATCATTTCAAATGACCACTTTATTTTTTTATTGACTGCAATAGTAAGCAATGTTTGAATCTTGTATGTCAGAAAAGTAAAATCACCAAACCTCTTCAGCTATTTACCCAAAAAGTCTTTTGTTATTTACTGTTATCAATTCTTTTTTGTATTGTTTCTTTGTTTCACATAAACTATTTTTATTACACGTATCATTTTTGTAAATTTGTAAGTAAATTCAATACATTTGCAATTTTCATGTTTACATCTAATTTAAGGCTTCTAGTAGTAGTGTACTATTATACCCAGAAAGGTGTTTTCATTTACTTGTGTAATATTTATATTATGAATAATTTTCAATATTTTTGTAACCCCAAGCATTTTTCAATTTCTAAGTATAGGATTTGTATGATTTTGATTCATTGATGGGATGGCTAAGTTAAACAACTGTTTTACTGATGCTATGTCTGTTGTAACCTTATCCAAAAGCTGCATATTTTTATCTTTTTCAAAGAATGCTGTTTTCTAACGGCGTTCTTTGGACGCATTTCTTTACCTCCCTCAACATCCTTCTCACTGTCAGTGGTATGATAAACTCATCCCACCTTGTCTGTTACAGTTTGAAGTGTTTTTTTAAACATTATGATTACTCTGAAAGTAAATGCAGTTTAACCATGGAGGTATTTCCTCATAGAAAGTTCCTTACTTAAAAAGATATACAGTAAATACATCTGCATGCACCAGATACAAAGTCAAAATACAACACTTATTATGAATGGTATGTTTTCTTATCTTTCCGTTGTGAAAAATGGCTCGGAGAAATCAATGTTAGATCATATTTACACCTAAAGGGAACAGGAAATCGAGCTTTTATAAATTAAGTGTTTTTGACACCCGAGTCAATTTATAAAAGTAACGTTTATATTTTAAAAGTGAATTTTTTTAAATAGTGGGTGTTATTTGATATTTATCTCTTATTGCTGTCTTTCCCCCCTCTAAAAAGATGTGATCTTTCAAAATAATTATATTTCATATCATATGTTTAGTATTATAATATTTTGTTGTGACAATGAAGGAGAAATGGGTTTGAAGGTTTTTACAGTTCTTTAGATTGACAGCTGGAGGAAGCTGTAGAATTTGTTTTTAAAGGAAACATTTCTCTGTTTGCGTTCAGGACCTCTTGGACAGCATTGAGTTGAGAAAGAGACTTTCTTCCAGCTCTGCATTCTCGGAGTCTCCTGCACATGGTCACCACAGAGGATCCCCGCTGCATTATTATGTCCCCGGTAACAAACCCACTTAAGCAAAGACTCACATACACAGAGAAAGTATGGTGTCTCTACCTGACAATAAAAGCTATAACACAGTAAGTAGGTGTACTGTTATTTCAAGTGAGCAGTACATCAGGGAAGGACACATATGACTTTACACACTCATCAGATTGTGAGTCCTTTTCGTCTCTCATTAGTCTCTGTCTTTCTGTTTGGCCCATTAATGTTGTGGGTTCTGTCACTGCTTGCCTGCGCTGACTGCAGGCAGTGAGAGTGGCAGGAGTTCACCATATTACACTCAACCAGAGCCCAGGTGTACCACACCCACCTCCTCCACCTTCCAAGTTCCCAAGCATTTCCATGTCCCAGGTAGGCTCTGATACATTACCCTGACCTCTGACCCTGTTCACAGACCAGAATGGGCCCATTTGCATTTCAAACTACAGTTGAAGTATTTGTGAAAAGGAGCTTTAGGTTGTGGAAATGTCAAATTGTTATTTTCTGACCATTTATCATAAGATGATGCATTCTGATATACAGTGATGCCGCTAATTTGACCACTTTTTTGGCAACTAATAATCTAACACGTTACTATCTCATTCAAGTCCTTGTGCGTTACTATTTTTGTAATTTTTCTTTGTAAAAATCAAAATGGTCATTTTGCTGAATGGTTGTGCATAGGTGCGGCACACTGCTCTGCTGTGGAGACAGTATGAACACTCTCGTTGACTATAACGGGTGTGTAATAACTGCGGCGGCAGAGCTGAGACACATGCAGTGTAAGACCAAGAACACGACTTTTCACACGCGGATCAAATTTTTACCCAAGACATGGACTTCATCACTCTACAGTCTGTCAGTGCACCATTGGACACAGTCAGACTTGGAGAAAGTTCCAGTCAGACTGCAGAAAATAGCAGCTGACTTACAAAAGTTGGAGTTTTTTGCAAATAAGTGAATGTTTTTTCTTTTTTCTTTATAAAAACATGTATTTATGTTTGGTTAACTTAAGAGAGAGATGGTCTTTATTTCATTTTTCTATAAAAACTACATTTCTCCAGGAGACAGTTTGTAAGTTAAACTTACATTGACATTGAGGCATTATTATGTTAAAAATGCTTCCAGTAGAGTAGGTATCGGACAGTAAGGCTTTGTTGGTTTTTAGGTGTTTTCCTTGTCCTACATGATATTTTAGGGGAATTGTTATGCAATGTGTGTTTGCTTTGGTATCTTACTTTCCATTTTAGTTGATGAACAGACCAGTGCTCCATGAGCAAAGTCCTGAAGTTTGAGATATTTTATAAGTTAAAACTTCTCCATAACCTTGTCTCTGAACCATCACCGTATTCCTTTGACTTCATGACGCTTTATGTTCTCTGAAGTTATATCATAAACCTCATTGAACAACTGCATTTATACTGAGATTAAATTATATACTAATGAGGTCACTTCTTGTACTGGATTTTATGGGTTGTCATAATTTTGGAAGTTAAATCAATATGCACACACCAAATTTCCGATTTTTATTTAGAAAGAGGCAGAATTTTTTCTCTTTTTAGTGGAAAATCATTCTGATTGAAAAGCTTTTAGGTGGCTTGTGGCCACTTTTATCTACCAACTAATGCTAGCTAATTTAATTTCCACTCTCCATTAACCATTTACATACAAATTTAATCATGAACTTTGCCTTTTTACCTTGGCTCATTTCCCTTTAAAGACCGGCATTCTTTCACTGCAATCCTCTCATTTGATTCCTCCTTGTCATTCTCACTTCAGCCCATCTCTGCATGCTACATTTTTTTCTGTTTTTTGTTTGGAGATGCTTGCCAGCCCTGCATTAGCAATTGTTTCTTCCTCCGCAACAAGAACAAGCAAAAAAAAATAAAAAATGTTTTTGGCGCATGCTTTTATCCAAAGTGCTTCACAGTATAACATGCACACATTTACCAGGCATGGTCTGCTGGGGGTTGAAACCTTAGCATTGGATTGGTGGCACTCCTTGTTCAGTGAGTTGAAATGCATACACAAATATTTAGATTTTTTTTTTTTTGCAACAAACCTTTGGAGATTTATTTTGACATGAATGTGGGGATTTCTCTACATCAAATCAATTCAGAAAAATGATCAAGTATATTCCTCTTCCTAATATCTTTTCTTATATTCCTCTGGCTCTTCCTCTCTTGAACTGCTTTCTTCGCTCTTTTATTTTCCTACCTTCCTCTTTTTTTGACTGAGTGCTGTAAAGCTGTTTAAGTCATCCTCTCTGCATGCCAATCAATTTGTCTAGATGCACAGCAGCATCTTTGCTGTACCCAGAGCTCCTACACGCCTCGATATGACTCGACTTTCCAGAGATTTTGACTCTTTATGTTAATTTTAAAACATTTAATGCAATGGTCAACTCTGTATTTATAGAAGATATTTCCAGATAGGAAGGAAGAAAGGACCATGTTTGTTACATCTATGGTAAATGTGTTCAAGATCAAGAAGAAAACTCTTTATCTCAAACTAAGTCTTGCTGTGAGTCACTAACTATCATTTTGTTTTTCTCAGTGTCTGAAGAAAGCAACATTTATAGGAAACCCCCCATTTACAAAAGGCAAGGTTAGTGAATTTTTTGCAGTGTTCTGGATTATATTACCAACGTTAGGTTTCATTTCTGCCGAACCAGCTGATTCATGGATATATTGTATTGTTTTCTCAGCAAAATACTATTTTACTCACCTAATGAAATGGAAAATGCTACTTCTCTAAAGTGGAGTCATCAGGCAAATTAATTTTCTAAAAGCCTCCACAGACTCGACTTAGAAACAAATTGTTATTTTTGCACGTTTACATATATGGAGCCCTACTAAATAATCTGAGTACTAGAAAAGTTTTGAATCATATCTCTCTCCAACCATCACAAAAAAAAAACAACAACATAGCATGTTTATTTATATAAAACTAATTGTATGACAGGCATTTTTGGGAAATTAGTAAGCAAATTTATCTAAACCAGGTCTCAGATTGTCAAAGCTTTTTTTGTTATATCTCTTTTTTATTGAGTTAAGTTAGTAATTAGTAATGCTTTAATTATGGGCCATGTTGATACATAAAACATTTTGAAACTCATTGTTCCAACACTGAAAAAAGAACATGGTGGAATTTACATGTTACCAGCAGCTCATTGGCAAAATTCAACTTTCTATGTTGCAGTAATTGACATAGAAACACAGACTTAGAATTAAATAACGCCACAATTACAATTTACGTTCACAGAGGAAAACGTAGTTTGATTACTGAAAAAAAAAATTCAATCACTGTAAAGAATACAATTAATTTAACTAGTCTTTCTCTGAAGACTAATTAGATTAGGACCAGGCCTTCCCCCTGCTCTGATTGGTTGTTTCTGACTGGGAGCTGTGTATTTCTGCAGATGGAAATAGGAACACGAGGAGGACGTAATCAGCAGTGTTGTATAAAGTACTGAAATCTCAGAGTCAAGTAAAAGTATAAGTACCTCTCCAAAATACGACTTTGGTAAAAGTCGAAGTCACTGACTGAAATGTTACTTGAGTTAAAGTCTTAAAGTATCTGAAACTTCTTGTACTTAAGTATGGAAATTACTGTAAAAATGGATGTACTCAAGTAATGTAATGAAAAGTACAAGTAAAAAGTAAAACAAAGCAAATGCAGTTTGAATGACATTTTTTATATTTTGGTAAACTTGTCAAATACACTTAAAATAATATACCCAACCAAGTGCAGGCAAAATTAAACCTGCTAATAGATATACCTGCAGGCATCATTTAGTTAAGAAAATTAGGTGCTTTACCTATAGCACAAGGTTAACTTAACCTGCTTTACAACTGAACCAGCTTCTTAGTAAACCCTCCAGGACAGAAAATACAAAGTTTTTGTAAGCCTTAAGTTTTCCCTTCAAGTAAGGTCAGTGCTGAAAATGAGAAAAATAAATAGTACAGAAAATGCGGCCAACATGAAGAAAAAGAGCTGTTACGATTACTCTACTTCACAAATCAGTGAATCAGTCAATGCTACAGTCAGTAGGTGGTGCACACAACTGGTCATTATGCAAAAGAAAAAAAGAATTGGGAGGGAAATGCAGCTTATTGGCATCTGTAAACCTGGTTTTGAACTTGCATGCCTTTCCTATATTCGTTAAATTTAGTCTAAATTGCTATCGCTATGGCTTCTGTCCCCCCTTGAACAGAGGAGTCTAGGTAGCCTGATACAGTCAACATTAGGCCTAAGCTAAATACACCACGCGTGGAACTGAAACAATGCCAAACAAAGTTCATTTATGGTCAAGATTTCACAATACAGTAGTGTCTAGTGACCAAGCTATAGTTACTGAAACAGGAGGATTATAACCATTTCATAAGAAGTTACCTCGATGTGTTTCTTCAAGTTGGACGGGGAGTTTTTGTAAGATAGGATTTCCACATCTTCGGGCAGGAATAACATAAACTGCATGCGGTACGACGAATGTTTAACACCCACGAAAGAGTATATTGTGTTTAAATAAGGCCATGGGCTCTCATCACCAGCTGGTGGTTCAGCTGGAGCCGTGTCCGACGTAGTTGCAGTCGTTGTGGTCTCCGTCTCCTCCTCCATGTGGCTGCGGCTGATTGCGAGACTTGCTTTGTGTTTAATGGGAGAAGCGAAACAGGTGTATCCTATTGGTGGTGATGAACAAGCCCAGGCAAGCAGGCTACCGACTTTGTTCGGTAGCCTGCTTGCTACTTGCTAATCAGTAGGTGGGTCAAAACACTTTGCGTTTCTCTCTCTCGCTTTTTTGTAACGAGTAACTAAACCACACATTGAAAATGTATCGGAGTAAAAGTACGCAATTAAGTTCGGAAATATAGTGAAGTAAAAGTGAAAGTCATCAAAAAATTTTCATACTCCAGGAAAGTATGAAGTACTCCAAAATATACTTAAGTAAAGTAGTGAAGTATTTTTACTTCGTTACTATACAACACTGGTAATCAGATCATTTTTTTTCACAGATTATCTGCCTCATGATTTACTGCCACAACAGGGTGACAGTTTTAACAAATATGTAAAAAAAAATCATATTTATAAAAGTTACATACTGCAGCTTTAATAAAACAGTATGTTTTTGTAAATTTTCTTATGAGATTATAACTCCAGATCAAACCAAAATTCTTGTTTTATATTAACAAATATGATATATATCAGAATAAAATCATACAAGAACTGGTTGTTGATGTCTTTGCTTAAAGTACATCATAGAAAAGCAGAGACTTGAAGATGCAGGAAACTGACAGTTGTTGTCAAATCAAAAAACAGATGACTCATTCAGCAGGTGATTTAAGAGGTAAAATCAACTGAGAGAAGCGTTGCCAAACACTGAGTTTGTAGGTGATCCATCAGAGCATGCACAGAAGTCGAGCCTCCAGAGTTACAGTTCCTCAGAAAGATCTCTGCATGATTTACGCCGGGCTCCAAAGTGCTGACAAATCTTTCTCTTGAGTGAACTGGAGGTTTGTGATCTGGGTTAAGTGGATGAATTTAAATTTTACAGCTTGAATCATTTTGCAAAGCGATTTTTGGGTTATGGAAAAATATCATAACGAGACAAGAATACGGCCTATTTGTACTGCACTTCATGTGAGAAGGGATTTATATATTTTTCAACTGCGCAAACACTATAAAGCCAAATTGATGTAACTTAAACCAACACATGACCTTTGCTATCTGTCACAGGCACTTTCTCTCTAATGTTTCTTGTCGTTTCACTGAGACTTGTGAAACGACACAAAAAACAAAATGCCAGTGATCCCCACTCTACCATCCCTTAGCTAGATTTATAGGTTATTCTGATAATAGGATGCGTCATTAGAGAGTGCAAGATGGTTTTATTAAAGTTGTGGCATTTTTTCCCCCTCATCCTCCTTCAGTTTTGCAGGAATGGAAACAATAAATAATAGTTTTAAAGTATGCTTTTTTCCTGTCTTTTTGTCAGACATTCCTGCATCTCCAACCAACAGGAGTAAGATCAATGAGAATCTCATCAATTCCACTCACCTTTCCACTTCCAACTGCAACAGCCTTTATCACACAGACTCCAATTATTTTCCGTATGGTGGCTCTCCAAAAGGTAAATCTCCTTCACTTCAACTATCCTACTTACACCGCTGCAAAAGTCTTCAAACACAAACTAAAGTATATTAAATTGGATTTCATATGAGAGAAATCACAAATCAATGTATGATTGTGAAGAAAAAGTAAAAATGTTACATAGGTCTCAACACTTGATTTCAGAGTGAAAGGGGTTAAATACAAATGTTTATATAATTTTAAGTATTTTATAGTAAGAATTCATTTAAAATTAATTCATGCTGTTATGCACTCACTGCAAGTTGTTGGCATGTCACATAATGTGCTAGTAAAAGACGTTTGTCTGTATAACATGATAAAATGTTACTAACTTCAGAAGTGATTTGCATAGGACCCTGTGTGAGGATACATCGCTTCAAGTACTCACACATCTGAAGGACACATGTTGCATCTAAATGCACATCGTAGCTTTAACTTAGCATTCTGCTGTCTTCTCACTCGCCATCATTTATCCCTTCATTTCCTCATCCTCCCTCCATCTCACCTCCAGTCTCCAGGGTGAGGAGGTTTTCATCTGGAGGAGAAGAGGATGGATGGAATCATAATTTAAACAAGGTAAGAAAGTAAGATTGCTTCCTCTTTTAATAACTGAAATAAGTGTTAATATTTTATGAGTGAGCCAATTAAAAGGTTCTTTCCAATCTCACCCATTGGACACTGAATCAAAGTGAATCTCTCCTCTTTCTTATTGGCTAAATATTCTATCATCTATAACAACAAAAATCCTTTGTTTATCGTCATTTATCACCTCATAAATCAAAATCCTTTATCACTTGAGGTTTTACTTAAATATGAAAGTTTTAACATTATTTATTTTTAAATATTCTGATATTTTGTTTTCTTCCTCCACACAGGGCATTGGCAGGATGATCTTAAAGGAAGAGATGAAGGCACGATCAGGGGTCCAGGACAACAACCACTGGAGGAGTGCGCGCAGTTCCCAGAGTAACAGCAAGGAGACGCTAAACAATCTGGAATACAACTCCCTTAATGGCTGTAAGTCTTTGTGTTTAATAGCTTTACACTGTGAATGTGTCACTGAGGGATTTTAAATCCTCTGCCAAGCAAAGAACCATGATAACTTTGTTTTTGTAAGTGTTTTGTTTGTCTGCCAGCATTTCTGCTGTTTCTTTCCTAAAAGTTACTCAGAAAAGGCCAGATTGGGAAACTGTGTAGAGCAATAAAGGCAGATGTGGTGGGAATGTTTCTTTTTTTAGAAAAAAAGTTTACTCTTCTTTATTTGTCTATATTTTGAGTCAGGTTCCCAATTATGACATTCCTCTCTCTCTTTTATAGTAATTAATTGTTTTGTTTATGTACTGAACTGAGGACTTAAGAGCCTAAACACAGTTAGAGCTAAAAAAAAACAAAACAATATTTTCTTAAGCAATAATATCTGAAAATTAACATTTCTTCTTTTGTCTTTTCTGTGAAATCCAGGCAAAATGTAAACTTATTGTCATAGCTGATGACTAATTCAAATTAAGACGGTAAATATAACACAAGCCTTAAATCCAAATAAAAATCAAATTAAATCTTATTATGCTTTAATTTGATTAGAATATTCTTACACAGCCTTCATAACTAAGAGAGCATGCAAGTTTATGTAAATATTTTTCCCTTATACATAAAAATGAAGAAAGAAAACAGATTATAAAAAATATATTTATTTGTTTCACAAATGCTTAATTGAATTGAAACAGCAGATTTAATACAATAATCTGTATACCTGAGACTGGAAGTTCTTTAATGACCAAAATATCTTGCTTCCTATTTGCATTGAGATCTATTTTTTTATCTTCTAAAAACACAATGACTTCTTAATAATTATAAATTGGAATGTTGAAAAGTATGGAAGCATTTACAATCTCTCTGTGAATGTAAATAGACAAAGTTTTACTCTACTAAACCTCTCCTAAATCTAATAGAAAGATTGGTTAAATATCCTCTTAGAGTCACACTAAAGGTGTGCCAATGCAAAAACATATAATCAAGTTTAGCTAACTGTTGGTGTTCTTTAAGTCATTTGAAGGGGGACTTATGACCTGACTACTGGAGATAGGCACCAGAAGTCAAAGTAAAGTAAATACAAAACATGAATGGACAACAAAAAACAATCATGTTCAACTTTTGTTATTGTAATGAAACAGCACAAACTAGAAAAAACAAGCAAACCCTAAAGCAAAAGGCCTGATTGTGCCAAACTAGTGCACCACTTGGGTTCTAATAATAATGGTAATACTTACGGTACTTACTTATAGATTATGACTAATACAGAACAGTTTCCATGTTTAATTATAAATTGCATGTCCAAGGTCAGTGCAAATGGACTCTGTGACACTTCCCCCACATACCGAAGCATTAGCAGGGGGAGTTTCCCATCTCTTTATTAGCTCCTCCCTCAGCCTCTCTTCCCTCTCTGCCAGCAGCAGCTAAAAGAACGACACAAAGATGGAGTGAGTCATAAAGAAGGAGAAGGTGGGAGTAGATGGAGGCCAGGTGAGGAAAACAGAAACGGCAAGAACGGCTTTAACAGAAGAGGCAGGGGAAACAAATACTACAGGAATTGAATTAGATGTAGTAGACAGAGAAAGAGAGGAGGAAGAGGGTATGAGAAGCTAAAGCAATTTGGAGCTGCTCTAAGAAGATGTACGACGTTCTCCCTGGAGGTAAATCAGGGTCAGAGAGCGAATGAAAGAAATGAACTCTGTGCTCAAGAGGCGTCACAAAGAAATGTCGTACAGATTCACAGTGGGTTTTATGGTGACTGCTGGTATTATACAGATTAGATTAATCCAGACTCTTTTGCACTTGTCTGCTCTGTAGACAGGCCTAATTTATCTGTGAAGTGTAAAAAGTATTTAGAGCAATAGAGAAAATCCAGATTTGTTAAATCGGTTTTAATCAATGGTTATATTTAATAAGAATAAATTCCCCTAATTTTAGTCTTGTCCCTGAACAAAGGGAATCACACAGACCAACAACAGCTTGAGCTTTCTACAGGGACTCTTGATGCCAACAATCTATTAGGAAGGCCCATTTAAACCTTAAAAGGCAAAAAGTCAACAAAAAAATATCTACACGTATCCAAATGAAGTTGAAAATCTCTCAGGAGTTGAAAGAGCCAACCAAGGCTGATTTTATATTTTTGCAAATTTATATTTTGGATTATATTTTGAATATGACACCGGGGTTTCACAAGCAAGCAAACAGTCGAGTATTCAGCTTCTATTTCTGGGCAAAATAATGTCAATGGTCATAAATATTGGTTTCCATTTAAATCTGTGAAGTGCACATATTCTCTACATCAAATCAATAAACAACAAACAGGCTTTGAAAGTTTTGTCAACCAATCTGCATCTGCTATAAGTGGACATTTTATTTTATAGCTGAGGATAATCATTGTAAATATTCTGAATGTAGCAGCAAAGCTTTTTTATTCTGTGCCACTGAGCCCTGGTAATAGATGCCACATCTCCTCCAACCCTGAAGATGAAAATGAAGCTGGTATGGAAGATGGATGGATGGATGGATGGATGGAAGGACATTTTTATTCTTAATCTCTCCACAGATTAATGTCTTTTTGAAGACTTGTCCTTGATTTTCCCCCCCTTATTAAAGAGATATATTTTAGTTGATAACAGTATAAATAACACTTCTCGTCCATAATATTGGATTTTTAATATAGCATGTTGAATAAATTTTCTGCAGTGCAGGCACAGTAAAGATGTCAGGAATGAAATACAGAATTTCTTTAATGTTGTGATTCTTAGTTGATTTTCTTTTCCATCTTTAGTTTGATTCTCCAGATGTCTGGGGAGATTTCTTTCTACTAAATGATTAATGGAAGTACACTTCCTGTTCCAGTTTTCTGAAATTCTGTTCATATTTACAAGGAAGTCTTACTGTTGCAAGTGATAAGCAAAAATTACAGATAGGTTTGTGTCTTAAGAGTGAGAATCTGATGAAAATAAAACATCTAATCTTTGTCTTCTTTCCTTCTCAGCCCCGAGATCTACTTTAAGTGCAGACAACGGTGAGTTCATGGTTCTTCGAGGCATTTTGTTTATCCTCAGCTAGTTGTCTCCCCATCTTATTCATCCTCTTGTTTCTGCTGTGACAGAAGCAGCAGAGCTTTGAGTGGGAGATTGTTATCAACTTGCTGTGCCACACAAGCACAGCTCAGTCTTAAGGGTTACAGGTGGGAGGATGAATGGCGCTTCATCTCAGGTTTATTTTTATCAACTTTTTAAGGAAAGGAAACGGATTCAAAATTCACTGACTTGAAACTCCCCTGCCATCTGTTTTGTAACAGCCCAGTATGTACAACAATAGAGTGGATGTTCACCAGGAAGCACCATGTCACAGCTATGTGAGTTCACTAGTTCACAGGGGAATAAATGGATCACAAGGTTGAGCGGCATCTGGAGAGGCTCATAATAATTGTCTTGCAAGCAGGAGACTCTCCTGTCCCTGTATAATTCCCTTAGGAAAAATAAATGCAAGAACTTTGTGTTGTGAATGGCATTTATAGTGGGTGAATGGGGATGGAAAATATAATTAAGAATTTGTTTCCTAAGCAAATTCTAATGTCACAGAGTAGATTGAGTTTGATTGTGGATATTGTCAAGGATTTTTTTTTTTTACAGAACCCTAGGATACTTCAGGTGGCAAAGCATTTAATAAGTTTCTAAAATGGAATTACATTAAATGGAGCCAAACTATATAGAAGGAGTTTTTACAAAGATTGGGGAAGAAGACTAGGACAAAAGAAGAGCTGGTTAGGATTTTATTTCGTCTAAATAAGGGGAAAAAAGCTTGTAAACAGGACTGAGAAGAATGAGTGGGATAAAAAAATTTGGGTTTTAAACAGGATGAGGAAGACTTACGGACTAAAAAAAGAGGACACAGATGATTGTTTGGGATAAAAATGAGTAAAAAAAAAGGATGAAGAGGATGAATAAAATGAAAAATTGGTCATTAAGAAAGAAAGTGAGCATGAATTGAATGAAATGGTAATAATGAGTGTTGGGGAAAGTAAGGGTGAAAATAAACTGAAAGAGGATGAGGAGGATGAAAAAAGAATTATGAAGATTGATGATGAAAATAAATGTCATCAAAAGAAGTGACATGAAGAGAAATCAATGTGTTTGGAGGTTTAGGGTGAGGAAAGTTGAATGAGTTGAGGCATTACTCCTGGTCTAAGTTAACACATTAACTTATTTTTTTTCTCCTTATTTGGGAAATGTATTCCCAAACCATCTAACAGATCTAATTGAATGACCAAGACGAGTAGTTTCAATGCTTTTCTTGGTGGCAGAACTCACATTCTTTAGGTCGACTCTAAACACCTGTCAGTATTCTGCTGCATCATGCCTTTAGCTCTCTGTGGCATCGCTGTGCAATCCAATTCCTCTGAACATGAAAATGAACAAGGGAGAAAAGATAGACCGAGTGAAGAATGAGTGGGTGGGGGGAGTTAATATCAGGGGAGGAGTCAATGATGAAGACTTGGAAAATGAAATAAATAAATGATAAGGAAGGGAAGAGAGGAAAAACAGTTAATGTGAGACTCTACTGCCCTCTGCTGGCATTTTGCAGCAGTACAGGCAGCAAATCCATCACCTACCTCAAAGATGCTGGAACCATGAGGAACAGAGGAGCATTTATTGTTTCAATATAATAATGTAGAACCAGTAAAAAAATTTAAAAAAAAGAAATCCATGTATTGTGTAGATTTTCTTCATGGCCATGATGATCGTTGTGCCAACTTGAGACTCAAATGTTTCTGAGGGATTTATTATTGAATGCTTTAGGAATGAAGCTGCAGTTTACAGTGTGTGATTAAAAACGCCCCTGCTTTGAATTTTCAGTCCAAATAGTAGGAATTGTTTCACCATCAGGATATTCTTAGAGACTGTGGTACAAAGACGGATTAGAAGTCCTTTTCTAATCTTTCAGCAACATGGCGGCAGGCTCTGTTGAGCTGCTGAGAAGCTGCTTGGATTCTCGTGATTCTGAGCAGCTACCATTCTCTGTCTGCATATAAACTTAGTCAAATGCATAGCAGTGGTAAATAATGGTGGCTTATTGTTGCATGATTTGGAAGCAGGTAATATTTTTAACAGGCTTTGATTCTATTTAAAAGTTTTTTCATATGAATTAAAATGATGTAATAGTTGGCCATCTTGCTCCTCTCAAAACAAACAAAAAGCTCTGATGTCTGGAGTGTGTTAATACTGTGCTTTTGTTGGTTTGATTGTGGTTTTCTGTTTGTTTTTTTCCAGACTCGTACACTGCCAAATCTGCCTCGTTGCCAGGCTACGGCAGGAATGGGCTGAACAGGGTACGGCATCGTGGTTTCTGGAGCATGTGCTCCTCCTGCTTTCATTAGAGTCTGTTTCCTCTGAGAATCTTTGAGAATTATTGAGTTTACCAAGAGTTTCCCCTGGTAAAAAAGTAATTTATGGAGCCTTAATAATTCTATAAATTCCATGTATGCTTTAATTTAATTGCTTATTATTTTTTCTTTGAAGGAACACCAAATTGGTAATGATTAATTAGTAAACTGTTAATTTAATTTTTGCTGTTATTATAATGTTTCTGTTTTTGCTTAGACCCTATAGACTAAGCAAAAACCTTTTATAATTAAACCGCTGAGTATGTCCATTTTTTATTTCTTAACATCGATTCACATAGTCAACGTGTATCTAAATGTCACCTGAAGAAAATGAGTTAATAAATAACAGGAAAGTCCAAAATTTAACATTTTGCTTCACAAAGGTCTGGTTGTTATGAAAAATTTCATGACAAACAGAGAGGGGTACATGAGTTCAGTCCTCATGCTCTACTTTGCTGCTTAATCTATTAATGTAGCACAATATAAATAAAAAACAAAAACAAGCTTTAGTATGACAGCAAAGAAAGCGTTACAACAAAAATAATTAGCCAAGTGCAGAATTTCTCTTTTTTTGTGCTCAAGTTTGCAAGTGTATGAAATGAAGAGGCAAAATGATCAGCACTGACTAGGACAGGTTATAAGAAAACAAAAAAAAGACATTGATAGAAAAAACTGGGCCCAGTCCTTCATTGCCTGCTGAAGCTGAAACTCATTTGTAATAGTTTACTTTTCAAGACCAAGGGAGACAAGTAATGTTATATTATTATGATGAAATTTTGGAAGCAACAATAAGCAGATTTCATGGGTTTCTGCTGCGTTCTGGACAGCTGACCGATCCTAGTTTTCACTCCTTCGTACGGTCTAATCTTCTTTTGCTCTTCTCCCACAGCCTGGAAGTGCGGACACAGATTATTACCAGTACGACAGCAGTAATGCAGTTAACTGGCAGATAAGAGGTAAGCCTGTTAGGCTTAAAGCCTCCTGATGCATATTTTGCTCTGAGTGTTAGTATCTTGGGTTCTCATTCACCATTATCCCCTTTTCTTCTTGTTGTCTTTCAGAATACAAGGTAAAATATATCAGTGTCTACAAGAAACCTGTTAATGAGTCTAGAGGGAAAAGTCTGGACAGGCTATAATGGATGAGAAAGATGTTCAGCCAGTTAATATTGACTGGTCAATGTGCCTCACTCAGACTTATTGACATGTCAGCTATTTTAAATATTCACATTTTTAATAAACAACTCATTTGTAAATGTCAATATGAAACATCTTAATTGATAAAAAACAGACAAGTACTTATGTTTTTTTTGTTATATCTGTTAGATCTACCCATATGAAGCTTTGATGGTGTCAGTAAGAGGGCAGCAACGTCTTCCCAGCGATGTGGATAGAGCCCGACTAGAGGTAAATGGCTTCTGAATTCATGTTTTATTTAAATACTTTTTTCTTTTGCTGACAATATTGGGACTTTGCAGCTTAGCAGATACATGAAACTAATTAATTCATAGTCACATAGCAGCTCATTTTTTTCATTTTACTAAAACAAAAGCTACAATTTCCACTGAAGCAGTGCTTTTACCAGTGCGTTTATCAAAATAACAATGAACATGCTAATATTAATATATGTTAACGTATCCATGCTCCTCACCTGATGGTATATGACAAAGGGAAACACAGTTCATGATGCCAAGAAACGACCTGCAAGATATGGCTGCCTCTTGGTTCAAATATTAAGTAAAATGCATTAAAACTATTTGACCTTTGCAAATACTTAAAGGTACAGGTAAACCACTCATCTCAATAAAAAGAATCCAGAACCAACCAACTTTCTTTCTAATTTCCAATCCTCGTCTTTGCCTTAAAGCTTTGACCTACCAATATTAATTTTAGTCAGTTCTGATTTGGTTTTGTAAATTATACCAGAACACTTACATTTTTTTATAACCTTTCCTTTTTTGCCTGCAGCATTATGAAGACTTTTATTTCTCTCATCTTTCCTTGCACAGCGTCACCTTTCACCAGAAGAGTTTTATCGAGTCTTTGGCATGTCCATGTCTGCCTTTGATCGCCTGGCTCAGTGGAAAAAGAATGAACTGAAGAAACAGGTCCGACTCTTTTAGGAAAAGTCACAAAACCCAGTCGATTCTGCTGCAGTCTAGGTGGAACATCAACAGCTCTCTGAATGCTGCTTCCAAAAAGATTTTACCTAGGACTGTATGCTGAACAGAAAGCATTGGGTCCGACAAATTGCAACTGATAATGCACTAAGGTTTATTTAGCAATAACTGTAAGGGCAGCAAGGGCAAAATTGGATGATAGAAACCTGCAAGAAATGTGGTAATGCTGCAACAGACAGGAAATGGAATGAGTGTGATGCTACTTCTCTGCCTTGTACCAACAGATGGCAGTGTGTTCCAGTCTTAGTCGGAGGTGCTGCCATGCAGAAAGATTCATGTTAAAATGTGATCCTGCTTTTAAAAATCAGCAGATAAGAAGAATAAAGGATCCAACTTTACCCAGAAACGCCCTCAAAGACAAGCAAACGTCATAGCAAAATAAACTCTGTGAGAATCTAAGCATTAAAGTTACTAAATATTAAGGTTTTTATAAATTACAACTACTGGAAACCAAAACTTCTCTAATGTTTTTGTATTGTGTAATTGTGTATTTAATTTCTATTCGAGATTATCTGAAGCCATATCAACATTAGGACTTTTGTACTATTTACTGATATGTGATTTGAAAAAAAAAATTAAATGTGACTTAGCTGTATTGTGGCTTTGAGTGTACAGAACTTTAAAGTTAAGTTTAGGTAAAAAATGGACGTTTATTGCCTAAAATGTTGCTGGGTTTTATTTAAAGAAAGCTAATTTAGTCTCTCTTGAGCACTTGAATCCTGACATAAATCAGGCTGACTGATAATGAATCTGTGTGCGTGGTAATATTATATCTTAATGAAGGATATTTAGTGTAGAGAATTCTGATAAAAATGGAAATGAGAAAAAGAGATGTGACAAAATCCGTATGGGCTGCATAAACAAATGTGTGTGTATGTATTTGGGTTTACAGATTGCAACAATTCATCACTTTTACAATATTATCACACTCAAACTCTTATTTTGTATTTGTTGGAGGTATTTTTTATTATTTATCATCTACAATTCCCTGTCTTTCAGTACTGCTTCAAAATAATTATTATGATTTATAATGATCCATCTATCCATTTGTTATCGAATACAGTCAATACGCTTATCCCTTGAGGGTTTGCGAGAAGTGCTGGTGCCTGTCTCCAGCGATTTATAATGATGCATTTATTTATTTTTCGCCCATTTTAAATGCAAACATACATGCACTGCCCTAATTTGCACAGCTAATAACATATTACTAATATGTAGTAGTACTGTAGTATACAGTAAGTGGTTTTTTTCATTTTTAAATTTAATTTGAATATTTGTATTGACTGGGGGAAAAAATCATCTTTATCTTTTATTTGTTTTTTTTACAAAACTAATTGCCATAATTATTGGCATTCTCAACAACTGTTTTACAACTGTTCATTTATCCTTGTAGAAGTCAGTGAGGAGGATTGTTAGTAAAACAAAAAAAAAGCATCCTCCAAAGCTCATAAAAGAGCAACAGCAAATTTTTCATTGTGAGATTATTCTGCTGTAATAAATCATGAATTCACCTTAACAGCTTTTACACACTTTGCCAGAGGCTTTTTGTAAGGTTACAAAAGGTATTCTGTGGTAATCTTATTTTTATCTTGATATTATGGAATAATTTTCTTTTCATGATTTTGTGAGAAACATTTCTTAAGCTGAAAGCCATAATCATCACAATGAACAGAAATAAAAACATGAAACCACACTGTGTGCAATGAATTTCATTTTTGAATTAACTTGAAAATGTTAATTTGGGGGATATTCCAAATTACTGAGACACACCTGCAGAAGAAACGATAAAACATTATTTAAGTTCTGCTGCTGAAATAATGTTTTAATAGTGCACAGTTTTGGGACACATTTTAATTATGTCCCTGGAGCTATATAGCCTAATATAGTGGCTAAATTATCTCATTATGCAAGAAATGCATCTAAAAGTTGGAGTAATCAAGTGTTTGAATACTTAAGTAAGCCAGTTCTGCTCTAATGGGTTCTTACACTTAAATCATTTGTGCCAAAGTAAATTTTTTAGGGATTTTTTAAAACCTAGAAGTTTACATACACAGATATTTATAGGCCCTGATTACGATGATGATTTATTTCACTTCACAAAATAGATGAGGAAAGCACATCTTAAGACATCAGTCGTAAAGTCAGAGCTCGGACACAAATGGGCCCTATAAAAAAATAAGTATAAAGGTTAATTAGTTGCAAAATGGTTCTTAAACTATTTTGCATCTATTACAAAGCACTGATCTCAGCCCAATAGAAAATTCAGGCAGACTGGAAGAAAACCCAAAATATTTTTTCCCCAACTTGTATAGTAAGGAAACATATGGAAATGTCTAAATTTGCAAGAGAGTAAAAAACCTGACATTTAGCAAAAAGTGTTTTTGTTTTGTGTTGTTTTTTTTCAGAATCCTAGCTGATTCAAACACAGAAAAAGTTTAGTTTGACTTACTGTCAGGCTGTGAGAAAATTTTGTATAAAAGTCATGTGTGTGATTCTAAGTGCAAACATCTGGTTTCAAAATGTGTCCCAGTGCAGAATTATACCATATCAAAGGGAATTTGTAAAATTCATATAACTGCTGACAGCTGCTGAGTGCTAGAAGTTGTATTCCAACACTTCTTGTTTTTATTTTGCACAAAAATGTTAATTATTACGCAGTATTTGAGTGAAGTAAAACCTCTGAATTAATTTAAAGGCAATGGTTTAACTGAAGCGGTAACTGAATGTGGGTTGGGAACCCATCCTACTATATGGAGATAATTAGCTAATCATTTGGCGGGTTTCAGGGATTACATCTCCCCAAATAGGACCAGTGTGGCAGAAATGTGACTCTCCTCCCGTCTGCCTGCGCAGGCGCTAGGACCCAGCGGAGTGCTGAAGGACGCGTCCACTGGAGTCGCGCTGTAAACCACGGCGGTCACTGTGACTCACAGAGATCCGCTGTTTCACCGGAGAAACACGTCTCACATGTTTGAGACAGTTTCAAATAAAATGTCAGAAGGATTATAACTGGGAACCAGTTTGGAGATTTAAGCGTTTTTCAAGCGATATGGACTCCAAACGGCAGAGTGGTGAGTAGCAGCAACTCTTTATCCCAACATGAACGGGAGGAATCATAACTTTTTTTTCAGCCAACAACAATGAGGAGTAATTTTTAACAAATAAAAAAAAAGTAATCAGAACTGGGGAAGTACTTATTAAATATGCGGCAATAGACCGGTGAATTACATATGGTCTGTGAGTGATAAAACAAATAATTTAAAGTGAAGCAATTCTTAACAAAGGAGAATGGACATGCGCATAGTTTTTCAAATGCAGCAAATCGTGCCCTCGTGCCCGGCTCATGATGTTGTAGTAGGTAAGAGTGACGTCATGCAGCCACTCGCCGGTTAGTGAAAGTGTGTGTGTGTGTGTGTACGGAGGAGGTATCCCCAGGTAGAGTGATGCAAGCTGACACCAACAGAGGACTGCCCTGTTGTGCTGTGCGCCGCTGGAGGAGAAGCGGCTGCTGAATGGCTGCTCTGTCTGAGCAGGGATGTGGACAGGAAGCTGCTCTCCGGGACTCCAAGTAGAAATCATCTAAGTTTTAAAGATAAGGACAAGAGTGGTTATTTAAAGTGAATCAATGAGAAATTCTTTATAGAAAGCAATGAAGTAAAAAGTCTCCACACAGTGGTATTCTTACTGGCCAAATGTGTTAATAGGATTTATGACTTATTGAGAATTAAGATTCCAAACATTTAAAACAGAAGTTGCAAAGTTGTTACTAGTGTAACAGTTCTGTGCTACTGTATTAAATAATATTTTGTTATTTTATACAAACCTAGACTAAGAAGGGTGTTGGCTCCTGTTGTATTTATGTCCTTTTGCTCCTAAGATTCTGTGCATGCACAGAATTTACAAGAGATTAACTTTTCAGTTTCATCGCTTATATATAAGTATTAGTGTGTGTGTACTTTGTAAAACGTTCCTTATCAAGGAAGTTGTCTTCGTTTATACAAAAAAACCTTTAAATCTTGCAGTAACTATGGCAGGTCTGTAAATAAATCGGGCTCCACAGCATTCACTGAAAGCTTGTTCTTATTTTCAAGATATTTGTTTTCAAATAGTTGTGCATATATACATAAAAATCGAGCAGGTTAAATACAATACACAAAAGTGAACTTTATAGACAAGGCAGTGTATAAATGTAAAGTGGAATGATGGATTTTTATGATAAACAATCTGAAAAAGGTGAAATGTGTATGTAATCAGTGTCAATTGTCTGGAAGGTGAAGTAGCTTAACTGTGTAACAAAAGAAGGTACCCACAATATGATGCTGCCACCACCATGCTTCACAATGGGGATGGTGTGTTCATGCTGATGTGGAGTGCTAGTTAAGTTATAAAGTTAGATTTAGATGCGCATCATTTCCTTTAATTTCTTATTTGCCGGTTCGTGTTAGTCTTTTACACAAAATCCTTTTAAATACCCAAAATGTTGTGGTTTTAATGTGATTATATGTGTAAAGGTTTACAGAAGATGATTACTTTTGCAAGTCAATGGACCATTAAACTGTAATATCATCTTGTGTAAGTTTAAAAAATGAGCTATACAACAGCAGAACAAACACCAATAATTCCCTTCAATCTCAACACACAGGAATTACTTACAATACAAAATAATAATCTTAAGAATACCCTTTTATAAACATATTACACAGTCATTGGAGTTATGTAATTTCCTCAATTGTAATTTTAAACATAGGTCATCTTAATGCGGCTGTAAGATTTTAAATTATTATATTTCATAATCGGATTCAAAGCATGCATAAAAACTGAGCAATCTGAACACAATCGAAAGAGATTCACTGAGTAAATGATGGAATCTAGAAAGCACAAAACTGCCACAAGAATGTAAATATTGAAATACTGATTGTTTCAATGCTGGAATTTATATTGTCCTATTTGCTTTCTATTTCCAGCGTTTTCATTTGGCTTTTGTGTCACTTTGCTTGATGTTTGACAGGCATGACATTATTCTGGGTGCTTTTGTTTGACACTTGTTATTGAAGAGAAAGTACGAACTGCAGCTATTCTCAACAGAGAATATGAATAAAATGTGGGATTGAATGGAAGCATGCAGAAATTGCAAGATTTTTCTAAGAAAGTTGCAAAAAGTGCATAGAGAAATCAAAATATTGGCTGTTTATTTGTTGAAAACACAGCTCGGTATCAGCGTGGGTTTAAAATTTAGCTTACTTGTTTGGTCTTTGTCATACATTTGTATTTTTCGGGACCCCTTCACCATTTACCATCTTCAGAGTGTGATAAGATACTACAAGAATGTGAAAAAGTGAATTCCTCCACTGTTTTCCCACAGCTGTTTCTCTTTACAGATCTTGCCAGCGTGATTATGGGCTTTTTAAAGTGTCTGTTTAAATGCTAACCCCTAGGCGAACAGTCACAACATGAAAATATGAAAAATGGGACGCTAAATTATTGAAACAGACTTTTGTCTCTTGAGGGAGCTGCTGAGCCTTGAACTCTGACCTCCCTCTGAAGAGGATGGGTGTCAGGGGAAGAGACAAGAATGAGATTGGTGCATAGGAGTTAAAAGGGAAAGATTTAAGAGGGGGCGGCATGGGGGGAAAACAGGCGTGATGGAGAAGGTTTTGAATCTGGAAGAGCTTCTTGAAGCTTTTGACAGTGAGGCAAGCAGGAACAGGTTGATGTTTGTTGACCAAAGCCTCGTAGGCCTTTGATATTTATCTTTACACAAAACATTTCTTTAAATCCTAATCCTCATATCTTCTACAAGCAGCCAAATATTTCATTTCAAATCATTTAATGGTTGTATTTTACTCTGAAGGAAAGTTCTAACAAGGAGGGAGTGTTTTGATATGAGAAGAAAAGTTTCAGTTTACCCTTGGATGCGAGTTGACTGATGGGTTGGACCTGTCATGAATGGGAGTTAAAGCCTAAGGTTAGGAGGACAGAGTGTGTATTTTCTCTGTGGTGAGATAAACAGCAGCAGCAGTAGCTATTTTGTCCTCGGCTATAACCAAACACATTAAATCAGTTCAAATGATAGTCGCATGGCCCAGATCTCATGACCAGCCTCCGTCAGGAAGACTTTCTGGAAACACACAGATCGGTTTTAACTTGCACTGCTGTGACTGTTTGCAATATGCAAACAGATTTGTACTGAATTTTCCTTTTATTTTGTCATGTTACAACCATGAACATCATTAGCTTTGAGCTTTTATCTGATTGACCAACATTACATTGTTTATGTAAAAGAACAGTGAATTTTTTCAAATGACAATCTTAAGTGTTTAAATTCGCATTCAGTGCCAGCAAAGTAATATTCTCTGAAACTACCTTTTACTTCAGTTAAATCTGTGGGTCATTTTGTTATGTTTCTGCCAGCATTGTACATATGAAGATGTGAATGTTTTATAAAAATTTTATAAGATGTATATAAAAAAGCTCAAACTTAGTCTAATTTCATGGAAGCTGTCTGTGAATTTTCAGATTTAGATCTGGGCTTAATTGTCTGTTCTAACATTTAAAAGTATATAAGCATCTTATTGTTGCTCTGGCAACCAGAGGACAAACCTCTGCTTCCAGCTCCTCATCTTTTGCAGTTTCAAACAAGTTCACTATGATTGACTTGTGTTTAGATCCATTTGTCTTCCTTTGAGCATTCACTAGATTTCCCAACTAAAGAAAAACCTCTCAGCTGGTTTGCGGTTTGGCGAAACTCTTCATTTTCAGATCAGTAATGTTCTGTCAAAAAATTCCAAGCTTCATATTTTGTTTTAGAACCTAACTCTTCTGTGGACATATCCATAACTTAATTCCTGATTATAAACAGCATCTTTATGATGCTGTTTGTTTACTAATGTTCTGTAACAAACCTATGAGATTCACAGAACAAGTGGATTAGGTTAAATTACACATGGCATGGGTGGACTTCAAGAGGAAGCTGATTGGAGTAGATTTTATGTAGCGGTGTCAGAGAGCTGGTTTTAGTGCGCATCACACTTTTTTGAATTTTTAGTTGTAGAAGATTTTAAAAATTCCTCCTTTCAACTTCACATCACAATTGTGTAATATGTTTTTTTTTTGTGTGCCTCATAAATTCCCCGCAAAATATTGTTATTTGATGTTGTAACATGATAAAATGCGAAAAGTTCAAGGGGTGTGAACACTTTTGGACAGGACTATAAAAGACAGATTAATGGGGGTGGGAGTGTGCTTCCTCTTAGTGAAATAATTGAGCAGCTAGTAACAAAAAAAGGACTAGAAAAGGAAATGTAAGGCATGTGTGTGTTTGTGTGGATGTGTGTGTCTGAGGAACGGGGGGTAACAAAGATCCCTCTGTGGGTGAGAGCAGCCACAAGCCTGCAGAACAGCTGATTCTCAGCCTCTAAACCCTTCGTTCCCCTGAGAGAACTGGCCTTGACTGCATGGAGTCGGATTCTGACAAACAAAACATAGACCAGAGACTCCGCCATCAGTTTACAGCTGGTTTGTTTACCCGTTGTTGACTGATAACACTGAGTCATTTTAATTGGTGCCCGCCACAGCATTGAATGGAGAGCGGAAGAATAACTTAACTTTTTCATATTTGTTAAAACTGTCACCATGTGGTGATAGTTTAATATTAGACAGATAATCTGTGAAAAGATTGATCTCCTCCACCCGCTCCTTGAACTACTACTGGAGTTTGAAGAAATGTATGACTCCTTGACAAAACCAACCAATCAGAGCCAGCAGGAGGAAAAACTTACCGTTCCATGAAAACCATTTATCTGTCATCATTGGTGACCATGCTAACTAGCCTTAGCATTAGTGGCAAGCTATGCTGTGGTGAACCAGCGGTAGTACAGTGGAGAGCAAGGTGAAGGAGTGAGTGCAGGAGTGATTGACAGCGCTAAGACCCTCCTCTTGGCTCTGATTTTTTTTTCTGACTGCAGTTAGTATTGGGAGCACTGGGAGAAAACAGAGGAGCTTGATTTTTTTTCATATATTATTATGACATAATTATAATTTTAACAAATATGTAAAAATGATATTTTTTATAAAGTATAACACTGCAGCTTTAAGCTAGAAGATACTCTTCAGAATAAGGATGAAACCAAATGTTTACATACAAAGGCATGTAACATTTTTTCCTTACTGTCTGACATCAAATCAGAATAAACTTCTTCTGTTTTACCATTCAGCATGGAAGATGACGTTACTCTAATAGCAACATAATGCAAATGAACACAGGGACAAAGACGTAGTCTGTGGTCTGATTAAACTAAAATTAAAATGTTTGGCCATAATAACTGTTGTTATATTTCCAGGGAAAAGAGGGGAAGCTACCAAGCCAAGCCGCACTACTTGTGAAGTATGGCAGTAGCAGCTTCATGCTGTGTGAATGTTTTGCTGGAGGAAGGCCTGAATAAGGGGATAAAATATCAAACGGAAAGTGGAAGTTTCTACTTTTCAGATGGACACTGACCCTCAACTTACTACCAGATTAGAAAGAAAGTGCCTTATGCAAAATAAAGTCAAAGTTTTGGTGTGACCATCTCAAAGCTCTCATCTCAGTGCAATAGAAAATATCTGGGTGGAGTTAGATAGGTGGCCCACAAACCTTACTCAGTTACAGCAGTTCTGTCTGGAAGAAAGAGACAAAATCCAACAAATTAACAGAAGCTTGTAAAATGTTTGTTTGTTTAAAAGTCAATTCTACCAAGAACTTGGGCAATATGTGAACTTCTGCTTTTCAAAAATAAAATGAAAACGTCTATCTCACTATTCTTGCAATTTTGATCATCCTAACTGATTTAAACCTAAAGAAAGAAATTTATTGTCAGGTAATCTTCTTTTAAAGGGAATAGAAATGTGTGGTTTTACTGTATGCTGAGTTGTTGCCAAATAACCTACTGAAAACTTGAACCTCAACTAACAATCAGAGGTGTTAGTCATTTGGGCTTTTCGGCTAAAGTTTTGCAGATTCTTGCAGAATCTATATTTTGTACATTAGAATATTGCAAAATTACTCATATGCACATTACTGATGGATATAAGGTGTGATAAAAACATGGTTATCTTACTATTTTAAATTACAACTTATCCATTCCCTTCAAAATTAAATTCTCTGTCTCTTTGGTTGGATAACTGCAAAGTCAGGGTCCACATAAAAAAGTACAATGTTGTTGTATGCTGTCCTCCAAGCTGCAGGCATCATTATCATTTTTAAAGGATATTTTCAAGTTCATCATTAGTTTAAATTGTCGTTTGGAAAATACTACCAAATTCAGATCTGTAAGTTTTTGCTTGAAAAGTTCTCAAGTTCATAAGGAAAAAGCTGAGAGAGACCAAAAACAATAGAAGATGTTGAACCAGAAACAGCAAGATGGAGCGAAATGGAAAAGAGGAAAGTGAGACGTACAGAAAGAGGAGGTGAGGAGAGTTCATTGGAGGATCATGGAGAGATTGGAAATCAGGAAGGAGTGGGGAGACGCTTCTGTCGACAACTAAGACAGGAAACCACAGCTGCGCACACACACACGCACACACACACACACACACAACCAAACAGCTGCTGGAGATATATCCTTTAACCCTGAATGCCCGGGAATCGAGACGGCGCAGCTGTGTTGCACCACACCCTCTTACACTGTGTGTGACTGTTTGTTCCTGTTATGTTTTTTGTTACACTCTCTGTCTCTGACAATGTAATTGTGCGCTCTGGTCTTGCAGAGTTCTGTGGTGATCTAATTTTGGCCCTTGCGGAGACAATAGAGTATTGTTGGAGTTGGGGGAGTGGGAGAGGGTTTGGGGAAGAGTGAAGGCTTTTTTCTCACTCTCTGGGAAAATTAAACAAGAATATTTTCAACTCAGATGAGCCTCACTCTTGCAACTGCTTTCTGTCAAAGAATGGCTATATTTTCATTTTATTTAATCTTTTGGTACTACATTTTATCAGACTGAAGTGGCAAACTTTCTAGTTTTCTCACTGTACTGTACATGTAACAAATTATTATTACTGTCAAATGTGTTAAAGTTCCTCAGTGTTGAAACAAATTGAGTCAAAGTTGATATTTGAGTTTCACAACAATGAATCTGAGAATCTGTTTTAGTAAAACAAATATTTAGAATAGATGGGGCCTTTTTGATTTTCCTCCATGTATCCAAAAATGTCATTGAATTTATAAAAATTTTAGTATTAATGCCAAATATTAATTTTTTTTTCTGACGTCGTAAAGTAGGCTAACAGATCTTAAAGGGAAGGTCAGGTCTTAAGACATTAAAGTACAAAGTCTTTTACAGTCTTTTACTCTGGAAAGGGTCACAATGCAATTTGCGTTGAGATTCAACTGAAGCACAGCAAGATCTGTTATCCACAGAGAAAACCAAAATGAAGAGACTGAAGATGATTTTAAAAAATGCCTTAACAGCTAAAACTATGTAAACCTCATATGATTCAGTCATGGACAGTGTCAGCATTCAACAAAAAGAAAAGGACAGGCTGAATCTGAGAGATCCAAGCCCAAAACCACCCCTGACTGAAAAGAACACATTCATCTCACATTTTGCAAAAGAACATCAGGACAAACATCAATCCTCCTGGGAAGTTGTTGCACCTTAATATCTGCTTAAAACAAACAAAGCATCTGAGGAAATTAGCATCATACCTGCAATCAGACATGTTGGTAGCAGAGGTGGGGACTCGAGTCACATGACTTGGACTCGAGTCAGACTCGAGTCGTTAAAATCACGACTTGAGACTTGACTTGAAAAAATGCTCAAAGACTCGGACTTGACTTTGACTTTCATGCCATTGACTTGGGACTTGACTCGACTTGAAGCTGTTTACTTGAAAAGACTTGATATTTTTTACTCAAAGTCTTAAAATTTAAAACACATTATTTATAAAGTGGCGTCATTAATTAATTTCACTCATTCCGTATCAATATGCGCAGACCGTCACTATGGTTTTCTTCTCTCCTTATGTATGTATGTGTACGTAGCTGCAGCACAACCAATCAAATTAACAGGATTTGGACGTTTAAAAAAACGCGGCAAAGCTGCAGAGCTCAGGGAACGAAATACGAAATAACCGCTCGAATATGCTTCCGCGAGTAATTTCTTTTGGCTACGTAGGTTATGAACTTTCGACTAAAAAACGAACTGCAACTTGTAAAACATGCAAGAAGAGAATATCGGATGGAGATGCCACGACGTCCAACTTTGTCCGGCATTTGAAGCTTCACAAAGATCGGTAGGTGGCACTTTTCTTTTGCTGTAAGATAGTTGACTTTAGCTAACTTCGTGTTAGCATGTGTACTCCGGGTTAAATTGGTGATTATTTACCATAAATCCGGTCCTTCAAATGCCTCCACAAATAATGTGCACCGTGTTAGCTCAGGAAGCCGGTGGATAGTGAGCGGGGCTCCGGAACAGAAAGCAGATTCTGGACCTGAACACAGGGAACAGAGTCTCTCTGTCCCATCATGATGATGAGCCGGGTCTAGTATCATCTAAGGATGGTTGGTGTATTTGAAGACATCTACGTTGGGAAATTATATTGACAATATATTGTTTACTGCAGTCAGTGCATTAAGTCAACTGCTTTTGACTTAATGCACTGACCGGCGTGACTGTCACATGTCGCACAGAACCCATTTCTACGGTGGCCGACAGGTGCAAATGCGCAGCAAAAGAGAAAACATGCAAACAAACAAAAAACACGCGCACAAATTAAATGCAGCAAGCAAAAAGCGAATGAAATGCAGCAAACAAAAAGAGAGACGCAAACAAAAAAGAAGACACCCCCGAATGAAATGCAGCAAACAAAAAAGAAGACACCCCCGAATGAAATGCAGCAAACAAAAAGTGTTGAAAACGGAAGTGCTCCAGACCACTAGGGGGAGTCAAAGAAAATAGTATTCATTTCTATGGGACCAGATGCAAGATTCAGAGAAAGAAATTTGAAAGAAAGTAAAGGTACGTATTACTATATTTCTTTTCAGATACGCCGTCTTTTATAATATTATAGAATAACAGAATAATTTATGGGTAGCGTGATAGACTTTGTGTCAGTCATACCGTTCTGGGCTCGGTCTCGACTCTTTGACTCCCCCTAGTGGTCTGGAGCACTTCCGTTTTCAACACTTTTTGTTTGCTGCATTTCATTCGGGGGTGTCTTCTTTTTTGTTTGCGTCTCTCTTTTTGTTTGCTGCATTTCATTCGCTTTTTGCTTGCCGCATTTAATTTGTGCGCGTGTTTTTTGTTTGTTTGCATGTTTTCTCTTTTGCTGCGCATTTGCACCTGTCGGCCACCGTACATTTCCAAGTAGTATAGCTTTGCTGGGAAAAAAAAAAGATCAAATACAGTGACTGTCCCAAATAAATTGTGTGTTTAGAATATCTGTCCCATACTTACGGAGGACTGAAACTAACATACTTAGAAATAAAATCAGAAAAATAAATGCACCAGACCTTCCTGAGTTTACTTGTGATAACTTCATTTATACTTATTTCATTTTTTGAAAACTATGATTGTTGTAGTGTTGATGTTTATTTATGAATAGAAGGAGTAAACTGAAGTCAAATGTAATTCATGAAAGGCTGTAATTTATTTTCTGACATCTGTTTACTTCTGACAGATTTGAAGAATACCAGATGAATAAGAGGATCACAAATGAACCTCAAATACATATTTTAAAAAGAACAAATGGTCTATTATTTGAATTTTATGTATAATTGCAAATTATAAAAATAAAATAAAATAAAAACGACTCGAAATGACTTGAAATTAAAGGTTCCTGACTTGAGACTTGACTCGACTTTTGCCTGTCTTTACTTGAGACTTGACTCGGACTTGAGGACAGAGACTTGAGACTTACTTGAGACTTGCAACACAGTGACTTGGTCACACCTCTGGTTGGTAGTGTGATGTTGTGTTACTATTTTGTTTTTTGGGAACTCGAGGCGGTGCCATAATTGATGGAACCATTCATTCTGCATCAGAAAGCCCTGAAGGAGAAGCCCACTTAGTTTATATGACAGGACAGTGATTCAAAGTACACAGCAACTTCCGGATTTCCAACAAAAATAGGTTTCAGAGTGCCCTAGTCAAAGTCTGGACTTTAATTTAATTTAGATGACATTGCAAAGGCTAACCATGTATGAAAACCCTCTGATGCAGCTGAATTAAAACAGTTCTACAAAGAAAAGTTAAACAAACTTCCTCCACAGTGAAAACTGATTAGAAGTAAGAAGCAAGAGTCATGCCTCAGAGAATCAGAGAAGCTGAGAGAAGAGAAGAAGCTGCTTACTTTTATAAAAATATGTGTCAAATAAGTGATGTGTCACTGAAAAGGGGGGACATTTCATAACTAAAGAACAATCTCAGTTAAACATTATGCACATTTGCTCATTGTTAAGAGTTAGTAGAAAATGCAGACTTTGAGCTTGGATCACAATTACTTCATTGCAGAGTTTACAGACCTAAGGACCATTGTAGATACTTATGAATTTTCTCCTTTTCTCTGGCTCGATTTCCTTCAGGGAAGGAAGCCCGCTGACCTCCCCACCTACCTTCTTTTCTCTCCAAAACTTCTTCCCTCCTCTCCTCTCTTTGTTGTCTCTGAACAGGCAGGATGTGTGAGTGTGTGTCAGGATATTTGGAACAATGTCAAGGTCAACAAATTGCACAAACACATCCACACACACTCGGACTCACACAGGATGTTGGAGCTGAACGTAAAAACTGCTCTCTTTTTTTTAGAGAAAGCGCTAAATATTCCAGGCTGTCTGTTAGTGTGTGATATGTAAGGATGTTTCATATCTCATCCCAGTCAGCTGTTGCAGCAGCCGCTCCTGAGTTCGTGCCCTTTGGTCTGTGCCAGTTTCCATGACTTGCCTTATATCCATGTGTTAAGTTGGTATTTAATGCACTTGGTGCTACATATTTCATCTATGTCAGGAGCCTGGCATACTGGTTTGTTGTAAGCTTCAACTGATTTGAACAAACAATAAAAAATATTTTTGCTGGTTTCCAGTGGTGATGGAGCGTCTTGTGAATGAACTCAACTCTCTGCTGAAGATGTTGGACCAGGAGACGGTTAGTCCAGATACTGCCAACAAGATGGCTTCCGTACGCAACATCCTGGACTCTCTTCAGCTGTCAGGTACTCAATAAAGCCTCAAACTTTGACGCATTTCATATAATATTAACGTACAACAATCCAATAGGCACATCTTTTAAATATGTATAAACTGCATTCAGTTAATGTTTAATGCATATCTTAGACTGAAAATTTGATGAAATCCACCATTAAGCTTGGTTACATTTATTCAGTGGGGAAAACAATCCATGGTTCTTTAAGGAATTCATGTTTTTTACATTGAAATATGTGCCACACAGTTATTATATTCTGTATAGTTTCCTTTTTGCCAATATATAGATTGAAACATGCAAAGAGAGGTATATTTGATATTAGAGAGAGAGAGATACTATTCCATTTGCACAATCTCTCTCTATGATCTACAGTCCAAGGTTCTGTCTTATATAAAAACTGATCATGTGTCTTGTGAACCAATTTCTGGTTATTTTGACTTTAAGAGACCCAATGATGACCCTTTATTCATTTACTTGCAGAGAAAACAGGATTTTTATTTAGAATATCTTGATACCTCAAGCAATGCTTATTTTTGTGAACTGTTGCAAAGTTTCCAGATCATCTGGATTAGAAACAAGCCCATGGCATCATAGATTCTTCTCTTACTTAACAGCTACTATCTGTTGCTTTTCCACATGTTTATCTTTTGTCATGCCAGACCCCTAGGGAAAGCTTGGTGACATAAATGGTACATAACCTGTACTTGTAAAGCACTTTATAAAGTCAGAGAACTCCAAAATGCTTCATAATACAGTCAGACACACACGGATGTTGGTAAGCTACATTGTGGAACCAGCCCTGTAGCATACTGACAGAAGTAGGGCTACCATTCAGTCAGGTGAAGTGCAGATATGTAGTGGCGAGAAAATAGTGTTTTCCAAAACTTTTCTTATAAATATCAGAAATGTTTGGCAGGTTATTTTTACTCACTCATAAATAAATAATGTGTTGACCCACATTTTGCTTCAATTACAACTGAAGAGTTATTTATACGTTTTTCCACAAATTTAGAACTGGACATGTCTATTGTTGTTTGTTTACAGTTTGGGATAGTATTTAACCAAACACTGCTTTAAACCTCTCCACAGCTTTATGCCTGATCTGTGCTGATCTGAGTCTTTATGGAAATATTTGTTTACTAATGGGCTCTAACAAACAGCTGGATTAATATTGAGCTTAATTCACACACATCTGAACTTTACATACGAATTAGGTGATTTTGACATTAGATGTTATTGGGGTTCCAGATTAAAAGGGAATTCACGCCACACTTCCGATTTTATTCAAACAAAACCATATTTGATTTTTTTCTTCTTTCTCTTTACAATTAGGTTTCACTTAGTGTTGGTCTATCACATAAACTCCAATAAAATTCAATAAAGTTTGTGGATGAAATAGGAAAATAACAGGAAAAGTTTAACAAGTAGCAATACTTTAACAGGTAGCAAGACAATGTCAAATCTTTCAACTTATGCAGATTAGGCTTAAAGAATTTAATAGAACAGTGCAGATTGTGGATACTGACTACAAGCAGTTGTTGAAAACACATTTGCAGCAATGAAACTCCCTGTAGTCTCTAAAGCCAGGACGTGTTTATCTAGAAGAGTGCAGGGAATGAGGGAGGATAAAAGGATTGATGTAAGAGGATAATGAAATGCAGAGTTAAAAAAAGAGGATAATGAGACAAGGTCAAAGGAAGGCGATGAACAAAATATCCTGATGGGTGACAAGTACAATAATAATGGGTCTGCTGGGCCTATGCACTATCTGGGTTTTAGTCTTCCACACATATTGTACATCTTTACTTATCTTTGTTTACTGAGAGCTCCACTGCTCTTCCTTGTAATCAGATGTTTCCACATAATTACATTTTTCTGAAATGCAAAGAGTTTTTTCTTCAGATTCAGTTTTCTGTATCCATTAAATCTGGTGATTATGTTCTTGGAAAAAGCTGAAATAATACTTGCTCATGTTTTGTGCTTTCCACAGTCAATGGCTCAGACGTCTACATGAACGGCACGAGTTTTGTCGCGTCTCTGTTTGAAGATTTTGGTTTGTAAATCTTTGAAACATCTTTCAATCAGTTTAGTTAAATTTTAAAAGTCATATTTCATGTTATTGTGTTTAAAAAAATTTTTAATAGCATAACACTTGTTGTTTCTTCAGATTGTGATTTACACATGCTCAGTGCATCTCCAGTGGAGCAGAAAGAACCCAAAGACAAAGAGGAGAAAACACAGCCTAGTAAATCAGTAAGTTTTTTGACACCTTTCTTATTAAACCAGATATTCATCTGACATTCCAAATATAATTCTGTTTGAATTTCCCTTATTTCACCCTTAGACACCCACAGACACACCACCGCCTTTGCCAGCAACACCACTTCCTGATGACTACTATGAAGAAGCTGTTCCTCTTGATCCTGGATCCTCTCCTCAGTATTTCACCACAAGTATGAACACCCATACACATTTAGGCCCGTCTAATATAAATTAACATTAACCAACATATCCTTACAAGGGAGGTTAAAGGTGCAGGATTCTAATAACTCTCCCCTATAGATTCCAGAAACTCTGTTGAAGATGCTTACTATGAAGATGCTGATAATAACTACCCCACTACCAGGATTAATGGGCCCTCTAAAACATCCAGTGAGTCTGCTTATTCAGTCTTTAATCATTCTGGCAGCTATAAAAGTCAATTTCTTTATGACTAAGAGTGTTTCATTAAATCTTTTAGGAATTAATGACTTTGTTTTTTTGTTTTTTTTTGCACAGACAATGACTCAGATGCGCTGAGTAGCTCCTACGAGTCTTATGAAGAGGAGGAGGAGGAGGCCAAGGGACGGAACTCCTCTCAGAGGTGGACCGCTGAGGGAAGCCCGGATGAACCGGTCAGGGATTGCCACATATGTGCCTTCCTGATGCGAAAAAAGCGATTTGGCCAGTGGACAAAGCAGCTAGTAGTTGTTAGAGACACTAAACTCCAGGTAAACAACAATAATAATCTAGGTTATCAAAGGTTGAAACAAAAGCAGATGCTTTACTATTATATTTGAATCTAAAACTTGATTTTTTTTTTGTCTTGTTTTAGTGCTATAAAAGTATAAAGGAGTTGTCACCGACCACGGAGCTCCCCCTGAACCTCTGCAACGTCATCTATGTCCCAAAGGAAGGCCGGAAAAAGAGGCACGAGCTGCGCTTCTCCTTACCTGGAGGTGAAGCTCTGGTCCTGGCCGTTCAGAGTAAAGAGCAGGCCCAGCGGTGGCTCAAGGTACCTTTGCTCTCTGTGTTCGACTGCTTCTGCTTAGACAGATGAGAAAAAGTCAAAGCAAGTAGAAGACAATGATAATGTTATGGGTCCTACACAAGTTTGTGTCCAGAAGTGAATGTTATTTTCTTTTTTAACTGGTCCAGGTGGTTCATGACGTTGGCAGTCAGTGTAATAACACAGAAGGACTGAATGGATCAACATCTCCAATAATACAGAGAAAACTGGAGCTCGATAAGGTTTGTGGTCTTTTGTGTGATTACCTTTCGCTTCAGCCTGTTTAGCTAAAAAAATATTGTCGTCTTAGTGATGACAATTAGGACTTAAATGATATCACCAATAGTAACACAGTTGTTCCTCTGGTTTTTAGTCCACAATAAAGAAGCAATGTTGTGGTTGCTGAGCTGGTCATTTTCCTCAGGTTTCCTATCCTGAGCAAGGCAGGATGATGCATATAGTTCACTCAGAGTTAACTATACATACTGATGTATTGGTTTTCCTTCTCTTTTTTTCTTTCCTCATTATTTTTCTTATTTATTTTATTTTGCCCAGATGCTGCAGTCAGACAGACAAACATCGGACTCAGACAGCGGTCCAATAGGAGACAGTCAGTCCAACGCTTACGGAGCAGGACGAGACATCACCGACTCACTCAGTACGACATCACAAACATAACCTATCTGAGTTAGATTTACCATTCGATTCATAATCTATGTGTGTTTTACTTTAAATGTCTAAAAGATGTTTTTGAGCATCACTTCATGTTGCTTTTACGTTACTAGAAAAGTAGCAGGAATGTAAAGTCTTCACAGCTTATTTTAAAAGAAAAAAGTGCAGCATGTTTTGAGTGATATTTGAGCACGTTTCTGAAAAACAAAATTAGAGGCATACGTTTTATCTAACCTCTGCCACAGAGATGTTGTTAGCAATAAAAAAAAAGCTAAATAAAACGAATTAACCAAATTTTCACACTTTAATTCCAAAGCTTTGCTACTTTCTAATCTTGTTAGTATCTACCTCCTTCTGTTTCTGAAATGTGGTCAAGGATAAAGTTCACTATTCACCAGCATAAATTAGATGTTTGATGGTTAAAGTTGTACTTTTATTGGGAGTTCCTACACTTTGTTCCAGCAGCACAACCATAAATTAATGATCCAATAATAAACATGGACATATGAAAACAAACATCATATTCTGTTTTTGTATCATGGCCAACAAAATGAATATAATTTGTTGAGGAACAGCTTCCTTTAACCATCTGTTGATAAATGTAGATATTGGACGCCATTCACTGTGACTCTATAGGCTGCTTTCTCACTATATTGTCATACATATCACATTTGTGACACATACTAAAAGGTTTTTCCTTTAATTTAATGTAAATCTGAGTGACTTACTTTAGTAGCAATACCAATATTTATTTAAATTCAGCAGTTTAATAGATCCATTGGCATAGTTTTTGTCCCATTCTACCCTTTTTGTAACACAGAGAAATATAAGACAAATAACCCTGCACACACACTCATATCTTAGAGTAATGGCCTGTACTTGTGTGGCACTTTAACTAGTATAGAGGAATCCAAAGCACTTTACATGACATTCAGTCATTTACCCCTACATAAACATCTTCACACACTCCAAGGCAACAGTGCTCATGGCACACAAGATAATAAATTATAATATATCTGTCAAAAAGGACCCTAATTAAGTTTTCTATTGCTTTTATGCTCTAGTCGCATGATTGCAGATAATGAGAAAACAAGGTTACTTGCTTTCTTTGGTAATGTATTTTGGATTTTAATTGGTTGGAGGGCAGCAGAGGGAGGAGCTTGCAGTGAGTGTCCTTCATTCAAGAACGTCCTCTCAATATATTTAACAAAAGTGTGTCACTGAGGGTTTAATTAAATAATTTATATCTAAAAGAAATAAAAAAGTAGTGTATGTCTCATAGCGGTCTATGTTGCTAATAAAAACCTTTTAATATTACAATTTAATTAATACCTTTTAGGATTAAAAGCTACACTATGCTGTAGGAAGTAAAACTTCTTACTTTCTAGGAGTGGAGCAATCAAGTACCTAAAATGTTATAAGGAAACACACATGCTTTCAAGGGATTGATCAACAGCAAAATAAATATTTTTGTTTTTCTGTCCTTTAAATTCGGAAGGAAACACCCAGTATATACACGATGGATAAGTCAAACAAAGTCATGTTGTTTCAGTGTTGTTTACTGATTGCGCAACGCTGAGCCTGAAGAGACATGAGGGAGAGAAAGGGAGAGACAGGAAGCGAGACACGAGCAGATATGACATCCTTCCTGTTCTTTTCCTCTAATTGTCTCTCACTGACATCATAGGAAGCTGGACGAACAGAATGCTGCTGCACCTGGTCCATTCACAATAAACTTGCAAACACACTGGAATTGTCTCAATTCATCAGACATATTCCCAAAATGCTTGATTTAAATTAAACTCTCCTATTAGCTTGATTATTCTTATCAACATTTTATTGTTATCTCTTTGTATTTTTGATGCAGAAAGTTTTGAGTTATATTAATATAAACTGATGACAGTTGATAATCATTGAGTGACATGTTTGTGTTCAGACAGAGGGAAGCGGGGCGTGTTCTCAGAGCTGACGGGGTCGATGAGCCGAGCAGCGGGAAAGAAAATCAATCGGATCATCACTTTCTCCAAAAAGAAGCCTCCTTTACCAGGAGACCCTCCCTCATCTTCTGGGCACCATGACAACCCCCGCTGTGGTGAGGACACAATCTCAGCATGCCAGATGATTGCCTGGTCGATTCTCATTTACTGACGATTTGACTTTACATTTACATTTGTAAAAAAAAAAAATTAATTAAAAGGGGTTTAAGAAATCAAAAATTTTGATTGACTAAACTGTACTGTAATTGAAAAAAATGCATGAGATAAATTAGCCAAAATGTGGCTCAGCACTTTCCGCCAATAGTCTCAGGAACAGCTAGACATTCTTAGAAAGTGCTGAGAATTTTCAATGTGATGCCGTAGGTTAACTGGTAGATGTGGCTTATCTGACACAAAGTCTGCTTGCTTTTCCCCAACCCCTCCACAGGTTATCTCAGTGTGTGTCTCAGTGGCTGCTGGAAGGAGCGCTGGTGTGTTCTCCGAGGTGGAAATCTGTACCTGCAAAAGGATCCCGGGGACCAGCAGCCTCCAGTCATTGTGGTGCCTCTTAAAGGGGCAGAGGTGGTGCCTGGGGGCCTCGGACCCAAACATCCCTTCTCATTTCATATCATGCAAGCGGGCAACGAGCTTGCAGCTTTAGAGGTAAAATGCTTATATTTGGGATATTGATTTTACTTATCTTGTATGTGATGGAATAGGGCTGGCTGATATGGCTGATAAACTTATCATGATATGAGTGTTTCATATCAGTCCATATTGATAATTGTCGATGTCGATAGTTATTGATTCTTTTTTTATATATATCTGAAATACTGCCAAACTGGTGGCCATTTTGTTTTGGTTTTTATTTGTACACACAACAGCATTTACGTATAAACGACTCTTTAAAAATTTACAAACCACTCAAAATGATCAATTTCTCTGATTTTACGTTTTATAGGTATATGTTTGAGTAGAATGAACATTGTTTTTTTATTCTATGAACTACTGACAACATGACTCTGAAATTTCAAGCAAAAAGCAGAAAACAAGAAATGGTCAAAGTAATGAAAAGGGTGCAGGGCTTTCAGACTTCAAATAATGCAAAGAAAACAAGTTCATATTCACTTGGAAACAACGATTCTAATAGTTTAACTTAGGAAGAGTTCAGATATTTGGTGGTATAACCAGGAGGTTTTCAATGGGGTTCAGTGCAGTGGTCTTTTTTCCAGAGCTGTATATTTTTACCTGTTTTATTTTATGAATCTTAAGTGAGAAACTTACCTTATAATTAGTGAATTGTGCACAAGTGACTTATCAGCTTATCTTGGTAGAAAGTCTGCTGCTCTTTTCTAAGTGTGTTTTTATAAACATTTTATATGTAGCATGTTTAATTCATACACATTTATAATGATATCATTTGTTTTGCTATTTTAGGTGCTTTGTTTATGTCATGTTAAAATGGTCTGACATATTTATGCTTTAGGTGCTGGTTGAATCTGGTAAAATTAGTTATAAAATTCTGTTTTCTCTACACTGAAGCAGCTGTTAAACATCTCGAACAGCTTCATCTGGTATAGGAATTTATATGTAGGTGGACTGATGGGTTTTTCACAACTTTCCTCATATCACCAAAGATCCAGATGAGAAATAAAGTTAGTGTGTGTACAGAGCAGCTAAAAACAATTTATTTTTATGTTTGAAAATTATGTCACCTCGTTGGATATTTATATTTCTAACCATTAGGCGAGCTCCTCTGAAGATCTTGGCCGCTGGCTGGGCGTTTTGTTTGCCGAGACCGGTAGCGGCACCCTCCCTGAAGAGCTGCACTACGACTACATCGATGTGGACACACTCACCGACATACGCCAAGCTGCCAGACACTCCTTCTTGTGAGTCACTTCTATCAGTGTGCTACTGCATGCTCTTACCAAGAACTTCCTTTCCTTTGAGTGCAACTTCAGTTTTAACTATTCCTCTATTCTTTCCTCTGGCAGGTGGGCTACTACCACTGCTACTTCCTCCAGCAGTGCTTCAATAGATTCCAGAACGTATGACGAAGTGTACGAAAGCATTGCGGTGAGACAACATGAAATTGTTTTTATGACATAATCTGAACAGGCGATAGAGATTTTTTTTAAACATCTCTCAAACCAACCTGGTCTTTATTGAAAAAGTCCTTTGTAAATAAACTACATTTTTTGGGAAGCTGAGTTTCACTCGCCTTACCCTGACAAAACTGCTGTCAGACTTAAACTGAACGTGTCTGACATCATGATTGGGGACAAAAGACTTTAAAAGAAGTTTAAATACAGATGAAAAACATTGTCACTGACGTATATCTGTCTGGAAAGCATGACAAAGGAATTTCTCAGACTTTGGGACTCCATCAAACCACAGTAAGAGACTTTAACCATAAGTAAAGTAAAGATGCTGAGGCAGCAAAGTCCCAGTTGGAATTGATGGAGCAATGAATTCTGCTCCGTACCATAAAACCCTGAAAGAAAATGTCTGACCATTAGTTAACTTCAACAGCACCTACAGTCTGGAAGCCATCAGCAAGTCCCCCTTTGAATGTCTCAAAGAATGAAACTTGGTTTAATGATAATTACCTCTTTTACGTCTTTTCATACTTATTTAGATAACTTATTTTCTCTTAATAGTTGAAATGGACATCTAAAGATTGCATTTTTATTTTACTCGTATTCTGACTGTCTGATACTAAATTTTATTAATAATAATTTTTTTAAAAACAGAGAAAATCTATAATAGGACAAATGCTGTTGGGTTTATCATACATTTTGATTGCGTCTGTGTTGGGCTTTGTTTCTCTCCAGTTGGTAAAAGTCCTTTGCTTTTGCGCTGTAAGCTAAAAACAATAAAACTCATCATGAAAGGTCACTAAAATTATTTTTCTTTTTTAAAAAAATGCAGGATGAAGATGTCGAGAGCAAAACAGGTCAGGTGAGACGTCATGCCTCCTTCTCCAGCAGGGACTCAGAAAAAACCGAACAACAGGCTACCATCAAGAGGCACGCCTCCAGTGAGTCACCTTTCATTTCATAATTCATTGGCCTTACTGCATAAAAATTTGATGGGAGAAAATGTTGCCACAGCTGGCTCTCTCCTCCAGATCATAAGTTGATTCAGCTGGATGACTGATAACCAGAATTGCTATGTCTATTCAAATGCCTGTTTATTTATTTCCCCTTAGATGTAAATCCGTACGGGCGCTATGGGAAGATGCGTGCAGAGGAAGACGCCAGACGATACCTGAGGCAGAAAGAGGAGCTGGAGAAGCAAAAGGAGGAGCTGAGAAACACCCTGATCTCCCTCCGTAGGGAGAAGAAGGAGGTGAAGGAGCAAATGAAGAGTGACACAGGTCAGACAGACATCAGACAGCACTGCTTAGACTCCTGCTTTGGATTGACTCTAATTCTCAGCGTGTGTGTGTGTGTGTGCAGGTGATGCTTTGGAAAAGCGGTTAGCTGAGATAGAGACGCTGTGCAAACAGAAGGAGGAGGAGAGGGTGGAGCTGGAGCTCCAGCTGACAGAAGTCAAAGAAAATCTGAAGAAATCACTGGCTAGAGGAGCTCTGGGTCCGCCTGTGGACACAAAGGTTAACGTCAAGGTGGGAATCAGCACATCATTTGTACAACTTCAACATTAATTTAGAAATTAAATATTGATTTAAACTAAATAGTCTGAACTGCTTTAAAAAAAGTAGAAGTTAAACTGAGTCATACAATGAGGAAAGTATATCACACATCAACATACTTCTTTTAAAAGAAGTATGTAAGTATGTGTTTTTTAAATGTAGTATTTAAAAAACGCTAACATTTTGAATGTTAGTGCTTTTTATATCTCTCAACATGTAAACGCAAAGAGTAATATTTAAGAAATATACCTCTGCATGTGGAAAACACAGTATTTTATCAGTCACCCTTTCAGACTGCTATATATTTAATATATAGAATTCCAAGTTTTGAATTAGAATTTGAATACTACTGCAATTCCTCTTAAACAATACACAGCTTAGCTTAGCTTAACTTAGCTTCGCTGTCATTCGAAATGCTTGGTGAAACATTGTATTTGCCTCATTGGCGAAGTTTTTGTATGTGGGCTTCTGTTTGATTACAGACTCAGAGAAATAAGGCTGAAAAGGTTTACAACGAGAGCGCTCCCGTCAACTCAGCATCTGAGCTTCGTAAACGCCCCCCGTCTCTTTACGCTTCCTCCAGGGGGAACGTCATGCAGAAAGCAAAGGTAAAGTACGTCCTGCTGAGGCTGTGTGTGTCAGAGGACACCCATGACACTGATCTTTGGTCAAGTTAACATTGTCTAAAGTCTAAATCTGACATTTATGAATAATTCAGATTCATTACATACTAAACGTAATAGCTGGGATGTAGCTGTCATGCCAGTGCAAGGACTGTGTCTGATATTTGCTTTCTCATTGTTTTCAGGAGTGGGAATCAAAGAAGGGGACCTAGACGACACAGACAGACTGACAGGAACTGGAGGAGAAAAGAAAAACTCTTGTTTGGCAGGAGAATGTGTGCCAGATGAAAGCATGAGGCGATCACATATTAAAGAAGATAAAGAAAAGAAAGGAATGAAGAGGGTGATGCACAGCCAGGCTGATGCTAATATCTTAAATGTGACAAACTTGACCGATTAAAACCAGCGCAGTATTAATGTGATCACTCTAACCATGAGCTAAGTCTTGTGTTTATGTGTCTGCATGTTCATTGCACATGTGCAGAAAGTGACCATGTGACCTTTGAACAGAAATGCATAGTAAAGGGAGAGAAGGATGATTCTTTCTGTAGGTTGAAGATACAGACAAGATTTCCTTCCTGTATTCACCCAAATATTTTGGGTCTTTTACACAAAATGTATAAATGAAAGTTAAAGAGTGAAACCAAAAGTTCTTAAATTATCATTGTCTTTAGAGGAAGTATCTCATATTATAAGGATTTTTAAAAAATCATAACTAGTATGACACTGTACCTGAGAGAAATAAACCAATGTTTATTGTTTTAATGTGAAGTGATTACTTTAAACATTGTATGTTTTTATTTTACATATATAAATTTACATTTTTTTTAATTTAATTGTTGCACTTTATGCTGTTGTAATTACCTAAATGTTTCCAGTTATAGCAAAACAAACATACCCTTAGTAGCCAAAGTATTTGTTGAAAATGCCATGTCTGCTCTTCACTGCACAGATGTGAACAAAACACACATGTTGGAGTAAATCATTGTTTCAAGAGACCTTCGTTGCCTTTTTTATTGCTATTTTGTTTTTCTGCAAGACTTATGTAGAAAACTCTGCATAAGTCTTGTAAAGAAGAGACCCAGTCTTAGCTTTAACTGTGGACCTGCAAGCACCATCTAGTGGCAAAACCAAAATAATGCAAGGGCTGGAACCTAATTGGAAAATATTGTACAGAATGAATCTAATACAAACAATATCTGAGTGCTTTTACTTTCTTTTAAAAATAGCTCACAATTAATTATTCTCTTTTTTTTCTGTAAAACAAGTAGATCGTATGTAGAACACTGGTGTTTTTAACAAGTTCTAGTTTATTATAAGTCCTAACCTTTGTGGTTTATTTGCCTTTCTGAAATGTTATAAGTTATAACCAATTTCTCAATATCTGAAGGATACAGTTTGTGTCCGGTGGCTGAAACTTGGACACAGTTTGGTTTTTAGGACAGTTACCCCAAACAAACATTAAAACAGATTTTGGAAATCCTTCCTGAATGGCTGCCAAAAGCCCAGGCCTCTACCCAGTAGAAAATTTATGGATTATGATTTAAAGAAGTAGCAATGAAAACAGACCAACATACTTAAATTAAATATTTTCACTTCTGATTAGAAATATCCAACCAGATTTATGAAAGGACCTCAATGATTGTTACAAAAAGTGTGGCTTCACTACACATTTGGTAAGGGACATTTAACTAAATATTTTTGGGATGTTTATTTAAATTAACATCTTTATAAATATGAACATGAGTGGTTCTTATGGACCTGCTCCTTATTTTTTAAAACCCCTTTTAGCTGTATTATTATTATGAGTACAGCTTGGTAAAACTATTTACATAAATCATTATTTTGAACACAAATGAGGTGTATGTCCCTTTAAATATAAGTAGGATTGTAATATTATAATCACTAACAATATTTAAGTTACATAGATGTGCATGAAAAATAGACAAAACCATTCTCTTTGCTTCTTTACAAAGTTTATTTAGTGCATTTCTAGTTTGTGCACAGCAGGAACCAAAATATGAAGATAATCTGTGCTCCCATTGGTTTACCAAAGTTCTGGTTCAACACTATTGGTCCACAGATGTTCTGGTGCAATACTATTGGTCCAGAAGTGTTCTAACACCCTCACATTGGTTCACTAGTGTTCTGGTATCACACTATTGGCTCACTAGTGTTTTCTTGTGGTCGTTAACATGTAAGACCCAGAGGGGAAAAAAGGCCTGGGGGACCTTCAGCATGCTGCTACTGAGCAGGGGTCCACGAGCTTCCATGCAACAACAAACAAACAAACAACCAAACAGCAAGGGACGACAGCTACCAACGGAAAGATAAACAACAGCGTCGCCCGTAAGAAGTGAGCATGGAAGCATATACAGTAAACCTTAAATGTGACCTGCTGAAGCCCTCAGGAGGTTCGTCTGATATACAACAGATCTTAAAAAGGTAAAAGACACATGCGCGCGCGCTCACACACATCTACTGCAAACTCAGCTTTCCCTCGCGCACGCGCACACACACGCACGCGCACACAGAGGCGCACATGCATGCAAACAAATAAATCCTTATAATTTTACAAGGAATACGTCCTTCATTTTTGAAAATATGACTTAACCCCATGAGCTGTGTGTAAACATAGCATACAGTAGCATACAGGTGCATTTCAATAATTCATCCATCCAAGTAATTCAAGTCATAAAGTGAAACTTATATAGATTCATTGCACATATGGTGAAATATTTCTTACAACTTAAGAAATTCCAAAATTCAGCTATTCTCACAAGATATTGCATGAGACTGATTGGTTATCCTAATTGCACAATCAGGATTTCTCTTTTCATCATCTACACTTTTTTCTTCCACTCAACCTTCTAACTGCTTGGATACAGCATTTTGAACAGCAAAGTTCTTTATCAATAACAATTTATAGGTTTTTGTTATGGAAGAGTTCAAAGACAGACCAAAAAAAATGTTTTTATGCCATGTATATGGCTTACACAATGATGGAGAAGACAATTGACTTCACAGTTATCCAGTACACAGTGACTGATGCCTTCCGCAAGGAAGGAAAGAAATAAAAAGTCATTGTTAAAGAAGCTGTTTGCTTTATTCAAGCATCCTGGAAATCTGAGTGGAAGGAAAAAACAAGGGCTACTTGTTAAAATACTTTTAATTAGTTTTATGTAATATCCTAGTTTATTGAGAAATTGAATTTTGAGATTTTTATGTAAGCTGTAAGTCATAGTCATCTACATTGACTAAATTAAATCCTAAAAATATATAATTTTGTGTTATGAATCAGTTTAATGTACAAGTTTCACTTTTTGGATTGCATTACTGGAAAAAAAACCCTTTAAACTTGTAATTTATCAATATGCACATGTAAGTAAAGACTGCCTTCCTCACTTTGTAACTCCATGTAACTCTCTGGCCCCTTTTTATACCAGGTTAGGTAATACTTTAACTCTTTGGTTCTCTGTAACAGTCTGTTGAACGTACTTTGTGACTGACTGAACTCGTCTGTCCCTTCCTTGTCTCTCTCCCTCCTCTGTAGTATCTTTTTAATGTTGGAGAGAAGCGGTCCACAAGTCACGTTCCCGTCGCCGGGGGCAGCAGAGCCAAAAAGGGTTGATTGTCCTTGATTTATGTACATCACAGTCAGTCACAGTGGGCTCTGAGAAGACGAAGAACTCTTTCTTCTCGGTTTTTGACCTCATCTTCTCCTCCTTCTCAGAAATAATGGGAATGTTGGCCTGAGATTTGTGTGTTTGTGGGTGAGTGTTTGTTCCTATTGGGATGAGTGCTTGTGTTTGAACGCGTCAGTGAGGAAGTGGAGAGGCTAGGACAGGTCGTCGTTGCTGGGTGTCTTCCTTCCGCCGTTGAGCAGGGCTGAAGCGCTGCGGCTCTTGGTCGGCGTGCCGCTGCCGGAACGTGACAGTTCTGTCAGGTCATGGAGGGAGGGCTCCCTGTACATGGCCACTACACAAACAGACACACATGAATTATTAATATAGTTAGAGAACCACTCAGGTTCGATATGGTAAATGCATTTACATAACCTTCTTCTGGTCTTATCGACCACTCAGAGCACTTTACACCTCGAGTCAAATACACACGTGTGAGGCCTTGTTCAGTTGGCGCATTTAATGTGCTTCAGCTCCTCCTTAGTGATCGTTTTGAGCTGTTCAATATGTGTGAGTGCAGTAAATTAGGATTTCCTGTCATTAATTGGGAATAATAAAGGAAATTAACCAAGGAACATTAATTTAATTAAAGAATCAATTAGTTAACAGTCACTCAGTAACAAACAAGCAGATTAGAAACAGCCCCAGCATTTGTTTTGAGTCAGGTTTGTGTCCATTTAATGGATGCAAATCCAATAGCCACTTCGTTCTCAGCTTTGTTTTGCTCTCTGCTGATTCCCAAGGGAAATTTACCACTCTTACGCTAACCTGGTGCATCTGGCAAGTCAAGGAGCTTTTTAGAGGTACTTGACTTACTTTTAGAGCTTTGCCATTAGAAGCTGCTGCCTGCTGCGTACAGATGCAGGCATCCAAACAAATCAGGAGCGTTTGCGAGTCAGACAAGCAAGCAAATGCTAAACACAGAGGTCCTTAGCTCAGTGAGGGTCCATTACTGGCAGAAGTGTTAGTCATTAAATAGTTATTGGATTTGTTGATCACACAGTAATATTGGTTAGAACCTTAGGCCAATACTATGTACTCCCACTGTTTTATTTTGCATTACATAAATCACATATATGACCGGAATATACATTTACATAGTATACTTCATGAATGCCATGAATGATTTTTTTTAAAGGTCCTTTTGTGAAATTTTAAAGCATTTTTTAAATATGGTAGCCTGCACATGAACTGGATGAACCTAAATGATATGATTGCTGACTGTGCTTCTATATATGAATTGACTCTCTTCATCTTCTAAAGTGCCTGGAGATGACATTTGTTGTGAATTGGTGCTGTATGAATAGAACTGAATGGTGCTGAATGATTTCTTAGTGAAGAAAGAGCACTTGCAGACTTTGATGAGCATTTTCAGCCGGCTGATTGACAGGAAACATGGGCCCAAACAGAGAAGCTGTCAGGCGAAGACAATGGAAAAAGGATTATAAAACTCCTTAGAGCAAGTAATTCGAGCGTAGAGAAGGAGCTCCATTTTTACTGCCTCTAAAATCTGGAGCAACAAACAAAACATGTGTCTACATCATATGTGCCTATAGTCATTGTTCTTCACAATGTCCACACAAAAGACAACTGCTACTATATGAGTTTTGACCTGGTCAGAGATCTTTGTGATGAAATATTATGCAAGAAATTTTGTTACTTTAAGAAAAAAGAAAAGCATTAAGAAGAAAGAACAAAACAAGGAAAGCAATGTAAGATGACACTCTGTTTATTCAACTACATGAAGGATATTGAACTAAAAATGATCAAATGCAGGCTGGAGCTTTTAAAAACAGTTAAATAGCAATTTAATTTAAATGGTATTGGAGACTACAAACAAAATGCCTTATTTATTGCTACTACTGGGCCGGGTGCATGTTTTATTTTTGGTTGCCATACAAATGCAGGTGAAAGCAAATGAAAGAAAAGCTCCTTAAAATAAGACAGGAAGCAAACAATCCTTAAGAATACACAACAAAAATAAAGTAAAAATGCAACTGATATACTTAAAACAAAATATCTGAACAAACTGTATCCCATTAAAAGCTAATCAGAAGAAAACAAGGATACAGAGAATCAGTCCTGGACCAAGAATGAAAAGTGATCTGCACTGTGGAAAAAGATAAAAACCTAAGCTTTTCTTTAACGCAGATCCAATTAAATATCGAAGAGTGTCTTCCTCAACAAACTCAAAGATTTTCCACTGTCACTGATGAGGGTGTTGAATGCCAGATAAAAGAGAGTAGATAATAAACACCTCTGCAATTAATGCAAAAATGGATGCAGTTTTTTCAATAATCTCTTTTATTGAGCACTTTTTTTTTTTTTTTTAACAGATTATTGATAACAAATTTTCTGTTCCAACTTGTATGATCTTGCATACATCAGGCCTACGTTTAAGAGGCAGAGCTATCCAATTATGTATGAGAGGATAAAATGCTGATTGAAATGCAAATCTGTATTAAAAGAATTAAAAACAAAATAAGATTCAATACTTTATATTGCCTTGTTGCTGAAAATGTGCTATATAACTAAAATTACGTTTTACTTCTTTTTTTCTTTTTTTTTACCATAGAATGTTTTGTTTATTTTCTATTTTGAACATGTAAATAAATAAACAAATTAATAAGTAAATACAATTCACTTTTATCAATCTTTCCCAACACATATTTAGGTGTTAATTATTTTTAGGTTCTTTATTAAATAAAAATGTGTTAAGAACTATAGTTAATCAGCATTTTCTAAATTTACATATATGCGTTTCAAATCTGTAGACATTGTAGTATATTTGTTCATGAACATTCAAAATATTAAGTGCAGGCCATCTAACGGGCCATGTAAAGGTTAATTACTGTTCTTTGTGTGTCTTCTAAAATATGACGCTTTTCCTTGTTACACTTGAGTAAGCTGCACATTAAATTAAAGCAGAGGAAACATCAAGTGTGTTTCCCTTAATCAGACTTTGGACTATCTTAAAAGGAACAGCAGCAGATTAATGTGAAAAATCACTCTATTATTTTAATTCTCTGCACAAAGCATACAGTGTGCTATACAATACAGCTGAAACATTAAAGTGAAGAAAGCTTCAAAATAATGCAGGTTCAGAGGAATTTTACTTTAGGGAGAAAAGACTTAATTAAAACTTTGTTTTCAGATGTTAGAAGCTCATTTTATAATTTAGAAGTTTATAGCACACCATTCTTTTGGGGTGTTGAGTAGCTTTGGGTATTTTGTAAAAGTTCTGCAAAGTCACAAAGGCCACAGCAAAGGGAGTTATTTTTCTTCCACTCAAGCCTCTGATTCAAAGCTGTGTGAATTGTGCCTTAACAGCACACCAGATTTTTCTTGTCTCTCTTTTAAGCATCAGCATGTGGCTGGCTTGGCACTTCTTAAGCAAGGACTGAACAGCTGCCTATTTTTACATTATATTCTTAACAAATAGCTGGCCGGTCAGTGTAGATTTGTAAGATTGAGGGGCTAAAAATGACCAAAAGGACAACATAACAGAGAATTTAAAACAAGTAGCAATAATAAATGCCCCACTGTGCAGGGTATGTATAATAATATACTTTTTAACTTTTAAATATAGTATAAAATAGTGCCAATAGTGAGAAACTTACTGAACACTCAGTATGGAGGAACGTTTTCTCCAGTGTAAAATGATGAAATACAATCTAAATGTTTTAAAAACAAGGACTGACCCATATTTCAGGGTCAGGATGCTATATGTTGTTTTTATCAAGACATCACAATCTAATGGTCTTTTTTTTACAAATGTAATGCACTGTGTTTTGATGCTCTGAGTTTCCCAAAGTAGTCGGATGAAGCAAAATTTTAAAAATTCCCATTACTTCATAAAATGGGCCATGGCATGATTTTTAGTTTCAAGCATCAGGCACACCAACGTGAGTGAACTCCTATTAGTGCAGACAGTGTCTGTAAGGTATCACTCTGTAATATTACTATTGGATATTTGCTGCAATATTAATAGTAGCAGTTGTGTAGATGCTGTAGAAGTGGGAAATGTGTGATGCAGATGGTATGTGAAAGCAACAGTGCTCATACTGCAAAACCTTCTAACATGGCCAAAGAATCTGTTGCACCCTGTAATAAACTTAGTTTGTAATAAACATTTGTCTGTTTCATTGTTACATAAGTAGGAAGACAATGCTGGAGCATTTGCCTAGAGTAACGTTTCTCTTTCCAGAATTAAAACTCATGCAGATATCAACTTGCTGAGAAACCACACTCTTTTTGTAACCATTTGGCAGAATATTTGCACAATATTAAAAACCTAATTGGTCGAGCTCCCTATAATTGGTTGTCTTTTGTCACAGACCCAAAATTTATGAATGACATCATATCTACATATTTTCAACAGTGTTAAGGATGGAGCCATTCTAGAAATATAATCCTTCCAAAACCAGTTTTGATTTGCCTTTGGCATCACTCCCCTGATGGAAATTTTCAACTTCACCTCCAGTTATCAGCTCTACATTCTTTGATACATGAGCACAATTTAGTGATTCAACATTTCAAAATACAGTTCAAATATGACTTTGGAACAGATAAAGTGGGACAACATTGAGCTTCTGATATGTGGGATAAAACTTGTACACCTAATCATTGGTTTAAAAATCACAGAGGATGCTGTGTCCTCTTATGTCTATAACTAGTTTATGTGAGCTGCTCACTGATAATGTAGACTTGTTATAGATGATTCTAAAATCAAATAATAAACTTTCAAATAAGCAGAACAGCTTTTAAAGAGTTGGTTCAGTCCTACCTTTAAGTGGTTTCGGTATGAAGTGTGCGGCAGCCTTGTTCTTCTTCACGTGGTTTCCCTTCATGATTGCTCCCTCCTTGTTGAGTCCCAGGTACCATGCCCGGCCTGACTGCTGCTGTCTGTACATCATGGACGAGTATGTGACGTAGTAGTTCTCAAACACAGACTCCTTGAACTTACACTCCGGGGTGAAGTGTTCCTGAGAGGAGAACGGGAGGTATATTAGAAGAAATTGCCCAGAAAAGATGCAAACAGGCGGGAGCATTAGCTGCAGGAAGAAAGTGAAGATATGCATGCATGCGTTTTGTAACGGCATCTCTGTTTCAAAACTTTCTAATCAGCCTTTCCTTTCATCCAACAGGCGCTCCGCTCTTAGAATCATTATCTTGGCCGGGCCGTGGTCTCAAAGAAATGAGCTGCACCAACTTAGGACAGCTGACATTTGCATTTCCTTATTCCTGTGTCTCCATAGCAACCAGCTACTCCCTTGAATACCAACCAGCCCACTAGGAAAGATGGTGGCCAGGTTGCTTAGGGAAACAGGAAGATATAGAAAGGATGCTGTTTCTCACTGACATGTGTTAATACAGCAAGAATGTTGATTAGGCCTGTGCTGCACGACGTCTGGCCAGACCTGGTGTGAAAAGCAGAGGGCCGTGCTGTGTTGTTTTTTTTTAATATCAAGTCAGGAGATGGAACAAGTGATATCAGTGTTATGACAGAGGTTAGAAAAACAGCAGAAAGCATCTCAAATATGATGGACCAGATATTGTGGTGGTATATGAAATTGCAAAGGCGGAGGTGGGCATCGTTTTTTTTTTATTTCCTCTTTGTTGGTTTTCATCACTTGGTCTTGTAGCTTTGCTTGTACAGATTGCCAGAAGTGTGTGTGTGTGAGAGAGAGTGTTTGTGTGTGTTATTTTTGTTGGTTCTTGTTGTTATTGCTTCCACACCACCCACCACCAGTGCTGAAGAGCTAAAACGAGGTGCTCGAAGCGCAGCCCTGCAGCCAACTCCAACCTTCTGGCCTGTCTGATTAAATAAATGCAGCAGCGCCGGGTTTTTGTGTGTGCGTGCATGTCAATTTAGAAACGACATGAGGACAAATTTCAGGAGAAATCTTTTTCATCAAGAATGACCAAAGGCAACAACAAAAACAAGAGGGTGAGCAGAAGAAATCAGCCCTTAGACGAATATCAAGAGATGGATAAGTGAGGCTCAGATGGCGTGTCGTTAAAGGTGTTGATGTGACGAGAGCGCAATAATGAGTGTTCTCTCAGTGGAACCTTTTGCTTCATTAGTCAACATGACAGAAATTCATCACATTAGTCACGATGGTGGCGTTTTTAGTGACCTACCGAGGTGTAAACGAAGCCTTCGTTGTTCATTGCCAGGTAGAGTTTAGTCTGGACCCCCTGGATAGCCACGACACGGAGCCCCACAGGGATCAGGTTGAACAGGGCTGCACTCAAACAAACAACACGTTCAGAGAGAGAGAAAACAAATGGATGTTCAGAGGGAGGAAAACAGAGAATGATCCTCATCAATATCACTGACATAATGACAGTTCCATTTTGCCACAGAAAAGCAATTTTAAAAGTTCAGTCAGGCACAAACAACGGCATAAACAATTTAGCTTCCTGCACAATATACTGTCTGCAAGGAAAAAGGTAGGAAATGTCAATAAAATTAGCAAAACATCGTACTAAACAAGAGAGAAAAAGTATTCATGTTAAGCATTGGGTACAAGGTCTTGTAAAAATACTCTTAGACCGTGAACTCTTAGATGTTGTCACATTACATCCACTCCAAAAATGGAGAAGAAGTTCAGAGCTACATCAGGTTGAGAAACTGTATGTGGCACAACTGGAAAATGTGTCTAAAGATGCTCTTGATGCAATCTGACTGAGCTTGAGCTATTTGGTGAAGCTTGGACAAAAATGTCAGTGAAAAAGCCAGTTAAGACACACCCACAGGACTTTGCAGCTGTGAAAGCAACAGAATTTTTCTGATTTTAATTGATAAATAAAAAAATAAAAAACATGTTATTTTTCTTCTTCATATGCGCTGCATTGAAATATCCGGTCAAAGGTAGCACATTTGAACTCAAGAAAAGTCACCAGTTTAAAAGCCGAGACATCAACAGACATAAAATGTTGGTTGGAAAGTAATTTTAATAATCTAACGTTTATCCGTCAGCAGCACCTGACCCAAAGTCGTTGCTTTTTCTCGAACGCTACAGCACAATGTTATTTAAAAGCCGTTTTAGACCTGCTGTAAGTGACTGCAAAGCAATTCACTAAAAAAGTCTCCGGCTTTATTTTAATGTGGGTGCTTATTCCCATCTGTTTAAATTTTCCAAAATATAAGCAATAATAATTCTTTACAAAATCAGTACAAATTTGGGGGTGAGTGGGTGCAGTGTAATTCCATGGGGAAATCATCCATGTCAATGAACACCATTCAGCCATAATGTTACAAACTCCCACCTGTTATTGAGTATGTCCCTATATTTATGAGCATTTGAGATGTCTCTTTTCTGCTTGGTACCAGAAATGAGGCAATACTAACCAAAAGCTTTGTGGATTGGAGGTGGGGGGTCATTGTGTGGGTATTTAAGGAACTTTTGGGGGAACAACAAAACACCACAAGTTCTTTATGTGCTTTGAGCCACTTCTAAGGAGATTATTTAGCGCCACTTCTATCTTTCAGAGTAAGGGGCTGCTTCTGCAAGGGAGTGCTGCTGGTGTGTGGGAGGTGTGATAGGTCTGTAGAAATGTTTAGGTTTAGCGTCAAAGCAAAATGCAAGAGAGAGCTGGGATGCAGCCAATACTCAGCAAATGAAATCTCAGGGCACAATTGAAGATATATCATAACAATAAAAGTGCCAAATGTCTTCAGTTTTTTTGGTTTGGGTGCAGCTCAGTCACAAATCAGAGTATAGCAGTCAGACTAAATCTCAAACACATGCAGTTCATTCAACTCAGGTCATTTTAAAATCAATGTAGTCAGTTCAGCTGAATGCATTCAGGTTCAGTGACTTAGTAGTAGAGATTAGTGAATGGTTATAGTTGAAAAATGTTAATAAAGTCATGCTGGCTGCAATTCACTGTATTGATACTAAATATCACTATGAGGGATAATAGTAATAGTAATAGGAGTAATTAAAGTTAGTTGAAAAATACAAAGCCTGCCTCCACTGTGTACTCAGTTCTCCATAAGATAAGATAACGATACTTTGTGTAGCTTGTTATCTTGTTTGGGAAATCTGAAACCTTGCAGCTGCAAACCATTTTGTCTTATTTGATGTTGCGATATGTCTTCAGCACAAGGAGATAGCGTATGACTGAAAAAACTAATATTTCAGATGGAGTGAAGTAAGATTGAAAATGTGAGCAGAAAATGGCATGCCAGAAGTTTACATACCGTCTTCATTTGGGCTGTTAATTATGCATTTTAAATGCTCTTTCTTCAGAGAACTGATGACACTTTAAAAACAACAATTAGGTGCATAAGACTGAATCTAACACAAGTTTACATTTCAGTGGCACCTGAACAAAATGACACACATGGATAAAATCAAATTGATATATACATCCCTGCTAATATTTGTTTCAGTACCCTTCAACAAGGTGCACCTCCAACATATTAATCTCCATCATGTTTGCCGTAAATAAAGACCTGAATATTTGACTAATCTTCTCGTCAGAAATGGTAGAACTCATTTTAAACTGGTTATTTTCCCTGCATCAACATGGCTTTTAAAAGTAGCCCATTCTCTTTAACAGGATTTGAGGAGGCCATTCAGGAGAAAATTGTTGATTATGTTTAAGGAAAACTCAGGAACAACCGAGTCTCAAACCCATTATAAAACTGGAAGATACTGGAAGACCAGCATCCATGGTGAAGTTAACCTTGTATCAGCCTACACTGATGGGATGCTGACCAAGAAAGAAGAACTGCTGAAAAAAAGCACAAACTAAATTTGTAGCTGCCCACAAGGACAATCCAAATTTATTCTGGTGAAAGGGATTTATCCACAAGAACAGGAAAAACTGAGGGATCAATGCAAGGCTTTCAAGTAGGTGAAGTAACAAAGAAGGATGACCTCCAAAGTATACATTTTTACATAAGATGAAAAGTAAACAATTTAAACTATGAACCCAACAAACATACAGCAAACTGGGTTGCTTTGTCCAGTTTTGGAATGGATAAAGCAATATAACATGAAGCTTCAGGAACGACGTATCAGAAAAGTGGGGATTCTTCTATTCAGTATGGCCTATGGCAGGAAGCCTGCTGTATTGACTGACCCATTTCTGATTAGAAAAGTAATAAAAACATCTAGCCAGAATCGTCAGGAGCTTGTTAATGGTTACAGAACTCTGTGGATTTTTTGCAACTTGATGAGGCTGTCATGACATGCTAGACTTCATTTTAGTCCTAAGTTTTTTAGGATCTTGATTTTAGTTAAGCTATTGTTTCCATGTTCTTTTGTTTATTTACTTAGAGATAAACATCCTCCTGCCTCCAAGCTGCATCTGCTCAGTTAATCAGTCTCACCTGTTCCTTGTTTCAGTAATCAACCTCCCAGCTTTTATAAGCCTCTGATCTCCATCAGATCCTGCCGTTTCTCACTTTTTTGCACCAGCTATGTTTCCTGTTCCCACCGAACATCAGTTGCTTTAACTTTAGTTTTCTTTGCTTTGGTGCACACAGTTTGGTTTAATCAGTCTGCCTGCCTGCTTCCCTGCATTTGAGTCCTCAGCACAACACAACATGGCAAAAGGACAGATCATAATATTTGAGTCTGTATGAATAGTTTAGACTTTGTGCGGAATAGCCTCATTCTTTGGTATTTTCTTCCGATTCATTGATGCTCTCTGCTGTATAATCACCTCACCCTGGTCAAATGTTATATTGAAAGTCTCCAAATAATTTGATATTCATATCCCAGATGAGTGCAGCTAAACTTCTAACGGGCACTATAAATACCGCCGGCGGTCGTTGTTTTCCATTTCCATTCATATGGAAAAGTCACTACAGTAAATTGAGAAGCCGTGGAAAGGATGTGATTATTTGTCCCTGTTTTGTGTGTCGAGCCTTTATTTAATTACAGTCAATCAGCCAACCATGTTCTTTTTAATGACTGTGGTTGTTTGGAGACTTGGATTACAGGGATTATCTTTCCAAACCCCCGACACGGGTGACCAAGTTCATGTAGGTGTTTACATGATGTATGCTGCATGTAATCATTTAATTAAAGAAAACACTTTTATGTGTTTTGCTTTGCGCTCAGTAGCTGGTAGCTGGAGAAGCAGAAGAATACTGCAAGATGCTGCCGAAATCAATTATGCACAAGAAGACTGTTATCTTAAAAACACCAACAGAATTTAAATTATTTGTGTAAATCTAAGTTGTTTTTTACGGATATATACAATTAAGTGAAGGGGGAAGTACAACAAAAGAGATGAAGGAGATCTTTTATCCTCATATCCGTCATTATTTCTGAAATTGGAAAACCGCACAATGTTTTCTGTTGATGTTTAATCAATTCATTTAACCAGCCGACACGGATAGATTCTACAGACAGCGCTGTCACCTGACATTTGGAGGAAAAAACGTGCTCCATCTTACTAATTAAATGAGCACTTGACATGTTGTTGAGTGACTGCCTGAATTAAATGTTCAGGATCAAACGCCTTTCCACACATTGACGTTTATCTTTAAATTGGATTTAACCAGAGGTAGAGACTAACCCCAAAGTGCTTATGAAGGGGCTAAAGTTAATCAGTCATTGCTAGATACCAAACCTTTGCCATGATGAAATACTCTTCAATTTTGTGAAGTTAAACCCACCTTATGAGTAGGGAGAGTACAAAGTAGAGGAAATGTGTTTTAACAACTCTTGATTCTCAAAGCAAAAATAAACTACAGTATTAGTGAAAGTGTTTTATTGAAGCAAGAGTTTGAATTTGAACCTATAGCTTACTTGAAAGCTGAGTTTCAATGTTTCAATTCAATTTCCAGTCATATTTAGCTAAACGTTTAGCTCTGCAACCCAGTCTTTGGTGGAAGGGTGGACGAATGGACAGACAAGCAGCAGATGAATTGACAAATGAATGCCAAAATAATCTAAAAAGCAGAATTTTATTTCTACTTAAAACTGATTTTTCAGTTTCTTGTTTCGTTGTTTACTGACTGGTAGGAAATGATTTTGTTTGTTGGTTTTGTTAAATGTATCCCTATTGAAAAAGTGGATGAAATGCTTTGCTGCTTTCATTTAGTAAAACCTTACAAACTGAGTCCCCAAAGACTCCAATCTCTGGCCTCTTTTATTTAATATCTCTGCTCTCCTCAGCATTATAGAGTATTACAACATATCATATGTAAGATAATGACAACTTTATATTCCTGTGTCAAAATATTACCACAGTTCCTTACGGTTACCAAGTGTAACTCTGGCATCAATAAGTGAAAAAGCCAGAATTGTCTTCCACTTAATGCAAAAGACTGGCAACAGTTTTGTCCCAAAATGTTAAGGTTGGCAATAAGGACTAAACTGGATTCAACAAGGATAAAAATCACAGAAACAGAGACTAATTAATTCAGACAGAGGTCAGAATGTCCAACTGAGAAATGAGACAACATTTCACAAACTATTTATGAAATGTAAAGAAATATGACTCAATGTGACCGCCTGTGTCCTGTGAACAGTTTTCAGTCATACAGCACATACATACACACTCTAAGTGTGTGTTAAAGAAAACAAAAAGTCAAATAAAACAACCAAATGTGCCACAGTAACAATAAATATCTACTTTTACATTTTTTTAAATTTACTTAGATTGTTTTATAATGCATCGGATGTTTTCAATATTGCAATATGAAATGACAGTTCATAGGATTATCTTATATCCCGTCTCCCCCGGCAATCAATTCAGGATGTAGTTAAAATATTTAGCTCAAAAATGCTTCAACAACCACAATCATTTCTTACTAACTTCAATTACATAAACATATATGTTTGTAATGTTATGTAAGTAGTTATCAGTCACACAGCAAACATTATTTGAATGCTTGAGAAGAAAATACATGCATTTTAATGTATTTATATCTAGTAGCTAATGTACTAAAATTTTATACTACTTGGTATATAGTTGTAACCAAATAATACACTTTAATCAGCATACTATTTTTCAAATTTATTTTGGGTACAAACAGTGGTTCATTGTATCAACTATAAATTTCACTTTATTTCCTGTTTTTGTATCTACAAAATATGTTTTAGACAAGTTCTACAATATTCTTTTCTGCTTCTCTTGCTTGGTGAGAATAAAAAACACTGCTAAACCTTACAGCCAAGGGGTGAAACGGGACCCAGCCTTACCATAGGTGCTGTCCTCATCCTTGGTTCCATCGATGGTGCCGTCCTGCTGCATCTGCAGCTGGAAGCCCTGACGACTGGAGAGCCTGGTCACTATGCCCTTTAGCTGGGGCTCTGAAAGAGAAAAGAGAAGATGAAACACATTAAAACGCACTTGCTTATGTCAAAGTCAGGACTCTCCAAGAAGCAGGAAGTGTTTGCATCTCCAGTCTTTTGCTTGTATTAAAACCAGATGGATATGAAGTGATGTCACATGACAGAGCAGCAGTTTTCTGCTTTGCATGATGTTTGCAGACACCTGCTGCTACAGGACTCCACAGTGGGCCGAAATAAAAAGCTAATTAAACGCAACCTGTGCATTCCAACCTCAACAACCTCACAGCAGCCTAGATGATGGGGACAAATGAAGAAATGATGCGCCTGCCTTGGTGATGAAGAAAAATGGTGTTGGATGGTGATGAAGATTTTGATGGCTGGTTCTTTCGCTCCCCTTCCCTCCCTCAAACCTGGTGGTCGCCTTCTCTTCCTCTTCTTCCTCGATCCAAACAATTTGACTCGAGAGAACACATTCAGCTTGCTCGGCTTCTCGTTGGCGCCCTTGCTGTTGCTCGGACTGCTGCTGCCGCGGCAGGCGTTCGCCTTCTCCCGCTCTCTCGCCTGCCGCTTTTGGCGGATCAGGGAGCTGGCGATCGCCGCTGCCCGGGACATGCTGCTCAACCCGGCGGCGTGAAGCGAGGCTGTGCGTCCCGGCTGGAAGAAGTGTTCGCGAACAAGCCGGTAGGGGTGTGTATGTATGTGTAAAAAGTGAGGGATTCTACGCCACCCACGACTCAGTTCGCATCACACGCCCGGCCGATGGAGGCTCGCAGATTGCCGAGGGGTTTTTTCAGGGGAAAACATCCAGAATCCTCCATCGGCGCGTCCGGGCGCCTCATGGAAGTAGGTGCAGAAATGCTCCAGCGCCTGAACCTTAACGACGCCGCCTCCCATCCCCCAGGGAGAGGGGCAAAGGGAGGGGGTTGAGTGGCCAAAGCTGTCTCACTAACCCCTCAGGTGATTTTATTTTTTTTCCAAGTGTCCCAAGAGAGTGTGGAAGGAGAGCAGAGGCTGCGTAAAGATCCACTCCGCGTCCAAGTGGCGAATCAACAGCTTCTGAACTGGTGTGATCGGCGCCGGCTGTTGTTGTTGATGATCACTGCAGCTGCTGCCGTGTCTGCTCCTCTTCTTCTGCTCCTGTCCACGGAGACGCTCCACTCCTCGACGCTGTCCGTGACAGAAATGCAGCAGCCGCAATGTTTATCAATGAAACAACTCGGGGCGCGATCGGCGGAAAGGGGATCATGATGCTGCTGCCGTGCCGTTCATAAAACTGCTGCAGCCCAGCCCGCTCAGACGATGGGGAGCGATGAACAGTGGGGTGGGGGGCGGAGGGGGTGTGCATGCATACAGGGAGCAGGGGGTGCAGGTGGGGAGGGGGTTCTGGAAGCTCAGTCAGATATAGGACACCTGTAGCCCTGCACCCCACGTGGCATGATATTTACATGTTCCACTGATGTGTGATACGCAGGACTAGACAGAAGCGGGAAGGGGAGGAGGAAGGTGGGGGGCGGGGGGGGGGTACTTGGGAAGGAGGGAGTGGGTGTAATATAGGAGGAGGAGAATATACAAGAAAAAAAGAGGAGGGAGAGGCGAGCCTGAATGAATGAGAGGAGAAATAATTTAAGAGGAGGGGTTGAGGGAGAAAATTAGATATTGAGTGTGACTGAGTGAGAAAGAAGTAAAAATGAACCCACAAAAAGGATTAAAAAGAGAAGGATGGATGAAAGGAAAGAAAAAGAGATGGACTGGATAAGGAAGAATAATATAAATGTGAAGGCACATTTAAAATAAAGAAAACTGTAAGGAATTATGGAAAACAAATAAACCACTCAGCCAGAGATTGACATCTATTTCCTATAATTGGCTCTGATCAGCGACCATCTGTCCATTCTTAATGGACAAGAGGGGAGGTACACCCTGGACAGCTCCCTAGTGATCAGTGACCATTAGTTCCAATAAAAAAATAAACATTTATCTTGTTAATAAACACGTAAAAGCTAAAAGCTTCCTGGGTCAATTTATTCTGCCCAGGAGCATCTACTAGCTATAGAATATGTAGTTATTTCTTTTGATGCAGAGGAGCAGCAGCTCAGTTGATGGAGGCCTCCACCCTATAGCTATGGTGGAGGCCAGCCATACTGCAGAGAAAGATCATTTCATTCCATTGGAGGATCTGATTATTTCAACCAGGCTCTACATACCAGGATCTTATGTAACGATTTGAACATTATTACAAGTGAATCAAGAACTTTTCTTCTTGGCCAACTTCATCTGGTGCAAAATATTTCAATAGAACAAAAACTTAAAAGGATGAACATTTCTGCAGTTTCAGAACCTAAATAAATAAATTCTATGTCTGATATGTATTTGTTTACATTAGTTACAAGAAGCTTAGTTTATTTGGACAAATATGTCTACTTGATAATGTGCTTAACTGAGACAAATGTATGTATAAATACATGTTTTCACTTGATCCTCGTCACTAAATAAACCCTGCAGGCATAGTTAGTGAAGACGAACAGGATGGCCAGATTTCATTACTGAGGTTCTTCAGGAATCCAGTCCAGGTTTTTATAAAAACTTAACCCTCAGATAGAAAAATGGGAAAATGATCTTAAGCAGATTTATGCTAACTCAAACACTGAAAATCATCCTCAGCTCTCTCCAAATTTGAACTATGAATTGGAGTTTTCTGAATTAAAGCTTTGACTCAAACACATAAAGTTGAACCTAATGCCAGCTGACCAACTGTGTTACTTCTTCTGATGTCAATTACCAAATTACACAAAAGTCTGAATAGTTTTTTCATTCTCATTCTTTAAAAATCTTCTGAATTCAATGAAATCCTGCATTGAAAATCCACACTTCATTACCCAGTCTGTTCTTGATGGCAGTGTACATTTGTTAGTTTAAAAAAAAGCAGACCACTGGATAATATCATTAAAACAAAGAGGAGGGGCCTCTGACTGCCCTGTGGTGCAGAGGTTCACCACGGCTGAAAGGCAGCAGCTTGAGGAGGAGGTTAATAACAGAGTGAACAGTTCAGATTAGACGAGGTGTGTCATTTTTCTAGACATTTTCTTTGCATTAGCACTTGAATGGAGACAAGCACAGAGCAGCAATGAGCCACTTCACGCATGCCTGCTGCCTACAGGCGGCCCCCACAGGAAAACAAATGCACAGCTGTTCTAACCGGATACAGCTAGGATGGAGCAGAGCAAGAAACCCAAAAGATGAAGAGGAGGTGGTCAGAAAGGGGGCGGACAGTCTGATGCCCGCTAACCCTAGTCAAGGGTTAGGGGGGCAAAATAGAAACCAGTGCATGTTGTTCTTTTAAGAAGCAGATGCCAGAAATTATTAAGCACAGATTGTGAGACATGTCTTATTACCTTCTGTGAGAAAGAATTTCAAGTTGAGAAAAGGGACAGGCAATAGAGTGTTAAGTAAATGTTATAAGTCTTTTAAATCAGAAAGTAAAAAAGAAATTTTCAGTTTAGTTTCACATTCAAATTTGGAAACAACTAATGTTTCCTAACCAATCTAAACACAGAGTACATCTGGTTTGGGGTTTTTGGTCATTGTCAAAGCTAATGTAAAAGTTGGTAGACATTTGAAAGTCTCTGAAACTAGACATATTTTTTTATTGCCATTTTCTTTATGATGATAGGATACATGTGGTCAGTAACCAAGACCACACATCACAAATGGTTCTTAAAGCAGTCTCTCTCCAACCACTGAGCACAGTATATTAAGAACTAAAACATCTAATGGGGTTATAGAAAGGAGGAAACATGCTTATGTCATCTGCTACATAATGCTAATTCATTCCAGGGTTTATATTTCAGTGGTCACATTACTGTTGTTGTATCATGTCTGACCTTACATCTACAGAAGTAAACATTCATACTTCTCTTCTTCAATTTATCACTTTGCTAAAGCCACAAACATCAATGTAATTTCTGGTGGATACACATAATGGAGCAACAAAAAGAAGCACATCATTGTGAAGTGAACAAAAATTATGTTAGGTCATATTAACATCATGAAGACAAAGTGACACATCAGACAGGTTAGCAATAACATTGTGAAGAAGTTTATCCAAAGCCTTGAACATTTCATAGACTGTTTTCTATCTATCAATAAAAATGGAAACAGCTGCACAAAATATGGAAAGTGTACGGGACAACTGCAGTCCTACCATGAAATAGATATTCACTTGAACTGACAGTCCTGGCAAAAAGATCAGTTGTTAGGAGCTCATTGAAACTTTGAAGGAGCTGCTGAATTCCCTTTCTCAAGTGGGGATAATCAATTAATGGTCATGCACTCTACAAATTCACCCTTTAAGATATGATATGGCAATTTGTTTTAGTTAAAAGAAAGTCATAGGTCCACTTTGCCATAAACCATGTCGGGATCACAGCAAACAGGTGGGAAAGGACAATGAGCCAAAGCACACAACCACAGATACAATGGAGTAACTAAATAAAATCCTATGTATGTGTTAAATTGTGTCAGTTACTATTTGAGAATCTGTGGCTATACTTAGCTAAAAACCAATTACACTCATTATCCAATTTCAAAAGACGCGGTGTAATAGTGGTGAAAAATGTTTCTGCAATGTATTCAGGGGGCTGAATACAAATACTTAGTACAATTTTTTGAAAAGTTGATTTGTTTGAAACTTTTAAAGACATGTATCTTTGTCCTTGCATTGATAATTTGCCCTTATCTTTCAATAATCTAGCACAAATACTTGAATAAAATGATTCTTAAGTTGTGTTTTGTGGGAAATTGTGAATGATTTTGTGAAGCTCTGGAAATGTCTTAAATTTAGATTAATGTTAACACATCAGATATAAGCATTAACACCAACCAGTCAATCAGTTTTGTCTCCAAAAAATGTGAAATGTTGCTGTAAAAGGAAATCAATAAGTTAATCAATAGACAAGCAGTTAAACAGAAGCAAAAAAGAAGTACTGATCACCAAATGATAACATGATAAAACAAAATCAACCAATTAATTGTACCAAAGTATATACACAGCTAGCTTCACTAGCAAGTCACATATTTTCATTCTTGTTTGGAGTTTCACAGTGCCTCCTACTGATGGTTTTAATAGTTTGACCAAGGAGGATGGTTATGGTCCTTACATGGAGCTGACCGTGGAGCCCCGAGAACATTTCACACTTTATAAAAATCCAGATTAAAATATTAACGCATAATAACAGTAATTTATCAGTTAATAAACAGCATTCTCTTAAACCATGATGAAATGATTTTGAGATTTCACTTATTTGATGTCTATAAGTCATTAAATAACCGATATTTAATATTTAATCTCTATAAGTCTTCTGCTAGCTTCTCTCTGACCTTGGGCTCTGTAAATTGTTCATGCAAAATAAAAGCTTATGTTGAAGAGTTTTAAACCAAAGTTTTAATTGTTGGCTCAACAATTTCAACTTTAATTCAAGCAGAATGCCAAACAAATGAAGATGGTATAAAACAGTAGCGGTTCCTTGGTTGCTGATGGACAATGATCTCCTAATTAAACTGTGAAAAGGCCCTTTTACTACCTTGGGCTCTGCTTTATTTCATATGGTTGGAACTTCATAACTGATTGATTGGTCAAATAATTTATTGAATGATAGACTTAGGATTATAGATCCAAGGTACTTTGGGGTAATAGATGTATAGACGAAAGAAACCACCCAGCAGGTCAACTATGAAAGCAAAGAGATTAGTCCTAGGGAGAAAAGCTGAGGCTTTTGAGTGAAATTGTAGCAAAAGTCAACAGATAATTCATTTAATCGCTAATTTATTTTTTAAATTACTGGACTTGAATTATTTTAATTCTATAATATGTTCTGTAGCAGTGAAAGGTTTCCCCTGTGAGCCTAGAGGAAACACAGATTTATGATTAAATTCCAAAATTGAAAAACAACCATTAAAGCAATATTGAGAACAGCTTCAAAATGCATGTAATTCACAGTTCCCGTGTTTACATGAGTGTTTTTATATGCTCATGATCCTGTGCAGCAGATCCCATCACAGTCAGAAGGGTGCGCCCTGCGCAATTTTCAGCACCAAGGACAGCTCTTCCATTCTTTTTCTGAGCAAAAACAAGTTTTATCCCTTTTAGACCGCCGATAGATGAATGCTCAACTATGACAGTTAAAATTCAAGTTAAGTATTTAAGAACAGTACAATAATAATAAATCACAAACAATAACAAAGCCTCAAACTTAATTGAATTGACTTTATATCTTTACATATTGTCAAGACTTTTGTAGTAAAATAACTAATTCTTGACATTCAGATTATATCCATGCATCTTTGTGGCTACATTTCTAATTTCTCAGTAAAGGTTTTCCCTTCTGGCCCTACCTGAGGTCGATCGACGGAGAGGGAAAGCCATGCTGCGCCCGTGGAGCTCCTCCGCGGCCGTGTGCTCATGACTTTCGCACTTCCTGTTGTACGGCGCTCCACGCACAGAGGCCGAGCTATCGGAGTCCAAACCACAGAAGTCCCCACGGCATTGGATCCATTAAGGCCATGCACGTGACGTTGAGGGGGGGATCATTAGCAAACATTAGAGGCCATTAAGCTGTTGGAACCGGTCATCAATGATTCATTGCCAGATCCCGCTGATCTGGCACAGTCAGAGAGGGATGGAGCCAGCAGGTCATTCCCAAATCCAAGGATCTATTGACAAGACTCACTGCTTTGTTTCTCAAGAGTTTCTGTGTTGTGTGTAGGAGAAACTATATTTGTAGGGATTCCATCGATCACTTCACCTTTTACTTCTAAAACCATGAGAATAAAAATAACAACCCAACACAACATATTGTTTCAACAGTTCATTTAGTTGTGTACTTGTTTGAATTTTGCATTATTGCATTATTTTGCATTATTTTCTCCCTTTATATGCAAATTATTTTCTATTAGCTGTCTTAATATCAATAAGTTAGGATTCAGCATGAATGTTTTCTGCCTTTAACTGTTATTCCAGTCAAAACCAGTTCAAGTGATACTAACTTACTCACATATACTAAGAGCTGAAATTGTCTTAGAAAATGAGATAAAAGCACATTACTTTGTCCTGCTGACGACAGCAACTTTCTGTAGCCCCATAAAGGAGTCTAGATCAATACTTTTATTTTTTTATCTGTCTTTGTACCTGACCATGATAGAACATCATGTAGTGCTTGATTAAAAAAGAAGAAACTTGAAAAATGGACAGAAATGAATAAAATCTATAATAAATAAATCTCAGCAGAGCAGCAACACCTAAAGTCATATTTTTAAGAAAATGGGGGAAATTGAGCAACGACAGGGCCTGACAGGGTTAATCATATAGAATGAGCCAAACTCTCTGAGAATCACTTTCCAGGTGCTAAGCTCATCTGTCAAACTGCCAAAATATAACAAAATGAATGAGTGTGACACAATGCTTGAAACAAAATGCCAAAAGTCAAACAATGACTATTAGTGAAAAAGCAGCAACAGTATAATAAACAAAAAAACCTTCAGAGGACTAATTTAAAAAGATAAGATAATGTGGCTGCTTGGAAGGAAAATAGAAAGAAGTAGAGGATGACTCAAGATTTTTCCAGAGTACTATATGTCTACCTGTGGCTCTGATGTTTTTTTTCTCAATGCTTACATCACATCATATTACACAACATAAAACTGAAATACACACCACTAACACTGTCTCCTCTGAAGCAATACAACAAAACAACTTCAAATGCTTTGAGTTTGTCAAAAAATCTTTAAAATGTTACATTTTTAAAGGTTAAAACACAACAGTGAGCACATTTCTATGCCGATATTCTGGATTGAAGAGTGTCTGGTGCAGCACAGTCTGCAGCACAAACATAAAAGCTGTTGAAGGCAGTGAAGCAGGATGTTGCAGGAGAATGTGGAAACTCAGCAGCTTTTACAGTAAAGCTGATAGACGAGAAAAAAAAACATGTTATCTGAGACAACATCTTTGAAATAACTGTAGCTCTCTTCATAAGGAGCAGCAGCTCCAGAGTAGCAGTTGTTGCATAACTAATATTACAGCTCTAAAATATGAACACATAGCTTTGTTTTGGTTGAAGCAGATTGTTCATTTAAGTTCAGATTTCAAATTTTGTTTTCTGTTTTGTGTCTCTACAGATGCGATTTGAACTCTTCTTCAAAAACAGATAATTTCTCCAAAAATAGCTCTTTCCCTTGGCAAACAGTCGCAAACAGTAACAATGCCAGCAAGTACATTTTGGCTATAAACAGTCCAGATCTGGGCAGATGGCCAACAAACACTCACTGTAGCCTCTTCCAGAAAAAGGTCGCTCCAGCTGATGTTCTACATCAGATTTCTCACAATCACGCTGTCAATAGAAACGTTTATACACATGTTCAGCCATTAGATGGCGCCGAATTATTAAGTACCGTACAAGTAAATTATAAGGCAGAGTTTGTAAAAGTTTATATAAAGAAACCCTAAAGCTTTTAGAGGAAGAATATGCCAAGCTATTGTTCCTCCAAATGCTTTGGCTCTGATCAGAGATTAACTGGTATATTTACGATTATCTCTTCCTTTCAGAGAGAAATCTTATTATCTGATCGAACAAATAACTCAACTCTACATAGGAACAATATGAGGTATTAGGCATAAACAAATGCGGTATGAGGCAAAACAAAATAAATAGCAGTTTTACAGGTTTAGGAGTTATAACGTTTCCTTTTAAAGGAATTCATATGGCTTTAACTTTTTTCATTTTATATTGCAGACAAACACAAAGTAATGTGTATTGATGAAGTAGTAAAAAATCAACTTGTTCCACAAACAGAAATCAGAAAACTGTGTCATGCATTTGTGGTAAACAATCAATACTTTGCAGAACCATCTTCCATTATAAGTACAGCTTCAAGTCTTTGGGGATTCGTCTCTAACAGCTTTGCACAACAAGTAAATTAAATATTTGTTCTTAGAAAATAGCTCAAGCTCAGTAAGATCAGATTTAGAACATTGTTGAACATTGTTTTTTATTTTTTAGGTTTTTCCATAAATTCTTAGGTGGACTTACATTTTGTAATGTTGTAACTTTCAAAAAGCCACAGTCACACTGGTACTGGGAATTTCCTGCCTGTCCTTTATTAAACACACAATTCATCAATTTGGGTTGGAGAACTGCTGACAGAGTTTCCACAACCTGTAACTTTACCTCTGACTAATTAATTAATAGATTAATTAATAGATTAATATAAAAGTGAATCTCATGGCCTCAGTCCACTCTTCAATCAGTCCCTACATACTATTGGAGCATATTGCAAATAAGAATTTGTTCTTAATAACTCAGCTGGTTAAAAAAGAAGGCCCAGAGGAGGCTGAACATAAATACATGGCAATGTTTTTTGAATTCTTATTTGTGAAAATATTTGAAAACAATGTGTTTCTTCCATTCCACCACACAATTATACACCTCTTTGTGTTGGTCTATTGAAGAAAATCCATGTAAAAATATCAGTTATCGTTGTAAAGTGAGAGAAAGTGAAAAAGTTCAAGAGGTATTAATAATATTGTGATGCTTTGTTTCTTTCTTCCTTTTACTAGTATTCAATTGAAGCAGACAAACAACCCTGAGTCCAACCAAAGCTTTTAAAAACAGAAGTAAGGATTACTGGAGTCCTCTTTAAGTGTTAAAAATGTGAAACCCCCCCGAGATTTATCAAGTTCTAAATTGTCACTGCTGAAGCTTCCTTAGTTACTATTTCTGCTCTCTGACTTCATTTCCTCTGCATTACGTCTATCTCTCACTCACTGTTCTTCCTGTGAGTCTACTCTAATTTATATATTGATGCAAACTTAATTATGTAAGCTTTTTAAACAATAACAAAAAATGAATTGTGAGCTCATGTGTGTTTTATCCAAATCTATTCTCAATGACCACTAGTGACCACTAGATGATATTTCCTTTTTTTATTTATTTTTTATTTTTTTGTGACAGGCGCACGGAGTTGAGAACTGGTGCAACGAAATTAAACCAGATTAATTTGCATGAATGAAGAAGCTCGAGTTGCTGGAAACTCCCTTCTGTTTCCATGGCGATGATAGCTTCCCAGTTTCCACTGCGGGTGGATCCCGCGTTGATGTTTCTGGTGAATGACTGAAGGTGTGTTCACTATGATAATGAGATACTTTAGAGAGGCAGCACTTCATTTTACAGGAGGTAATCGATAGAGAATATTAATTCCTCAATGATATAGTAAAATTTGAGAACGTGCGTCCCACCGTCCTATTTGTATTGTAAAGTAATCCATCATAAGCTTACAGAATACACAGAAACAAACAAACAAAAAAAAAAAATCAAGGTTCAATATTTTTATCATTTAGCAATAAAACTTTCAAGAAGGTTTTTATCAATTTAATCTCAAATACTTGCACCATGTTGTAGATGGTAGAACAAAGAAATAAGCAGAATGCTGAGCTCAGCAGTGTGCAAAAGCATTATCTCATGATCCCCTCTTCTCCAAATAATGCATACTAATTTACCACTCACCTTTGTTGGCATTATCCTCCTTAACTTTCGATTTTCCGCTCATGGAGCTCCACTTTTCCTGCTCGTAGAATAAAACTTCGGAGAAAAGGTGCAGCAACGCAGTTTTATTTCTTTATGTTCGCTTTGTATCCCTCGGCTGAAAATACCCAACTCCTCCCGTCCTCCTCCGTCCCTGCTGTCCCCTCTCTGGCTCCGTCCCCTCAGACAGACAGACAGACAGACAGACTCATCTCTGGATGTCACCATGTGGCTGCAGACACACCAACATGCGCGAGCTCTAAATCTGCACGCAGGGAGGGACAAAGAAAGATGGCACGAAACTGTTCAGGGATGCAGATGCAGTTAATGGTTTTAATGCTGTTTCCAATATGACAGCTCATTCACTGAGGGGAAAATGGGCAGGTTATTGTGTCACCATTACCGTTACTGTCTTTTCTATCTGTTTATTGCTTAGTGAATAAACACATAATTTCTTTGTATTACAATTAATATAATTGCACACCACGCTAAAACTCAACCAATCCAATTTCCATTTGCAGAAATTATCTCCATATGTGCACTGTAAAACACACATTTCGCACTGTACTGCATAGACATCATTAAAAATCATTAGTTTGCAATGTTCTAATCAATTCAAACAACTTGTGTTATTGTTATGTTATTGTGTTATTGGTAACAGAATCACGCCAGATAATTTTAATTAAAACTTGACTGAAGATATTGAACCAGTTCTTAAGGTGACTGTTATGATGTAGAGAAAATCTTAGCTGTGTTAGAGAAAAGATTTACATGATTCCACCAGTAAACATTTTAAGTGTATTACTATTTCAGTGACGTTTTATGACTTACACAGATCAGAGATTCTTTTTTGTTTTCTTTTTAATATGTAGAGTAAGTTGTAAGTATAATTTGACTTTCTTACATAAGTAAGTATATGTTATAGATTTATTTGAATCTTACTATAAGTATCTCTTAACTGTTAAATATTCAGAATTTAAATTAAGATAACTTTATTTAAATTATTAAAATAAAGAAAACTTGAAAATTGTTCAACAGCTGTTTTACCCAGATAAACTCAGACTAGTAAATGTGATCTTAGTGCAAAATGTGCATAAAGTGAATGCTGAAGAACCTAGTATTTGCCCCTTTCTTGAGGTCATTGGTGGCAGCTCTAACATGTTTACAAAAATTATCCATAGCTTTGGACTGAGAGAGGAAAACACCTGTATCTCTGAGGTTGTCCAGTTAATGCAGATTTACTTGCAAATTCAGCAAACCGAATGCAAATTAATTAGTTCATCGATCATTGAAATCAATTTGTGCTGGAAATTTCTCAACTCTTTCACAAGGCAAAAACAAGAACATAAATGTATCTGCTGAACCTGGATTTTCAGTGATGAACATCAGCCATGATTGTTAGTCCCTGTGTATATGCATACATTAAAAACTATTAGTAGAATAATTTTAAGAATAGTGTTACTGATGAAAAATAACACTTCACATATTTTGCTTTTCTTTCAAGACCAATTTTCAGAACTGATTTTTTGTCAGATTAATGCAATTATATTTTAAACATGCACATACATTATTTCAGACTCGGGACAACATTAATAATAAATTATCAAGTGCATTTTTCTGCCTGGTGCTCAGTTAACTCAAACCTATCCAGTAAAAACGTAATGGTTATTGTGCATTTACGCAAATTTATGATCTAAACCAAAGAATTTCGCTCAGAAAAAAATAATAATAATAAAATTGTCTGTTGGGGTCTAACTCACAGCAACCAAAATGTAAGTATAATATTGGTTTGTATCCAGAAATTGAAAAATGTCAACATGTACTTTAATTTTCTCAGCTATTCAGTCGTCTTGCAGCTTATTGTCGCCATTGTACCTTTTATTGGTAGATTTTGATGCAAATAAAACACAAAACACAGATTGCAAAAATTAACGGTTTGATGCAGTTTTACTAAAATACTGCATCAAAACAGAAAGCCAAAGAATGACAAACTTATCGTGTTTTGAAATAGGTACTTAGTAGCATTGGCTTCAATTATAGAAGAAATTTTGTGAAATTGATTACATTTGGTTCAAATATGCATTCCAATATGTAACGAGTGGAGAAAAACATTTAGCAAAACTACTACTATTATTTAAAACAATGGTGTCATGTCCTTTAAAGAACTTGACACACATAAATATTCATCTCAGTTAAGTAATTAGGCTGTTATTTTCCCACTTTGTTGGTGAGGTCCACATGCTATTTAAATGAATCCCTCTAAGTGGTGAAAACAAGACTGATGCATCAAGTCATCTCTGAATTTGACTCATGGTAACCAACTGTGTGCCAGCAGAGCAGCTGGTCCTCTGCAAGAGTCTCCTTCTGTGGATTAAAAATCCTGGACCATCTTCATGGTTACAACAAAAAGTGTCACAACAATCAGCTCCCTGTTCCATCTATCAGAAGATACTTTGGTAAAGTTCGGTTGGAAATTAGAATTTGTAAAAATGTTGTCTGGTGTGTTTTGATTTACGCTGCAATACTACGATATTTACTACAGAATTTGGTACAAAGAACATTTAAAAAATGGATTTGGTGGTGGTGTAGTGGTGTAGATGTTAGTTGTAGTTATTTGAGTAAATTTGAATGAAACCAGTGAGCAAAAAAAAAAAGAAGTTTGATTTAGTTTATTTGAACAAGTATTTCATCTAAATCCATTCATCTCAAGATTTTTTAAATCATATTTTAATTTTATTTGTTTTTGTTGGCTCTTTTAATATAATATATAACTACATTCTTATGGGTTTCATTGAATCCAACAAGCAGATTTCACAGCAGAGATGCAGTGCTCATAAAATTGTGTAGTCTGGAAGAGATTAGGATCACTGCAGTGATTTTTCAGCTTTTAACCCACTTTTCTCAGCCTCTGTTGGTGTGTTTACATCCGATATGGCATCAGCAGTCCATTCCCCTGCAGCTGAGATATTGTGGACATCATTGAATAATCAGATCTCAGGGGGCAGTTGAATCATTACATAATAATTTAAAGGGGTCCACTTGATCTTCCCAAAAAGTTTCCAGCTTGCAGGATTAATGAATCCATAAACTGGCCTGAGTTGTAATATACAGATAGATAAAATCCTTACTCATCCCACATGACGGAATAAATCACAACAAGGCCGCTGTGGCTGAGGAGCTGCCAGCCCCTGACATTCAGTGATTTGTCTACAGCCGCACCTCGTGTAACTCAAACTGTAATCGGACGGCTGTCAGTCGTCGTCTCTGAGCCTGGAGATCGGCTGCCCTTAAATCTCCTCGAGTGAACAGCAGCTGCAGCAGAGGAGTTTGAAACCAGCGGTTTCTTTCCTGCTGTATTTAAATGGCTCTAAGCTGATTTGCCTGCTCAGATTTACAGCAACATTTGGCTGCTCAGTTTGTGATGCAAAGATGCATTAGTGGAGCTTATGATTGTTTGTGTATGTACTGAGTGCTTTGTAATTCTAGGTTTTATAGTTTAATTTAACAGTGGATTTAGTGAGTATTTATGGAACCAGTAAAATGCAGAAAAAAATTTGCTTCAACTAACAACAATTATTTAGATTGCATTTTCATTAGTAGTTTATGCACAGTATCTGTGATAGTAATCAAAACAGTAATCCATAATGATGAGCACAAAGCAAAAATAGTGTTTCCTTTATTTCTTTTAATACAGTTTTCCATTTATTTTACAAAGTGATTTAAATCAGAAGTTGTCCAAATGTGTGTCAGTATTCTTAATTCGTAATGCTTTATACTTTTCATTGTATATAATGTAGGCCTTCTTTTTTGTTGGCACAGTTGTTTTCCAGGAAGCAACCTATCACACAATTTATTATTTAAACACAAAATGATGCAAACATGATTGTAATTTTACTAATTTCTACTGATTTTTTAATTACCTGGTGATCATTCTGAGTCTTCTTACAGTCTAAAGCACATCTATTAGCTTAACTTAGGGGTTTTCCAATGCTGGTCCTCCAGGTACATGCCCTGCATGCTTTAATCACGTGTCAAACTCAAGTGTAAACATTATTGTGTGTAAACATGCTGGTATCCCTTACCATACTGCTTTCAACATGTTGTTGAACATATTTAATTGAGAAATATTTTTATTTTTTTATTGGCGCTCAGTCTATTTCTGCTTACAGTAGGTCTCAGGCAACATGTACATGAAAGTATACATTTTGTTTAGGTTGTCCTCCAAAGGCTCAGACGTTATATATTCAAATTTGCCTTTTAACCTTCTCTTAAAGGTTTTTGCAGTTTGTTTCACTTTTTCTATGTGTGATGTGTAAAGATGCTCATCACAAAAAGGACCAACAACATTACAAATAGTTGAGCACAAACATGCACACACAAAACATTTTCAACTGTCATGAACTGTCAATATTAGACAATGTTTGACTTGAAGGCAACATGATCACCACCTTCACATTAAGCGCTTCTATAAATCTCTTTTTCTCATGAAATTGGTGTTTAATTCCAGAATAATTAGGTATATTATTTTACTTCACACTTTCTTTCTAATGTCTAAATCTAAGCAAATGTGAAAGAACAAACACTCACAGATTGTGACCACACAGGTGAGTAAACAGAGTGTTCCCTGTACTTTGGAGTGGTGAGTTAGTCTAAGCACACTGCTTGAGTCTGTGTGTCATAATGAGCCAGATCACTAACAGCAGTAAAATGGCCAGAGTTTGTCTGCTGGTTTTCATTGTTGGTCTTCAACTGGGGATTCCTGGAGCGAGTGCTGAGATCACAGAAGACAACACAGGTAAACCGCAGCTTTTTGGACTTGATTGTATTGGAAAAAACAGACAAAGATTTAGAAAGCATAGGAGCTGAAAAATCTGCTCTCATTAAGCATCGTCACCTCTGAAAGCATATCAAAGTAAATACAGAATAGAAAAGTTAGAATTAAGTGAAAAAAAAGATTTTTTGTTCTTTTGATAGTTACTGCACATTTTCATCAAAATACTATGTTATTCCGATTGTGAAATGTAATTTTATTGAATATTTTGTTGAGATTAGTTAAAATTTATCACCGAATATGTTATTCACATTTGGTTTAACGTTATCTTTTATCATCAGTTCAATATACCTCTGTTACTTTAATCAGAATATATAGCAGACAATTTTACTATAAACTGAAACTGTGATAAGAGCTGAAATGAAATAATCTCACAGTGTGAGATCAGGTTTGATCAGGTTTTCCCCCTGTTTTCTTTTCAGAAACCGTGTTTATCTCTCAGCAGAAGGCACATGTGGTGCTGAAACGACAGCGGAGATTCAACAGTGGGCGTCTCGAGGAAGTGCTACAGAAAGCCAACCTGGAGCGAGAATGTAGAGAGGAGCAATGCACCATGGAGGAGGCCAGGGAGTGGTTCGAGGATAATGAAAAAACTGTAGGTTGAACACAAGCACCAGAAGGACCAAACCTTCTGCTTTAAATGTTAAAAGAAAAAACTGAAACCTTCTCTTTAACTTACGTTTCACTTCTAGATGCAATTCTGGTCCCTCTACACTGGTAAGTCAAATATTTGTCATCTTCCCACACTGACAAGTTAAATCAGCTCTGACCCCCTACTGTGTTTGTTTTTATTGCTTGTGCATAGATGGTGACCAGTGTGAGTCAAAGCCCTGTCAGAATGGAGGAGTTTGTGAGGATGAATTAAGCTCCTATAAATGCTGGTGCAAAAAAGGCTTTATTGGTAAAAACTGTGAGATTGGTAAGTGGTAACAGCAAGCAATGATGTTTTCTTTTAAGACCTGGCGTTCTGATGTGTTAGTTTACAGTTTAACATTTGATTTTATTTTTTACAGAAACGGCCAAACAGTGTTCGATCAACAATGGTGGATGTGCACATTTCTGCAAAATGGAAGGACGCCAACGTGTGTGTCACTGTGCAGCTGGTTACAAAGTTGGGACAGATAGAAAAAGCTGTGAACCGACAGGTAAGTTAAAAACAGACCACCTATAAGTACACATGCACTGTAAAACAATTGTTAAAATCTTGTTTAGAGTGTTTAATGTCTGCTCCATAGACCATCAGGTACCTGTAATCTAAAAAATCAGCAAGATTTTTCAGATGTTTAGTGTGTATAATTCATATTCTGGAAAAGTCAACAAAAATATAAAACTCTATCTCACCTCAATGTGGCTAAAAACTATTGATGCATTTATTTGTGTTTTGTTCTTCAAGTGAAAACTCTCCTGATTGTTTCATGATGTCTCTATTCCTTTAGTTCCTATTCCACAATGATAAACTTTTAACAAAACCACATGGAACAAAAATGATCACATAAAAGCAGAAATATAAGAATATGCACAGTATACTGAACGTTATTAATTTGTTATTTTACTAAAAAAGTAACACATGGTAGTGCAATTTAATATGACGCAACAACAGTAAAGTTGTCAAGCTCAACAAGTTACAACCAGCACATCATGAATATGTAAATCATTCCATAAATTAGATGCAGCAGCAGAGAAGGTTATGCTCATTTGCAGACTTCTGTATTAAAATCGCAACAGCCTAATCATGATGATAGAAAGGTATAACTTTGTTTCCAAATCTTTGGGAAAGAAGAAGGTGTTCACACTGGCTTTTAAAAATCACACAGTTTTGAAATGAAAATTTACTGTATGCTGTAAAAAAAATCTCAGGAATGCTGTCTGGATTAACAATCACATTTCATAAAAAAACAAAAAACAAAACAAGATTAGATTAAATTAAGATTAACTTAATTTACTTGTATTAATGCCTCCATCCATGTTAGACAGTGCAATAAAGACTTCAGAGTTGAAAATATGTTAAGAATAATTAGCAAAGAAGGTATAACACAGATCATGTTGCCAAAAATACTAAAATTATAAAAGCAGGAAAATCAACAGATAAATTCAACTAATTTGAACCTTTCAAATTATTTCAAATTTATGTGGTTTTCATAAAGCTGGAATGAAACTTCCCATAAAATCAATGTGTATCTGCAACGTTAAGTCTTTTTTTTTTAAGTCAATCTGAAAATGTTTGAGTTTCTCATTTGGAAATGTTGACAGCTGGTTGTTATACAGTAAAAAGACAGAAAGCTGGACCCGTCATGTTTGACATCCTCCATCCTTTAAGGCATAACAAGCTGACGTTTCAGTTCGCAGCTGTCAAATAAAAGACATTGCTACTGAGTGAGGCTGACAGGGTGAAGATGCTTAGAGCCAAGTAGTGAGCAGACAATAATGATCAGATAATCACACTACTGACATGGAAAAAAGGACAGCAGATCTCACAGCCCCAATTCCAAGAAAAAATACTAAAACCATTCTTACCAATAAGCCACAAGGTAAGCATACACTGAGCAAACCTGAAGTCTACCAACTCATAATTTTTGCAACAATGTTGCATGAAAATATATTACCAAATATATTTTGGTATATATATATACCAATATATATATATATATACTTTATATATATATATATATATATATATATATATATATATATATATATATATATATAAAGTGAAAATATATTACCAAATATATTTTGGTATATATATATACCAATATATATATACTTTATATATATATATATATATATATAAAGTGAAAATATATTACCAATAAAAACATTGGAAAACAGAATTAAACAGAAGCTGTTAAGTTTACAGATGATCTTTAAGTGATAGAACTAACTAATCTCCCCTTTTGTTGCCTTATTTTCCCCTCAGGGCCGTTCAGTTGTGGTATCGTAAGCCTGTCCTCTGGCCTGGTTGCCAGATCTTTCAGGTGGACACAATCCTCCAACTCAACTAACTCCACCAGACAGGATTACGACTATGATTACACTGAAGAAATTGAGGATTACCTCAACTCTCCAATGAACGAATCAAAACTGTTCAACAACTCAGCAGATTCTGTATTAAATGTCAGATCAGTTGGGTTGGATTCAAGTTCCTCCTTAAATCAAGCCGAGACTATCAACTCTACAGCAGAGCTAGATGACAGCAAAAGTCCCAGGCAAAAGCGTTCCTGGGATTTGCCTGTGCTCCCCACCATCGTAGCCCAAAAGAACGTGGACGAGAGGATTGTTGGAGGAAATGAAGCCACACCTGGCGAGATACCTTGGCAGGTAGTGTTACTGAAGGCATAAAGAGAATGATTATTTTTGACGGATAACTTATTTTGTTTTGTATGGAATCAAAGCTATTGGTTTATCTTTACATTGGATTAAAAACAATGTATTAACATGTCGGAAAACTGTGATTAATCTTTTTCTTGCTTCTTTTCCAACTATTACATGACACAAATACTACCTCACAATGTTTCCTTGCATATGAGATGTTTCTTTATCTCCACCATTAATTTTAGCCTAATCTTTCCAGATTCTCACAATAATATTCCATATATTAGACTATTTTTGACATGTCAATTTATTTCATTAATTTAAGTTACAAATGAAACACCTGTAGATTAATTACACTGAAGTTTCCAAGCCTTTATTTCTGTTTTTAGCTGACATTTAAGATTAAAATATTACATCAGACAATAAATGTACTACAAAAATGTGGGCTCAAGAAAAGCTATGTGTAATACTTGCTTAAAGGTTGCTGTTTTTAAAAGGCTCTTTTATTTTAAAAAATTAGCCTTATCAGAATGCATATTCTAGTTTATTGAAGATAACTTGTATAGTTGGAAATACACTTTATTTTTTAGGCATGCCAGAGTCTGTAGGCCCTAAGCAGGCTTTTATTAAGGTTACAGTATGAGCTGAAAAATACTCAGAAATATGTTTTTTTCATGCATCTAATCAGTTCTTGACTGTACAGGACATCACTATTTAAATCGGTGGAAGAGACACAGAAGTTAGCTGCATCTATCACTGAAACATTGGAATGTCATGTATCATAAACAGATTCAATAGATTTATTATGTTCTTTTTTATCTATGTATTTTTGCCACACTTTAGCTTTCTTAGCTTACACTTACACTTTAGTTTTCGGGGGGGTTTTTTGTTTACCAAACAAATTTAAACCTTTTGGGGGGAAAAAAACAACAACATTTTACTTAAACTATGTATGGCAAACCATCCAGGTCCTGCAGCAGCAAAGCAGCCCCAGACCATCACACCACCACGACAATGTTTGACTGTCAGGATGACACTCTTTTTCTGAAATGCTGTGTTTGTTTTGTACCAGATGTAATTGGATCTGCACCTTTCCCAAAGTCTGGAGATTATAAACATGTTTTTTTGTCAAATACGAGATATACTTTATTGTTTTAGACCTGGAACTATCCTATCGAATTGTAAACACTGACCATGTGGCAAGGGAGGGCTGGCGTTATTTAGATGTTTGAACATTGAACATCTCCTTGCTTGTACTTGTGACAGTGCAATGACAATAAAGTTGAATTCTATTCTATTCTATTTTAAAAGTCTACAGCAGAACTGAGACTGGAGAGTAGAAACCTGTCCTGGGACAAAAACAATTGAAAAGACATTGGAAATAGTTATTGCTGTGTTAAAAACCAACACAAGACTGTGGAGAGGTTTATATGTTTACGTTTGATGAACTGATGACTAAAGTACAAGTGTTGCTATGTGTGTTTTCAGGTGGGCCTGATGGCTTTTTCACCCAAGCGAAACAAAACGCTGCCTATCTGTGGAGGCTCTCTGCTAAGTGAATTTTGGGTAATCACTGCAGCCCACTGCCTGGAGGTGGCCAAACATAAAGAATACGCTATCTTCGTAAGACTTGGTAAGACAAAACAAAAGAATATCTAACTGTATACCTTAAAACTGATTAAACTGGGATTAACAGAGCACACAGACCTTCAAATAAAAGGGGTTCTTTATTCTCAAAAAGAAAAATGTTCTCTGAGTTGCAAAAATGAAAAAATAGTCCTTTTTTACATGAATGGTCCATATAACACTAGGATGACGCTCCTAACCAGCAACACTATTAGCACTCAACAGAGTTGCTTCACAGTTTATGACATGGGGTAAAAAAGGACAAACGGAAAAACATGACGTCAGGAATATCACTTCAGCTTTGTACATGGAAAATAATACAGTTCAGACATTAATTACTGAAAATCTGCATTTTTTTACTCATGTGGCCATGAACCTTACCAAGCTCCGCCCACAACCGACCCACGTGACCGCAAGTCTCACAAGCAAAGCCTCGCGGCGCCTTGTTTCTATGTAAACGACTCGATTAGTGCATCATTTCTACCGGATTTTCACAATATATCAGCTAATAATTGGACAGAGGAGCTAACAAGTTCATGTCATCATCTGGGAGGAGGCTACTGGTTTCTCAGTCACAAGCTGGTTGCAAAGGTGTCAGTCAGTTATGGTAGATCTGAACTTTGACCTCAATATGAGAAGCTACAGGCTGACAGGAGGAACCAAAGAGCTCTGTAAAGGTAAAGGTAAATTTCACATAATTATCACTGTAGAAGCCATTTGTTTGTTAAAATTTTATGAAATATATTTGTTCTATTTGATGTTTGTTGTGAATGACGTAAACTCACAAACGAACGAGGTAATTAGTCCAACGTTTAGAAACTACAGCGACTGTAATGCGCCACAGCAAAGGTAAACAAAGGTAAAATAACCTGAACAGGTGATCAACTCAAAACCACTCCTACCTTTTTACTCTCTCTCTCTTTGTAGTTTAAGCACACATGTTACCGTGGCAACCGCCTGCGCCCTGCAAGACGAGCAAAGATTAAGTTAAAAACATAACATTCAGTCCGTTACAATATCAAGTTTCCAGGCTTGATATTTATTTCTCGATTATTAATCAGCGCTTCCCTGAACACAGCAAGGGTTGATTGACTAGCTGTACTTGGTGCTAACGTGGCTAACAGGAGTAACAGTTTAGTCCAAAGCCTTTTCTGCTAAAATAAAAATCTTTAGTGTATGTCAGATACAGACACGTTGCATATTGATCTGTTTAGCTAACGTAAGACTGTGTAGCAGACAGGCGTCAAGGTGTAGAAGTTGTATCAGTTCTGCTATTATGCTGTACTTAGCTAACGGGAAGCTAAGTGTGTTTGTGAGGCCACGCACGTGACCAGGTAGAATGGGCATCAGCCAATGAAACGCGGCTCCTCTGGTAAGGTCCATAAAGTCGTCTTCTCCAATAAGTCTCTGCTCCAAAATGTCATTCACTTCCGTTTTATCAGTTAAGGTGCCAAAGTTCTTAAACAAGAAGTTTTTTCAACTTCCGGTACTTTTAGACCTCTCTATCACAACAGCACCCCATGCTGAGAAAAACAAGAATTACAACCAGTAGATGAAATAAACGTGGTTACATTGAATTTTCTGTATATGCTTGGGAGCTAATCACAGCTAATTTTTAATATTTTATTGTTTCATACAATGTCAAGCTCTCATGTCATCAACATTTCCAGGTGAACATGATGTGAATGTGGTCGAGGCTTCAGAGAGCAACCATGAAGTGGCGGAGGAGCACATCCACCCCCGCTACAACTCGAATCACTCGCAGTTTAATCACGATATCGCCCTGCTGAAGCTCGCCACTCCCGTGGAACTGTCCAATGAGAGACGTCCCATATGCGTGGGCCCAAGCGCCTTCATACAGGACCTCCTGAAAGACTCCAGTAGCTCTGTGGTGAGTGGCTGGGGACGGATAAGGGACAAAGGTCTTGAAGCTGACAAGCTTCAGAAGTTATCGGCTCCTCTTGCGGACCGAACCCTGTGCAAACAGAGTAGCCGGGACCACATCACCCGGTTCATGTTCTGTGCCGGCTTTGCAGACGGACTGAGCGATTCGTGCCAGGGAGACAGCGGCGGCCCGCATGCCACCAACTACAAAGGAACTTGGTTTCTCACCGGCATCGTCAGCTGGGGGGAGGGTTGTGCCGAGAAAGGAAAATACGGCATCTACACCCGTGTTTCACGATACTACTCCTGGATTGTTCAGACAACAGGGATCTTACAGTCCAACTAAAATATGTAGTTCAGCAAATTCAGGATTTCTTTTGACGGTTCCAAGCTGTTGATATCTTACCTAAAGGAAATACTCTTCGTTCCTTTATTTGGACAAAACAGATTAGTTAGTCCAACTGCTAGTCTGAGAAGGACGAACAATAGAGAGGACGTCCACTCTGACATCAAACATGTTTTTATTTTTCCATAAATAAATTATAATAATTATAACGTGTTGCTTGTGAAAAACGGAGCTCTGTAGAATCATACTTTACAACATGCTGTGGTGGAAGAATGAAACGCCCTTCTTGATATTTTTCTGAACATTTCCACCACTAGATTGGGAACAAAACCTCTTCCATGAATCTACAATAAATGTGCATGCAAAATTTAGCCCTGTCTTGTAGCATTTGTATAGATTTAACTCTACTGTGATTTTTCTTCTAAAACGTATATTTATAACTGGTTATATTTGTTTTTCTTTATTTCACAACTTCCCTTTTATCAACAAGCAACACATCAGATGTTCTCAACATTTCTTCGACAAGAAAACAGTTTCTTTGTGTCTGCATTGGCCTGAGGCTCACCATGAAGAAACTGATCCCATCAAGCTTTTCTGCTTTACAATGCTGTCTTCCCAGCTAAATAATTATTTCATATGTGAGAAAAACAGGGGTCTTGTAAGTAAGTAGTGTATTCTGTATATCAGTGATGATGAAAATAGGAAACAGTTTTCTTAATTGGATCAAAGCAGGATGATCACAGGAAACTAAAAATTAGTGAGGTGCAGATGAAGACATGAAAAGTAAACAGTAGGAATAAGGTTTTAAAGATAAGACTAGAAATGAGCTTAACTATAAATCAAAACATAGCAATCCAAAAATCATGTGATGGAGTCAAAAAATAAAACTAAGCATTGACTTAAATAATCTATTTTTTAAGATTGTAGCTGTGGTTGATTCATTAGGCACATTGTGGCCCCAGACCTAGCAGCTCTGACAACAAACCAGTACATCTCAATAAAGGAATTAACAATTCATCACAGGCAACAGACTAAGAATTAATCTAAGTACACGTCAAAAGAACGCTGAGATTATATTTTATTAGGCAATAAGAAATTAAAACATCTTTGTGTGATTTTATGAAGTTCAGTTTTTCTGCAAAGACCCACAACATCAGAAGAGGAGTTGAAATAAACCCCTTAGACACATCAATCAGACAGAATCAAATGAAATAACCATGTGCTTACATTTCAGAAAACAGTTACAGGCATTATGCATTATAATACAAGCTTGTTCAATGTTTCAAAGGATAGAAAAAAAGTGCAAAGTGAGCAAATGCAGCAAACAAGTTCAAGTTCAAGAAGCCTGTCAGAACAAAACCGTTTCTAATGTCTGAGTTGGTTTGAAAAATCTCACAAAGCTGTAGCTACAGTCCTGTAGGTGTTAAATACAGTGAGATTAAATCTAGTTTCACTGGTGAAGTTAATCTTGAATTTGGTATTACTGGAAGGGTTACTTTATTTTTAGGATATCACTAATAGTGTGTATTTTTAGCCTATCTGTTTAAGTCAGTTGATAGTTTTTGACTGCCTAAGTTATCTATTTAGATACATTTTACATACTAAACTAATAATAATCTTTGTATTTACATATTCATATTTGAATTTCGCTGTCTCAAAAAGTGTCATGTTATTATAAGTGGCAGTGTTTTAGTGCCACTTCTTACACTTATTCTGTGAAAAACCATTAGTTAGACAAGATCCGTGATAATATGGAAAAATCAGTCGTGGCAGTTTTTACAGAGGCAGTAAACCGTCTGTCTGTTTCTTCATCATTTCAACTCTCATTAATCTTTGGTCACCTCTTTTTTTTTTTTTTTTTTTTTACAATTATAGCCAACACTAACCACAGTTCTGTGTGTGTAAAACAGCAGAGGAGGCAAAAATAAAGCTAAAGGTAAGTGCAAATCTATAGAGAGGTATTTGTCCACACAGCACTGTGCTTGATAGATGAATGTGAGGAGAACAAGAAACATTTCATGAATAGGTTACATATGTTTTAGCAGCAAAGCCCAAAAGCCCAAACCAGGATCAAATACATTTGTAATTACTCAAAATACTTTAATAAGCAGCAATCAAATAATAAAGATTGAAAATGAACAACAAATGAATTAAAAGGCCTGAAATGGATTTCTTTCTTTGCCACTTTGAGGAGAATAAAGCAGAAACAGAGAATGGATGGAGGACAAATACAAATAGATGGGAGTTACATTAATTTTGAACAGAAGTCTATTTTCTTGTATTCTTTTCCAGTTCTTCTAGATTACTGACCAGTATTGTAGCATTAGGTTTACTTTCCTCCTGCATTTTTTCACATTGTATAATATGAGAAATACCAATGTTGTGTGGTGAATAACGTTTCTCTCTCACAGAATGGTTCCTGATTGGCAGAATGCGTAATATAACGGATTACTAAACAGAACTGAATTAAGTTAAACTTGCCCATCATCATGTCCTTAGACGTTTTACTGTAAATAAATCAATCTTTTCCTCAGAATGCATCTATGTATATGACCATGAATTACAATAAAACATCTGCAAATTGTCTTCATGGTTCATTGTCTTTTTGCATGCGTGATTGCATGCAAGAAGTTATCCTTTTATTTGATATTTTTAAGACGAAAGGAAGAACCACCGACATAGATGCAGATTGTACAAGGATCAAGATATTGCTAATGTGCACCTGTATGAGAACTGACTCTGATAAATTATCTTGTGGCTAGGCCTGTCGCGATAAACGATAAATCGATTAATCGTACGATAAATAAAAACTATCGACCTCGTTTTAATTATCGGCATTATCGTCTCTTCCGGCCTTCTTCTCTTTCTGTTGATGACACCGAATGAAAAAAGGCTCAACTCCGGTGCTCTCCACTGACCCCCCCTTCCTCATTTCCTTAGTGTAAAGCTCAGCGCAGAGGACACGATCTTACAGCTGTCGGCCGATTGTCGGCCCATTTTCAAAACCTGACAGACCACACATTAGTCGACAGAAATCCTAGGTATAACGGTTTGATCGGGTTCGTTCCTGCCGTGTGGTGTCCAACAATGGGCACAAAATAATGGCTACAAGTCCAGTGAACTAATTTTAAAACCAGGCATTAATCAATGCTTTACTGCAATCTACCTGCAATGCATGTTGCTAGTGTCAGCGTAAAGTCCTGACTGAATGAAAATCATTAGAACATATTTATGTCACGTTAACGAAGAACAGCTGAAAAGTTACCGGGTTTATCAACTGCGGTAGCAATTTCGCTCCAACTCCTCCCCTTGTCATTTCTATATTCTTTGCGTGTTGAATAAACATTAATGTTGTTTCCACATGGCTGGACTTCGGGTTGCGCTGTGTCAGCTGTTTGGGATTCCCCGAGGTAATTTCCCCTCAGAAAGCACGAGGAGAATCCGCGCTTTCTGATTGGCTACCTGTCACATTCAACAGGTGTAGTTAAAGCTCCCAGTCGGGAAAACCCCTGATTTGGATCGGAGCGGCAACGACGATCTACCATAACACACCACACAATCTTAGAAAGATCAACGTTTTAAGATTGTCATAAGGGGAAAAATAGGAGCAAAAAATTATGTAGTGTGAATTATTGCATCAGGTAGTCGATGTGCTCATTTTCTCTATTTAAATCTGATTATTACTGAAGGGCAACATAATATACAGACTTCATAATCTGCACTCTTTTGGTTGAATGCAGTATTTATTTCCACTTTGGCTTTATGTTGTTTAGTTTTTATCAAGTACATTTTTTGTTAATGGAGACTGAGAATCCATTTTGTTTTTGGTTGTTTTGTTTATTTTGTTTATCAGCTCCAGTGTTAAATATTCTTTTGAAAATAAAGTGTATCCATCTTTGGCAGGAAATCGCATGCATTATTACGTCATTTCCATTAAATCAGTGTAAAAAGGTCTTCAGACAATATTATCGTTTATCGCAATAGTTTTTTGAGACAATTAATCGCTCAGCAAAATTTGCTATCGTGACAGGCCTACTTGTGGCTTTACTCTGCCAAACCTTTGTCAGATTGTCTTGAATATGTAAAAGTCTAACCTGCAGAAACATAACTCATTGTCTCTCATTATAAACCATTGAGGTGTGAAGATGCAATTTTACATGCAACAAAATGTCAACAAGAAGTGGTAAAGTATAATGTTGCCTGAAAGAAATTAAGACAACTTCTTATTTCTTGTGTCCTCTAAGGTAGGTAAATGCAGGTAAATGCAGCTGGAAGACTATCACTACCTTTTTTTTTAGCTTACTTCCATTGACAAGAGGTTCTGTCACAACAAATTTACAAAACCTCCTCTCAGGTCGACGTCAAACTTGATATTGCTGCATGACTACCTTTCTGGGCAATGATCTGTATGAATATCTAGACATGTACATCTAGAAGGAATCGTAATCACAAAATGCAAACTGAGGTTATGAACTCTGAAGTTCTTCTTTATAAGTTGCACTTTTACAATTAAAAATGAGTAATATGAACCAAACATACAAGCTGCTTGCACCTCAGCCTTACCCTACTCCTTCCTTTCACTTTCCTGAAAACATTTTGAGGTATCAGCACTTCATATTTCACAGGGAACCCAAAGCATACTGATCACTTTGTTCAATGTTGTTAATTTATTGCTATGGAGCAAGCCTAGTCATCTAGATAAAGTCAGAGCAGCGGCAGGACAGACTGCTGGTGTGGATGTGATGAGGTGGTAAGTTTGATTTCTGACCAGCAACATGGAAGATCTACCACAGCTACCTCCACAATCTTGCATTGTATGTTTTGTGAATGGACAGAGAAGTCATAGAGCTTCTCAGATAACACCTATGGCCGAATACAGGGGCAAAGCTAATGTGCCAACTTCTTTGCACTACAAGAAACACATCTCATAATGTTACAGGGTGTGCTTTCTAGAGTAGAAGAAAGCAGGTCTCACTCAAAAACATGTCACAAAAAGAAGCTGCAGTGATCAGCTTTCCTACTTGGCACACAGATGATATGTACATAATTATCTGCTTGTGTTTTTTTAAATATGTCATAAGAAAATATTATTTATACAACATCCAAAATAAAAGTCCATATAGGAAGTATGCGGAGGACCCACCAAACCAGTCCAGTCCAAACATTCTTCTGCATCATTGCTAGAGCAGGTAGATAAAAATGGCTTGTATGTGCTTTCAATTTTTACATTCCTCTGAGATCTGTCCTGCAGTACACAGCTTCTGTCACAGCTCTTTAAAGTCGAATAAGCGGCTGATGGAGTGTTTCAGTCTGACTTGACTGAATCAGATGCCTGCATTTGTTTGGGAAATGAATGGATGATGTGAGTTTTCTGGCTTTTGATTGGCTCTCAGCAGCTCTCTCCCAGAATCCTGTGCAAGTCCTCAGGCTGAACTCGACCTTCTTCACCACGACTGATATTCTTCACCATCCTAAAATTACAAACGACACATCAGAGCACAACAAACATTTAAGATTTCTTTTAGACTATCTATATCCATGAATGCATTATAATTTGAATTTTGTTCCAATCGGTACGTTACCACACTCCTGACGAATCCTCATAAAGCAGCTGGATGACATCACCGCAGTTAAAGATGATGTCATCAGAGCTGGCCATGCTGCTTTCTACCATGACCCTGTACCTGCCTGCCACCTGAACATAAGAAATTACATCTCTAGATTTATTCCTACACCAAAGGGAAGATGGGCTTTGTTGTTTTCTGAATGTAGGAGGTTAAATCATGACATTTTATCCATATAACAAATTATAATTTGTTTGTTCCCAGCCCTTAAGGAAAGGTTTACCAGTGGGGAGGGCTGATCCTCGTCATCCGAGTCGGATAAGGCAGAGAGGTCTGTTGCACCCCAGTCCTCCAGGCCTTCGCAGATCGCCACAGAGTGAGCAGGAGCAGGCCAACCTGAAAAGAGGAAACCCAAACTGCTGCACTTTTAAGCCAGAAACATTGTACAGAAAGTATTTAAACCTCCCAAATTTATAACATCAAAGATCAGAGATGAACTTGACTGAAATGTTGAGCTGAGACAGAAAGAAAGAAGCACTCTTCTTTTTTTATTGAAGTGCTTGTAAGAAGATTTCACAATAATACAAAAGACAGACATTTCAGAGAAAATGATGAAGTTAGTCTTGCTTAGTTGTTAAGCTATTAGAGTGCCTATAAAAAAATCTCCAACCGCGTTGGATTTTTTACCCTTTTTATTGGTTCTACAAATCAATTATGATCAGCAAAATTTGGCTTTTTTGACAAAAATGTTAAGACTGATTTCTACAAAAAGAAAATAATGTAAAAATATGAAACATAAAATAAGTGATTGCATATATATTCCCCACCTTTAAATCAGTACTTGGTAGATGCAACGTTGTTGAATTAGATCTTTCACTTTAAAGAAGGTGATATTCATGCAAAGACTTATTTAGATGTCATTATTTTGTAAAAATAAGTTTTCACTTTGACATTGCAATTTTCCAACTCACTACGTCGAGGCGAGTGAACCACAGGGTCTGAGTGGGCGGGGCTCGAATATGTCGACTCCTCCCCTCTATACCTGTGGGCGTGCCTTGTTGCGGAGGAACTGTGAGGAACAGGAAGACACGCTGAGCAGCCTCCCACCGGCGCGGCGCCCCACGACACACACATCTCTGATGTGCTAAAAGAAGCAACGCATGGCCACAGAAACACAGACACGAGCACCACAAACAGGACAGGCAAACAAACATCCACCGTGTCACAAAAACCAAGGTCAAACCTCGTTTACATTCTGGAGGTTCACACTGCATTCCACTCATTTTGCAACAACATATATTTCAGCCTCTGATTTCGAACTGTGTTCAAACACAGATAACTTAGAGTGCTGCAATATATGGAATTGTTATTTTATTTAAACAAAATTCTACACAAACACATGAGAAAGGTCATGTATATTTATTTCATTTGCAAATAAAGTATAGTTTAACTTGCTTTAAGTAGCAGATGGGTGGGATTGGTCCATTCAAATCCAGTAAATTGAGAAAAATTAAAAAAAACAGTGAGTAGAAAAATACTTCTGATGAATTGAAATTCACCCATTTCCTACATAAAGCACAAAGTATTTAAATATGGTCTCTAATCAAGCCAAAAAGTCTTGCAAGACAGTCTCCTCTAAAAGTCTAGTCTAAAAGACTAGATACTATAGAAATGCATGTGATAGGCTATAGTTTATTATTCTTCATAAGTAATTTCAATCCTGGTCTTTGAGATCCCCAGAATGTTCTAGATGGTTCAATAAATACAGAATTTGGTGTAACTGTCACATCTTTGGAATAAACTGCTAAACATCACATTTTCAGACATCTACCTGTCTTCAAATTTTAAAACTTCTTCTAAAGCTGGCCTGAAGAAAACACATAATCTGTTTTGTTTACCTTTTTACTGATGGCATATTGTGTTGAATTTTAGTTGGAATTGTTTTCTGTGTTCAAAATTTAGCTTGTTTTTACTTGTGTAATTATTTGCATTCCCTAGTTTTGGGATATCACTCACTCACACTTTTACTAGAAACAAATTTAGTTTATCTTCATACCAAAAAATGTCTCTTCTTCACTTTCTGGAAGATGAGAAATTTCTTAACTTAAATAACTTTATGCACAGGACTTTCTTCACGTCACTCAGAGTGCAGGATTAATATAACTAAAGAAGATCTCACAGCACAGATACCATATCTGTTGTAAATTTTCTCCGATTGAGGCCTTTTGGTAAAACATAAATCTATAATGTCATGCATGGAAACAATGCTGTTTATTTTCATCTGTTGGTAAAATATGTTGGAAATTATTAAAAAAAAACAAAAGTTACTCAGACATGAAATAACATGCTGGCATGCAAACACCAATCACTATTATTTTAACATACACAAAAATACAAAACACCTGTAAAGAAATATAGTTAATTATATCCTGATGAGACTGAATTCTCATTAAAAGTCATTTGAAAAATGGCATAAAAAATAAATTAAAAAAATAGTGTGTTTTAATTTTTGTCTCATGTTATGATTCCTGGGAGGTATGACAGAAACTCACTGTTTACAAAAAGCATGCGGTTGAGAAGCAATTTGCTGAAAGACAATTATCCAAATACTAGAGGTAGCAAATGTACATATTTGAGCCTGTAACGTTAACACTGTGTATATTATAGAAAATTAGCATTAAGTCAAACTTGTGCAGTCAAATCTATGTTTTTTAATCACATAGGTTATGTCATAATAGTACTGGAAAATGGATGGATAAAATGTGCTGTTAAAATATCAAAAAAAATATATAATATTGATATCAGTGATGAGTGTACATAAATATCTGACCAGCAGTTTGGATATCACTGAGATCTTTAAAAGCAAGTCACCTGTCAGAGAGAAGGTTGTCTGGGAGAGCAAGAGAAGAATCTTCCTCTGAGGATAGATGAAGACAGACACGCCTGGGTTACATCTAAAGTGAATTTGAATTTATAAACCACATTAAATTAGTAGAGCAGAAAAAAAAAACGCTGTAAGGAAATGACACTAAATAAGTACAGTTCTGCAGTATTCCTTTACATGTACAAATTATAGCATATTGCAAGTTTTATATCATTGGCATTTGCTTTAAACATGTCAAGAGGTGTTTTAACTGAACAATTTAAGTGGTAGAAACCTTGTTGTAGTTTCTGTGGGTTGGCCAGTATTTTTTGAATCTCGTTCAGCCAGGCAACTTTGACCTCCACTGTGGGAGCCTAGGGCAGACAGCATACACACAGACCAAATAAAAACAAGTTTTAGGCTGAAATTATATGTAACTCAACAGAAAATAGCAAACCAATAGCAAAATACCTGAACTAAATAAACAACTTCTCTGCCACTGTAGCAGATTTCAAATTTCTTCACATCTCCTTTCACAGTTTCTGTGATGGCCACAGTGCTCATCTAGAGAAAAACAGAGATGATATAAAACAGCTTTATATACCAAATCTGTATGGTATCAATGCTGCCATACAGATTTGATACTCAACCAGTAAAATAGTGTTGTTACTACCAAGAAGCCAGGCTTTTATGTGCAGTTTACATAAACAATCCACACTACTTTAAAGTCTGGACTGAAAATGAAGGAAATCCACAAAATGATTGCTCAAGATCTAATTAGTAATCGGCTGCACAAAACAAACTACTATGAGCTTCATTTACAATATTAACCCAAGTTTAGAAGAATACGCCCCCCAACTAACTACTTGACTCTCAACATCACCCTCCTTTCTTTGACACATCATTTTACTGCATCCTGGAGTAAGAGCTAGATCTTAACTCGGAGGCAGGACTTGAAGCTGTAGAAGCTGTCCTGGCTGTCCTCGTCTCGTCGCTTACAGAAGAGCAGTGCGTGATCGTAGAGGAAAAGATGTCGCTGCATGGGTTTGAATCTGGCCAGCTCCTTCATTCGCACCGCTGCCCGTTTGTGACTGATCCATACACTGAAGTTCCCCTGGAGGATTATGCGGCCCAGCTGGCTAATATCACCCTGAAAACCAAGACACAAATGCTACTAAGATCAAAAAGATCCTCACTGGAAGAATGTTTTTGCTAGTTTTAGCAGCAGTATACATTAAATCAGATGAACTCGGTTTAATTTATTGGTTTGGTTTGCTGGTACCGGATATCCTGTGATGGCTATCTGATGCATGGAGTCGTTGACAGACTTCAGCAGCTCCAGCATGGAGTCCAGCGCCTCCTGGAGCTCACAGCGGTAGTGCTCCTCCACACAGTGTTTCAAAAGCTCCTGAGTAAAGACAGACACAGCAGGAAATGTCAGCAGCTTCTGCATAATCTAATCTAGTAAAACTGGAAGTCACTGTCAGCCAGTCTGCTGAGCAGCAAATTGATGAAATCAAATCTACATTTTGTACATCTACAGTTTGTATTGTGCCTGTTTAGAAACATCTACAAGAGTCCTAGTCCCTTGTTTTGTTTTGCATGAATATTAAAATGAAGTTTAGAACCATTTTTTCTGATGTGTTCATTGATCTGGAAAAGACCAGATTTTGGGGGGGGGGTTAATTGTTGAGGGCCGGTTAAGTCTGATTTCTGTCAATAGCTGATTTCTTGCTGCATCTAAATTGTAAACTTAGTTTGGATGAGCAGAAAATTACCATTTTGTTACCAAGTGCATGTAACAAGCAGTAACAATTTTGCAAAGAAAAAAGCAGATTCTCTTAACCTTTATTGTCAAACCTTTGAAAATAAGCTCCTGTATATTGCTGAAAAGTTACTTATGAGTTAGTTTTGTGTCATTTCAAGTGTGCTGAGATATTTGCACTAGAAACTAGATACAAATTCTTATTGAGATTTTATGTTTTTGCAGTGTATACCTAAAATGTTTGTTTTTTCATTCATGTGAAACAGATTTCTGTAAGATTCTAAAACCTTAAGCAGCAGCTGGTACTTAGTGAGGCGTTGGATTGGTTTCAGAAGATAAGAATCTAGGCCCAACTTGTGGTCCAACTTTTTCTGGCACTCCTGAGAGTTACAAGAAGAAAAAAATGACAAAGGGACAGAGTTTATTGATGAATACGTAAATGGAGTAGAGAGTTTCCATATGTGTGCTACATGTAACTACCTGGAAAAACGGTGAATCAGAGCATTGTCTCCAAAGCAGCTCAGAGCAGGGTTTGTTTTGGCAGTAACGTTCATACACCTGGAATTTGTCTTTCTACTCAAGCACACATAAGGCTCCACTTAGTTCATGCTTTTTTGATCAACTTTGATTCAGTCCTCACATCCCTCCTCCTGTCTACTCACCCGCTGCAGAAAACAAGCCCCCACCCTCTCTGGTGTTTCAAGGCAAGCCTGCAGATCATGGAGGAAGATCCTAAACAGAAAATTCAAGAGAAGAAAAAGGCAAGGAGATCTGATTAGAGCAAAAAGAAAGGAAAGAAGAAAGCAAGGACGACTCAGTGAGAGCTGGTGAGAGCACGTGTGAATGAGCCTGAAGGCTTGCCTGCTGTGGAACTGGTAAATCTCTGGCATGTTGCCGAACAGAACATCTTTCTGGCAGCGAAGAGCTGAGGGAAGTAGATAAGACGTGGAGGGGTCCTCCATTTCTGCCCTGTAACCCTGATAAATCAGAAATAAAGATCAGAATAAAGATCAAAATAAATGGGAAACTAAGTCAAGAAATATAAAGCATAAGTATTTTTTTCTAATCTTAATGTTTTCTTTGAGCTGCTTTAACTAAAAAATGCAAACTCACCAGAAGAACAGAGAGCAGTTCATCAACATAGATCCTCTCTGTAGCTATCAGTTCCTTCATAATGTGCCTAAAACAGTTCAATAAGGAGACAAACTATCTTGAATTCAAAATAGAAAAAAATACGTAATGCAGAAAAAGACGCAGATTAAACAAATACATGGTTAGAGCAGAGGTCAGGGGTCACTTACCGTGTGACCTGCTCTGGATTGTCCTCTGCTTCTGAATCAGTTTCTGGGTTGGGACCGTACAGGCAGCTGCGGTTACCTTGGTAATCATGCATCACCTCAATCTGACAAAACACGCCCACAGTGAGACGATGAAATTAACACTAATCACAGATAAAGAAGCAGCACATTAAATAGGTTTTGTTTTCATCTGGAGGCTAAGATGGCTGATGTTTCTAGTGATTTGGCCATTTGTTTTGGGTCATTATTAAGTTGAAAGACCCATTTTCAGATTATTGGTAGAATCCACCATGTTGTTATTTAAAATATCCGGATATTTCAAAACGATCATGATGGAGTGCAGGCTTGACAGCTTCCCAGGATCTTTGGATCGCCATGCTATACTGGTGATTTTATTATTTCTTTCAATATCATTAATAATAATAAAAAAAGATGCACAATAAAATAAACATAAATTGTATCTTCCTAATGTTTCTGTGTGTAACTAGGCCACAGCAGTAAAAAAAGCATATTTTTTTCAACATCTTCACATTTGTGGTAAATATTACAGGATACTGCAGATATAGAAACATAATTAGCATATTTACTAAATATAATATATAAGACACATTTCTGGCTTAATATGGGACAAAATCTTAAGTCGAAGATAAAAAAAATATTCCTTATATAGACTATGCCTAAATGAACACACACCTTGCGCGGGCTGTTGTTTCTCCTTGAAGCTCTTTTGCCAGGAAGGAGATCAAATGAGAACTTTGAGTTCAAGACATTGAAGTCCACACCTGTAGGAAGTGCCACACAAATAAACACAGAGGAAACAATCACCAAATAATACTGATGCAAGTGGAAACATCACCATTAAAAAGAAATCGCGTTACACTTAAAATCAGCAGCAGCAGCAGACCAGATCAGATCAAAACGAATTGCGGTGAACCATTTTGTTATTTTTACAATTCAAGAATTATGCTGTCCAGAAGGAAAGTGCCATAAATAAATAAAATATAACAGAAGCTAAACATTTGAAGAGGCAACTTAGGTGGCTTGTACCGTGTTTTGGGGAGAAGAGAAGTGACTTGCAGCGGAGTACGGTCTGATCCGGTTCAGGCCGAGGCGCCACCAGCTGTATGGGTCGAACCTGCACATCTGCAAGCTTCTTCAAACACTGCTCTCTGTTTCTGATCATGCACTGAACTGAGCTCAGCTTCTCTTTCACCATGGTAATCTGAGACTGCGAAGAGACAAAAGTGTGAAATCTTGTAACTGCGACTGAGGCAGCAGCAGAGCAAACAGCTACCTGCAGCTGAGGTGTGAGCACAGCTTCAAACTCAAGGCTCAGCGTGTCCTGGGTGTTTTTTACAACAGATGGCGCCCTCTCCTGGTGGCTGCTCAGGTACTGCAGAGCCTCCTGAGCTCCCTCTTTAGTTTGGAACTTGTCCACCATCTGGCTGGCGAGCAGATAGGCCCCCTCATCACACCAACGGAGAGCCTGTCAAAAAAAGAACAAGACAAAACTATAGACTTTTCTTAAATAACAAAGAAAATATCACAAATTTAAAACAAACATAAATAAATTAAGGATTAAACAAATATTGGCAGATCGAGATAGCTTATGATTGTAATATTTTTACCTCCTCAAGGCGCCGCAGCAGGTCTCGTGTCCGGGTGAGCGAGGCCCGCTTGGTGCGTACGGCAGTGCTGATGACATCACAGTGATGTCGCAGCTCGTTGCAGCGCTGGACGATGAGCGCCAGAGCGTAGTGGTGGTTGGCAGCCAGCTGGTGGCCGTGCAGGATCACAACCTGGGCCCGATTCATCTCCTCCTGATGTACACAAAATTATACACCCAATGTCAGGGTGTGAACATTACATTAAACTTCACTGACATTTATCTTTCTTTTGAGAACCAATGTAGGATGTAAGCCTTGTGGGTCATGTCACTCGAACAAGAAGTTTCTGTTAAAGAACAAAGTACTAACGCTTTCCTGTGTTACTCCTTGTATTTGTTTTTCTGTGGCCCACCAACTCTAGCAATAGTTAGTGTGAAGAAATGTACAATGTAGATGAAGGTAGACTAAAAATAGTCTGGAAAGATGTATGTTGCATGCAGCAGCGTCAGCATATTTTTGTTGTTGTTAGGTTTCTACAGTCAGCAGAGAACAACTGATTCCACTTTGCCCTTGATGAGGAGAGTAGAAAGCTGGAAAAGCAGCTGGTTTCATGCCAGTAGGGTAGTGTATGTGCTGCATGACCTTGGTCACTAAATTGAGTTTCCCAGTGAGCACTAGTTTCTAGGTAGAAATGTTTTGTTTAAATTATGGGAATGCTGGCCTTTGTGTTTCTGGTCTGGTTGGTGAAAGAGCGGCGTTGCTCAGTAGGTGGAGAATGATGTTAGGTGTTTGTCTCCTGCTACTTTATTAGTGGCATTAACACAATTCTAAAAGAAAAACTATTTAAAAAATTTCCCCAACAAATTTCAGAAAACCAAAGCCTTATTTGAAGTCCAATTTTCTACCAATTTGTGTGATGAATCTCATAAATAATCTGAGATATCTCCATTCAAATAACTAGCAATAACAGTTTGTTTACACATTAATGTATTTTTCTAAAGGTTCAAAATCATCTCTCTTTATTCCAAGCTTCATCCCAAGATGCAATATCCACATCTTTTTATTTTAAATGAGACAGGTTTGGTGTAGAATATCAAGTGCCGAATCATCCAACGACTATTGACTATTGACTATTTACTTTTGATTTACAATTTAAAGGCTCAAAATGGAAAACAATATCATCTCATTTTTGATTAAGCCCACATTTCTATATTAAAAACATTTTTATTGATCTGAAATAATATTCTAACTCACAATGTTTCATTAGCTGTGAGTAAAAAAAATAATCACATTTAACATAAATATAGGCTTGAAAACATCATTCTGTTGAATTAATCTGAAAAATGAGTTTCAGCTTTTGAATTCAGTAACTTTTCAATATTGCTGTCATTTATTGAGATACACCTGAACATTGAGTGAAGTGAATCTTTATGTGTTTCATGACCTGAGCTCGTTTATCCAGACTGTCCAGATCTTTAAGTAGCTGTTCTGTCTGAACCACTGTAGTTCCCACACAGGCAATTTCCTTCTCCTGGGCCGAGATCCGCTCCAGCACCTCATCCATCTGCACACAAACCACAGGAGTGTAAACCAAGAGGCCTGACTAAAATGACTTTTATGGGAGTGAGAGCACAAACACCAATTATCCCACCTGCTGGAAGCTGCTTTCATAATGTAGCAGCTGGAGGTACTGTTGCAGCTTCAGGTGGTGTTTTTCAAAGAAACCATCAAATGCCTCCTCCATGTCTCTGAGCTGTGCCAGAAGCCTAAAATACACACGGCAGGCACACTCCTAAACAAACTCTCTGCTTAAATAAAGTTCAAATTTTCAAACTGAATCTAAACACGACTAAAAATTTCCAAGAAATGATCCTGGAACCTTTTCACATGAACAGCACCTCTGAACAGTTTCCATGTCGGCTTGTATTTCCCGCTCTTCCTCAGCTTCTCTCTTTGCGGCTTTAACTGTCTCCAGGTTTGACAACAGCAGGCGTCCTTCTTTCAGCACGCCCCGGATGTCATCCTGACAAAACACGAAAAACACACAAAGCTAAAGCAACATGCACCTAAAATTTAGGGAAAAAAACTGCTATAAAAAGTAGAGGAGAGAAAAAAAGACAAGGATGGACAGTGAGTAAGTGCCACCTTCATCTGTCTGTATCGATGTGAGTGGGAGTGGAGCAGGAATTCAATGGCATTAGCTTCATCTGGGAGTTCGGTCTCAGACAGCTCAGAGCCGAATCCCTGCAGCAGCTGAGCGATCTCTTTCACCGTCACTGCAAAGGTCTCAATGGACTGCATAAACAAACAAATTGTCAAAAGTATAAAAACAGATGACATTTCATAAGCATAACTTGGTGTGGTGGATTAGCATCAGTTAGCTGTTTACCGATCGTAGGAGGACCCAGTCACTTTGGCAATATTCAACCTTTGCAGTAAAGTCTGATGCCAGGTGGTTTTCATCGATGTAGCGCAGCAGGTCACCCACTGAGCGCAGCATCACCACCTGCAAGACACAGAGCAAAAATAAATCCTGAGTCCAACTCGCTAGTTGCTGTCTAACATTTACAAAATTAGAAAATTAACTAAATGCGGTGTTACATGCAAAATATGCTCTGTGATATTCGGTAAAGTCTTTTTACCGGCATCTTTAGGAGGAAGTCATCCTGGCTGAAGCGAAAGCCCAGGTCTGTGCTGGAGGACGGACTGGGGGTGGAGCTCAACAAGCTGGTGGGGCGAAGCACCAAGACCAAGTGAAGGTTGCCAGGAAAAGAAGTCTAAAAGAAATAATTCATTTCTTACTTTCATGAACTCCTGAATTCTGTACAAAAATACAACTTAAAAATGTCATACTGCGCAAAAATCTTTGACATTAGATCTTTTGCTTCCAAAGAAACAAACTTTTTGCCATGATGCAGAAAGTGTTGTTTTGAGAATACTAATAGATATAAATCTTTCTGTCTTTCAACTTGTTTTACAATAAAAAATGCTTTTAATTACAGAACATCAGACTGATTGTGTCAGCCAAATGACAAACATGCAGCACAGATTATTTTTTAATTTCAGATCAAGCATAAAAAAAACAACATAACACAGTTTCATATTCCAAGTATTACAGACATAATTATTCTGGAAATATTATTGTTTTAGCTACAACAAACAGATTTTTGTGGCTTATTCTATTACTTCTGGCAGGCAGGAAACAGAGAGACGGCACTGAAGACGTTAGACTGCCAACTCAGAGAAAGAGTGCGAAGCTTAACACAGCATCAGCATCCTTCAATGTCAGTCTGGCAGATCTTTCAGCTTCGGTAGCATTTCAGCGCCTCTAAAAATCGGCTCTTCTTACTCACTCCGGTGCTTAGTGAAACATCTTCCTTCAGTCTCAGCTGTCAAGCCAAACTCCCAACAAACAGGCACATTTTCTTTGTTGTAATAAACCTTAACAATGTTTTTGTAAAACGTTGTAGTAGCTATTTGGCAGCTGAATGCCGGTTAGTTACTGTCATACTGTGACTTACAGCTGTATTTTCTATGGTAAAATAACTGTATTTTAAATCATAAAAAATCTAAAATGTAGCAGTCTGTGCATTTTAGATTTTGCAGAAATTAAAGCATATTTTTTCTTCAAAATCAACATTTCAGATTTCTGCAGAAGTTGCAGGGTAAACTTTATCTTATCTTCAGGTAGAATTTAATAGCAATTGGAAACTTGATTTTAAAACTCTTTTTGTAAGAATTCACAGTTAGCTTTACTTTAAAAAGACAGTTTGAACAGATGTAAACAGATTATTGTTGCATTTTCTTCACCTAGTTCATCATAATCTATTCTGAAACAAAACAACATTGAGAATTTTCACTACAATTTATGCAGGAGGTTGAGGATTACATCTTAGCCACTTCACATCATGCACTGAATTAAAAATGACTATATCTGGAGTTATTTACTGGTGTTTTAGAAAATATTCTTTCTTTATGGTTGCTATCAATATTTTCATGAAGATGAAACCATTTTAGTCCAGCGGCAAACTAGTAAACATTACTCTGATTTCATTCAGGATATAAATCAACAAATTACAGTTTTAAGTGTAGCATGTATTTGTATTTAGTTAAAAGTTAAAGTTACAGTTGCAACTCTTTTTGGGGTATATTTCTACCCACTTGTACATCTAGAGACTGAAATTTCTGCAGTATTGCCTTTGAAAGTTTTCCTGGATTCGATAGGGGACATTTGTAAACATTAATTTTCAATGAATTTAGCTCCATTCACATTCTGGTTCACTCTAAGCCCCCAATATGATGAGGCCATGCATAATGTTTAGCATGACTACAAAAAGGTTCAGTTCGTCTCGTCTGATCGGAGCATCGTTTTCCACGTTTGCTGTCTCCTCTATATAGGTTGTGTTAAAATCTTGATGCTTTTTGGTCTTTTGTTTCTCTGCTGTAAACGTTTCTGTAACATTATTATCTGCAGAGCTCATTGGTCTTCATTATGCTTTTTGTTTACTTTTGCTCTCTACCGAACCTTTGAGGCCTTCAGAGAAAAGCTGTATTTACACTGAGACAAATACTTGTGCACTATTTACCAATTAGGTGACAACAAAATGTATCATTAGTATTTAATGATATCAGAATGAAGGGGTCTGAATGTTGTAAAAATATTGAAAGCCATGTTAAAAGTGCACTGTCCACCTATAAACACACCTTTACAAATAAAATGTGGACCTGTCGGCAAAATCTACTAAATCTTTCATTCTTATAGGAAAACCAACTTAAGTTCAAATTGTGAATCTTATTTTTGCTCACCCAGCAGCCATGATGATGTAACCAAAACTTGTAAGAACATCAGTATTGCACAACTGTGCAATATATAAAGATCAATGAGGCCGATTTGACTTAATACACAAACAAGGCTTTAACGACACCTTCATTTCTTTGGTCTCCCAGGAAAGCTTTTTGTTTTGCACCTTCAGGACCAATCCAAGCACATTTGTCATTGGCCTGTCCTACACCAAACACAGACTTATTGACAGTGAGCTGCACTCTGCAGCCTCTAGGAGATAGGCGTGTTAAAAATGTATCGCGTCTTAAAAACACATCACGCACTCGGTGTCGCAGTGTAAAACAGTATTATCTCTCTTTGCTGCAGTAGCTATCCTTCACCGCCCAGTCTGAAGCCTCCCACGTTCCCCACCTCCCGGTGGAGCTTACCGCGGCCCGGCGCAGACGGGGAAACCCCCACCGCATGTTAGATTCGGCCATGGCTCCCAGCGGTTTCTCCCCCCTGTTCTGTCCCGGCCCGGACCGGCTGTAGCGGGAAGTAGAGTCGGGAGCGAGCTGCCGCAGCGATGGCTCGGTACCTCCACTGCAGTGTCCGGGCGGGCCGAGCGGCGCGCTCAGTGAGCACCAGACTTCCTCTGCTCTGCACCGGGATGGAGGGGCGTGCGGTGCTGCACTCACCTGACGTCAAAACTAACAGCAGCTACGTTAGTGTTAAAGCAAACAACCTCTCTACTGCTATTACTGCTGCGAACACAACTCTAATCTCTGCCACTTGACTGAATTCATAGAAAGACCTGCCGCACACCATTGTAATTATAAAAAGAAAATGTTTTTAAAAAAAACAAAACAAAAAAAAACACTTTCCCTTTGTTTAAACACGCCTTTTTGAAACATAATTTAAGACAGACCTGGATAAAAACCTTAACATTAAGCTAAGATACAAATAACCTGTAACATAAAAATAATTTAAAGAATTGATTGAACATTTCTAATAGGATCCGCTAGATGGCAGTAAATGCAAGAATTTGTCACCATGTCTGCAGATCAAAACTTAGCCGAACATTAGCATGAGTTTTAATAGACCTTTTAATAGTCCTCAGAGATAAATCGTTACAATGCCTGCGGAATCATTCAAAACGCTGTTCAGCAACGATAAGGGTCTGATTATTAATATATTTTTATACATTTTTTAGAAGGACATACTTTTCTTTCTTGTATTTTTTTTTCTTTGAATGTAAACAATTTTATAAATACGGCCAGAGTTTGTTTTGTTTTTTAAGAAAAATGGTCAAAATGTCATTCTGTATTAAAAAGAGTCAAACTCCAACAGACCTTTGTAAAAAGGTGAGTGCACAAATTTTTTGATTAATTGCGACAGAAAACAAATTCACAACACACAATTTAGGTTTGGTTTTAATCTACCATGTAAAATTTTAAGAAAACACTATTTGTAATGCGACATATATAAAATATAAATGCAAAGCGCTGCAAATGGTTAGTTTTATCTGGAAGTCCTTCATGTAATGTTTGAGATTAAACTGCAGACAGCTTTTTTTTACTTTAGGTTTTATTTGCTCCTAAAGAAAAATAAAATAGTTTAAACTACTGATGACACCTATAAATCATCGGCTCAACTTGGGCTGAGTCCCATGTTTGCCCTAACCTCCAGTTAAACCTTTGATGTAAGGCTGCAGCATTTGGTTTGTGTTGAACCCAGAGGTTTATAGTAGCTAAATTCTAACTTAATTAGCTTTCCTTCATTTTTGAGGAAAAAATTATTTGAAATGTAGTTTTTTTTAAAGAAATACAACCTATTGCATTAAAATTAAAATCACCACTAATAATAATTTCCAACATTTTAAAACTCTGTCAATAGCTTGTCATCATTTCTTTAACTGTGGTATTTTGAGGGCTGAAGGGAAACACCACTGATCCTATCTCACCTTTGACCCTTCACTAAGACAGTGCTGAATAAGGCAGCTTACTCTGATGTTTCTGTCAAGGCTCCATCATCCGTATTGTAACGTGACTGGGAGCTGCTAATCTGCCTCAGTCAGATAGACTTAACTACAGGGAAACCCCACACTGCCCCACAGAAGACTCCAAATTTACAGACTCACTTAAACCTTTAGTTTGACTTTGTTTAATTGCTTTCTTCAGACTTTGATCCCAAACCCAAAGGCTCGGTCCACTTGAGATAGCTGTGACTAATTTTTCACCACTTACCGACGGGATCTTGTTGGACTTTTACATTTCTAGCCTTAGTCTGTCTTTATTGCCAGTTCTGTAAACATGATTTCCATGAAGTCCTATTATCTTATTTTTGGTTAATGCAACATGACTTCCAGCACAGGTCAGACTAAAAATAACAGCTTTAAAGGCTATTATTAAACTCTAAGTAGACATACTTTTCTGCAAACTATTTAAAGAAGTTTTAATCTGTACAACGCTAAAACACTAAAAGTAAAATGATAGGGATTTATTGTAGTATCTAAGTAAATGTGTATTTTATAGTTGGATTTGTTACGTCTGCAGTGAATAGCAGGCTGGATTAGCAACCTACTATGACCATGCTATGTGGTGGCTGTTGGGTTATCTGAGTGACATTTTTAAACTCTTTGTAACCCAAAATAAGCTGTGGGCTGATTCCTTAATTGGATTATGGAGGAGGCAACGACAGCAATGTAGCTGTTAACTCTGAAACCGAGACAGCAAGATGGTATATAAGGGGACACCAAATGTCATTGGCCACACTCTCAACTCACCTTGACACACACTGACACTAGGAACTTGAGGTAAGACCTTCTTGTAGCGTTAATATTCATGATTTACGCTATATTTACATATATGCAGAGATCTATGAGTGTTTTAGTTGATGCTAGGACTGAAAAATGTGGATACTTGAAAGACAGATGACTAGACCAATGTTGCCCAAAGTCGGTCCTCGAGGGCCGGCATCCTGCACGTTTTAGTTCTCTCACTGGTGGTACCAACAACCTTTTCAGCATGTCAATGTTCTTCTTAGGCCTTCTAAAGAGCCATCATTTGATTCAGGTGCGTTAACGTAGGGAGAGAACTAAAACATGCAGGATGCCAGCCCTCGAGGACCGACTTTGGGCACCACTGCTGTAGACAATTACAAGTTTTAGGAATACAGACGTTATCACCCTGGCAAGTTTGGTAAATTGGTTATGACCTAAGTGGTGTTGTATTTAATCAAAAAAATGCAAATCTATTGTTATTGCATGTGAAAACCAACAAAAATTATCTTCATTATACAAATGTCATACATATGTAAATGTAATATTTAATTAAGTCTTTTACTGCATTAAATCCAAAGCAGGCTGACATTAATAATTTAACAACAGATTTAAGCATTTGGTTGTGTTTTTTACTGCAGGTCATATAATCATCTTAACATTTACAATATGCAATTTTACTGGCTTATTTTCATTTTCTGATATCATGAAGTCCTAAGTGTTAGTTGAAATAAACTGTCTTAAGGTCAAATATGTGATTGCGTACTAGTCACAGCAGACTGATAATCTGGCCATGCGAGGTCAGTCTGGACTTGTGTTCAGATTAAAGTAGATTTTAGTCTTCTTCTGTGGTGAGAATCTTCTCTTCAGAGTAAAGTTATGGCTTATCTTTGTGACTTCAACATTCTCAGCAGCCAAAAGATGGACAAACCAAATAACAATAACATGTTTTTCCTTACAAAACCCAAAAAGTAGCACAGCCAAACATTAGTGTAAAATGTTTAACTTCTGAAAAATCTTTGAGCAAAGACTTTTCTTTAGTCTAGCAATGATTCAGTTTTATTTCTGTCAACCACAGGGTCATTTTTGCTTGTGTGTGTTTGTGTTACTGTTCTGCACCTCTTTGGTTCAGTCTGAAATCTTCACATTTATCACTCTCATCACTATAATCAATAACAAAATTATTAGTGCAAGATATTTGAGAGAAGTTATACTTTTCATTAAAAGGCTTAACTGCAAACTTCTTCAAGAATTTGAGCATTTATTCCTCCTGTACACATGTATCAAAAATAAAGTAAATCCTCTATAAATTTTAGGGCTTGAAAGTATATTCTTTTGGTCTTTCCCTCGTTGTAAACGTATTTATCTAATAAAAAGTGCAGAAAACTATATGCAACATATTCGTGCATGCCATTTTTTTATTAAATAAAGATGAAACTCCTGTTAAAAGACACAACTCCACACAATTTGAAGCATGTCCTCTCATAATCCCTTGTGAGTAGTTGTAATTCTTCTTTTAGGGCTCATGTGTCCAAAAATACCAACTCAAGATGCACATTTAGATGTTTAATCACTTAATCAATTCTTGTGTACAACCCACAATCTGTTCTCTTGAACTGTGAGAGAACAGACTGTGCTGAAGGTAAACTGTCTTTTTATTGGGTTTTTTTCCTGATGCGTATGTTTACGAGGTTGGGGCCAGCTGGCTGAAAGAATAACAGCTTTGGCATTGGCCTTTAACACCAGTGGCGTAATCTTATCGCAAAAGATTAACCTCCTACGGCCTCTCGAAAAGAAATATCACCACACCTGCCAAAAACCTGACAGAAGGCACACAATCAGTATTTTAAACACAGTTTATGGCCAACAGAGTGACCTTTCCATAACTTAAATTGACCTTTTTTGTCTTATCCTCCACAGGAAACTTTGAAACATCTTCCACAAATGGCAAAGTAAGTATTATTTATTTCACTTTTTCTTTTGTTCTTTTTTCATTCTTTTTCTTCTATTATTTTTTCTTTCTTTCACAAGTATGGGCCACACCTTCTAGTGTATATTTGGATAAAATGTTGAAAACCACTACATTCTGTTAATCTATCAAATTTGGTTGGGACATGATGAACCATGAATAAAGATAAACGTGCATAAATACTTTTGTATAGCATTGTGATTGGGTGCTTTCATTAGAAACTGTTTTTCATGCAAAGTTTAAGATTAAACTTTGGATCTAATAATTTTTGTCACAAACTTCACTGCAGCAACTGATTTAAAATGTATGTATTAAGTTTTTATTTGACATTTTAATAATCCGTTTACATGATGCTTTATCAGAATCGTCAGTGTGCAGCTCCTTTGAAAAAAGAACACATAAAATTTTGTTCAGTGAAATACTTTTTTTATGTATCAAAATCTCAAGAAAATATTTCTAGAAGTGCCCTAAGGTGTTACTTGTGGTTTGTAAGGACTCATGAGGTGATGCGTTGTTTGAAATGTACTCTCAGACACTAACACTGGTAAGAAGCTCCAGACGGGAGCACAGGGGTTATCGGCTATTTGAGAAGACTTTGGTTGCAGCTTTTATGACTCCCTCACCTGACCCAACCTCTCAATCTGGGCAGGATGAGGTAAAGCAGCTCCACATTTAGCTATTATCTGGATAAAGCAGAATAAAGACTTATTGGGTTTACTTCTACATTCCAGGGAAATGTAGTAGTGCTATCCACTGAATCTTAATTACATCGACCATTCATCCTGACTTTAATTAGTAAATCCTGCAAGACTGTAAATAAATAACAGGTAATATAAGTACTGAGGAGATACGGTTTCTAAATTTCTGTTTTTTTCTCATTTCTTCTCAGGATTTTCAAGAAGACCAGTGGAAATGGAGGGGTTAGTGTCCCTCTCTTGCTTCAACATTTTGATTGTGATGTTCTGACTTTTCTAACTTCTCCAATTGCCTCTGCCTGACAGCTTACCCTCTACTTGGGGAAGAGAGACTATGTGGACCATGTGACTGCAGTGGACAGAATTGGTGTGTGTTTTATTTTTATTTCTCCATATTTCTGAGGTTGTACTGTCAAGATTTTAATCAGAACTCTTCCCAAATCCAGATGGTGTTGTCAAGGTGGACACAGCAGATTTTGGTGACAGAAAAGGTAACGTAAAAAAGATTCCTTCTGGACTCATCTCCATGGAGAGAAAAGTAACTCAGCAATAAATGTTCAAATGTCGTCATGTTTGTAGCTTTCGTGCAACTAGCCTGTGCCTTCCGATATGGTAGTGAAGACTTGGACGTGATGGGCCTGTGCTTCAGGAAGGACATCTGGTTCGAGCAGGTGCAGATCTACCCTGAGTGCACCAAACCTCAACTGAGCGCCATGCATGAGACCCTGCTGAAGAAGGCGGGGGACAACGCCTACGCCTTCTCCTTTGAGGTATGGAAGGATTTTAAGACCTTGGCTGGGTCAGCTTTTTATGCCTCTGTCCGTGGTGCTGAACCACTTTGCTGGAACTGTTTGGAAAAGTCTATTTTCATTGATGTCAAATAGAAAATAAGTTAGAAAAGAGGGGCTAGAAGTGAAAAATGTTTATTAACCTTGGCATAATGTTAAGGCTCAATGCTTATTCATTTAATTAGTTTGTTTGCCGCCTGAGTGTTAACAGTTGTGCTACCATGTAATCAGTACTACAATTTTTGGACAAATGTAAGAAATTAACCTTAGTGAAGTTACGTAGAAAAAAAAACAAATTTAAAAAAAAAATCAAGTGGATTTCATAGAAAGAAAAATAGTACTATTACTTTCCTACACTATCTGTCCAAATTGTATTTAATTGATTTGAAAAACATGGATATGCCATGGAACCATACTGATGCATAATTCCTATTCAGACATTTTGAAAACAAATATTTGTAAACAATGTAATGAAAAATGACTTGTTTGATTAGAAGCTGCTTCATTTTGTTTTTCCAGATTCCCAACAACCTGCCCTGCTCAGTCTCTCTGCAGCCCGGACCTGATGACAAGGGAAAGGTGCGCCTCTTTTTCAAATCCACACATCATGAAATATGCAAGACCTTCATCATCTTGTGTCTCTTTGCAGGCTTGTGGTGTTGACTTCGAGGTGAAAACCTACCTCGCCATGGAGAAGAACAACCCAGATGAAAAGATTGAAAAGAAGTGAGTGCACTTTTGTTGTCAGTCCTGCTCCGGTTTTCAGTCTGAGTCATGTTTTTAGTGTTTATATCTGTGTTCTCCGAACAGGGACACTGCTCGCCTTGTCGTCCGTAAAATCCAGTACGCCCCGTCTCAGGTGGGAGCCGGCCCCAAGGCTGAAATCTGCAAGAGCTTCATGATGTCTGACAAACCCGTTCACTTAGAAGCATCAATGGAGAAAGATGTAGGGGGCAAATTTATTTTACTTATCTGACATTTAACCTTTCATTTACAACACTGAGATACTGTATTTATAAAACAGAGAGATGAAAACCAAACAAACACCTCCAACTAATTTCTGTGTTTTTATAGCTCTACTTCCACGGAGAACCTATTCCAATCAAAGTCAAAATCAACAACGAGAGCAACAAAACAGTGAAGAAACTCAAAATCACTGGTGGGTTCCTGTGTCATTGATTTATTGATCATTTAATTAAAATCTAGGCCCGTCCTGAAAATGGATCTACTTCACTCTCTTTTCACAGTGGACCAAACCACCGACATTGTTCTCTACTCAGCTGACAAATACACCAAGTCTGTTCTTTGCCAAGAGTTTGGGTACGTCTTAGAGCCTATCAGAAAATAAAATTCAGTCAGATTGATGGCAAGTCAACTTTACAGATCGGGGAACATTCGCGCAAATAAGCAAATGTACCCCAAAAATATAAGGCAAGCCAGATCCACCAAATTGTTTGCCTGAGCTGTTAGGAAAGGCAACATAAAACAGATAAATTAATATAATTTTCTGATATTATAATGGCATTTGTTTTTGTTTGTTTGTTCAGAGAGACGGTGGAAGCCAACAGCACCTTGGATGTAACTCTGAGCATCACACCACTTCTGGCTGAGAACAAGGAGAAAAGAGGTCTGGCGTTGGATGGACGGCTGAAGGATGAGGACACAAACCTGGCCTCCACCACTATGTCAGTGCAAAAACAACACATCAGACAAAGCTAAAAAAAGAAAAAAAAAACAGGATTAAGTTGTGTTTACACCTTTGGATGTAAGCTCTTTTTAGACTTTATAGTTTTGCTGCTGCTTCTTTTGAAATCCACGATGTCGTATGGTAGTACTCTTAACTAAAATAAACCTGTTAATCCCTGAAATCCTTGTAAATCCCTCTTTCACACAGGCTGCGGCAGGGTGTGGAAAAAGAGGTGTTGGGTATCCTGGTTTCCTACAAGATTAAAATTAACCTCATGGTGGCTGGAGGAGGGTGAGTCTGTGTCACACATTTTTTGTCTCAAAGAAACCTAAATATTAAATGAAGAGGAAAAAATCTTATAATATTGTCCTTGCCCCTAAGCCTGCTGGGTGGCCTTACTGCCAGGTAAGCAGCGTCCATCACAGCAGTTATATCACAGCTGATTACCAAGCAGCTCTTGCTAATTGTTTGGTTTATTTTCTTGCACAGCGACGTCACAGTGGAGCTGCCACTGAACCTCATGCACCCCAAACCTGAAGGTATTTTTTCATTATTAACACACATTTCATGATGTCTTGCTGATATTAATGAATTGTTGTTTATTTTTTAATTCCTCCAACCTGGGCAGAGTAAAGGATCCGCATCGCTGTAAGTACTGCTCTTAGATTTCACCGTCAAAAATTATGTAGTTTAGGCTTCGAAATTTTTGTGGAAGCGAAACATCAATTTGTTTTATTACTAATACAATGTAGTGTCTCATTGGATGTACGTATGTGAACTCTGCCCCTGTTACTCTGATAACCAAAATAAAATCCAGTGTAAGAAATTCCATTTAGAACTTGCCTGACTTGTAAATTGAACAAGTGATCCACATAAAGTTTACAACAAGAAAAGGTTTATGGTTAAACAGTAATATGTGTGTTTATGTGTACAAGTTTTAAAACAGAAATGTAAAGCTTCTACAAATAAAGCAAGTATTTTCTTACATGCAATATTCCATACATGGAAAAAACATATTGTTTTGTTACAAAGTGGCAAAAAATGACAAAAACATCTTTCTTTTTCATTTTGATGTTGAATTAATATGCCTCTATTGCAGTAAATTAACAGAAAAATGCAAACATTTCTCTTTTTACTTCTGTCAAATTTCAAAACACTGATCAGTTCTGTATCAATGCTAGCCAAGCTTATTAAGAGCCACTTTGGAGGGTCAAAGAGCAACGTGTGGCCCCATTGCCATGGCCAAAGCTTGGCAGGCCATACAGAGAAAACATTAACCAGAACAGCAAAGAAGCCCATGGAAACTCTGGAGGAGCTGCAGAGATCCAGAGTTGATAATGTAACAAATCTTGAGTTCAAGGAGACTGAAAAAACAGTGTAATCCTGGATGAAAAGCTGTTGGAGGTTAATATAGACTTGAGACCCCAGTGGAGGTTAACCTTCTTGAAACTCCAGCCGATGATACTATGGAGTGGTTAAAATTAAAACAATTCTCATGTGTTAGAATGGCCCAGTCAAAGTTAAGAGTTAAAGAATCTGTTGCAACTTTTAAAAAAAATGATGTCCATAGACACACTTCATCTAGTCTGAGATGTTTTAAAATGTCTTACAAAATTCCAGATGTGCAAAACTGTAAAAATACAATTCAACAAACCTGCAGCTTTAATTGAAAGTTTCCTCTACAAATTATTACCTCTTGGGGCAGAATACAAATACATATTTCTGTCCACTTGAATCAACCTTAAATGAACCCTAAATGAATATTTCAGGATTGTATAAACATTTCTAAAAGGCCCTGTTGGATGACTCAATCGCTAATACTTCATTAAAGATTTTTCACTGTCTAAATTTTGTGCTTGATCCTAAACAGAGAAGATGTTACTCTGCAGATTGAGAAGACATCCACAGAAAGACAACAAGACAACCAAAGCAAGTAACATGCTACAAAGAAGAAGAAGATTCTCGTGTCAGGAAGTGAAGAGAAAAACATTTCAATGCAGGGCAGAAAGAAATAAGATGTAAAATCAATCCCCTGTTAGATCTTTTGTTGTTTCTGTTCGTGTAGAGAGTATTGCCATGTAGTTGTAGAGAATGTTGGTGTTTAAAACAAAAGTAATTCACAAAACCCTTACTTAAACCCTCACATAAGTGGAATTTTCTTTCTCCCATAAAATGTCAGTTTGAAGCCCATAAAACCACTGTGCTTTTGAACTCTGTGATATACTGTACTCACCCATAAAGAAAAAATAAATGACTTGGAAAGAAATGCTTTTGTGCTGTAGTTGTGATTTCAAAGTATAATTATGTGTCTACTTATTTATTTTAAATATTGAAATCAAAAGGTTTTTTTCCTTTAATCTTTGCTGATATTGTTTGTAGCCGCTTAATGATGGAAGACGTTGCACTTTTGAAGCTTCCATGTATTTGGTGCTTCTATCCATAGTTCTGAATAATGTCAAGCAAATTTCTGAGAGCAAAAGTTTTGTCTGTCATTAATTCTTATTAACATGGCCCTGGTTTTAATACTGTTGGTTCTCTTATTGGAATCATTTAATGGGATTAAATGGATAGTATCTTGCAAATATTTGAATATCACTTGAACTTTTTCAGATTTCAAGCCCTGTAAACAGCGTTGTGCAGTTTACAGCAGGTCATAAAAAGGACACAGCAAATATGAAGGGCAGAAGATGTGAAATGTGATTACTGTAGAAAATATGAAACAATAGAGCATGTTATTGTAACACTACGATGTGAATTGAATCGGTGTTATCGTAGAATAAGAGGTCGTGGGTGGAGAAAGAGCAGAACACTGAGAGGGAATAGTGGAGCTGTCCAGACTTTTATTCAACCTTTCTTTTTAACAGAACAGAACCCGTCTCGGGTACACCTAAAACAAATAACCAACGAAGAAGAAAGAAACGGCTCCTCTTAAAGGCACAGCACAAGTCCTTAACTATGGATCAACTGTAGTAACTGATCTTGTATATAACCACATTAATTCAAAAGGAAAAAATAAATCATCTTACATTATATTAGAATGTCATAAATAAGAAAAAGAAAGATGTAAGAGGAGAGAGTTTGAAAGTATTAAGGAAAATGTTCATTCATTAGATATTTTGAGGAAGAATTTGGGAAGTAAACATATACAAATAGTTATTAGATTTTTAAAGAAAACTAAATTATTTCATAGAATTTGATTATAGTAGGTGTGTTTGTGAATGTGTGTATGAAATAGATATAGGTGTATATATATATATATAATATTTTATTTTTTTCTTTAATGGTAGAATATATAAAGAGATATAGATATATGTAGACCAGTACGAACCACACTCCATACCAGTAAGTGGCGGTAATGCTACTAAAAGTTTGTTGCCACCCTCCAGTAAAAACCAAGAAGAAGAAGAAGGTTTCGTAAAAGCTGGCAGGGGGCGGTAAACGCCACCTGCCACTTTGACTAGCCACGAAGAAGACACATCACTCACAACGTGTAGCAGCCTCGAAGCAACATGGCTTTGAATGGAGGTTTGTGAACGTAACTGTCTGTTAATTTCGAAGTTTTAAGCAACAACGTGTAAAGGTTATTATAATAGTATTTAGCACTTATTTCTGTTAGCTTACATCGACCGAGCTGCTTCGTGTACGTGTTGTTATCCTGACGTTACCCCGGTTGCTTTGACTGCTAGCTTGTTATTATTTTCTGACAACTATCGTAGCAAGCAAATAAGAGATCAATAAAACTTTACTCAAACAAATTAACTGAAAGCTTTACAATGTGTAATAAGCAATTATACAGCTAGCATGTTTGTAACGATATTAAGGAAGCGTGTGCATGTAGCATAGCTGATATTATCAGAGTGTGTTTGCTCGGATGTTGATTTTCACTCGTTGTTGCCGACCTGTAGATGAAGAAGACTTTGAGTGGGAGCCTCCAACAGAAGCTGAGATGAAGGTGATCCAGGCTCGCAGGGAGAGACAGGACAAGATCAGCAAGCTGATGGGAGATTACCTCCTGAAAGGGTACAAGATGCTGGGGGACTGCTGCGAGGTGTGCGGGGTAAGCAGGACGTCTGCTTGTAATAATCTAGTCAGAATAAAAGCGGAAGCACTTCATATATATTCATATTGAGAATGAGCTCAAGCACACTGATCAGGAATAGTACTGTTACAGCCTGCATAGTCCTGTTTCATTTTACTGTCACAGCAGTCCAAATATGTTGAATTACTAAGATTTTAGTGGCAGATACTTTTAAGTCCTGTGTAATGAGAGGAGATTGGCTCTGGAGTGTGTCTTCTGATATTTCTCCAGCATTAACTTCCTCAGCCAATATCAGTTTATCTCTCATCTGTCAGGTTGGACAACATGGGCCAGCCTTCAGTCCCCATGCTTATTAATCATGCTTGTGGCACAAGCATCACTAAACTACTTTCATGCATCATGAATAAAAGTACGGTACTTATATAATCACTAAATATTTTTGCAGTCCAAGGAGTTTGTTGTTAATCCCCAAACTCTTGGAGCGAGGCTGCAGTAAGCTATTTTGCACGTTTTCCTATTACTTTTTCCTTCTTCTCAACTTTCCATTAACATGTTTCCTTCTGTAGCGATGACTGTTTAGGGCTTTTTGTACTATTACGTCTCTCTTTTTTAATTGCTTTTATGTAATATTCAAATGTTCTGGGAAACTGAATGTTGAGTTTTCATTAGTTATAATATTAATATTATGTGTTAATATTGGTAAATATGACGATATCAATTGCGATATACGCCTGTTTCGGTGTTCCTGTCTTTGTCATGTGCGTTTCCTGTGACCTTTAGCATTTTGAAGATGCTAACGGTCAGTAACAATTATTGCACTGCAGACATTTACAATACGAGTAAAAAACAGTGTTACTGGGAGCAATGACTATTGGTGAGTGGAGGTTGTTGTCATGGCTTTGAGTGTAAACAATGGAGAAAGATTCACTTATCTAAGGCACATGTTTGTGTTTCCAGACTGTTCTTCTTCAGGACAGACAGCAGAAGAACTACTGTGTCTCATGTCAGGAGCTGGACTCTGATATTGATAAGGACAACCCTGGTAAACTCCTACATGTTTTTTTTTTCTGTAGTTTTCATTTTCCTTTATTCCTTTTAGAGATGTTTAAGTTTATCCTCTTTTTTTTTTCCTCCTTTTTTATAGCTCTAAATCCACAAGCTGCCTTGTCCCAGGTGAGAGAGCGACAGCTGGCAGCCCAGGTCCCGGCAGCTGCACCTGAACTCAACGGAGGACCAACCAGCAGTCTGGCGAGCGCGTTGGTTCCTCAGCCCAGACCAGAGCACTGCGAGGGGGCCGCCGCTGGAGGAAGGGCCCTGTTGCCTCCACCCGTCGTCGCGTCTCCTCCGCCTCCTGCCTCCACCACCACGCTGGCTCCCATCCGTCCCCCGGTTTGCCCGCAGAACACCACCCTGCAACCTGTTTTGGAAGAAGCAGAAGAAGCGGTTCTGACTAAACTCCGCTGGGCCACCACCCAGTTACAGAGCTCGGCTTCACTGGAGGCCAGCATCCAGCTGTGCAGCCTAATCAGCAGCTGTGCCAACTCACTGCGAAGCCTCAGGGAGCTCAGCCAGTAAGCACACAGGACAGACGAAAAGCATAAATTGTTAGGAGCGCTGGTTCTTTTGCTTCGGAGTACTGACTGTTGCCTTGCTTCTCTCTCTCTATCTGAATACTTGCTTACAGCTGAATCTGAAGTTGTTCCTAAACACACTTGAATTAGGATTCAGGTGTTTAAAAGTGCACGACTTACTCCTGAAATTATGCAGGCATGCACCTAACAGAAAAATGACATACTGATGTAATAGTCAAATTGTAACTTAAAATTACCAACATTTAGCGTTTCAGACTTTTTGACTTGTTCACATTAGTTTAAATGTATCCTATTGAGATTATTAAACCAGGGAGATTCTACATAGAAAATGAAATCTTGTGATCTTGTGCCCTCTTGTTTCTCCACAGCCATTTGCAAAATGTTCCTGTGCTGCAAATCACATTTGTTAAATTAACAAATTTCTCCTGCCTTCACATGCCTGAATGTTACGTTGTGTACATCTAACCTTTAGGAGATCAGTTGCAGTTCAAAAGTTGTTTGGCTTGACTTAAAGATTCTCTTTTTGACCCCCTTGAGATGCAAACATGGTTTGTGAGGCTTTTGGAAGAAAGGAAAAACTTTCAGGTAGTCATGTGGATGTTTTGCATGGATGCTTGTATGAGTTTTATTTTCAGTTTATTATAACAAGTAGAATAAATAAATCTTTGCAATTGTACATCATATGACGGCACTTCATTTTAAACATCCCATCCTTAATGATAGCTAGTTTTTTAATATTGGACCAGAATAAATCCTGTTCTAAAGTTGCACAGTGTGTTTCTTTCCACAAGAGGGAGACAAAAATTATCAATTTTTTTTTAATAAATAGGTGAAATAAAAATATGAACTGAAATTATCACCATAGACTTCCTGAGTTCTTAAGTAATACAGTGCCCTGCAAAAGTATTTATTTTCCTTGGTCTACTTTTACATTTCTTTCATGTCACAACCTTCTGCATATAATATTGGGATTTTTAACTGACCAACAAAAAGTGAAACTTAATTGTCAAGTGAAAGGATACCAGCTGTCCAAGGTTCTCATATGAAAGCTTGCTGAGCTGTGCATTATCCAGCCTCTTTTACTCTCTTTCATCTAGATAAAATCAAATACAACAATTACCAACAAGGTCAGTTGGCCAACGCGTGTAAAGGCCACCTGTGTGCAATTTAAGCTCAGCATAGATGCAGCTGCCCTCAAAAGGATTCTGGCGTTTGATGCAAACACCTTGATGAAGAGCAGGGAGCCCAGCAGACAGGTCGGTGGAAAAGTTGAGGAATCAGAGGTCTAAATTAATAACATCAGATATCATAGTTCAAGCTATTGTTCACAAGTGTGATGGCACATCAGCAGTTGTGCAAAAGACGGTATAAATCAAAGAAGCAGTCAAAAGGTTTATAGTAACTTTGGAAGAGCTGCAGAGATTCATTGTTCAGGTGGGGGAATGTGTTGACTAGTAGTCATGCACTTCACATATCTGGACTTTTATTGGTAAGTTGCAAGATTTTCCTTCCATTGCTGTTTCTGGTTTCTTTAAGTGTGGGGGAAAAAACATGTTGCTCTCAACATCATCATCAGAAGAAATCACTGCATCCACATCAAATGAAAGAACTATTTATTTAAGTCGTTTAAAGCAGAATCAGTTTCCATTTGTAGCAAACAACGACGCGGGGTTTTGTTTTGTCCGGGTGTAGGGGTGGGAAGGTGGGGGCTGTCAGTGAACGCCCCTTCTTTTACACAAAGAGCAGGATGCAAAACAAAGCCCGGAAGCTTCATATTCTGTCTGCAGCCAAAAATCCCTTTTCTCCCGTCTGAACCAGGAAGATGATCTCATTTTCTTTGAGTAAACAGCGCCTTTGTGTGAGCAGCTAATTCTGAGAGGTTTTGAAAACGTAAAATCCACTTTTACTGAGGAAAAAGTGTCATGGACGGGAGTTTAAGCAGAGCAGACTATCGGGTTGGTGCGGCTGTGTCCGCCGCAGAGGGACTGCCGCCGCTGCCTAAGAGCCTGAGCGGGATCCTGAACTCCAGCGGCGGGTCGTGGAGGGACATGCAGACGATGCACAGCAAGAGGAGCCGCATCCAAGCCGAGATCAGCTGCAGAGAGGCGGCTGCTGCCAAGCCTGGTGGACTGGACGCTGCGCTGGCGCTGCTGCGCAAAGAGATGGTAAGCTGTTTACTCATCTGCCGCAAAGCATCCACGGTGGGACAGTAAATCTTCCTGTGGGACATTTGGGCTGTATTAGAAACTTAAAGTCTAATAAAACTTGCATCAGCTTTGACTTTAAGGATGAGAAAAAACGATAGCTTCCCATGAAGTGTTTACTTGACCAAATTAGGGAATTAAAACAGTATTTTTACTATTTGCCTTCTCTTTGTGCCTTTTGCAGAGCAGAATGAATGTTCTATTACTCTGTCATTTTCCTTGTGAAACCTTTAATGGCTTATACTTCTTGAAAAAACTAGTCACCATTTTTCTGGTGTGGTTTTAAAAAGGAATTTTAATTATTTATTTTTTCCTTTAATAACACAGTTTTTACACAATGTCTTAATACCTTTGCCTTTAAAAGGTAACGGTATTAACCTTTGTGATCTTAATGAGCTAAAACACAAGGGTCTGTATGGGAGCTTTAACAATCTGGACTTTTTGGTTCATTTTCTGCTTCTGTATTTCAGGTGGGTCTACGTCAGCTCGACATGTCTCTGCTCTGCCAGCTGTGGTCTCTCCACGAGGCCATCCAGGAATGCAAGGGCGAAGCCTCCAACACCGCTGATAACGGATACTCTGAGGATGAAGAGGAGGAGGATGAGGATGAACTAGAGGAGAAGAATGAGGATAAAGCACAAAATCCTTCTCAGCATTCTCCCAGAAACTCCTTTCATTTTCACTAGTAAATATAAACACATGGACCAATGGTGGAAAGAGACCGTTTGGCTCTTTGAGACCCTTTTTTATTGACGTTTTAATTTATCACATGCCTGTTTATCAGGCACATTTTGCTCAATAACGAAGCATACGATGCTTGTTCTGTAGAAAAGCAGTTAACCAAACAATGTTTTATATGAGATCACTATTATGTTCATGTTAACTTTAAGCACATTAATGTGGCTTTTATTTTTTCTTGAAGGTTAGTTTTGTTTGCCCATCACACCACATCATTCATATCCTACTTATAACCTGATGGGCTTGAGAAAGAATTTAATTACGGTACACATTTATTAACTTTTATGCCCGATTTAATAAATTATTACTTTTTAATCATTTGCATATAGTTTGTGCCTAGAAAGGTATGAGCATTTTAGATAAAGCCCAATTAGGATTGTTGGGGTAACAGTAAAGAGAGGTTTCTTCTTCACAACTAAGGGTCTTTTTTAAAAAGAAAAATGAAACATAAAACACTGAAAAGAAACCAGCAGGTCAACAGTGTTATTTTGAACAGTGCCAATTAAGATTATTTTATATTTGTGCTGTGCATTTAACAGACAGTGGGGAAGTTTTGATTGCATACAAAGAATGAATTATTTGAGAGTGAAATCCAAAGTACATGTAGGAAAAAAGATTCACACAAAAACGCGTTTTCACCATTTGCATGGTAATCAACATGAACACCATCAACACTGTGTAAATGCAGAATAATTTGGATTTGGCTCATGTGATCCTTTTATGTAGCTGTAAATTACACCTAAGTAGTGAAAGAGTTAAAAGTAAAGAACAGTTGAAGTTCATAGGAATGCTCTGATTTAAATACATTTCTAAAAGGTCAGACAGAACATATTTTTTGTGATATTAAACTTCAGTATGTTAAAAATTAGCCTTTTCCTGACCTTACAAAACTGGATGAGTTGCAAATTGTGGGAGTTTATTTCTAAGGAGTAAACATTTAAAGCCCAAAGATTCCTTTCTGACATCTTCTTTATTTATGTTATGATCTGGAAACTTTTCACAGATATTATGAGATTTTACCAAATCCTAGAAACAACTTTTATTTAGTGCAAACATACCTTCAATAGCTCTGAATGCCAAAATAAACTTTCCAAGTTTCTTGTTTTATTTATTTAACTCCCACATATAGTTTGAAAACGTCAAGTAAAATGTCAGGTTTTGGTGATGTAAAGCAATGATCCTTTTTTCATGTCTGATGTGAATTTTACAATTCAAATAAACAACAAACACTAAATTGACTAAAGAGATAAAAATCAAAACAAGATGCAGCAACCTGGTTGTTTAAGGGACAACATTGTTGAAGTACTTGCTGTTTTCACAACACATTTCGATTCAGTTCTAGTATTCAGTTTTCTTTAGTCTGTCAGGATCCAACATATTAATTTATATTTACCCTCTTCACCGAACAGAAATGTCCAAATCTATCAGATTGTGAGGACAGAAAACAAGCCTCTGCAGGAGATCCCACGGTTTTTTTTTCTTCCAGAGCTTTCATTTCTTTTGTAGATTTGGATGTATGCTTGGACTTTCTGTGATGCTGAAAAATTAAACTCTGCAGTGTATTAATGCGTCTGAAGCTAAGATAATTGTATTGTGCAGGAGACACACTGTGCCTATTCACGAAGGGGCTCCTTCTCTCCACCATGCCCCCAAGTCATCCAAATGCAGCAGCATGGAGAAAAACATTTGGTGTGGGGAGTTTTCAAAGGATGGTTTCATGTTCCACTCTATTTAAAAGGTGCACAAGCGACAGAGATATCAGAAATGGTAGAAAACGTCCCCATCTGTCTGCCAGTTACTGAGCTAAAGATTTGAATGTACCCAAATTCTGCTCATGTCATCCAAAACTATTCTCATTTGTGGTTGTCAATCAGCTGTATTCAAATATGGACCTATAACTGGCAGTCGCATTTCTTTTATACAGGTTCTGCCCACATGGATGTAGACAAAGACACTATTTTACTGTAAAGTCATGATATGGTTAACTGGACGTTAATGGAGTTCCGTGCTGGTGTTCATACCAGCAAGGAGAAAAATGGAGGACCAGATTATGTTGTGTACAAAAGGTAAAACATTTGTCATATCTGTCTTTAAATCAAAATATTAAAAGAAATTGTGCAATAAAAGTGAAAGAGCCAAACTCCTGACATTTAACATGCATCTAATATGAAGGTAAAAATTACATATATGATTTCTACCAACATTCTTCTTTCATTGTTCCATTTTGGTCTCATTTGACCTTCTTCGAAACATTTGCCATGTCCCCAACATGACTTTCAGCAAAAGAGAATATCCAGGTTTTTCATTAGTAAATATGTTTTTGTGGTTGTTTTACAATTACCCCAATACAGCACAGTAGTAAAGAGGTTAATAAGTTTCTGTTCATGTTCTGAACTACAATACATGAAGACATCAGAGCATCACACTGACAGGTCGGTTTACATGTTTGGTCGAGAAGTGGACAGCACTGAAGACGAACTCACAGTGTAAAATTAGAGTAACTGTGAGTCATGAGAGATTTGCCCCCCCCCCCCCCCCCCCCCCCCACACACACACCACCCGTCCCGCTGTTGCTGCTTCCCCACACTTCTCCATCCAGCTGCCTCTGTCCATAAATGATCCCTGCCTAAAAATACTCTGCTGCTCTCACTGAGGAAAATCCCTGTGCTTTGACCTAACCTGAAAACGCACACAGACATATACTTACAAAGTGAACCTGGTCCGTTTCTCTGGTGTGGAGACTATGCTTCTGTAGTTCACAGAAAGAAGCACAGTTTTCCCTGAAACATTGGGAGTGATGTTGCTCAGGAAGTGACTTAGTCACAGCTGCGACTTCTGATACAAACCAGGGACAGAATTTACCAATACAGGATTTTCACCCTTGCACCCAGCAAAGAAATTAGACTATGCAGAGTTGATTATGTGGAATAAAGCTAGATAATGTTGCTCCAGTGATACAGAAAGTCAGGGTCAAAGTCTCCAAGTATTACAGGAACTTTGCATAGCCTGCTTCTGCATCAATATAAACTCATTTTGCATATCCTCTCTCTCTCGTTCTCTGACATAGACAGAAAAAGGGAGGGTTGGCTGAGTCAAGAGGAAGCAGATCTGTGTTACAACAACCCAGAGTTGAGTAAGCTGTGCTGCCTCCATGTGGATTATAGCCAAACAGGGGAAGACAAGCTGTCAATGTTAACGCCTGCAGTTGTTTAGTTGGGACTTTTTAAAGCCTCGGAGGGAAGTCAGTTTCTCTTTTGCTGCTGCTGCCTGTTGTCGTTGTTTTCCTCGCCTTGGTTTACATCAGGTTATATCTTGTGTAGTGCGCGTGCAGTTCGAGGTGTTGCAAATGAGCGCAAGTCGCAGCTTGTGCGAGTTTCATCAGCGGCGGATGAAGAGGAGGCAAACCCTCTTCTAAGGAACAGAACCAGCCGATAAAAGTTGGATTATTCAACTCTCCCTGGGTGTAAACTTTAACCTTACCAACAGCGGCGATGACTTCGGTCTGGAAACGACTCCAGCGAGTCGGTAAAAAGGCTTCAAAGTTCCAGTTTATCGCTTCTTATCAGGAACTTGTCCTGGAGTGCACGAAGAAATGGTGAGTAACGTCGGTTTGTCTGCGATATGTCAACGTCTTTTTTTTACTGTTTGACTTAAAAACATTCTTCACGAGAGCTGTTTGTGTGTTATTAGCTATAATAAGGCTCCGTTATGGCCATGATCAGCCTCATGTTGTTGGGCTTTCCGCTAAACTGAGACAGCTGAGGGCGCCCCGCCCGCAGGCTGAAGCTAGTGGTCATCGGTTCGATCCCCGCCTTTCACAGATATCTGTGACACTGAACAGAAAGTCATTAAGTTTCTTTATCTGTAAAGGCAAAAGTCCGGCGCACCAACATGTGTTATTGATCTCAGGAATGCGGTTAGGAAACACTTTAATTTCGTTTGTTGGTGACTATTTAGAAATATAAACACACAAGCAAACTGATGGGCAAAAACAGCGTTTCTGCACATTTCAGCGAACTAAATTTAAGCCTTTTTAAGACCTTCTCAAAGCCAGTGTGAATTATTCAAGATCCTTTAATTTAATTTGCTCAGTGTATAGCTTATATTTAAGTTTGTATTTTCTTTCGATAAAGAAATAGTAGCGCAATCATGGGTGTGGGGCTTTCCCTTTGAGCATGGCTGTTCTTGTGTGGACTTCTTATAATTTTGAAGACCTGATTGTGGGTTAAACAGAAACATACAAGAACTTGATTTATTTAGTCCAATAAGGTTGGGCTTTTTTGACCCAGATTACTGGGCTAGGTTTTTAATCCAAAATATAGATAAAATGATTAATAGCCACTTACACCTAATGGGACTTTAAATGTTAAATGCTCTGACTGTACAGTATTACAGTATCACCTGCTCTATGTAGACCAGCCTAACTGGTTAACACAACTACCAAATAAACCAATCATATTGTAGCAACTTGATACATCCAAGCATGCAGAGTGGTGAAGATGACATGCTGGAGTTCAAAGAGTTGATCAGGATGATGCAAATCTTCATGGATATGCAGTTAACTGATCTGCTACAGATCCACACTGGTGAATGTTCCCCATACCTTGTTGAATCAATGCTATGAATTATTAAGTCAGTCCTCAAAGCAAATGTGGAGCTGACTTATGACCATCAGAATCACAACTGCCCCAAAGTGTCCAGTTTATCTAACAGGCATAATTTCCAGAAAGTTTTATGACCCACACATGGAAGTTTTGTTATTCTTTCTTTGAAGTTTAGTCAGCGAAGATCAAGTTATCTAGTTGAAAATGATGGGCCTGAGGAAGAAGGCCCATTCTAGTCTTTTCTCTTAATGCAACAGTCTCAGCTATATTTTTATGTAGATTTTGGTTATAAATACTTCTATTTCAACAACTTAAACCCAACGTTTGGGTGTAAGAAATAACCTAGCAGTTTTTAGCCTGTAGGCTAAACCTGTATAGTATTAATCTGGATAGGATTTCCAGTCTAAATTATCTGGTAAATCATTTTTCTCCTGCTATTTTAACGTGGAAATATATTTTATTTTGCTCAAAGCTCTTTGTATCTCCACACCTGGGGAATTTCCTGCTATACAAAGGCAGCTGAGTCACAAAGAACTAATTGACTCTAACATAAACAGCCAATTGAATTAATCACAGCAGTAAGTTTAAAACTTATTGTGTAAAGTGTTGGGTTAAGAATTTTTACCCTTTGTCCAGATGTCCTCCTGTTTTAAAAACGTATCTTTCAGTATTACATGGAACTGGAAGGATATCATTATTATAATTATTATATAAGCGGCATGACAGCTCTCTGATATGAAAGTTAGGATGTTTATTGCAATCCCTGAAGATTTGACAAAGAAGTGAGAAAAAAGGGAAGTGAGGGATTATTAAGAGACAATAGCGCATAAATAAATTGGGAAGTTTTTGTTATTATTGGTACAGTAGCTTGCAAAAGTATTGACACTTCTTACTCTTATCATATTTTGTGAGGTGACAACAACAAGCTTTTAGGCTTTCATGTAGGGGTGGACGATATGGGATTAAAGTTTTATCACAATATTTTGTGGTATTATTGTGATGAAGATAAAAGTGACAATAAGAACTGTGTATTACTCTTTTTGTAGGTAACATTATGACTGTCACTACATGGCACAGCAATCATAGCCCCACAAACACAAATACTACTATTAAAAAAACAAATCCATTAGTAATAGGCTTCTTTAGGACACAAGTTACATATAAAAATTGTGATTTGTATCACTGAACTGCATACAGTGATTGCATTTAATCATATTTCTAAATCTACTGATATTTATTAATACTCTCAGTGAGTATCGACAATAAAAAATAACCATCCTAACAATATGGACAGTTTTGGAGTTTTTTAAACATTGTTAATTGGAATTTATTGTAACAATAATAAATCAAAATTCTTATCATGGTAAGAAAGTTATCCATATAAATGATAAACAGTACGATAAATGCCCACCCCTAGTTTTATGTAAAAGGTTCCCACACTTTTTGGGGAAGTACCAATTATTGAACATCAATAAAATACTCAATCATATAAATTTTATTAATTTTATATTATAGCAATAAGGGAGAAATTCCAAGTAAGAAAGAGAAAAGATAAAGATAAAATCTGCAGCTTATCCAAAACATTGTGTGATTTGTACTTTAAACCGTACAAAGGTTTTGAACACCTCAGACATCACATGATTTATCAGCTGCAGGAAGTGATATCATGGGCCACGTGGAGGATTAGATATTCCTAAAACCTTGTTATATGCAGTAATATGAAGGCATGCACCTACTCTTTGAATGTTACTTTACTCTGAAAGCCACACAATGCTATTTATTTTTCAGTTCAGATGATTTACAGCCAATACTCCACTATCTCATGTCTTTGTAAAGAGTTTTTGGAGGTCAAAAACAGAAAGAGGAGACAATGAGAAAACAAATCATAACTGATTGCAGTATTGGTCTGTATGCGGTGAATGTACAAATAAGCACCTTACTCCCTAGAAAGTCACAAGAATAAAATGATTAAAAGCAGGGCTTTTTTTTTTACTTCCTCCAAAGAAATCTGTCTAATCATTTCCTGTAGGTTTAAGATTTACTAGAAATAGAAAAACAACCAGCAAAGTTTTTGAGAAACACAATAAAGACACCAACGCTGTTGTTTTGAACAGCCTTGTAATAATAGCATGTTACTAACTTTAATTCCACCTCTATTGTCTGTAAAACCTCAGCCTAAGCTATCTATCATTACCCACAAGCTCTGCACTTACTCAATGATTTTGCATCTTTCATTTTCATGTCATTACTTCTGTGTCTGGCAGAAGTTATGACAGTCCTCATTATTTCCTCCAAATCTGTCTCATCTCTTCCAGCCATCATCCCCGCTGCGTGCCCCCCAGGCTATTTCTGAAGCCTACACCGACCCACTAACACACATACCACATAAACACATGTGCACACAAAGCACTGTTGGCTTAGCTTAAACTCTCACATACAAGGCAGCAGTGAGAGTCACAGAGCCATGGATGGAAACATACGGGTTTCATCATTTGACTGTGTTTCCACTGAGTTTTAAAGAGTTTTATGGAAAATTATTTGTATATTATACGATTAGATATCTGCATGAAGACTATAGGGGGTTCCTTCTTCCTGTAAGAAGACATACTTCTCAGTCTGGTCACATGACTCTGCCGTTTCCGTTTTCACTTCCTGTACTAAGGAGAGCACATGAAGTGATGCTACCAACACACACACATAGAAGAATGCACACCCTGTTCAGTCTAATAACAGATGAGCAGCTGCTTGGGTTATAAATACTGATAGACAAATTGGACATGTCACCATGTACTCCTGCAAAAGCACACTCTCATACAACTAGCACTGGCTTTTCTTGGACGCAGTGGCAGTATTATTCAGCAGTGACAGTCATAAGACTTTGCATTGAACCCCGTGGCATCGCATTTAGGCATAAAGTCCACTTTGTTCAGATGGTCTGAGATCTAATTTAAAAACTTTCCAAGTTCCATGTGAAAACCTTTTCCACATCCCTTTTTCTTGTCTTGTTCACTCAATCTTTCAAGCAGAGTGTGTACTAGGTGTAATTATTGAGTTACAACATTAGGCAAGGTCTTATTTCTGTTTTGGTGTGTTTGTGTGTTTCTAAAGGCAACCAGACAAGCTGAGAGTGGTGTGGACCAGGAGGAACAGACGTATGTGCTCTAAGGTAAAGCTGAGATGACAAAACACAACAGACCTATGCATGAGTCTGTGTAGTCTCATGGGGATTCTCCTTTTGGGATTACACACAAAAGCCTTCCCTTAATCTGCAACAGTAACATCATTTTGAACAAATGAGAACCTTACTTAGCATTAGTTGATGTTCTGTCATTTTAAAATCCCTCAGTAGTTAAAATTCAAAACATATTGGCATTTGTTCAGTCTGCTTTCTAGAAGAATTTGCTGATGCATACCAAAACGTTGTATTTGTCAAAACTAAGAGGAAAACTCCAGCTTTGACTTAAAGGTTGTCCATGTGTCGATAATGAATTAAAACCCCTAAACAGACATGTTAGAGAATAGCAAAGCTCAACTTTGATGCAGCCTCCCTTTATCCAGAAAAAAGTTATGTTTATTTTGACTCCATTCTCCATGATGCATGAGGATTGTTTTCAGTAGAGATGCAGATAATCCTGTATGTTGGGGAGGTCTCTGTTTAGACCACCTATAGATAGCACCAGAAATATGAAAATATTGTTTTTTAAAATGTGAGAGATAATTTTAACCAAACTATTTAGGAAAGACATTTTTGCACATAAAATAGAAGCCAATCAGATTGAAAACTTGTTCAGTTTTGCATTTGTATGTGACAGAATAAAGTCTCTTACTTACTAAGTTAGTTTTTACCTTTTGAGTTTACTAGTCTTTCACCTCTTTTGAACTTTGACTTCTGAGCTTCTGTCCTGCTCAGTTATAAACATTTTAAAGATTTCCATCAAGTTAAGATGCCTTGATCTAAATCAAATGTAACTGTAACATCCATTATGTTAATGAGACAAAGTGGTGAATTGGCTGTAGCACCTAGAGCCTGATTCTCTGGCACATATCTGTGCTAAAGCCTGACAAATTAATGTAATCTGCGGAGACTGCCAACTCCTACTTAAGATAAGATAAGATAAGATAAGATAAGATTTATTTGTCATTGTCATCAACAGATTACAACGAGATTGAGATTTGCTCGACTCGAGTTAAGATGCAGGTTATGTGTATATACGTAATATACCAAGATAAAGATACTTGCCATTTAAGGGACTGCAGGGGTTTTTGATGCAGAAAAATTCCTGGCTGAGGAGAGTCACAGTTATTAGACATCCCCTCTCCTTGCTTGAGCATCAAGAAATGTGACTTGTGCTGTTTGATTTGCTACATCTGAAGAAAAAATAGTACCTCATAATTATCTTAAGAGTGCATTTGTTAATGTTAACTTTTTCTTGTGCAGCTCCACAGTTGGCAGCCTGGGATAAAGAACCCCTACAGGGGAACGGTGATGTGGCCTGTTCCAGAAAACATTGACATCTCTGTTACATTGTTCAAGGTATTCCATTTCAAACACTATGAGAGGTGACCCAGGAAATTGTTTATCTGTTTAACTTTTTATTTTTACTAGCTAAAACAAACTACTTACAGAAGCCTTTGTGCACTTTACACTTTCTAAAGTTTAACTCTACTTACTGTAAATTGTCTAGTCTTGCAGTCTTTAACTGGGGCTGCATTCCTTTTAGATAAAGTTTTGGTTTTGCATATAATTTATCTAACAACCAAAATGCAAAGATACTGAAGTGGAACACAACCATCATTAATGTGCTTGAGTTCCTCCACCTCAAAGTAAGCTAATGGGAATTATGGATGCATTAGATAAATGAATAATGTATACAAAAGATTGAAGACCTGAAGTTAATATTTTGAGTTGCACCTCGTTTCAAAAAGCTGGCACGTCTGGAAGGGGCTTATGCATATCTAAATATAAAATTATAGAAATAAAAGAAACAGGATCACTAAGCTTAGAGAATATTTCATTAAAAACTAATTTTCTTATCACTCCTTTAGGAACCTAACACAGACGAGTTTGAGGACAAGGAATGGACGTTTGTGCTTGAGGGGGTAAGTATCACTCTACTGCACAGGTGTCAAACTCCAGTCCTCAAGGGCCGCTGTCCTGCAGTTCTTAGATGTGCCACAGGTACAAAACACTGGAACGAAATGGCTTAATTACCTCCTCCTTGTGTAGATCAGTTCTCAGAGCCTTAATGACCTAATTATTCTATTCAGGTGTGGTGCAGCAGAGGCACATCTAAAAGTTGCAGGACAGCGGCCCTCGAGGACTGGAGTTTGACACCCCTGCTCTACTGTTTACGCTGCAAATTTACCCAAGTTCTTTTTACAGTGCAATGTGCAAAACGTTTTTGGTAACCTTTAACTTTTTTGTAATCATTTAAAGAAATCTTTATTACTATGTCTTCAGGATTTCAAAGTTGTTTTTTTCCTTTAGCTGCTTTTTCATGCAGTGTGTGCTTTAAAAAAGTGAATGACTAAAAAGTACTACTGTCTGGCTATTAAAGACATTTTATGTCTTTAAAACTATTATTGAACATTCTCAAGAATAATCTTTGTGATGGGATTCTTTTCTACATTAAATCAAATTCAATTCACAAAAAGTGAAATCAAATGTTTTTATAACCTAATTATTCAAGATTCTTCAAAGGGTTTCTGTAGATGGGGTTGGTCGAGGGCAGGAAGGATCTCCTGTAGCAGTCTGTATTACAGCAAATTTGGAGAAGCCTCTGACTGAAGACAGTAAGTCAGAGGCTATTAAATTTTTCTTTTCTTGATTTTATGTGAAATCTCTATTTGCAGACTGAGTATTTATAGACACAAAGTGTGTTTATCAATTGACTTCGGAAGTCTTTTTATGGATGAAGATCATTCCTTTTAAAATAGTGCATCACTGAACTTACAATATATAAAAAACAGCCAAAGTCCAAAGTTGGGCTCCTTGAAAATTCAAAGAAATTAAGGGATGAGTTCCAACTTTTGCACAATAATCACATCTACCTTATCAGATAAAACTTCCACTATAAAAATAAGCGCCAGATAAAATACTATAAATTCAAAGATTGTTTCTACTCATTATCCACAGGAGAACAAAGGTCACCGCAAGGTGCTAGCTTCTGCTGACATCAACCTGAAGCGCTTCGCCAGTCCCACACCGACCCAGACTGACCTGACTCTGAAGCTGAAGCCACTGTCGGTCAAAGTGGTGGAGGCTGAGCTCAAGTTGTCTCTGTCGTGTGTCTTTATTCGAGAAGGAAAAGCTACGTAAGTTGTTTGAATTACCAGGATCAAACATAAAGATAGGCCCCATGTTCTCTCTTATTCTTTCTTTGCATCAGTTTACCCCACATACTTTCTATAGGATTTCAGTTTGGAAACAGATATCCATGGGTGAAGGTTGATTTTCCATCTGGTGGATCAATTCTGTGTTGATGTGGACACATGTTTTGGGTCAATATTGTCCAGAAAGACCCAATGGCCCATTATTAATTTTCTAGCAGAGGCATGTTCATGTTACATGTTCTTGTATTTCAGTGAGTTCATGTTGCCACTAACAAGGTTCCCTGGGCTTTAGGAAGACTAACAAAACCCACAGCATTACAGATCCTCCACCATAATCCAAAATGTCCATGAGGTGCTTAACCACATTCATCCTTTGTTTTGTACTAAACTATGTGGATTAGTTTTTGTTCAAGGCTCTTAAACTCACATCACATAGTTCCAGTTAATGTCCCTGTAGCCGTGTAGCTCTTAGCAAACTGCATTTGTTTGGGTTTATGATGGTAGGACAAAAAAAGGCATTTTGATGGCATATTTGTTTAAGAAGTAGTTAGCTGAGGAAGATGTTGCAGTATTTTAACCTATGAAAATCCACACTTATGTGTCATATTTGATTCATATCTCTAATCTTTCAAGGTGAAATTGGCCTCTGTATCGTGCTAGGAAGTTATGAATGACTAATTTAAAGTTCTTAGACACTTTACAGAAATGCTTGAGTTAGTTTATCTTAAATTAATTGTTGGAGTGTCAACAGTGTCAGATTTCTTTTTGGTTCCAACAAAATAAGCATGAGTGTGAAGGTCACTGTTTTCCCTAATACTTGTATTGCATGATTCTTTGATGGTGTCTTCTGATTTTGAATGAAGTTATTAAGAATAAAATACATATTTTGGGGTCAAATACATCACATATTTGATGATTCAATGCCTTAAAGTGATGTCGCCTACCCATCTTTAACAGTGGTGTGATAAAGGTTTGTTACTGTTTCTCAGTGATGAAGACATGCAGAGTCTTGCCAGCCTCATGAGTGTCAAACCCACCACCGATATTGGCAACCTGGAAGACTTCAATGAGAGCGATGAAGAGGAGGACCGGAAGTCTGTCACTGCCACAGGTAGGTAGAACGTTTTCCTGATTTAATTTCCTATCATCACACCTCTGACACAACCTTCCCTGTTATTCTACCCTGTTTTTCTGACTCCTTCTGTGCTGGACTCTTTCCATTAATGGCTCCTGCAGTTGTTCCACACACACTAACTCGTCCAAACCGTCCTGCTCCTCTTCCTCCTGACACCCGAACATCCACTGGAGTCACTTTGCCAACTTCAGGTAGCTCCATCTTGCCTTTTCTGTCACTATTTTTTCCTTGCCAGTGAAGAGGAGGTGTGGATGGAAACACTGTCTGTCTGTCTGCATCAGCTGCTAAAGCACTCACATTGTCTCGCAGTATTTCACACAGTCCTGTCACTCGCCCTGCTGCTGAAACCCACATACTTCTCACTTAAACACTAAACACATCAGACTCCAGCCGTCACTGTTCGGAAGTACATCTGCTAGGATGAACAGTTTTGCTGCGGGACATAAAAACAGCTCTGTCAGCCTTTGCCAATGTGAAACCACAGTACTGAGATCTTAAAACGTTTTAGAATTGCAGGAAAATGTCCTCTGTCGATTCCCATTTCAGTATTTACCAATAAAAAAAATTGTTAGTTGATCCCAAATTGTTTGTGGAAAATCTGACAATTTTTAAAAGTATTGGGAAGCTTACATATCTAGGCATGATGCTACCTGGAACACTACTGGCTGACATTTGCAAAGCAGTCAATCAAAGAGCACCTTTCTTTTTCCTTGGCACTGATTGGATGTAATCCAAAGAAAGACCATCGATGTTAGGTTTTGCGGTAGCTAAAATGTAAAATGTAATGCAATGCAAATAAAGGTATATTTTCTGTTTCAACTATTAAAATGGACAGTTATATGCATGTTTAGTTGTGGTCCCTAAACCCCAACAAATACCAGAGGTTCATTTTAAAATACCATTGAGTGCTTCAAGAGATTTCCAATGTTATTTAGCTCTCACTTTTGCATTTGACACAGTTACTATTGGATCAGATTTATCAGGAAGCATGCTCAGATAACATTCTTATACTAGCTTTAGCTTCAGCAGGGGTTCTTTATTTTGTTTTGCTTTAAAACGTGATTTACATGACTGTATCACCACTGACAGTCATGTGATCCTACCATTGTTTCATTGTTTCGGCAGTCACAACCCTCTTTGTCTTTTTCATAGATTCTCTTTTTCCACACCCCATCTTTCATCACTGTTTTTCTATTAAACCAGCCGGTGGGCGTGATGTTGATCCCTCCACTTCCATTCTTCATTCTCGCCCTCCTCTGCCAAATGCTCCACGTCCCTCTCCCCGCCGTTCCCGACATCTGTTCTCAGCTGCTCCTGTCCAATCAGACATCCAACCTGCACCTGGCCCCTCCCCTCAGCCTTCGCCCAGGTCTAAGCGGGCGAAAATGGCCAGCACTGCCTTTTCAGACACTGCTGTGTGCGACTCTGTAACTAGTCCTCCTAAAACGCAGGCCACAGAAAAGCCTCCCCCAGTTCAGAGTCCCTCCTCTGCCTCTCCGCTCCCTGAAAATTCAGCAACCTCCAAATCGTCCTGTAATACGTCTCCAGCTTTTGCAGAAACCTCTTCACCTCTGACCTCAAATACACCCCCAGCTCCATCCTCAGAGCTTCTCAAGCTTCCACATTCTTCATCACCATCACCTAAAACAGCAATAACATCCTCATCCATATCTTCTCCAACCACATCTCTCATTGTATCCACTGCTGTGACCCATAAGCCAATCTCAGCAGCCTGCCAGATTCCTGCTCCCAAATTTACCTCCCTCCAAAAGCCGCCTCTGCCCCATGAGAATCAATCTGTTCAGCCTCCTGTCACCTGGACCCTCTCTCTGCCCCCTTCTCTGCCCAGAATCTTCCAGGCAGGCCCAGGTAAAGCTAACAGGAGGCAGTCTGGCATACACACTGCAAAAATGCAAAATTAATATTGATCTAGTTTCTAGATCAAAATGCACCTCCCTCTGCTAATCTTAGTACACTTGAAATAAGACAAAACTTACTTGCATGTAACTTATCAGCAAGAAAGAGGAGCCTGTTTTGAATCAATTATTTCTTAATTTTGATGAAAACGTTGTATTTCTTTTGGGAAATAATTTCACTTATAACAAGACATTTTTCCCATGTTATAAGTGAAATAATCTGCCTATGGAACTAGTACTTTTTCATTAATATTAAGAAATTATTTACTCAAACCAAACTCCTATTTCTTGCCAAAAAGTTGCTTATAAGTTAGTTTTGTCTTATTTCAAGTGTACTAAGATATTTGCACTAGAAAATAGACCAAAATTACTTGGTAAGATTTTGTGTTTTTGCAGTGCAGGCATGCCTCATACTCTCAGCTGCATGTTTTTATTAGTGTGGTGGTCTTGTGAAATGTATGCTTTTAACTATGGGGGTGGGTTTGTTTGTGGACTGTGCATGATGATTGATCAAATATTGTTGAGTTTAATATTTAAATGTTTTATCGGTGATGCTGTGTTTCACCCAGGAAGTGAATGCACCTACTTGAACTCATCTTTTTCATAGTCTTTTTTTTCAGTCAAAATTCAAACCTCTGACTCATTTTTATGACTGGTGGCTATCACGATAATGCACTTTCTTTTTTAAGGCTGGAATTGAAAAAGTAAAAGTAAAAGATAACTAATATTTGATTAAAAATGTATATTAGATTCAAATATATTCATACACCCTCTAACATTAAATGCCCTTTGAAAAGTTGCAGAGAAATTGAAAACTATGTAGCTGATAATGAGCCTCTAATACAAACTCTAACTGGACATTTGACCACTTTTCTTTACAAAATAAATACTTAGTTGAAAACGATTCCTTCTCTTGGAACTGCATCACTTTTAAGCATACAGCAGTGGACAAATGTTAAATTAGTTTGAAGTTGCAGTCGATCATGCAGCTTAATGTAAACCTCCATACCTTTACTTTCAGATAAATTTTTTTCACTTTTATCACTCATAAATATTAGAAGGTAAATATGTATGTATCTTTAGCCTATTTCCAAATTTGTGCACCAAATTCATTTTTGTTGTTGTAATTAATTTGAGTTGCTTATTGTATGACCTTTTCACCCCAAACAAACAACAGCTTTGATGCATCCGGGCCTAAAACAATGGCTTTCATCTCCATGTATGCAAACTTTAAGCACCAACACATCTGTACACTCCAACTCAAAACCAGTAACACAAAGTCCATCTTCTGAAGTCTTCTGAAGTCTAAACAACACATTCAGTAGGAAAATATTACATGAAAGTTGCAAATGAATAGAAAACAAATGGAAATTTAAACTAAGGCAGTGAGATAGAAAACTACAGACTTTAATTATTCACTAAGTCAAATAAACATTAAAGAGTAATAAAGCAGGTGTAATTCAGAGAAAGCCTAACGGGAACCAAATAAGGTCAAACAAATAAAATATGAAATTCAGCAAACATAAACTGCACAGTGAAGTGGAAATAAGCAGAAGGAAAATAGGCAGAGTTTATACAGGAGGAAGTACGAATTAATAAGAGTTCCTGTAAATGCTGGAACCTGAGCAGAGTGACTGAGCTGCTTGAATCCTCTCTAAAGTGCAGTTTAAAATAAATAGGTGGATAACAGACATTCAAGAATGCACATGTCTATATATCCACATATTGAAATAGAACATGAATCAGATTAGCTGCATTTACACTGACATTAAATCTCAGTATGAAGGATTTTATTTTCTAACTAAAATTTATTCTGAAAGGTATTAATTACAGTAGATTTTATTTATGGGTATATGTATATAAAAAAATAGAAAATCCTGTATCCTTTTCTTTTCACTTTAAATCTGAGCTACTTTGTCTTAGTCTGCTATGGAAATTCAAATAAAATACATCGTTTGTATCTAGTATTTTTATTTTTTTGTACTGGAATGCTAGAGATCCCTTTAACTGATATAAAAATGCAGCAAACACTGAAATCTTTTGAACAGTAACTAAACTTTGAGAACCACCACAAGCAGAATTAACCTGTCCAGACTAGTGGATCATATCTTAAATGAGAGGTTTTGGTTGCAGCTTTTGATTTGTGTTTTCCTAACCTTAGGTTACAAAATTAGCTGAGGAAAAAAGAAAGAAGAATGAAGAAGAACTCTTCAGCTTGACTGAGCTTGCTAACATGCTGTGTAATGTTTTATCTTTTTAGAGGATTTGAGTTTTATTGAGCCAAGTAACAGAAGGAAACTGCGTCACTCCTACTTCTGAACACAACCTCTTAGAGATCAGAGCATTGCAAACATAATGAAAAAGCAGAACAAGTTTTCACTAAATCTGAAAAAAGCAAAGGTTTCATCTGTGGTTTCTAAACAGCATGTTTGTTTTCCATCCATTTTCTTTTTTGCTTTTTGTCTTAAGTTTCTGATTTACTTTTTTCTGACTGTTCCTCTTTCTGCTCTCCTTTAAGCTCCTACAGTGCACCAGCAGCGCCCCCAAGAGGTTCAGAACGTAGATGATTCTGCTTCAAGCTCTGGTGTGTCTTTTCTCTTTATTCGATGTATTGCTTATCCGGTTCATCCCTATAATATTTCATTTTTACTCTTGCCTCCTCTGCCATCTTCCCCCCTGCACACCAGGCCGTTCCCACGTTTTCAGACCCCAGGTTGTGAAATCCTTTGCACGCCCCACCTCTCCCTCTCCTATATCTGCTGATTCTTCTCCACTTTCATCATCATCATCTCTGCCTAAATGTCCGCCCTCTGGCTCAGAGTCAGGTAACCATTGTGTTTGGTCTACCTCACTTACAACATGTTTTCTACCCCCTTCTACATCCTCCTCTGTTAGTTCTTCTGCATATGAGTTTTCTTTCTGTTTCCTCCTGTTTTCTATCTTTACTCTTTTTTTCTGTCAGTTACTCAGGGGCTTTGGCCTACATCAGATCCCGCTCGAGCCATTGGAAACATTTCCCCCGTCCCTCTGCTGACTAGTCCAGATCTCGATGCTCTCTGTGACCCAGAGACGCCAGCTCTTTCTGCCGCCCTTATTTCCTCCCCAACTTTTTTCTCCTCCTCTCTCACTTTTATTAATTCTTCACCTCCTTCTGCTCAAATCAGCTCTAGTCAGACAGGTACACCAGCTTTTTAATAAACCTGTCTCATGTATTTATTTATTTGTATCGGCTTTGGATAATTTGAAATCCATCAAGTCTTGTTTGTCTAATTCTAATGATTTTTTTCCTTGATTTCTGTCTTTATAGGCTCATCACTCTCTGTCCCTCTGGTAGCTAAAGAGACAACTGTAAGCCCAATGAGCCAAGACAAAACGTCTCCTACCAGTAACCAGACAGGCACAAACAGAAGAACATTGGAAGAGCCAAAGCTGATTATCGCAGAGAGCAAAGCTGGAAAGACCAGGTGAGTTCAGATCTTAATTTAGAGTCTTGCTTTGGTTCTTTTAGACTGTCGGGTCAGAGGAAATTAATCTGTCAACAGTGAACAGATCTTAAAAAGAAAGTGGATAGAAATTGAATATGATGCTGTATTCAGGCTAAAAGAAGATACAACTAGTGGTCCAATCATACAAAAACTATTATCAAAAAGCAATAATTTACCCAACATATCTGTGATGGAGTAACGTGATCCATTTAGACCATTTTTTAAAATTCTCTTAAATGGTTTTTAATGTGTTTTCTGCAATGCTACATAATTGTTTAACAGAACTTCCTGAATCTCTGGAAAAATATAGAAATTTTCATGGGCTGATGTTGTTAATAAAACTATGCATGTTTTGTGACTCTAGAACTGTTTCTAGAACAGATTTTCCTTAAACAGTTGTGGAGGCTGTCAGTATTTAAATGATGATCAGTTAACATGATTAAGCATTGAGTTGGGAACAGACTGCATTTATGAAACTTAAAATTAAGACAATACTTTCAGAGTGGAAAGGAAATCTTTAAGATTCAGTTATTTTCAGTTACATATATTTTATTTCTTTAATCTTTTGGAACTGAAATGAAAGTAATCATTGAGCATTACACTCAAATTAAACTCCCTGCATGTAAAGTGACTTTTTTGTTGCATGCCGACTACTAATCTACTAACAGCTATTAAACATCATGATGGACAAATCCGATTGGATTCTCTCAGTTTTCCCATCATGACTGTGATGCCCTGCTTGGTTTGTTCTGCTCAGATCACCTTTGGCTCAATGTGTGCTGCTGGAGTTATTTTCACTGCTCTTTAGTGTAATGTGTGACTTTAATGTTTTACAACAATTATGCATTATTTATTAGTTTTTATCAAATGACAAAAGAAATCTATACTTGATTTTTTATTTAAATAAATTAAAACTCTGAAATGTGAAAATTGGGAAGGATTTGTCATGTGTGCAGTCACTTTCCCTGTTTTGAGACTTCATGTTAAAAAAAACCTATTAATAAATTGAACATTTTCTTGTTAGCTGCTGATATTATTCTACAGTTCTTGATAGGACAATGTGCAAACTCACTTTTTTGACTCTATTGTGTAACTCCAAATGAAAACATGTTACAGTACGTGCTGGTTGCATTGATGTGTCTTACGACCAGGTGCACTTCCAGAAAATTTCAATGGGTGGTCAGAGGGAATCCTTTGATCATATTTGCACAATAAAACCAAAAATTACATAAGGGCTATATAATCTGCCCTTATTTGTGCTGTACAGCTGGTCAGCTGACTGAAAGAAAGCTACTTTACTTTTACCTCACATAAAAAGAAAGAAAAATGTGTCTGTTTAGCAATATTTCTGGTTGTTAGTCATGTGGAGGCTAAAGAAGCTCCATAATTGATTAAGATTTTCTGTTTTAAAATTGTAATTAGGAAGGTGTCTATATTATTCAGCTGGTTTGAGGCTCTTTGATATAACAGCTCATGCTGATATAAGCAGCAAATATGAGCTTGTTACAACTGTGTTCGCAATAAAAAGCAGAATGATAAAAAGGTGTAATATTCAAATAAGTATCCATTTGAATATCTGATGCATATTTTTTTTTCCTTAAATATACTGTATGTATCAGATTCAAAATAAATATTACAATCATAACAGTTAATATGTTAATTACTTCAGAAACAGCATAAATTTATGTCTCTTTTTAAATAAAATGTACAAAAATAAAAGACATGCGCCAAATAAATTAATGAACAAATGTTGTAACTCAATAAGCTCTTCCCTTTTTCACATTCATATTCTTATAAAATATTCTTAACATAAGGCTGCAAAATGAATAGATTTAATGGGTTCCTTAAAAGCCCCCATTACCCTTTGGTGGCGCCATTGTTTTGACAAAGATTTTAATAGCAGAAGAAAGTGAAAAACATTTCCATCTGATTCATTTTTTGTTTTGTGTATTGACTAAAGACGTCGTGACAAACATGTAGTGACAGGTTGGGACAGGATTCTTCTTGACAAGTTTTATCATCACTCATAAAGATCCAAACAGCCCCAAGCTAACCAACCTGAGTGATTCCTCTTTCTGATACAAATCAAGGCTTCTGAGAAATGTCTGCCTGCAGTTTCTCAGTACCTCAGTTTGCTTTGTGTGCTTCTGGTTTTGGAGCTTCCGGGTTGCTAACAGCTGCACTTCACTTCCTGTTGTACGAATCCCCTTTTCCTCCCTGCATTTAAGATAACCAACAGCTCTGCAGCGGATCCTCATGCTCAAGGTTTTGGAGTCTCATCTAATCACCTGTTGAGTCTGATTGCTTATATCTCTGTCCTCAGTCCTGCTCAGCCCTGCTCAGAGCTGATCATAGCCCCGCCACCTCCCTGGCCCTTTTCCTGCACTGAGCGCTCCACCTCTGAGCAGTCCTCCACCTCTGTTGTTGCTGCGTTTATCACACCTAAGCAGTCAGATGTTGAGGAAAAAACTGAATCGAAAAACCAAATCAGTGAGAGTGTTGTAAGTGATAAACTGTCCAGAAAAACACCTGAACATGACTATGAGAACATATCACTTAACCAGAAACAGAAATCAGGGGCTTTGTTTCTGGAAGAGGACAACTCTAGGCGTGACACAATCAAAAGGTGTCCTGCAGGGTGAGTTTTTCTTATTTTAATGACAAGATCAATGTCACAAAAACAGAGTGCTTTGCAAAAGCCATCACCGCTTTTTAATTTGATCGCATCATAAAAACAAACCTTACTGTGTTTTACTGGGGTTGCATGTGGAAAACGAGCAAAAAACGTGCATGATTAAGAAGTGGAATGAAAAGGATACATGAATTTCATATTTTTTTACAAACAAAAATAATCTAATAAAAACTATTAGATGATTAATTCATGAACTGTTTTCCTGCCAGTGTTTTGTGTTGCCCTATCACATAAAATCCCTATAAAATACACTGAAGTTTGTGCTTGTAGCTTTGCAAAATGTGAAAAAGTCCCAGAGTGTGAATACTTTTGCAATGCACATCAACACAGGACTTCAGAATGTGAGGTGATGCTGACAAAAAAAAAGTTAAGCCTTTTTATTTATCTGTTCTGCAGTCTTGAAAGTAAAACAAATGAAAAGCCATCACTGACAGAACAGTTTGAGGGAGCAGCCGAGAAGGAGAAACAGTCAGAAATCCAAAAGAAAGAGGAGGAGAGGAGAAGGAAGGAGGAGGAAGAAAAAGAGATGCACCGGAAGCAGAAAGAGGAGGAGTTACGAAAGCATGAGGAAGAGCGGAAAAGGCTCCTGGAAGAGGAGAAGAGGAAGCTCCTGCAGGAGGAAGAGGATGCAAAGAAGGAGAGAGAGAAAAGGAAACTTGAAGAGGCAAGACTGCTGAAGGAGAAGAGAGACAAACAGGAGAAAATGAAGGAGGAAGAGGAACAGAAGAAAAGAGAACAGGAGAGGAAGCTTCTGGAGTCAGAAGCTGAAAAACAAAATCTGAAGAGGGAGGAGGAGAAACAGCAAGAGAGAGAAAGATTCATGAAGAAGATGAAAGAGGAGGAGAAAATCAGACTCTTGAAAGAGGAAAAGACAAGGAAGATGGAGGAAAGACATTTGAAAGAGGCAAAAGAGAAGGAACAACAGAAAATAAGAGAGGATGAAGAGAGGAAGAAACAAGAAGCAGAGAAAAGGAGATATGAGGAGGAGGAAAGAAAGCAGAAAGAGGAGAAGAGACTGAAAGAGGCAGAGAAGAAAAAGAAGGAGGAGGAAGATGAGAAAAAGAAGGCAGAAGAAAAAAAGAGGTCGGATGATGAGAGCAAGAGAAGAGAGGAAGAGGAGAAAAGAATGAAAGAAATGGAAGAGAGAAAAAACAGAGAGGAAGAGAGAAGAGTCAAAGAAGCAGAGGAGAAAAGAAAAAAAGAACAGGAAGAAAAAGAGAGACTTTTCAGAGAAGAGAGAGAGAGGATGGAGAGGAATAAGAAGAAGGAAGAGGAGAAAAGGAGTGAAGAGGAAGAGAGGAAGAAAGAGAGGCTTCTGATAGAGCAGAGAGAAAAGGAAAAGATGCAGAAGGAGGCAGAAGAGAGAAAGAAGAGAGAAGAAGAGAACCAGAGAAAGCTGCAAGAGGAGCAAAGGAGGCTGGAAGCAGAGAAGAAAATGAAAGAGGAGAAAGAAGAAAAGGAAAAGAAAAGGAACGAAGAGCAAAAGAAGCTTTTTCAGCAGAAGGAGGAAATAGAGATGAGAAAGAAAAAAGAGGAGGAGAAGACGAGGAGCCCTCCGCTCAGCATTCTGGAGGAAAACAAGTCAGATGAGGACAAGGAGAAGATGAAAACCACCTCTAAACTTGGTTTCAATAAATCCCAAACGGATGTCAAAGGTGAAACACAAACTCAACGGTTCCCTCCACTGGTGAAAAACGGCATTACAGCCAAACAGCTGCCTGAAAAAATGTCCCTTCAGTCAGAAGAAAGAAAGAAACTGAGTGAACCGAACTCTGCTTTTGAAAAGCGGTAAGTTTCAATAACGATGTGGAGCTGCCACCAACTGGTGTTTCCTGCTTTGTGTGGTCTGTTTCTGTGCTTATAATAAAACCTAATGATTTTATTTGTAAAATTAATTATCTTCGAAATTCAAAACTCTCACCTATTTTGTTACTGAGCTGACTTATTCCTTTTTCATGACATTTCTTACATGTGGTGTTGTGCTTACTCTTTGTTGATGAACTCTGTGGTATGGGTTTGGAAAGACTGATTCCTTTAATTAACTAAAAATAAGAATGAAGTTTTCTTTGTCTCTTTCTCTTCCAATCACCTGAACCATAAATGCAACATAAAGACGAGATTTTCAGAACAAAAGAAACTCATCACCAGTAAAAAATTTTAATAGTAGTAAAAAAAAAGTAAAATATTTAAGAATCATTCATCATCTTTGATACATAATATTGCTGAAGTTTAAGAAAATATTCTATTTTGCCCTGGTTTTCTATAACACCTCACAGCCTCTGTGTCACATTGTATTTATACCACAGTGGAAAAGAAAAGTTCCTAGAATCAAGAATAAAGGGGAAAAAAGTATATTGTAAATAATTTAAAAAAAATAGCTTAACTTTGTTAATGGGATCAACATTTGGTAACCAAATATGAAATATTTCCCCAATGAAAGAACGTTGTGTTCATTTCAATTTCTTCAACTCCTCCTTACAGCTTTATTCAGTCATCCTTCCTCCTATTACCAAGCATCAAGTTCTGTTTTCAAATGTTCATGCATATCTGTGTGTTTGCTGTAATCTTTGTCATTTTTCTGCTTGTTTCTCTTTTGTTCTCTATTTTCTTATTTGGTTTCCTTCTTTTCCTTGCTTACTCCAGTCTGAAGCAACCCTCTGTAGTGGAATGCTCCCTGTCAAACTCTGATACCTCAGAAAAGAAAGAAACCGCCTCACTTCATTCACCATGTGATATTGAATCAGGCCCCCCAGAGGAGCTGAATAAAATAATGACATTAGAGGTCTTGACGCTGGCACTGCCTCCACAGAGGCTGTCTGACGCAGAGACTCCTCTATGGAAAGTGTTAGAAGGGGGAAGTTGCAAAGATACAACTGTACAAATCTCTGCTGAGGAGGGTGCAAAACCTTTGTGCAGAGGGTAAGAACTGACAAGGGAATTTCTTTGTGCTTGCTTCTCTGCTTTATTCTCCCAGCCATTCTTTTGTTTGTTAAGTGTGTGAAACTTTGGTTTATAAATACTGTAGTTTAAAGGAAATATGAATCAGTATTCACCTAGCTCTCTTTGTGTTGCAGTTCATCCTCTGGAGAATCTACCAAGTTGGAAACTTTGATGACACAGCAGAACCAAACAACAGCAGCAGAAGCTCCAGAGACACATTTAGAATCACCAAAACCAGTTCCAGAGGAGACTAAAGAGCCTGAGAGACCTTTTGTGCAACCAGTAGCCCCTTCTGAGCCTTCCCCAAAACCAATCAGAGAAAGGACAGATTTGTCGCCCCCAAAACCAAAACGACAGCTGCAGCAGGAGAATGACATCCAGCCACCAGACAAATCACAACTGGAAGGAGCAGTTAACGAGAAACCACCTAAAGTTGCTGATCAGGAGAGCCTTGTGATCAATGAAGAGTCGTTGTGCCATGAAGAGAACAAACTGTGGGCAGCTATGGAGGAGACCACAGCCGAGACGGAAGCACAAAGAGGGACGGGAAGTACTGAAAGTCCTGCAGTGAAGGAGGAGGAAGAGGTTGTAGTAGGGGGGTGAGTCAGTGATGGTTGCTAGCATTCAGATGCAAACCTGCACTTACTAACATCATTCCACTGTGCTGCCGCCTAACAACAGCAAGTAACTGAAGCTCTTCTTTCCATACTACCTGTGTGAATGGTATTCATAAGTGAAGAAATTTTATCTGCAAAGTAAAATAAGTGTGTATGTTTTTTTATGTGTGTGTTAGCACCCAGAAAGGTGCAGAGGATGATGTGTGTATTGCAGAAGAGCAGAAGGAGACATCTGCTGGCTTCATGTCAGCCATGTTTGGGGTGTTGCACCGAGGGTGAGTCTGCCTGCTGCTGCGGTCAGATTACCTGTTGAGGTGTGCTGCTGAATGCTGGTTTTTGCGGACTGAAATAACAAAAGTGACTGAATGTCATATTTGTGCAGAAATATGCCATATGCTTCCCTAAACCTACAAGAGATAATCTCAGTGCATCGCTTCATTGGTGCTAGTGATGGATTTTCATTGGTTTTGTTGTTAAATTAACTTATTCTGCTCAGAAAACGGCACTTAAATGACATCTAGTTGCAAAGAACTTGCATATTTAGTTATTTTCCTCTTGAATTGAAGCTTTTAACAGCATTTGGAAAGTATTTTGATTGTTCCTGGCTGTGCCAAAAGAGCAGTTCTCTCTATTAAAAATAAACCCATGTTTCCTTTGGGCTCTTCGAGCAACATTTTTTGGAAGCACACCAAAACAAAGTCTGCTAAGGAAACTAATCAAGCATGATGTTTGGCTGGTTCTCTGTGATCGAGTTCAGCTGCGGTCATGTTGCTGGGTCATTTCAGGGTGAGCTGTGTCTCATGGTTTTCCTGTCTGTCATATTTTGATTCTTAGCTATGAGACAATGGCCTCCATGCTGCACACATCTGCATCAAATGGTGCCAGTCAGGAGCCTTCAGCAGATAAACCACAGGGACTTGCAAACACAGAAGAACAGTCATGTTTTCAAAAAGAAGATGCAGCAGTCCGGTGCACCGCAGAGTCAGATAAAGAGCCACCAAGCTCTGCTGGTGTGGACATTTTACCTCCTGCGGCTTTCTCTGACTCAGCAGAAAGTCAGATGATGGTTGAAGACGAGATTCCCAAGGCTGAATCAGCTCAGGGAGCAGAAAACATGATGCACGGACTGGGCCTGGTGGCAAGTCTGCGACTGGCAGCCAGCGAGCAAGAGAAACACAGAGAACTGGAGATGGAGAGACGAGAGAGAGAGGAAATGGAAAACCGTAGAAAGGCTGAAAGGGAGAAAGAAGAGGAGGAAGAAGCTGAAAGGCAAGAAAAAGAAAGACTTAAGAGAGAAGAGACAGACAGGAGTGAAAAGGAAAGATTAAAGAGACGTGAAGAAGAGAAGAAGAAAAAGGAGAGACTGAAAAGATTAGAGATGGAGGACAAAGAAAGGCTAAAGAGAGAAGAGGCAGAGAAGACAGAAATCGAAAGATTATACAAAGAAGAAGTAGAGAAGAAAGAAATGGAAAAACTAGAGAGAGAAAGGGCAGATAGAAAAGAAAGGGAAAGAAAAAGAAGAGAAGAGATGGAGAAGATAGAAAAGGAAAGACTACAAAGAGAAGAGCAAGAAAGACAAAGACTAGAAAGAGAAGAGGTGGAGAAGAAAGAAAAGGAAAGACTAGAGAGAGAAAGGGTGGAGAAAAAGAAGAGGGAGAGACTAAGGACAGAAGAGGCAGAGAGGAAAGAAATTGAAAGAATAAGGAGAGAAGAGATGGAGAAGATACAAAGTCAAATACTGGAGAGAGAAAAGTTAGAAAGGGAACGGATAAGGGAAGAGGCAGAGAAGAAAAACAGAAAAAAGTTGGAAAATGAAAGAATTAGAATTGAAAAAGGGAAGGAAGACAAGGAGACCATTTTTTTCGGGCAACAGAGGAAACTTGCTGATGAGACAAATGAGGAAATACATAAGGAAGAAAATGCAGAGATGGAAAAACTCATGAAGGGATGGGAGAATAGAGAGGTGAAAACTCCTGCTGGTATTTTATTTGTTCAGAACCAAGAAAAAGGAAACAAAAATTCGTCAAACACTTGGGCGCCTCTGAAGGAGGCAGAGCTGGATGATATCGCATATGACGAGAGACTACAAGGAAGCAACGAGAAGCACAAATCTGACCACAAACCAGCCAGCAAAGTCATCCCTGTTTCTGCAAGTACATATAGGGCGATTGATAATAAAACCAAAGACTCTGTGAGCACTGATGTAAAGGCACAGCACAGTTCCAGTCTGAGAGCAGTCAAGCAGGGTGCATCCAAACCTAAACACAATGCCATCCCAGTGTGGCTGCGAGAAGAGGAGGAGGAGGAAGTAGAGTATGAAAGGGGACAGGAAGATCTGGGCTCCGTCTGGCTGGCTGAGCTGTATATGGAAGGAGAAGCAGGGTGAGTGAGGGGTGAGGGAGGGAGACATACTAACAGAAATGGGTGAGTAACTTGGCTATTGTCATAAAGATCTCCTTGTTGCCTGCTGTTGTTCAGAGAGAAGTCTGTTTGAAGCATTTGTGGATGTTTTCTCGTAACACAGTCCATCCAGAACATTTACTAACTTGTATTCTTTGGATACTGAGGATTTGGGTGTTCTCTGTTAGTTTGTCTTATGACAGAATGGTGTCTACGTGCGTTCTAAAGATGTAATCTTGATAAATAATTTATTATCATCTCATATACATCCATTATAAAACAAAATTTGTGCTTCTCTTGTATAGAGGATATCGTAGGGTTTGGAAGAGATCAGCACACATCACCAAAGCAGACTCCATGGTTAGCAATCCCTGTCCATTAGGCTACATGCTAATGATAACAGTCTGCAGCACAATCCAGTGTTGCGGGATGTTTATCCACCACAGCATCATGTAGAATATATGAATTTCACAGCACTACCACTACATTGTTGTCCAGACGTTAGGATGCTAGATTCCATCATCAAAACAGGCTAATAAAACAGGCTGATATAATATTAATTACATATTTTTGTTATTGATGGTCGGTTTAAATGTTGTGAGGTGCATTTATTGTTTAAGCCTTGCATGGCTAAATAGGTGGATTAGCATGGTTTTAGTCACTGATGCTGCAGATTAGCAAAACGCTGGCATTTTTATAAGGATGTCGTTGGTCCACTAATGTTCTGGGAGCATTGAAGATCATTTTAAAATAACAACTTCTGGGTTAAATAGCAAAAGCTATTTGAAAGATTCTTAAGTTTTGTGCTTTTTCACTTGGGAGCATCAAAGTGACATCTCTTCTGCTGTTTGGATATGGCGAAGCATGCTATTAATGCTTGCTATGTTAGTCATACCTGGCACAGGCGGTAAATTTAGCTTTGAATTCTCCCTTTTTTATCTTTAGCCCAGGCCACCCGCCTCCCGCTGTGGCCCTGAAGCCTGCATCAGCCCCCTCCACTGAACAAGCTTCTAGAATTAGCTTTGATGTGAAACAACAAAATAAACCTCACAGTCAGCCTCCTGGCCAACATTTTATGTCTCACATGAAGGAAACAACAGAACAAATTTCAGACCAACAATCAGTGAAAGAAAGGAGTGATGGAGTACGTACTAAAACTGATTCTGATGTAAATGTAACAGAATTTGTTCAACTTTTGGTGGTATCTAAACCGCCCAGTGGCGTAAGCATCAGCAAGGTGAATGAGACAAAAATGCCTGTGAATTTACATGTGAGTCCTGAATTGAAGTCTGAAGATGACCAGAAGATGCCCAGGTCAGCCAACAATCTCTCCAAAGAGCAGCAGCTCCAAGAGGAGGAAAGACTTTTACTGGCTAAGATTCGACAGATGTCAGGCGACACATCTCCGGTCAGTGGGCCTCGAGCCATGAAAAGACTCATTCCCACTCCTGGTGATATTGACAGCGATGTTGTGGAGAAAATAGCCCCTTCAAACCCCCCCACTGACATCACTGCTCACAGTCAGCTCTCGATCACTTCCTGCTCCAATGATCTGAAGGAAATAAGACTAAATGACACGGAAGAGCCACTTGTAGAGGAAGAAGCGTAAGTCTGTAACCCTGCGCTGCTCTCTGAAATCATCTCTGTTATATGGAGTTGATGATTAGAGAGACTTTTGTTGTCTTCCAGTGTATCTATTTGTAGCACATTGCAACAATTCACTTTAACTGTAGTCATGTCAGTACCACAGATTAATTGTTTTACTGTCCTAAAATTAAGGAAAGAAAATAGTAGACATTTTATTTTTGTCTTTTGACTTGTGAAAATAACTTGGTATATTCCTGTTTTTATGCTTTATTGTTTTGTGCAGATTGGTAACTTTTTTTGACTGAAAAACATTTTCTTTATGCAGTGTACTTAAAAAACATTTTTTTCACATTTTCATGTATTTGTTTATTTATTTCATAGTGTATATCTGGCTTTAGGCAACTGTAATGCCAAGTCAAAAAAAATTCAGAATACTATATGAATGTTACCTCACGTTGTCTAAGACTCCCACCATTCTTCATTTGTCTTCATCAGCTTGTTCAGCTTTTTCATCATGGCATAACTGCATGTCTTTTGCTTGTATCTCTTGTATCTCCTTACAGTGGATGGATTCTCCTGTTTTGTTGGGGGGGTTCAGCTCTCTGTCCCATCTATTCATCATCTGTCTTCTGCCTTGTTGCCTTCTAGGTCAAAGCACAAAACAACAGATGTACCTGATGGTGGACCGGTGAAACAATCATTTCATTCCAAAGACACCTCCAGTACACATACCATCGTCTCCTCACTTCAGTGTGAGATCAAGAATTCTCGGCTTCCGACATTACCAGAGGAAGAAACCCCCGAACTCAGGACCAGTGATCCATTTGAAGTGGTCACAGAGGAGGTCAATGGGAAGGATGACACTGAGGTAATTGGAGACAGTCAAAGGAGATTTTATAATCCCATAACTAAAACTGAATTGTTTTTATTCTGCTTTTCCTCCAGGACCTTGTGAACTCTAGTCAGTCATTGCTCCAGTGGTGTCAGAGCATCACCAACAACTACGAGGGTGTAAAGGTCACAAACTTCAGCACGTCCTGGAGAAACGGCCTGGCCTTCTGTGCCATACTGCACCACTTTCATCCAGACAAAATGTAAAGCATTTCTACACTATCACTCTTGCTAAATATCTTCTTTGAATGCACAGTTCACGGTTTAAATGGCTTTCATCTGTCTTAAATAAATGTTATTGTGCTTCTGCTTTTTCCCCATCAGAGATTTTGAGTGCTTGGTTCCTCATGACATCAAGTTAAATAACAAGAAGGTGAGAATGGCGTGGATTGTTTGGTCCTCTGTGCAACCACTGCACTTAGTGTGTTAGTTTTTGAATCTGCTCTAAAGCAAAGGAAATTTAAAACTATGATTGAAATTGAACTGAAGATAAATACATCTGTCTGATTTTTACGTCTATAAGATGAATGTGCAATAAAATGCACATTAGTTCATAACATGACAAAATGTATAAAGTTCAAGACAAAATTTTACAATATGTGCAGAGCTTTTTTATTTTGATTATTGTTAATGACAGTTACGTTGCGCATTTTATCCATTATTTAATCTCAGGCATTCGACTGCTTTGAGGCGCTGGGGATCTCTCGTCTGCTGGAACCGTCCGACATGGTTCTGCTGTCCGTCCCGGACCGGCTCATCGTTATGACGTACCTCAGCCAAATCCGCTCACATTTCACCAACCAGGAGCTGAGCGTACTGCAGATCGAGCACAACAGCAGTCAGTCCAGTTACGGGCTCGCTCCTTCTGGTCCCGCTCCCACCAACGTTGACGCCGCCGCCTTCTGCATGGCCAGGCTGAACGAAGGTGTGAGTCTAGAGGAAGGAGGAAGCAGTGCCTTGGTGGTGCCACCACCCAGAATCAAAAGGACTATTAAAGGTAAATTTCTCATTTTGTCAAGCTTTTGCTTATTCTTTTTTGCTTGTTTAAGCCTCCTAACTTCAAAACAGGGATGGCTGGTGCCTTGTTTTCTTTCTGTTTTTATCAGCTCCTTTAATTTTTACTGAGTAATTTGGAAATAAGCCTCTTGGTGTGTTTCCTATTGCATAAGATTTATTAGTTAATTTCTTATATCTTTCGAAACTGAAATCTAAACATGTGTAACTTGGAATCTCAAAAACTTTGTCAAAGTTTATGGAAAGGACTAAAAAGTATGAATGCCTGGTCTTGACGAGGAATCAGACATCTTATTGCTTTCATAATCTTTTTGTAGTGGAAGAAACAAGAATCCCAGTCCCACCCCCAAGATCGATTACCAAAGCTGCCAAATCTGAACAGGTTATACTTCTTGTCATCAAATGAAAACTCTTCAAACAATATTTGATGTTTATTAGTGTATTATATTTTGCATTTGCAGGATGAAGATGCTTCATCTCTTACTGAAAATGCTAATAACTCAGGTAGGTATTATCTGGACTGAGTCTTGCTAGCACCTAAAATACTGTGGGATAAAATATAGTGGGATATTTTTTTTCCACTTTTGACTGGATTATTTTTTTCTTTGCTGCTCAAGCTTTAATCTGCCTTCCGTGTTTTTCTGTGTTTGCAGAGCTGCAGAGTGCAGTTGACATCCAGCCTCCTAAACAAGAAGAAACTATGGTCAGTTTTGTGTTACAGCCCTATACACTATACACAATCACAATAAATCTCTCCACTGCAGATTAAATTCAGTTTGTTTTCTCCAGTGACTGACTTTCCTCTAATCTGTGACTGTCCTTTTCTTGTCTTCACTTTTCTTCCCCTTCTTCTCCTCTCCTCATGGCTGCTGGGCCATTTTCATTTTTATGTTTATTTGTATTTGTGTGTGTTTGCATGTTGTGTACATGCATGCAAATGTATGTGTGTGATGGGACTTGTGGTCAGCACCTGCAGGACACCAGTCAGTACGTCTTGAGCGAACTGGCGGCACTGGAGACAGAGCAGAAACACATCGACAGCAGAGCAGCAGTCGTGGAGAGACGATTGCGAAGCCTCATGGAAACAGGTTGGTTTATTTTATTTTTTAAATCTGTCCAAGAGAGGTGGGAGTGTTCAATGTTCTGTTTTTCACAATGCAGGGAAAGATTTTATTTTCCAGAACTCTTACATGAATATACAAATTGTTCTCTTCTGTTTGCAGGGAGTGATCGTGATGAAGAGGAGAGACTGATCCAGGAATGGTTCACTTTGGTCAACAAGAAGAACGCTCTGATACGCCGACAGGATAACCTGGAGCTATTGTAAGCGAACTGAAAATACACGTTTTATATCGTAAACAGTGATTTTATTCGATTTCTCTAATTTCTGACTGCTCTGCAGACAAGAGGAGCAGGATCTGGAGAGGAGATTCGAGCTTCTCACCAGAGAACTACGAGTTATGATGGCTATAGAAGGTCAGTGTTTGGTTTAAGTTTTATTATATCTGTGGATCTGTGTCTTAGTCATCGAAAACAGAGTTCAGGGTAAACAGAAGATTAAATACACGTGTGCACATTTAGAATACGTTATTCATAACTTATATTTGTAATTTTAACTAAATTTTGATTGGTGAACATTCTAAACTAATGTCTTGTGAAATTATTGGTGAAACGTAATCCACAGTGTTTTCAATCTCTGCTTTAAAAGTGTCTCATAACTCCTGTAGTCACCAACACTGCATTTACTAAAGTTTGTGTGACTTTCTACCTACTAACTATGATCTGCAGGGCAACTGAATAAATGTTTTAAATTAAAAATGTAAGAAAATGGTTCTTTAAGTTATTATTGTCAGAAATGCTGTGGGAGATGGTTCATATTTCAGTTTTTAACTTGCAGAAAGAAACTTCTTTGGCATATTAACTCAAAGAGAAAAGCATGTAAAAGTAATTGTCAGACTTAAACTTGTGTTACAAATATCTAAAACATTAATAAAGAAGTACCATTTGGCATTTTGCTGTATGTTTCACAGACTGGCAGAAGACAGCCACTCAGCAGCAGAGGGAGCAGCTGCTCCTCCAGGAGCTGGTGTCACTGGTTAACCAGCGGGATGAGATCATCAGAGACATTGACGACAAAGAGAAACGGTGAGTGGATGCTTTCAGTACGGCCAGAAAAAGTCAAACAAACATGCAGCGTTCTACACAATTATTGACCGCAGTTTAATTAAATAAGTTTACAAAAGGAATTGGCTTTTTTGGAGACTGATCCTAAGACTGTTTTGCTTTCTGTAGTTCTCTAAAAATGAACTTTGAAAAGTTTTTTTTTCTTTACATACTTATTTATTAAATAATCAATTTACTCGGAGGCCTTTTACACATTGTTACCCAGAGAGCTATTCCTTTTTTGTAGCTCAGTCCTCTCTATGGTTTTAACCCTGATTATTGAGAAATTGTTTGTCCTGAACTGATGTTTTTGTGTTTGCAGTGCTCAGGAGGAGGACGAGCGGCTGGAGCGAGGTTTGGAGATGAGGAGGAGGAAATTCAGCAATAAGGACAACAAATGTGTGTTACAGTGAAAAGGACAAGCACAAACTGCAGTTGTCATTGAATCCCAAAGTCTCAAAAAGTGTTTTCCTTGAATGTTAAGAAAAAAACGAAACTTCAAAGATATCTGTAGGATTTCATCTGCCTTTTCTCTCCTAGAAATGTTCTCTAAGTCTGAAGCTGGAAATTGTTGTCTGAATGTAAGGTGTGTGTTTTAGTAGTATTATGTTGGTTTTCTTTAATTAGTTTTTTTTAATTTATTTAAGACGTGTGTCATTTTCTCATACATTTATTGCACTTCTGATGTTTTCCATGTGTTGTGTACATTTTTTGGACATTGCTCAGTATTCACACACCAGCTGGTCCTCTGCTTATTTTATGTTGTGTGTCTCCTGTGCCTTAATAGAAACTTTTCGATTTGTAGGCCAAAATGCACCAGCCTTTACGAGAATTTATCTGCTCAGGATTTGAGTATGCAAAGAAATATGTTCTGTTGCAGGTGACACTTTTATCTTTTCTGATAGTTTCAAAAAATAAAAATGTAAGCATGTCAAAGCATTTCAGAATTAGTATATTTTGTGATTATTTGAGCTGGACTCAATTCCACAAGGTTTTCAGTGCAGAATGGTTATTGACGCTCAAAGTGGTAACACATCTTAAAACGTTTCTTTTAATGTCGGACCCTGGTGATATAAGTCATCTGCAGCTTCTTTGGATGTTCCAATCTTCTTGACCGCGTAAGTTAAGTTTTGGTATTTCTGCATAGTTTGATGAATGCGTGCATGGTTTTTGATGTGTGCAGTTAAAATGGTACCTATCATTCAAATGTTGATTTCGATATTTATAACTGTTTTATTCATGAATGACAAATAAAATAAAGTTTAAGAAAAATGGCTAGAGATGTGTGAAGTCTTTTTTTGTGGGGGACAGCACAATACTTCAGATGTAAATGTATTACAAACTAAATCAATGTAAACAAAGCACAGATTGTAGAAATGGAGAATATGAATAAAATTGGCCTACAGGAAGTTCACATTACTGTAATATGTTCAACTTTGTGCAAACCATCTCATTTAGGGAAATATGAAGCATTAAAGGCATGCAATGGAATTATTTACTTACAAAAAGATATTAGTGTCTTAGAAAATGTTCCATTATTCAGGAATGAATCGACTTTAAAATCTGTCAGAATTTGAAAATTGCTCCTTCTATAAAACTTGGGCTTTAACGTTGATTTCTCCGATGTGTCCCACAAATCTTTGGAGAATTTTCTTGCCCGTCTTCTTTGCCTCATTGTTGGCTGATTAGGGGAAAATGACTCAGGGTAATGCATTGAGTTCCACTACCTCAGACATAATAACACTGTTTATTACTTCCTCATTGGAGCCGGCGTCATGTCAGTCATGCGTTGCTTTGCTTTACTACAGAAAATACTAAAGTAATACCTGTCAAGTCTCCCGTTTTGGCCGGGAAACTACCGTTTTCTACCTCATTTTCGCGCTGTAGTCCTGTTCTATTATTTTCCATAAATATCCCGTAAAACCACCACAATACATCAGACGGCGACATTTCCCTTGACTGGTATGATAATACATTGAAGGTCTTTGTAAATATTTAGTAAAGCATTGTGTATATTTAGGACAATAAGTTTAGTGACACTTAGTGAAGAAACTGTAAGAACAGGCTACCGTTACCACTGATGCCTGGGCGGGTTGTTGAGAGGCTCATGAGTGCTGGACTGGTTATTTAGCTTTTGGAGCTTTTTACACTTCATGTCCGAACTATTACTAGAGGAGCAGGTTTACTATGAAGTACGTACGTATGTCCACATACTAACTTCAAACTGACACGCATATGGGAGTATTTTGGATTTGTAGGACAGCGGTCTCAATTCGAGCAACTTCCCTGGTGGTCTAGTGGTTAGGATTCGGCGCTCTCACCGCCGCGGCCCGGGTTCGATTCCCGGTCAGGGAACAGTTTCTTTTTCGATACTTTATGAAAGATTACATGATACGGTGCGATTATGTTTTATCTATGTCTTTCTGTTGCGCTTTAGTTAATCAGCTTCTCTGCACTGGGATCTACTAATCTAATCTGACATAAAGGATCAAGCTTATAAATTCGAGCATGTTGACCCTGTGCTACTTTATTCATCCCTCTGCTGTGGAACCACTTGAAGCTCTGCAGTTTGCAGATCTCCTGTTCTGTCATGCAAGAGCTAGGACATAGCTGTATTAGGCTGGACCAGTACACAATCTGTTGGGTGAGTGTAATGAGTTGCCTTCTGCTGGCTTTTCTCTATGTGGGTAGCTTATATGTCTGCTGGAGTACCTTACCAAGGTATGCAACTCATCATCAGCTTTGCAGTCAGTGTTGTTCAAGTAGCCTGTTAATGAAAGTGTGTGTCTTAAAGGGACCATCCAAGAGTGATAAAGCGTCGCTCTGTCAGTGTAGCTCTGGTGTCTGCAGTGTCTCCTTCGTTTGTGAAGCTATGGATGCACTGGGCTGATATCACAGTGAGTACACTTTCCTCTACCTTTTGATATTCTGGGGTTTGAAAGCTCTACAGGCAATTGATTTTCATTGTGATTCCTACGTGCTTTGCTTTCCAGCTACTAATCATCACTACCCACAATACTCAGGTGATGAGATCTTCTGTTGAAATAACTTTGTTTAATAAATAAAGTGCATCCTGGGTCTCCAGGTTGAAGAGTCCTTGTGGGAGCTGATGGGAGTTCGTTTGAAAGGTTTCATTCCTGCATCTGTTCTGCCTTTGCTATTGATTACGGTAAGCCAATAAGGTATAACATGAACACTTTAAAGGAAAAAGTTTTGTAACAATTGTTTTTGTAATTATTTTATTCTTTCTGACTTAAATTCTAAAACTGAAACAAAATGAAATTACTTCTTAAACTGAAACTGAACTGAACTCTTTACCACACACAATCAAATAAGAGGAATGGAATTTTTATTTATTTATTTATTGCCTTCAAGTTGTCAAAAGTGTTTAAAAAGTCATTTTGAACGTGTTTTCCAGCATCTGCTCACACAGATTTCAAAGGGTTTGTTTTTTTAGATTTACTTTATGCTTTATTGAGGCAGATTAGACATTTTAGATGTTTTATTTAATTTAACTCTTTAACAGGTGACTGTAACTTTATATTTTTATTTGAGCTCCCTTCAGTGTTTAAACTACATACTAAAATGTGTGCCATTTTTTCCCCTCATACTTTTGATCTTGTTGTTATTTATTGCCTGTGCATGTTATAAACATCTATATTCACTCTGTTTAATAGTTTTTTTTATCTGGGGCCCCTGGTTCAGTCTGCTTTGGACAATCCTGACGGGTTCTCTGGGGAACTTCACTCTGCTCTGGGTATTTATAAGGTTCTGTTAGAGAAATCTGATGCAAAAAGTTTGACATGTGTGCCGCCTTTGCATTAAAGGTGATCACAATCTCCTGACTAATGTATTTTCCCAGATGTGCAGAGTTGGAGGATGTGCGTCCAAGACGCAGCGTGGCTCAGGAACCAGGTGGTGGCGCCAGTGATGGAGGAGCTGGTGTTCAGAGGGGCCATGCTGCCTATGTTGGTGCCTTGCACTGGAGCCACAGCTGTTATCTTCATTGCTCCTCTGTTCTTTGGTGTTGGTATGACAGGAAACTTTGGCGCCACAATGACATCATACTCTACTAAAGCACGACAAAATGCACCAGTTGACCTGCAGGAGTTTTGCTGCTCCTGTTTTAATGTTTGCAAACTTTATTTCAATTTTACTGTCGTTCTAGCCCATCTTCACCACATCATAGAGCAGCTTCAGCTGGGAAAGGACAATGTGAGAGCCATCTTTCTGGGGGCAGGTGAGCTTATTCTCAAATAAACTACATGTGGGAGGCGACTGATGTGTGTTTGATCATACTGTACATATAACAATAAATCAAATCCCAGTGAAAATCAATCTAAAATTATGAAGAATCTAAATGCTACCTATGCACTGTATATGAAAAATAAAGTAGTATTACACCTAAGAAAACATTTATAAATTACAGTCTGATAAACTATGTTATTGCACAATACCAACAGTTGCATAAATGAGAGGCAACAGAGATAGTAAAACAACGATGATGTATTTTGGTGGAATTTTGTGTCACACTTGCACAAAGCAACTCGGCTACTATTTTTAAAGAGGAAGGAAAATGATTTACGGTTTTGATTTATTTTTCTTCTACACATGAAAATCTCAAAAGTGTGGTGTGTTCATATCCTTTACATTTACATATTCTATATACTTTCCAAATCTACGGTACCTCTCACACCTAGACTACTTTGCTTTTCTTTTGTTTCAGTAAAACAACTCAAACTCTTTAAAACTGGTTGAATACCGTCTGCAAACATACATTTTTAAATTCTACCTAGAATTCCTGATTGGATTTAGATGTGGACTTTAACTGAGCTATTCTAACACATGAAAATGATTTAATCTTAACCACACCACTGTTACCCTGGCTTTATGTTTTGGATTGTTGTGACAGAGCAACGCTTTATCCACTCTTGGATTGTTTGAATTATCCAACTTCAAATCAGCTTATGCAGTTTTCCTGTCTCTGCTGAAGAAAATATCCCCACAGCATCATACTGCCACCACCATGTTTTACAGTGTGGGTGGTGCAATGTTAGTTTTCCACCAAAAATAGCTTTTTGTGACAAGGTTAAAAATATTGCAGTAAGGACATGGGAGAGATGGGGTTGAAATTGAATGCAAACACTACCTTCCAGTTTTTTTACTAGAAGAAAAAGCTGAATTTTACTTTCACTTTGCAATAAGTATGACTGTGTGTTGTCTGCCATAACATTTTAAACAATGTTTTTGTGACAACAGTCAAAGAGTATGAATACTTTTACAGTTTGTTGATTATTCATTGTAGTTTTCCTTTACAGGGATTCAGTTTTTGTACACAACTGTGTTTGGTGTCTTTGCTGCTTTTATTTTCCTGAGAACTGGTGAGAGGCAAAAATACACATTCATCCTCTAAAAGCGCCATCTCGTGTACATACGGTAGTTTCACATCTTGTGGTCTGTTCTTCTAAAGGTCATATTGTGGGTCCAGTTTTGTGCCATTCATTCTGCAACAGCCAGGGTCTCCCTGACATTGGTTCTGCTCTGAGCAGCCCTCAGCGTTCAGCCGTGCTGATCTGCTATCTGACTGGAGTCCTGCTGTTTTCTGGTGATGCTCTTCCCCTTCACAGACCCCTTCCTCTATGGAGCCAGACCTGTATGCAGCCTCGCCGCCTCTCAAGCGTTGGAATGTTGATTGAGAAAATGTCAAATACTCAAGAAAGTCATGAAAAATAAAATCTTGAGACAGATTTTAACTTTAGTATTATTTTTTTCAGTCATGACTGGGACTTTTCTGAAGTGTGTGCATGATTTTTGCGGGTGGACAAGGCAGGGGAAAGATCCCAGTGCTTCAGACATTTCCTGCATGGTTCAAAAATATTTCCTACTGTATGAAACTTAACACCAGCACAAAACTCCCTGGCTACAACAAAGTAGCAGAAGTGTACATGAGTGCAAGCATAGAAAACCAGATGAAATATGGTGGTGAAGAAGGAAAAAAAAGCAGGCAATAGAGGACATGATCACAAAGAAAGACGCGGAGGCAGGCAAAACATGCAGACATCGCTGCCAATAAATACACCAACCGAACCCAATTGGAGAGAGACAGCTATTTAAAATCATGTTTTTAAATCGGACAAGGCAATGAATGCCAGAGGAAGACTTAAACAGAGAAGAGTGGAAAATAAGTGGCTTCAGCCAGGAGCAATAAGAGCAACGCCAGCAGATGAGGAGACACAAAAAGAAAAGGTGGAGTGAGGGAGCGCAGGGATAAAAATTGTTCTTCCCTGGGGAAATTGAAAATTTGGAGTAGCAGAGCAGAGGAAAAGGGAAAGGTCATGCAGGGTATGTTGAAATGTCTGGGAGGTGAAGGTTGTGTTGAAGCTCCAGATTTATGAGGTAGGTTTATAAGTAATAAAAACTTTGCGACGTAAAATTGGGCAAACATAATAAATTCACATGTATGTCTTTCCTGTTCTCCACACTGATTCCAGATGCGTTTTATTTCTTGTCTTTTTTTTTTTTTTTTTACAGTTTGTAGCTGTAAACTCTGGTGCTCATTTTACAATATTCAATTTCACTTGACCTTCTTTTTAAAGTCTGAATGACAAATGAAAGAGGAAAACACCAGTGAAGTCAGAAATGTGAATGTACTCATTATCAACACAAATTTACTAATAATGTTTAACAGTTTGCTCAGTAGTTTGCTTCATGGTGCAGTTCAGTTCACAAAACAAGTTTGGATTGTGGATTTTCTCAAATGCATCCTGTTAACATTGGGACTGCATCTTTTTCTTGACACAGCTGTTACTAAAACGTAAAGCTGCATGAAGGATGCATTCCCATTCACATGGTTCATTTACTGCTTGGAGCCAGATGTTCATAAGAGAAGTAAAAACAAAAATCTAGTTATGGTTACAGAGAATGCAGTGTTAGAAGCTCAGTGTTAGCTGATGAGATCATTCTTGGTATTGACAGAAAATGTTGACATTTTCTTGACAGACATCACATTACTGTCAAAAAAGCTGAAAATTGATCAATTTATCTCCAACTGTGGTCAAAAATGCTAAGTCACCGCAAGAAGATCAGACTAATGGCTTGTTTTTTTAGAAGCATTTGTCCTTCTCTAAACTTAAAAGTAGTGTTGTTCCTTTCACCATTTCACCCCATTAAAAAAGCATTTTATAAGTTTTAATTTCACCTTCACCTAATCCCAATTTTTGTAGCTGACTGTTGCATTACATAATGTTTCAGGTTGAGGAGGTTAAACAAGATCAGAAAATAGGTTTGTTTTTTTTCACGACTAAAGACATACTGAGAACAAACTAATCTCAAAACGGTGTGCCCAGTTCTCAGTCTTCAATTTGAGCTTGGTTTCAGGCCCACAGAAGGCACGTAGGCTAAGAATGAACAAAGGCTAAACAGCTCGGTAATTATTTATTTATGTGTGTCTCATTTGAGGCCAGTTGTACTTGGATGTGTCTGGGATGTGTGGGGTTCATGTTTACAGAATGAACTGTGCATGGGAGGTTCAACAGCTTTCTAAAGAATGCGTTAATCTGACGTCTGCAAGGCTGCAAGCAAAACAAGGTGGTTACAAATATGGAACAGTTTTCATGAACCCATGGGTCATAACCAAATCTAAAAACAAACCAGCAACAATAAGAGCTTACCTTTCTAACAAATGTTTTCGTTTTATATACTGCCCTGCTAAAGTATTTTCACCCCCTGAACTTTTCCAAATCACAAGCAAAACACTTTGATGCTTCAAATTGAGACTTTGAGCTTGCGTTAGATAGATAGATAGATAGATAGATAGATAGCATTTATTGTCATTGAACAGAATTCAACGAAATTTCCATTGCAGCTCCCGTGCAAAAGGTCAAATATATACAGTATAAATAAGCAAACACACAATAATAATAATAACATATATACAACTAAATTAACTAAAGGCACTCAACCACACCAAAGAAGTAGCAGCAGGTCCAATTATGGCAAAGTACAGATGATGTGACAGTGCAAAGTGCAGAACAATATGGCTGTGTGGGGGTGGGGGATATGTATGTGTGACTGCGAGGTTATGATATGTGTGGGAGGGGGGGGCGGCAGGGAGTAATGGCTCTGACGGCTGTGGGGAAGAAACTGTTTCTCAGTCTATTTGTTGTAGTCCGTATATTCCTGAACCGCTTGCCTGATGGCAGCGGCACAAACAGTCTGTGGCCCGGGTGGCTGGAATCCATCGCTATGGATCCAGCTCTCTTCTTGACCCGGTCTGTGTAAATGGAGTCCAGGTCTGGGAGGGGGCATCCCACAATGCCTTGTGCTGTTCTCACCACCCGTGTAAGTTGTTTCCTCTCCAATGCTGTGCAGCTACCATACCACACAGTCATGTTGAGGCAGAGGATGCTCTCGATCGTCGCCCTGTAAAAGTTCATGAGCAGCCGTGAGGAAAGTCCAGCCCGTCTCAGTTTCCTGAGGAAGAAGAGCCTTTGTTGTGCTTTCTTCACCAGGTGGGAGGTGTTTGTGTTCCAGGAGAAGTCAGAAGTGATGTGGAGGCCCAGGAACTTGATGTTGTCCACACGTTCCACCACTTCTCCATCTATGAGAAGGGGAGTGTGAGCCGTCCTCCTGGACCTTCTGTAATCCACAATGACCTCCTTGGTCTTCCCTGTGTTCAGCACCAAGTTGTTGGCTGAACACCACTGAGTGAGCTGCAGAATCTCCTCTCTGTAGTGGGTCTCGTTGTTGTCTGAAATGAGACCCACTACTGTTGTGTCGTCCGCGTACTTCACGACTGTGTTGGTGGGGTGGATGGCCACGCAGTCGTGTGTAAACAGGGTGAAGAGAGCTGGGCTGAGCACAGACCGAAATGTTTATTTTTTCTTCTTTTTTATCATATATTTTCAATTTGATGAGGGTCTGATTACACACTGATTATTGTGTAGCTGCAGCTTAAACCTCCAAGCCAATCTCAAATCCCACATTTTATGTTTAATGCTTTATCCGGTGTTAGCTTGATTGTGTATTTTCAGAATGGTGTTTTAATATGTTGTTCATAATGTAAGGTGTAAGTGTATAATTGTTTAGTGATTTTCTATAGCAAACCTCAGAGGCCCTCAGAGCAGCTGGATTTATTTTGAGGTTAATTGCACATTACCTCGACTGTGTGTAAAATTTGCTGAATTTTATTGAGCGATAAAGATACAAGATAAAGAAAACCCCATTACAAATGCATGCCACATTCTTTCACAATTCTAACTGAACATGTTTAAGAACCTTATGCCCTTTTTCCTTTCCCTCACAAAAATGCAATAATACATTTTCTAGTAACATAAAACCCAAATAAAATAAACTGAAATTTGATGCTTAATGAGTTTCACTGCTTTTGTACACTGTGGCTCTTCATACTCCAGGTTTAACTTTTCTGTTTCTCATTTTAAACTGAAAGTCAAGCAACTTATCTACAAGGTTGGAGAGTTCTTATTTCTGAGCTGATGTGAATACCAAGAGCAGCTCTGGTCACAAAATCACTTCTTTCCCCTCTGCTCCGTTCTGTGAAACGCTAGAAAGGGTTTGGTCCAGTGGGGATTAAGGCGGCTGTTCTCTTTATTTATTCAAAGTCAGGCGGCTGATCTCTCATTTTGCTCCCTCTCTCCCTCCTGCTTAATACATTTCAGCTCAGTCACACTTGAAGTCTTTTCATTCCAAGAAAGTATTCAGCTGCTGACTGCTTGAATCTTTCTAGGGGGACAACACTGCTGCACTGGATCAAGCTTGTCAGCACTTTTCCAAGATGCAACAGCCTTACCTGTTTGCTTCCTCTATGATTTTCTCAGATAATTATACAGAGGTAAAACCTAGCAGCCTCTGCCTCAGTGGCCACCCTCTGAGCTGGTGTGGTGGCCTCTGCCTCCCAGTTGGACGGGTGAAGGAACTAATGGGGGAGGAAAAGAAGACCCTGTTATTAGACTTCCCTGCACATAACAAGTCTGCAGAAGATTTTAGCATTGCGTTTAGGGAGTAATTTGCATTCTTTTGCCGATGCAAA